>NC_083102.1:104331471-104944659 GCF_949774975.1 Lagenorhynchus albirostris | reverse complement strand
CCTTTTGAATTTACTTGCAAAAATTCTACATAATAAAATGGCAAACATAACAGTACATACAGTAAGTAGCCTTGTAGGAGGCCTGTAGGCATCCCTGCCTGCTGGTGTTGACACCTTGTGAAAAGCCCAGGCCTGGAGCGGGGGCTGAATTTACTGACTCACATCAAATGAACAGAATACAGCAGAGGTGATAAGAGTTCACTCTCATGGTTAGGTTATAAAAAAGTGGCAGCTTCTGTCTTGGGTTGCCTCTCTCCTGTACGCTCAATTGAGGGAGGCCAGCTGCCATGGTATGGGTTGCCCACATGTGGGGAGGCCACATGTAAGAGAACTGGGCTGACCTCTGGCTCACAACGATCAAGGAGTTGAGTCCTGCCAGGGGTCACTGTCCGAGTGCAGAGCAGGTCTTCCCCGTGAGAACCTTCAGCTGAGACTGCAGCCGCTGCCAACACCTTGCCTGCAGCCTTGACTGTGACCTTGAGACCCAGCTAGTGCACTCCTTGCTTCCTGACCAACAGAAACTTGTGAGATAATAAACGTTCATTGTTTTAAGGGACAAAGTTTTAGGGTCATTTTTTATGCAGCGATACATAATTACTACAGTAAGTAAATCTTCATTCATTTGCCATGACAACTAAACTTATCTCATAAATTTAAGAATTCATCCATTTTTTCAGTCGACCAAAAATGTGTCGAGTATACACATGCTCTGTGAAGTAAGAGAAGTGGTCTCTGCCCTCAGAGACTTTACACTGAAACAGGAAAGACAACAATTAAACTAGTCACTATGATAACACATGATGGGTGTTTGATTTGATAAATATAAGAAAATATCAAGGACTAACCCTGTTTAGCAGTCAAAGAAGACTTTCCTGAAAAGGAGATATTTAAGCTGATATCTGAATATTGAGTTGTAATTACCAGGCAGACATTGAGTATCTTATGAGTATCTTGAGAGAGATGATGGTGCATCTGAAGATGATGAAGACTCTGATATACCTGGGGCATGATGTGAAGGAGGTGATGGAGATGAGGCTGGAAAGCTGACCTGGAGTTAAATCATGAAGATTCCTGCAGAGCACATTAAAAAGTTTGGATGTTGTCTTCCAATAGCTGGGAATTTAATGGGGGATTTAAAACAGGATGATGACATCTTCAGAGCTGGTTTTGTAAAGATCATCTGGATTTACTGTGCAGAATTTCTGGAAACAGGATGATTGTGGAGATAAGTTAATAATCTGATGGCAGAGTAGCTAGAATAACATTCTATACTATGGACACTTGTAATGAGAAGAGAATGAAGAGAAATTCAGGTGAAAAAAGTCGAAATTTGTGGCTGGTTTGGAGGTGGTGGTGGGGAAAATAAGAGAATAGGGTGAGTTCCAAGTTTCTGTCTTGGGATCTTGTGGGTCTGGTTGTAGTAGGAAAGCTCAGTTCCATCTGCCTTCAGTCAGTGTTTATTTCTCATGTGTCTGTTTCACTCCTCACCCAGGAAACTTCATTTCTGACACTCCTGGTCACCAAATGTGTGGGGTTTTTTCCCCCCACAGCAAGCAAGTCTCTGCAACACCAGCTGTCTTACAACTTAAGTCAATTCTAACACAATCTTCCTGGAGTTCCTTATGGGCTCAGTCCCACCAGATACTACTCCCCACCCCCACCATCACTTCAGATGCCAAATGCAACTAGTGGGTCTCCAAGTCACCCACAATTTCTGTCCAATTTGGCTACAAATGGGAGCTTCCCACCAATCTCTTCCTCAGGTTTGATTAATATGCTTGAGAGAACTCAGAGAAACACATTTACCAGTTTATTAAAGGGTAGGGTAAAGGAATCAGAAGAACAGCCAGATAAAGAGATACATAGGATGAGATCTGAGGGTCCCGAGCACAGGAGCTTCTGTCCTCATGGAACTGAGGTTCATCACTGCTTGGTATGTGCATGTGTTCGCCAACCTGAAAGCTCCGCAAAGCTGTGTTACTGAATTTTTATGGAGGCTTCCTGATGTATCCATGATCACTTATTAGCTTCATTTCCAGCCTCTCTTTCCTCTCTGGAGAAGTGGGGAGGGGCTGGGCTGCACACTCCAGGCTTCTAATCATGACTTGGTCTTTCTGGTGACCAGCCCCACCCAGGAGACATGTAGGAGCCACCCAGAGTCACCTTATTAGAACAGAATATGCTCCTGGTACTCTTGTCACTCAGGAATTCACAGGGTTTTCAGGAACTCTGTGCCAGGAACAATGGGCAGAGACCAACAGTTTTTTTCTGTTATCTCACCATGGTGGTGGATAAGCTTTGCTGAAGAAAATGATATAAGTTCAACATAGGGGTTTGAGGTGCCTATAAAACACCCAACTGGAGCTTCCCAGGATAAACTTGAGCTAAATACTTAAAATTATTATCATAAATATAGTAATTCAATACTCAGAAGTATTAGTGCATATAGTAAAAAGAAATGTAGTTCTGGTATTTATGTATTAGTTAGAAAAAGAGCAAGACATCTACAAAGAGGCTGGGAAATAATAGTCAAAAGTTATAAGAAAAAGTAGAAGTATGTATTTTCTTAAAGGTCAAAGGAAAATGAGAATTTTGAGAAAGAGTAATTAAAAATAAAATTGTGGCCAAGATGGGATTTTAAAAGTCTATTGATTTTGTTAACTATCATGTCTATGAATGAATAAAAATAATAAAATAAGAAATGTGGGCTTAGCATTGGGTTAAATTAATGAACAATTCATTATCAATTATATTATTATTAAAATTATTTAAAGGCAAGTATAAGAGAAAAATATTAGTAACTGCCCCCCAGCCATATAACCTGTCTTCTAAAATAGTGTCAGATCATTCTATGGTGTGATTTCCTCTATTTGTATGTTTCAAAAAAAAAAATTCTAAGTGCCACCATAGGTGAGGCCATGCCAATCTGAAGGCCAAAATGATAAATCATTCTTTATAATATAGGGCAAAAGCATCTGAAATTGGATGGACATGTGCACTCCTCGAGGAAGAAGAAGGCACGGGGCAGCTTGAGCATTTACTGCATAACGGATGGCGAGAACAGCCCTGTAAGGAGAAGCCTCGCAAAGGTTTCCTGGAAAGTCCATCCTGGCTTGGCCTCCTTCCCCCTGGCTTGACTTTGCTTCTCAAAGAGCCGACTGGGTCTCTTTTCTCTTTCCAGTCTTTTGAGCAAGGATACTCTCTGTATGATGCACAGAGCTTCCTAATACTGGATTAGGTTTTAGGTTTTGAAACTCAGGGTAAAGGCTTTAGAAACAAAGTGTCTAGTCCTGGTCTTGAGATGCTGGGAGGCCATGTGGTCAAGCAGGATTTTCAGCTACAAAGTGTCAGCTTTGCTTGGAATCCACTGAGGGCTTTTAAAGATTATTGAGGATAATGTTAAGAATTCAGAAGGGCAGTGCAGCATGACAGGTGTCCTTCTGTTCAAAGGTAACCTAATTTTTCTTAAAATATTTTTAGGTTAACAAAGAGACATAAATCTTGAAGAAATTTTATTTTTGATCTATTTTTTAACTAGAAAGAGAACAGTGACCGGCTGACAGAATTTCAATCTCCATAACGTTTTCATCATGATGTACTGGAGTCTCAAGCCTGATTGAAATCTCATCTCCACCATGTATTGGCTTGATGCTTTGGGGTCAGGTCCTTAAAGATTTGAGCCTTAGCTTCTCATGAGTGAATTAGGTGTAGTAATTCTGACCCTGCAACCATGCCGGGTTTTGTACATCTGTGCTTCTAAGCATCTTTCACTGGAGCATCCATTCCACAGGCAGGCCAAAAGTGTCACATAAACCATGAAGGTGTGTGAAAAAGAGTTTGAAGCCCATTTGGAGTTTACCTTAGTGTGGAATTTACTTTCTGGCTCACAAAAAAATTATAAAATTGATGTAGATATTTCCGTATCTTTGAGTGGAATTGGTAACTAGTCAGATGTATAATGTTACAATAACAAATAACCCCAATCTCAGTTACATTGATGAATCTGTCAAAGCCCCGTGGATATGGGCAAGTGGACTGGGCAGCTATATTCCAAGAGCCAGCTCGGAACTCCAGCTTATTTTCATCTCATGGCAACCTGTGAGTCAATATACATATTTTTTTTTCTAGAAGGGAGAAACCAGAATAAAGAGGTGAGTACAGGCACAACTCAGAAGTATTCCAGATTTGGTTCCAGACTACTGCAATAAAGAAAACATTGCAATAAGGCGAGTCACAGGAATTTTTGATTTCCCAGTTCACAAAAAAGTTATGTTTACACTATACAGTAGTCTATTAAGTGTGCAATAGCATCATGTCTTAGAAAAAAACAACGTACATATGTTAATTGAAGTATGTTTTATTGCTAAAAAAATGCTAACCATCATCTGAGCCTTCAGTGAGCCAGGTAATCTTTTTGCCTTGATGTTGGCAGCTCAAGACTGATCAGGGTGGTGGTTGCTAAAGGTTGGGGTGGCTGTGGAAATTTCCTAGGACAACAACGAAGATGGGCACCTCGATTACCCTTTCTTTCACGGATGATTTCTCTGGGGCAGGCAATGTTGTTTGGTAGCATTTTACCCACAGCAGAATTTCTTTCAAAACTAGAGTCAATCCTGTCAGATCCTGCCACTGCTTTATCCACTAAGTTTATGTAATATTCTAAATGTTTTGTTGTCATTTCAACAATCTTCACAGCTTCTTCACCAGGAGTAGAATTCATCTCAAGAAATCACTTCTTTGCTCATCCATAAGAAGCAACTCCTCATCCTTCCAGTTTTATCCTGAGATTGCAGCAATTCAATCACATCTTCAGGCCCCACTTCTAATTCTAGTTCTCTTGCTGTTTCCACCACATCTGCAGTGACTTCCTCCACTGAAGTCTTGAACTCCTCAGAGTCATCCAGGAAGGTTGGAATCAACTTCTTCCAAACTTCTGTTACTGTTGATATTTTGACCTGCTTCTATGAATCACAAATGTTCTTGATGGCATCTAAAATGATGAATCCTTTCCAGAAAGTTTTCAATTGACTTTGCACAGATCCACCAGAGGAATCACTCTCTATGGCAGTTATGGTCTTACTAAAGTTATTTCTTAAATAACAAGACTTGACAGTCAAAATTACTGTTTGAGGGACTTCCCTGGTGGCACAGTCGTTAAGAATCCACCTGCCAGTGCAGGAGACATGGGTTTGAGCCCTGGTCCGGGAAGATCCTACATGCCACAGAGCAACTAAGCCCATGCGCTACAACTACTGAGCCTGCACTCTAGAGCCCACAAGCCACAACTATGAAACCTGCATGCCACAACTACTGAAGTCCACACGCCTAGAGCCCGTGCTCTGCAACAAGAGAAGCCACCGCAATGAGAAGCCCATGCACCTCAACGAAGAGTAGCCCCCTCTCACCACAACTAGAGAAAGCCCCCGTGCAGCAATGAAGACCAAACGCAGCCAAAAATACATACATACATACATACATACCGATAGAATTTAAAAAAAATACTGTTTGATTCATGAGCTGCAGAATGGATGTTGTGTTTGAAGGCACGAAATCAACAATAAGCTCATTGTTCATCTCCATCAGAGCTCTTGAGTGGCTAGGTTCATTGTCAAGAAGCAGTAATATTTTGAAAGGAATTTTTTTTTTTCCTGAGAGGTAGGTCTCAAGAATGGGTTTAAAATGTTCAGGAAAACATGTTATAAACAGATGTGTTGTCTTCCAGGCTTTGTTCCATTTAGGGAGCACATGCAGATTAGATTTAGCATAATTCTTAAGGACCTTAGAATTTTTGGAATCCTGAGCATTGGCTTTAACATAAAGTCACCAGCTGCATTAGCCCCTAACAAGAGTCAGCCTGTCTTTTGAAGATTTGAAGCCAGGCAGTGATTTCTCTTCTCTAGCTATGAAAGTGCTACATGGCATCTCCTTCCAGTTTAAGGTTGTTTCATCTCCCCTGACAATCTGTTTTACAGTATAGCCACCTTCATGAATGATCTGAGCCAGATCTCCTAGATAACTTGCTACAGCTTCTACATCAGCACCTGCTGCTTCACCTTGCACTTTTGTGTTATGGAGATGACTTCTTTCCTCAAGCCTCATGAACCAACCTCTGCTGGCTTCACACTTTTCTTATGCAGCTTCCTCACCTCTCTCAGCCTTCACAGAATTGAAGAGAGTTAGGGCCTTGCTCTGGATAAGACTTTGGCTAAGGGACTGTTGTGGCTGGTTTATCCAGTGTCTATCCAGACACTAAAACAGTCTCTATATCAGCAATAAGGCTGTTTCACTTTCTCATCACTTGTGTGTTCAGGGAAGTAACTTGTTTAGTTTCCATCAAGAACTTTTCCTTTGCATTCACAGCTTGGTGTTTGGTGTAAGAGGCCTTGCTTTTATCCTACTCAGCTTTCTCCATGCCTTCCTCACTATGCTTAGTCATTTCTAGTTTTTTTAATTTAAAGTGGAAGACTCCCTTTCACTTGAACAGTTAGAGGTTACTGTAGGGTAACAGATTGGCCTAGTTTCAATATTGTGTCTTAGGGAATAAGGAGACCTGAGGACGGGGAGAGAGATGGCTGGTCAGTGGAGCAGTCAGAACACACACATTTTTTGATTAAGTTTGAAGTCTTACATGGGAGTGGTTTGAGGCACCCCAAAACAATGACTATAGTGACACCAAAGATCACCACAACAAATATAATAAAAATAGAAAAGTTTGAAATGTTGCAAGAATTATCAAAATGTGACACAAACACACAAAGTGAGCAAATGCTTTTGGAAAAATGGTGCCCATAGACTTGCATGATGGAGGCACGCCACAAACTATCAACCTGTAAAACAAAAAACACAATATCTACAAGACACAATATAGCAAAGCACACAAAAAATGAGGGCTGCCTGTACCAGAAATTAAATACTTCCACACAGAAAGGAGGTACATCATTTCTGCTCCCATTTCATTGGCCAAAGCAAGTCATGTGTTTACTTCAGCATCAGGTAAATGAGCAGATGGGGAAGAGCCAGTGGGCTGAACACTGGTCAGGGAGAGGAATGCCCATCACACTGTAACCTCTGCCCCCTTGCTCTGAAACTCTGCATGCATGTGCAGGCAGAGTGAATAACCAAGAAGAATGCAATCTCATTTGTGATCAGTCAAGACACCTTGCAGTCCAGGCCAGCTCCCTACCAGCCATAACGCATTGGCTACAGATCTGGAAGCTTCTTCCCTGCTCATCTCTCTCCTTTTGGGGTGCACTGCGTTCACACAAGAATCACACATATCCTGGGAAGCCCTTTGATGGTCCTCAGAGACTAACTGGCCCTTGGAACTAGGTTGGGAAGATGCACTTTCTTGCTTTCATGATTGAGCCCTGAGGTGGTGAAGCCTCACATTTTCAGATGGGGGTTCATTCTCTATGATAGAAGAACCACACTGCATGGTTACGTCAGTGTTAAGGATGTCAGAGCAAAGAGTAGAGAGGAGAAAGAGCCCCTGTGTCCTCTGGCATGCAGTTTGAGAGGAAATCAGATGTATCTGAAAGTACTTCATTAAATTTTGTTTAACTTTCTATAAGTTCATATTCTTGTTAGTTGAACAAGATCATTCTGTCTGTGAAGCAAAGCACCAAGGCCGATCCTGGTAAAACAGTGCCATGGAGACTGCCCCATGACATTTGTTCTTGCTGGGAGCTGCCCACTCCACTGTAAACCTTCCATACAACCCTACATGTGGAGGCCCACCCACAGCTTCACCATGTCCTGAACCCTGTCCTGGACTCATTAAAATTATAGTGAGATGCATATTCAGGGCTCTCTTGTAATGGGAACATGAGGAGATGTGAAGAAGCTACTCTCAACAACTCCAAACATGGGATTCACAGTAGGACTTTCACAAAATGATGTCAGTAGTTCTGCATCCTCCATCCATAGTTTGACTGCCAGACCTCTACTCTCCCATCCTTAGTTACCCACCACTTCCTAAAATATTAGATTAGTAAATATACCCAGATCGATATTAGTAAGGGAAACATATAACCCAGGCAAAGTCTTGTGTATCAAAAGGTAACACATAAGATAAAAACCGAAAGTGATTCAGGGAACTCTACTCAATACTTTGTAATAACCTATATGGGAAATAAATCTGAAAAGTAATGGATATACGTGTATGTATAACTGAATCACTTTGCTGTACTCCTGAAACTAACACGCATTGTATCAATAAATCAACTATACTCCAATATAAAATAAAAATTCAATTAAAAAAGGAAAGTGATTAATGAATATACTGAAATCTAAACTTACTAGTATTCAAATGATGAATATTATAACTACAGCACTCATTTTTACCTTCAGTTTAGTTTTGAAAAATGATAATACCCACTTTTGGAAAAAAAATATAGTCAAATAGATAAACACTCAGTACGGGTAAACTTCAATATTCCTTAAGCATAATAGACATATTCGTACTTTTGGTCATAAATTTCACTGCTTGGGATTTCTTGTGGGAAAGTACATCACATACACAAAAAAGGAAGTGCAAAGATTACAAGTGTTCAAAAGCTGTGGATAGCTTACTTAAAACATGGTACATCCATACAGAGAAAACTTTTGCAGTTACTTAAAAAAATACTATGATGTAGGAAATATTCACATCTCACAGTCAAGGACAAAGCAAGGATATACTATCACAAATTTGAGCATGGAGTGGTGGTTATATTCCTCTTTAGATATTACCATCTTCTTCCCAGACATTCTACCAAAATCATGTACTATTTTTAAGATCAGATAAATGTCGACAAAGCATTCTGGCACGTCTTTGATATTGTAGGAAATGACTAAACCATTTTGTACAGGGTTGGTATTTGCTCAGCTGTGCTTAGGTACTGGTTTCTCAGGAGGGAGAGCTGTAGTGCAGGTTGTCTTTGTTGGCAAAGTCTTCTTGATGCTTTTGGGAACAGCTGCAATGTGGGTAAGGCACTTCTGCTTAACTTCTTGCCAAAACTCTTACCACAAAACTATCCAAGTAGGAACTTAATCAATAGGCAATAAGATGTAATAGTCACCAAGTCAATAAATACATCAAAGGGGAGATAAATATGTGTTCCCTCCATTTCTGTCTTTGTGGACATGCTTTGAAACTCTGTTTGGCTAAATGGTTGAGGAGTCTTTCATGGCGTCTTCTCTGCTGGTATAGTTTGCTTCCCACTAATATAGTGCCCTTGGATTTTTACCTTTTACAGGATCTGGATTTAGTTCACCTACTCTGTTCTCCCCATGCTTCTTCACTGAATTGCCCTCAAATATATTTCTCTATCTCTACCTCTCTATGATCTATCTAAATATATTTATCTATCTTTGTCTCCCTATATCTATCATCTATCTATCTATCTCTGTCTCTATCTATCTCTATCTATTTTCTATCTATCATCTATCTATCTACTTATCATCCCTGTCTCTATTTGTCTATCTACCATTCCTGTCCCTATCTATCTATCCATCTATCTCTCATCTATCTATTTACCATCTATCTGTCTAACTTTGTTTCTGATGATGATCTCTTCGATGTAAAGTATTGGGATACATGGGTATAGTTTCATAAAATCATTTCTCTACTGTAGACAACTACTTTCTTCCTGTTTTCCTCACTATTTAATTTTTTTTAAAAAAAATATGTAAATCCAGATGTGCTTGACTGAAGTGTTATTTTCCCTTTTTCAGATCTTTTCTTCAATCAGTGAAAATCTCTTTCCTTCAGACACTAGCATCTCATCCCAATCAAAGCTTCACTTTGATTTCACCCTAAACAAGAGCAAAGTCAGGGACAAACGGTCACTTCATATATATCAGGTGGTTTGCAGGCAACTTCTCTGCTTCTTTAGAAATGTCGTTTCATCCCAACCATGGAGGAGGGACTGAGTGTTGAATGGGGACAGACAGAGAGGCATTTAAGGCTGCTGGTAGCAGCAGAGAGGTATTGTAAGGAGTTACATTCAGGCAGTGGGAGAGGGAGGAATGAAGTGTCCTCTGTGCATGACAAGGTCCTATGAGGGGCAGCTCCCAAAGGCTCTCCTTCCTGGAGTGCATGGCTGAGGGGTGGGGGGCGGGCAGAGCACCACCAACTGAGACCCTTGTTGAGATGTTCCCAGAGCCATTGGTGCCCTGGACTTTGGTTAGACTGTAAACTCTACTCCAGGACACACACTCACCAGTTTTATTTCATAATCTTAGGGTGTAATTCAGGACCTGCCGCAGATGAGGTGGTTTCTGTGAACACCAATGAGGGAGAAGTTCTGCAGTTTCCCATGAGTTGTAGAAACTTTCACACTGAGTTGAAATGTGTGTCTCTGTAGTTTATACTAACCAAGCGTTGTTGACACACCTGTCCTCACTCCTTGTGTGGTTGCTGTCTTCCTCCACAAAGGTTCACAAAGCCAGACACCAACCTCCCAGAGCTGGGGGAGAGCTGGGGCAGCATGATGTCGGGTGAATTCTTGCTGGTGGAAGCTCTCTAAATGCAGTTTCTCTTTAATAAAAAAGAAGGCTGAGGAAGGTTGCTTCTGACCTGTCCTGGTCCTGGTCCCCTGACTTTGCGTGTGACTGTGGGCATGAAGCCACAGCAGGGTTTGGCAACATAAGTACCCCCATATCACCCCAATGCCAGCCCAGAGCACAGACAGCTGCCTCCGCATGGGTTTCTTGTTATGGGAGGAAAATGTCATTTTATCCAAGTGTTCTTTCTGTTTCTTATCACCAATGCATTCCTAACTGAGGCCAGGTTCAACACATACAGTTTCCTCTTGTGCTGGGCTTGGGAGCTGGAAGCCCATGTGGTTTCTTTCTTCCAATACTTCACAGCAACATTGTGAATCCTCAGGTCAAAATCTACCAGTAGAAACAGAACAGGGCATACTGGTATGTTTTTGTTTTTCACTCACCTAACACATGTTTATTAAGCACAAGATATCCACCAAGCCAGGTGCCAGGTGCATCCTTTTAACCCTGCTAGTGCTTCAACTATGTTTCCATCCTCTGTCCCATCAGTGCACCTGAATCTATGCAGCATTTTTCTCCTTGTAAGTAGAGGTCTGAATGCAAGAAGCCTCCGGGGTGACATCAGCTGTTGTGGAGGTGCTGGCTGTTTCAAAGCAGTTGTGATGGACATGTCCTTGTTGTGATTTTATGAACAAGAGTATTTTCGAGGGCTTTGCTGTTGCTGCCTTTGCTTCTCTGAGCCGGTGCTGAAGGATGGTACTGTATGGGCAGCCATCCAGAGGGGGATGGACAGGTTGTGATGCTGTTGTCATAGTAGCGCCTGGATCCTGCAGTCCTCTCAGTTTCTGGGGAGTTCAGCTGAACAGGTGCTACTTTGGGTGTGACTCCATTACAAAATAACAGTCTTTTTGAAACACCATTTAGGATGCATTTGAAGTTGGAGATGGTGCCCATTTGGTACTGAATGCCATTACTGCTTGGAGACAGGTAAGTCAATGTTAAAATATCACCACTTCATGAGCTCTCCCAATACCTCAAGCTTAAAAACTTTATAAAATTGGAACATATAGCAGTTAAATAGAGGGTTTTCTTTTGCCTTTGATGTGGCTTTCCAGAGAAAAGGTGTGGAAAAACTAAACAATGTGTCCTAGAAGGTCACACATGAATAAGTGGCCTTTCTACCCACTTGGTGTTTCCCTGAGGCTGAAGTGAAAATTTGCTCTCCTTGTAAATGGAACAGGCTCCCTCTCTGATGAAGAGAGCTGTGCCCTTAAGTTCTGGATGATGGAGGAAAGAATAGGGAAAATTCCCAGATTAGATAGACTTCATGGGATTGTTAAAAGTAAATGCATACACGATAATAAGATTAGGAGAAGAGAGGGAAGAGAAAAAGGAGATAGGTAAAGACTCATGTTTGGCCTTAAAGAATTCAAATTTCTGGCATATCATAAATATTTAGATTGGTTGGAGACCTCAAAACTCCCTTTACCACCACAGTCCCAATGCCTGCTTCCCTTCCACTGTCTCTCTAGCAAGTGCATGTGTTTTATCTTCCTGGTTTCTGTTGAAATACTCACCTCTGGTAGGAAACATACTATTTCTGAAGGTACGCATTGGAGAGGTTGATTTTCCCTGCATTTCATTATCATTTCTTAATTGATTCTGAAACAATTCCCTGAGTGTTTCCTCCTTGCTCTATATGGGCTGCTTATTAAGGGTACAAGTTGGTTCTGCTTTGGGGGGTTGCCCAGTCACCACTCCAGAACCTCCAGAGCCTTGGAAATCCTTCCTACTCACAGCAACTGGAAATGGTTTGGGCACCACATCCAGCTTGGGCCAACTAGATTCTCTCCCCTATGAAGCCTCAGAGTCCCCTGCAATTGTCTGTTGGACCCCTGCGTGGAGTGCTCATGTACAATTTGATCTGGGCAGTCATACTGGAGACAGCTGTAAGGTGAACAGAGAAAGCCAGAGAAACTCTGGCTTCTGAGGAAGAGAAAAAAAAGAAAGTGAACCCCTAGAACAAAGGACAATGAATGGGCCCATGGCACCGGATAGAGAACATGCAGATGATCATCTATCCTCTGTCTTGAGGTAGTTCCTTTCCAGTGATTGACACCTGCCTCTAAAGAGGTCTTCCTGTCCTGAAGTTCCAGAGACACTCTTGTTTCCTTCTGTTGTACACAAGACAACCAACCCAAAATGGAGTCGCTTATGCTAAGCCCCATGTCATTAAGCTGAGACTTAATTACAGAAATGAAATCTTAAACCAGTCAATCAGGAATCACCTGGTCAGCACTAATCAGGTAACCTGCCAGAAAGACCCTGTTGTGCTCTAAAGGAGATTATCCTTGCAATAACCAACCCTCTCTTTTTCCTAGAGTACCTTCCTTGTTCCTGCTCCCTTCTGCTTATAAAATCTCTTGCCTTGTACAGCTCTTCAAATTCCCTTTCTATATGCTGGTTTGGATGCTGTCTGATTCATGATTTGTTGAATAAAGCCAAAAAGATCTCTAAAATTTACTCAGTTGAATTTTGTTTTTCAACACTTCCTCCCCAAATCCCCCTTTTATTGTTTGGCCAGTTTGGGATAGTTCTGTGCTGTAGAACAACGACTCCTCCTTTTTTTTTTTTTTTTTATTATTCTGATAACCAGGGAACGGTTTCTTTGGCCAAGGAGTGTTTATGGCTACTTCTCTAATGAGGGACCCCAGGGCTCTACTCTTCTTAAACAGGTTCTTTCTTTTCCATTGTTGAATCCCTTTTTCACCTGACAGATTTACTGTTTAATCTGCATGAAGGGTGTTGGGCATGGAGAAAGTTTACTGCTCATTGAAAACTAGTTGCCACCTTGACTGCCATTTCTGCTGGAGCAGGTACATAGGGACAACCAGAAGAAGGTTTAAAGAGTGATCTGCAGCTCAGTGCTTTGTGTCCACCTAGAGGGGTGGGATAGGGAGGGTGGGAGGGAGACGAAAGAGGGAAGAGATATGGGGATGTATGTATATGTATAGTTGATTCACTTTGTTATACAGCAGAAACTAACACACCATTGTGAAGCAATTCTACTCCAATAAGGATATTAAAAAAAAAAAAAAGATCAATCTGTTAAATGTCTCCAGGATGGTCCAAACTTTACAGAGCCAAGGCTGTGTGCAAAATTGAATTGAGCCCATTCTCATTTCTTTTCTGAAACCCTCTTTTCTCCCTTCAGTCTGTTTTTCTGAGTCTTTTTTGCTATTAGAAGACACTGAGAAAACAGACATTGTAATGCCAGCTCCAACTCAAATTATCTGGTGGTGAAAATCAGAGATCAAAATTTTTTTAATGTGAAAGTTGCTAGAAAACTCACGAAAAATTGAGTAGGCTCACAGTGTTCAAGAAAACATCCTATTTTCTCTGATACCAGCTTTAGCATCGCAGGTACATTTTCTGGTCTAACAGAACGTAATAGCCTAACAAGGTCAGCTGTGATAGGCACCTCTTCTAAACACATTTCTGTTTGCATTTGTGAGGTCTAATTATAATAAAAATACAGTTACTTGGAATCTAAAAACATTTTTATTGCTGATAGAGTCTAAAATTTTTCAGCTAATTAGAAAACTGTACCTTTAAAAACTGCAAAGTTAATATATATAACCCATAAAAGTGTGTTGCTGTTTTTTTTTTTTTCTTTTTTCATTTTTTCCTAATAGCTGAGCCTATGACTACTGCCTCTGGAAATGCTTATCAGTTTAACATGAGCTTGGTGCACTGCCAGTGCTGCCTACATAATTCTTGGGGCCCAGTGCAAAATTAAAAAAGGGAACTTGTATAAAATTTAGGGGGAAAATCTTCATATAAAGGTACTCAAATATAAGTCTTTTCTTTTTATTATATTTTATTCTCATGAAACATAATAGAGAAAATAGTGACACAAAAATAATAACATGCCCTTACAAATTACAAGAAACAAAAAATGATATCCTTGTGTGATAATTTTTATAATTCGAGAATAACAATGCTTTATTAATGTGATAGCTTGATTGCTCTTAAGACTTTTCTGGCTAACTTTTCTGCAAACGTATTTATTAAGTCAACAAAATTCATACTTGAGAAACTTAAATTTCAATTGATATAATTGAAAGTGACATCTGTCTCTCTTAGCAAATGGTAGCCCCGATGGTAGCGACAGTGCAAAGTAGGAGAGCAGGAGGGAGAGAGGGTATGCCTCTCTCCAAAGAGCCAGGCCTGTAGCCACATCTGTCCGGCTTCTGGGTCCATCTCTTTGCAACTCCCTCTGGGAGGTAGGGCAGGGACAGCGGCGACTTGAGGCAAAATGTTGTCCAGAGATCACCTCCAAGGTCTGGAGACCAACAGCTGTGGGCCAGTGTCCAGGTTCTAACTGGCTGCAAGGAAAGTGATCCAAGTCCCACTGGACAGCAGGGGGCAGGGTCAGGGGGCTTCCATCAGGATAAATAGATGACCTGATAGAAGAGTCACCCAGCTGTTAAGGAAAGTGAGCCCAAGACCCTGATATTAAAGCCCCTCCCAGGCCATTTGTTTAGTTTGAATAGCTTAACAAATCCATGTATATATCCATGTATATATATATATATATATATATTAAAAAAAAACAACAACAAAGGATAACAAGGTACTTTGCAAAATCAGTCAGTCCAGGGCTGTGTGGCTTCCTTATTGACAGTCAGCCTTAAGAAGAGGTATTTTATATTAATCTTTCATGTATCACTCCAGTCAATCAGCAAAGTGCACAACTGTTGAACAGGTAACAACAGTATTGGCACGCTATCTCTGGTAGCTTGTCACCATCTGTAAATGCTGGGGTTTTACTTGGACCTTAAAGACAATAATAGAGCCAGGACTGGCCTTTAAATGCCTGTTCAGTAATTGCCTCTTCATCGCCCACTTAACTGAAGTGCATCTCGTTAACACACGGGGAATTCAAAGAAGAAAATAACAGCACAATGCAGTGTTAACAAATGGATGTTTTGGCCCGGGGACACTGCTGTCAAGGCCTTGTGATTAACACCCAGCTTTGTTCTGGTCTCCCACATGCTCCTCGAACTCCCTTTGTGCTCTAGGCTCTGAGCTGGGTGAGGGGGGCAGAGTGTACCACACACAGTCCTAATCCTGACTTCAAGTGGGGACAGTTGAATAAAACAGAAAGACAGGGATGGGACATTGGCCTCTAAAGGCCCTCATGAAAGACTGTCCGGATTTCTGCTGAAAAGCAATTTATTTGGAAGATGAACAAACTCAATTAGGCATAATGGCACATATTCAGTACAAAAATATGAGCTCCTGTTTCCAAGCTCCCCTTTTAATTTGTAAACCAAGCTCATAGCACGAGGTTTACAAATGTGATCCAAACACGAACGTTGCATATAATTTCAAATATCAACACATTATGAAATTGGATATACTGTATTGCTTCATGTGGATGATCATTTGTGAAGTGAAATGAGAAAGAAAGGAATGATCTCAGAAGCCAGAATATGAAGCAAATAATAACATGGGTGAGGGTGACCTTCTCTGGTTTCATTCCGTCTGGGGAGGGGCATATAAGGACCCAGAATGCCCTTGGTCCAGCGCAGGTTCCTGCTAAAGGGAGATCCTTTCGGGTGAACTTTCCAAGGTTCCTCACACAGAGGACATGTCTCACCAGTGACTTGTCTGGAGCACAGTGCTTAAATCCTTCGTATATGGAAAAATAAAGTGACTTAAATTCATTTCTCCAACTTTATGAAACAAGCACCAGTAGAGATGAGCTGCTTTGGGGGAAAGGAAATTAAGCACCTACCATACATCCAATACAGTGCTGAGTGTAACAGAATTATATACAGAATGGTGTACATATTGATATTATTTTGTCTTCCCAAAAACTATTACATATATATTCATATTCTGAATTTATAAATGAAACTAAGCCACATTCCAGGTCACACAGATACCACAGGTCTGTTTTTCACACTGAAGAATGGCAGTGATCCAGGGCCTGACCATATTCTCTGAACTTCTGGTCATTTTTACTACAGAAGTGTAAAGAAAATCAAGTAAGTACTAGCGAGCTGTCAGTTTTCCTTATGAATATGCATGTGTCAGGTCTCCAGGTAAGGGCATCCATCCATCTTGGAAATGAATGGTTCCGGTTGTCCTCATACAGGGCTAATGAAGTGTGGACATTACACAATCAGAAACTATCCTAGTCATAAAATCTCAGTGTACTTCATCAAATGATTCTTTGATATGCAAAGTCAACAACGTTCTCAGAGGATGAAAAATGATCCTTCACTAGGTAGGGCCAGTCTCCTTACAGGGAAGCAGGGATGTAGAAAGGGATTTCACCAAGATGGAAACTCATAGGATGCCTTTGGCAGAGGGTAGGTAGAAAGGGAAACTGAGGTATCAGGTGAGTTTTGAAAGGTGTATCTGGACTGGAAGGCAAGGGCAAGAAATTAGAATGATTCTGCTGGCCTGGAGACGTGCCCGGGACAGGAGCCTGGGGATAAATATGATGCTGAGTGTCACGCAGAGGGGACCCTCCTGCACTGTTGGTGGGAATGTAAATTGGATAATTCACTATTTTCCACTATGGAAAATAGTATCGAGTTCCCTCAAAAAATTAAAAATAGAACTACCATATGATTCCGCAATCCCACTTCGGGGTATGTATTGGAAGGAAATGAAATCAGGATCCCGAAGAGATACCTGTACCCCCGAGCTCACAGTAGCATTGAAAACAAGCATGGGCCAAAGGAATGAGGACCTGGGAGAAGCAGAAATCTAAGAAGTTGTATTAGAGAAGGAATCAGGTGCTAAAATAAGTTTAGGATGTTGTTAAGCCTTTTGAGGCCAGAGTTTCAGGGTCATCCTTTGAGTGACTGTTGGAAAAAAATGCAGACCATGACAGCAGAGCGATAAGGGATATGGGACTTGTTTGCAGGAGATCATGTTGAGTGGATAAAGGCCCATCTTCAGCGGTGATATAGAAGTAACCCTGAGATCCTCAGATTGTAGGTGCAGGGGTAAGGGTGACATTAGCCAAAACCCACCAAAATACACATGAACATTCATTTGAGGGAAGGAAAAGAAGCAACAGTTTCCTTGTGCAATCACATCGTCTCAATTCTCCAAAACTATGGTGAAGGGAGCAGAGACAATGCTCAAACCTACACCCTTGTTCACATGCTGCCATCATATTCGCATGACATTTGTGATCGTCTAAGATGTTCCAGTGTATCAGACAGTGTGTGGCTCTAGAAACACACAGAAAAATTAGTCACTATGAACAGCTGGAGTCAAGTATGTGGAAGTGGGGAGAAGGTGCAGACTCATAGAGGGAAGGACCCCAAGGGCAGCTCCGCAGCAGAGCTGATGGGAAACGAAGGAGCAGAACTGGTTTTGTGGCTGGAGTTTTGCATCCTCACCAGCCTCACCAAACTTGCCATCCATTCGGTTCCTGAAGTTTGCTTGATCCTACACAATGGGCGCCTCAGCCCCTAACTTAGGGGAAAAAGTTAGTGAGTTTAGCACAGAGTATTTAACATCAAGAAAGAAAGTCACATGTTCTAATGAAGTAGAGTACTTGAAAGACACCTATTTGAGCTCCTAAAGGGAGATTTTTTAAATTTATTTTTTATTGAAGTATAGTTGAATTACAATGTGGTATTAATTATAGCTGCACAGCAAAGTGATTCAATTATATGTATATATATTCTTTTTCATATTATTTTCCCTTATGGTTTATCAGAGGGTATTAAATATAGTTCCCCGTGCTATACAGTAGGACCTTGTTGTTTATCCACTCTATATATAATAGTTTGCATCTGCTAATCTCAAACTTTCAGTCCTTCCCTCTCTCACCTCCCACTCCCATTGGCAAGCACAACTCTGTTTTCTATGTCTGTGAGTCTGTTTCTGTTTCATCATGGTTCTCATATGGAACTATATTTTTTGCTCGTGGACATTATAAACATTTGCTATGTGAAAAAATGAATATTTTTTCTCAGTAACCTTTTCAACAGAAAATAGGCTTCCATAATAAGTATTTGAAAGTACTTTTTAAAAAAAGTATTTGATCTGCATTGATTGGATATTTGAAAGCATTAAAAAAAAAGTGATGGTTTTGAGTCCTTAGAACACTTCAGAGACCTTGCCCCAATCAATCTTCCTCTTTAATATCAGCAGTCCCTACAGCTATGCCCTTCCCCAATCCTCTGGCTTTCAAGTTGCCTTTTATCCTAAACAATTTACATAGTATTACCTAGATCTCCAAGTAAGATTTAGACAGGAAAAAAAATCTGTCTTCTCTCTTGGGTTCAGCTCTATAACTGCAAGATCTGCATGGGCGCTGGAAACTTCCACAAAACATTTATTTGCCCCTGGGTGAGTTGCCTATTCTCTGGATCAATCTCTTTTGCATGCAGAGTGAGGTGGCAGAGGGGAAAGGCAGCTTTGAGCTTCAGCTACAAGTCAGAAGAGAAAAGTGAGGTTTGACAGCCTCAGGATTATAATTGATCCAGCTTGGCTCAGCAGTGATTGGAAGTAGGTCAGAAAATGGCTGTGGTGGAGTTCAGAGTGTGCTATAGAATATTACTTCTTCTTCTTTAATATTCCAACAAATTCTTGTCTTGTTCTCACAATTGGTCTTTCTTCTCTTTCTGTATATGTATGTCTCTTTCTGTATATATATATGTATATATATGAATGTATCTGTACATACATTATACGTATGTATATATATGTATATAAACAAAAATAGCTAGGAAATCTTTGATATAAAAAAGTGTTGAGAGGACATGACTTACAAGATAACAAAATGTATTTAAATCATAATGGTAGTTATAAAACTGAGGTCATTTTGCAAAAGAGAGATAAATAGACCAGTAGCTCAGAATGAGAAGTCCAGAAAAAGAACCTATAAAAGTTGATAACTGATAAACAAGCATCTTACATCAATGGTGAAAATGTAAGCTATTTAATGAATTGTGTTGGGGAACTGGCCATCAGGAAAATTTGGCTACTTTTCCATCAAAATAAATATTTACTGGAAAAAAATCAAAATGGATTTTAAGAATTTGGTGAAATCACCAAGATGGCAGAGTAGGAGACCTTGGTCTCCATTCTCCTACAGAGATCAACAATCAGACAGGTACCCACCAACAAAATCACTTCTGGGGTTCTTAAGAAACTTCAGCATTACAGTAAAGGAAAATCATGGGAATAACTGCACAAAAGAGCAGGAAGACAGGATCATCTTCTCTTCATCATCCCAGCCCCAGGTGGGCACTGCTCAGCTAGAAAGAGTTCCCCTCACCAGGAAAGGAAGAACAGAGTGAGGACCAGTTTCCCCAGGCTTTTGGGGTACCATGTGAAGGTTCCCCTTTGGTTTTACCCCAGACTGGTAAAGCTGAGACCTACAGAGACTAGGAACAAAGAAGAAAAGCAGGAGCTGCCACACTCAGGATTCAGTAGGAGAGACCATTGTTCTCAGTCACCTGTTCTGCAGACAACACCAGCAGCTTTTACCACTGAAGAAACCTATGACCAACACAGCCACTGAAGACCCCTGCAGATTTCCCCAGCTTTAGCCCCACAAGTATTCACGTTCACTGCCGCCAGCCACATGAGTTCCTCCATGCTTCCTACCTCCTGCCCTTGTCAGAGCCTGGGACCACACCAACAGCCAGCCAAGGCCACCGCAACTGCAGGAGTCATGACACCAGCCTAAACCCCTGCTGCTGACCCCATCACCATGTACACCCTTAGGCTAGCCCCTCTAGCTGTGCACTTACACATTGCTGGCTTGACACACATCACCAGCCTCCAATCACCCATGTCCTGGGCTGCCATTGCCATGGCAGAAGTGAACACTGATGGCCAAGGTCCCACAGATGCAGCTCTGTCTTCTGTCATTGGCTCCCCTGCAGCTGAGCAATGGCATGGGCCCATCCCAGCCTTCATCACTGGCCTTGGCTGCTGTGCACCCACAGTGAGGCCCTGCAACCACTGGAGTACATGCTGACAGCCAGGGTCCCCCAGCTGCTTGTGGGCCCAGATTCAGCTCTGTCTCCAGTCACTGGTCTATACATCTGGGCTCCCCTGTAGCTGGTCTCTCTGGCTCTATGCCTGCCCTTGCCCTGCCCACTTCCTGATACTGACCTCTATTGCCATATGCCTGGGGTGAGACTCAGAAGCCAGGTTAGTGCACATGGACAGACAGGGCCCCCACAGCTGCCAGTGGACCTGCAGTTGGCTCCAACTCTTCCTGCTTGCTCTGTCCTCCACCACGACGTGTGTGTTTGCAGCTGACCCCTGCCACTACACAAGCACTGCAAATGGCCCTGTGGTTGAGTGTGTGCACACCATAGGCTCTGACCACCACGGCTGACTGCTCTGGTCCCCAGCGGCTGGAACTGAAGGCACCACTGAGTACTTCAAAAGTCTTTGCAGCCTCTGCAGAGCCCACAGTGCTTGCCAAAGACCATGTGGTTGTCAGTGCCATGGGCCTCAGTGGCCTGAGCCAAAGAGACATCATTCCCCCCAGACCTGGAGCCACCATGCACCCACACATTGGGGCCAGGGTCACAGCATGCTCTAGGGTGTCCTTACCTGTAGGTCAAGGTCTTTTCTTACTGAAGTCACTCCATAAACTTTGGAAGAGATGATTGCTTCTTCAAATGCATAGACACCTATGCAAGGCTACAGGGATCATGAAGAATCAAGGAAACATGACTCCATCCAAGAAACACAGTAAAATGCCAGTTACTGCCCCAGAGAAATGGAGCTACAGGAATAGTTCAACAACAAATGCAAAATAATTGTTCTAAAGATTCTTAGAGAGCTACAAGAGAACACAAACAACTTAATGAAATCAGAAAAACAAGAACAAAAGGAGATGTTCTCCAAGGTGATAGAAAACATAAAAAAGAACCAAACAAAAATGTTGGAGCTGAAGAATATAATGAATGAGCTGAAGAATTCCATAGAGGACTTCAACAACAGACTTGACAAAAGAGAAGAAAAAATCAATGAGCTCAAAGACAGATCATTTGAAATGATCAGGTCAGAGGAGCAAAAAGAAAAAAAGGAATGAAAAAGAATGAAGAAAGTCTACAGGATTTAAGGGATTCCATTAAAAGAAATAAGCTACACATCATTAAAGTCCAAGATGGAGAAGAAAAGGAGAAAGGGGTGGAGAGCTTCTTCAAAGATATAATGGCTGTATTTTCCCAAACTTTCCCAAACCTGGGAAGAGATTTGTACATCCAAGTTCGTGAAGCTATTGGTCACTCCAAAATTTCAATCCAAAACAATCTTCTCTAAGACACATTATAATAAAAGTGTCTAAAGTCAAAGACAAAAATAAATTTTATAGCAGCAAAAAAAAAAAAAAAAAAGATCTCATAAAAGGGAGCCCTCATAAGGCTATCAGCTGATTTCTCAGCAGAAACCTTATAATCAAGGGGAGAATGCAATGTATATTCAAAGTGCTGAAAGGGAAAAAAACCCTGCCAATCAAGAATAATTTACCCAGCAAAATGACCCTTTGAAAATAACAAAAGCCTAGGTAGTTCATCACCATTAGACCTGCATTACAAGAAATACTGAAAGCAGTTCTTCAAGCTGAAACAAAAGGGCATTAATTACTAACATAACAACATATGAAAATTTACAGCAGGTATAGGTAAGTAGTGAGGTTCAGAGTACTCTAATAGTGTAATATGGTAGTGTGCTAACCACTTAACTATAGCATAAAGGTTAAAGGTCAAAAGTATGAAAAATAGCTATCCTACAATAATTTGTTAATGGATACACAATATGAAAAGTGTAAATTGTGACATGAAAAGCATAAAATACAATATATGAGGGGAGAGTAAAAGGTTAGAGTTTTTGTATGTGATGGAGGTTAAGTTGTTATCAGCTTAAGATAATCTGTTATCAGACAGAGAAAGACAAATATCACATGATATTGCTTCTATGTGGAATTTAAAAAATTGGTACAAATGAACTTATTTACAAGACAGAAATAGAGTCACAGAGGTAGAAAACAAACTTATGGTTACTGGGGGGGGGACAGAGAGGGATAAATTGGAAGATTGGGATTGACATATACACACTACTATAGATAAAATAGATAACTAATAAGAACCTACTATATAGCACACAGAAATCTCAATACTCTGTAATGACCTATATGGGAAAATAATCTGGAAAATAGTGGATATATGTACATTTATTGGGCCAGCCAAAAAGTTTGTTCAGTTAATGAATATGTTGTTCAATAAAGTTCTTGGTGAAGACGAAAAATGCGTCTTTTATTTTTACTTAAAACTGAATGAACTTTTTGGCTAACCCAATAAAACTGATTCACTTTGCTATACAGCAGAAATTAACACAACATTGTAAATCAACTACAGTCCAATAAAAATTAATTAAAAAATAAACTGTTATATGTTAAAATGTTTTAAAATTTTTTATTGCTCTATTTATTCTCTCATAGTGGCTTGTTTTCTTCTGTTTTGTTTTGTTAACTTTTTATTTTAGAGTTAATTTTTAACTCATCTAAATCTTTGGGCATCCGTATCACCTGCACTGAGGGTGGTTTCCTCTAGGCAGAATTTGTTTTTGTGGTGCAAACACCTGAGAAGCAATGGGATGGCTGCTGATAAGTACAGGTTTTGGGGGGTACGAATTGTTCTAAAGTGAGATGACTGTGGTGATTGTATAGCTCTGCGACTATACTAAAAGCCACTAAATTGCAGACTATAAAAGGGTGAATTTTATGGCATTTGAATTATTATCTCAATAAAGCTGTTATACAAAAATGAGCTGGGGAGCTTGACTGAACTCTACCTCCTTGAATGTTTCTGCCAAGGAGGTCCCTGGGGTCACCGGGAGTCAAACTTTCTCCCAAAGAATGACAAAGTAACAGAATGTACAATGGGAAAATACAGTAGGGCAAAGAGTGTGCCCTCTACGAATAATTCCACAGGGAAAAAGGAATGAAGGCAAGTTCAAAGCTGGGCTTCCTTATCAGCAAGTAAGGTTGTAATTTTCCACCAGTGTTTACCAATATGTGATCGTCATCTTTTTGCCAATACTTCTTTATTTGGTCTAATATTTTCGAAGATTATTGATTTTAAAAAATGTATTTTCATTGTTTTTTAATTTGAGTTTCTTTGATTACTTTTGTGCCTGAGAGTTTTTCCTGTTAGCTATTCTTTATATATTTTTTTAAATTGCCTTTTCAAACTTTTACTCATTTTTTTGTATAATAAAACTTTTTCTGTTATTAAGCCCTAGGAGCATTTCATAAATCAATGATTTTAATCACTTGTCACATATTGCATATGTTATATTCTAAATTGCTGCTTGCTTTCAATTTTGTTTTAATGTTTTATGACTTCTATTTCAGATTTTATTTATAGTTCTTTATCACAGGAAACCACCAGTGTTTAATTAAGTAGGTAAAACCCCTAAACTATTTCTTTAAACAATAAATCCAACAGAGCCATATGAGAGAGAAGGGAAATGGCAAAAAACAACAAAAACTGAATAAATGCCTTTTTACAACTAGAACAGAGAAACTAAAACTTATTTAGTACTGCCAGGCTCACAAATTATTCAATAAAATTACAGATTTTAGAGGTAACATTTACTTGCACAAAACTTAACAGCCATCTCTGATGTAGCGATTGCAGTAAGACAACTTTGCTAAAATAATGTTTGCAAGGGCCCTTTTAGGGTGCAATGGAATATATCCTTTTCTTTAGTTGCAGGGAAATAGAAATATTTTTATTCTTATTGGTCTTTTTTTTCCCTTTTGTCACTAATTTTTAGAAGAACTACAATGGAAAGACTAAGAAAAGTAATCATTAATTATTACGAAGAGGAAAATAAAAAGAATGGGAAGCTTAATGAATACAGTACGAAAAACAAAATGTGGAAAGAGAATTTAAATACATGCAGTGGGGTTCATATCATATTCTGCGTCTGCATTAGTCAGCCTGGTGTCTGACTTTATCTACACTGGTAGGGCAGCATCCCAATACCTAAGATAGAAAATAGCCCATGAAGCAATTTTCAATCGTGAATGTTTTTTAAAGATTTGATCATCGTATCCTTTCCTGCTCAGAGATCCTGGGGAACAACTTCTAAGAGGGAGAAGAAGGAAGGAAGTGGCCCAGAATAGATGCCTGGGGTACCAGTCATGATGGTGTGGGGAGGGGAGTAAGGGGAAGATGAGGAAAGTCGCCAGACTGGCAAAAATTAAAAGTCTCAGAATCCTAACAGTTGATGAGGACACTGATCAACAGGAATTGTCCATGTGGCTTGGGGAGAACAAACTGATGAAAACCCTTTAGGAAACTCTGCTGTATCCAAGGAGTCTGAGTATCATCCTCCCTTGAGCAGCAATGTCTTCCAGACCTGTGTTCGGCCAGCAAAATGCATTCGCTGAGGACAGATGCCAGTCTCCATAAGGAAACAGCTAGTCACTAATCCTTTGAGGAAATTTATTTCACAGAGCATGACGCTTCAACACAACTCTTAGTGACATGGAGGGAGAGAGATTAATTTTGTTATGAGAGCTTGTTGTTAGAAGACTCTGTTTTTTTGTTTGTTTTTTGGTCTCACTTACACTCTTATAAACGGACTCAAAGAAATCAACTGCTGAGATTTCAGATCTGATACCCTATTGTGAAGTGCTTGGAGCAGCTACCAGGTCTCACCTCACATTTTCTATCTCAGCATCTCGTAAACTCCCAGGCATTTTTCAAGGACTCAAAAAGAAAATGTTGAATAAAAGGCTTTTAGAGGACAGGCTTACACAATCATTTTGCAACCCCAAAGCAATAAAACCCCACAGATTTTCTGAAACTAAAATATAAAATTAAAGAGATTGCACATAGTACAATCATTGTAGTATTAACACAATTTGCCATAAATATTTTATACTTTTTCTATGAGTAATTAATGACCTTTCGAAGTTTCTGCATGATGCCTTGCTGTGAAATAAGTGATTTGGAATCAATAGTGTATTTTAAACCGACACAGTGAATATACTTTATATTGTAACAGAATTGTTCAGAATGAAGGGAAATTTTGCTCTAGATTTCCTCCCAATGTAACTTTATTATGTGAAACTCTGTTAAATGGCTTCAGCTTGTCAGATTCGTAAAATGTCGGGTCTCTGCTTTAGGAATGTATCTGTAAACACCCCATTCATAACTGCACTCCTCGTTGGTCTATTATCCATGTACCTTACATTATATTACATATTGTGTATTTGTTTGCTTTATCTCTCCTCTAGTGAAATGCCACCTCCTTGAAGGCACTGTGTCAATTGTGTTTGTTGATGTATCTCAAACTCTGATAACGGCACTGATGTAAGAACTTACGCTCCCTGCCTCTTCGCAATACACCTCTAAACTTGCCTCTTTCAGGGGCTGGACGTAGGGACCATGGCCATCAGCTCCCCGGGCTCTCAGCTCTGAGGTTTTGTTCTCTCTTAGCCCCCATCTGTACCAGCTGTGATCTTTCTCGGTAATTGACAGTTGCAGTGCCTGTGACGCTGGCGATCGTATTTGCAGCTGCTGACCTCCACCGGGCACCAGCTCGCAAACCCTGAATGCCAGTGCTTTTCTCCCTCTGGGTGCAGCAGGAGAATTCCTTCCACTCCTTCTGAGTAGCTCAAAGATAATTCTAGCAGTAGAAGGGTGTCCTCCACCTATTGTTCAACCATAGCCCTGGGGAGGCTGGGTTAGGGCATAACTAAGCACAGCTTCATTGACCCCAAGAGACCCCATCTGGCCCTCTGAGCAAGATATTTTGATACACGATGATTTTCTCCAAGAGGTGTCTCTGTCTCCCCATGAATCTGGCACTTCTAGAAGTTGTCTGGCTGCCAGATGTTCTATGTTTGTCTACACTCAAACTCCAAATACATCCCATTATCACAAATTACTTGCCATTGGGTTTCTGGACCCAGAGGATGTGATTGGACACAAAAATTCCGGTACAGTTAAGGATTTCTTAAATGTTCCCCAGCAGCTCGGAGCCTGCTCTGCCCTACAGAAACTGGGAACACTTGGATGCCTTGAGGGCTTGCTCCACACAGCAGCAAATAAGGGGTTCAGTCAGTATCAGCCCAAACAGTAAAGGCACGGGATCACAATCACAGAGAAGAAAACGTCAGGCCAGACTTCGGCTTCCTCCGTAATTGGTCCCCTGGGAGGAAATGAAGAATTTATATGAGCAGATATAAATGGACTTAGTCTATGGTGGGTCCAGCTGCCACTGCCACCAGGGTTCTGTAAGAAATCCCTTCCATTATGTCCGTGTTTGCATCCGCCAGCAGGGATGTTTCCTTCAGTGTTTATTTCCTGATACTCACTAGCCTAGGTTTAGTAACTGTCCACAGCAACACAGAAATAACCTTTCTAAAGCAAATGCATGTGCTGACATGCTTTTAGCATAGCAATAAGTACCTTGTATATTCAGTTTAAATGTGAATGTGCTAATTGTAGAAATTTAAAAATACAGTATAAGAAGAAAACGATTTCCCAGGTGCCCTTTAGCCATGCAATCAATGTCAGCCCTTCATTACATTCCTTTCCGTTCTCTCTAAATATAGTTGTAGAGCATTGCTGTTATCATGCTTGAATAAAGTTGTGCATCTTGCTTTTCCACTTGGCAAGATGAGCTCAGTACTCCATGTGATAAACATTTTAATTAGCTGCATATTACTTCTTTGGCCAATTCTACCACCATGTAATTGAGTAGCCCCTCACTTGGGCAATCTTTTCTTTCCAGTTTTAATTTTTAGTGTTTGATACTATTATTGCTATGGTCTGAATGAATACCTCCCAAATTCATTTGTTGGAATCTTAATGAGGATACCAGGTGATGGTATTGGGCGCTTTGGGAAGTGCTTTGTTCATGAGAGTGGAGCCCTCATGGTTGGCATTAATGTCTTATAAAAAAGTTCCAAGTATATATAATCCCTATAATATAAATGTCCCTTGGTCTTCTTCACTGTGGGTAATTCAGATCCATATGACTTGGATGGGACAATTGTCTTAGTTAAATACTAATTATTTCTTGCCTTACACAGGCCCAATGGGACTTATGCACAGTTGAGGTAATGCCCAAACCGATGGTGACAATTCATGTGCATTGGGACCCTCTTTTGTTCCAGCCACTATGAGGGTCCTGACAAAAAAAGCATTTGTGGTCATGTGTGAGAGCAGACAGTAAAACCAAAAATTTTAATAAAATGTGATGACTGCCATTAGATGCAAGAAGAGGAACACTTGCCAGTTCTCTGGGTGGGAGGTGAGCTAGATGTAGTTTCTGAATAGTGATAACACCTCTGTGGGATCTGAGGGTCCAGCTGTATGGAAAGGTGGGGAGGCAATTGGTGAGCAGAGGTACCTTCCCGCAAAGTTGCCAAATAGGACCCTGCCTGCCTTGAGGGCGGGAGATTTTTCTTCGGTCCCTTAGCATCTCTCGTGGTGCCTGGCTCCAGAGATTCCTGATACGTGCAGAGTAGATACGCGAACAGATGGATAGATACACGGTAGATAGGTAGACAATAGGTAGGTGGATAGGTAGACGGATGATAGAAGAATGGATGGATAGATTGAGGGATAGTTGCTAGATGGATGGATGGATGGATTGATAGATATATGGATACATAGATGTAGATAGGTAGACAGATGATAGATAAATAGATAGATGATGGATGAATGGATGGATACATCGATACCTCAATAGATAGATAGATAATAGATAGGCGCATACATATATAGATACATAAAAACACACAATACATACACAGATATAGATAGATGATAGATACAGAGGCATAGATACATAAAGATGCATTGATATATAAAGATGTGAGATGGATAGAGATATAGACAGACATAGAGAGATAGATTGAAACACAAATATATTCATAGATCTATTGATTAATCAATCTGTGTATGGATAGCTAGAGAAACAGAATGATATCTATGTATATCTATGTATATCAGTATCTACATAGATAGATAGGTTATAGGTAGCTAGCTAGCTAGATAGATACAATATTTGTGGAGAGAGAGAGAGAGATTTTCACCTTTCTAACTTTAGTGTAATCCTAGAGCAAATTATGTGCTCAACGTATGCCTGATGGTTAAGAAGATGTTTAGTCAGTGGATGCTAGGTCTCGACATACACCTTGCGACGTGGGTTCATGCCCAGTCTCTTCCTGTAGCACCGGCTTCATTCCTAGGCTGGCACGGTGCCAGGAGTCACACTGCTGCGAGCTGGCTCCCCCAGGGCAAAGGGAGCAGCAGCCTAAATGGTCTAGGTCACCTACTCTAAACTGCTTTCTTTCACATTTGTTTCTTTTTAATATGGATGAGACAAAATCTGTAACCTTTCCTCATAAGCTAAGAAGGACGTACTCTTTAGATTCAGAGGCAAATTAGATGGAAGTCAAGAAGACACAGGGACAATCATATAATTCACAGGCAATAGGATCACTAGGAAAATACAATCTCTTTTTGTTCTTTTCCTTTAGAAACCTAGTTGCTATATTTTAAAAAGTGAGTGTGTCAGGAAAACCAGCTTATTAAAATGCATAAGGCTAAGCTTGCCTGACTGTCACCAATAATCAGAGTATTTTTTATCTGCGGTGCATATCACAATCTCATTTTTACAAGAAATGTGGTCCTTCTAAGTTTCGCAAATATGAGAATCACATGCATTTGATTTCTCCATCCCTGGATGGCGTCCTTCCTGTCACTCACCCACCCGGCTGTCCGTGGGCAGGACACTGTCCCCTGCCTCTGTCTTCTCTTCCCTGGTTCTCCTCACAGGCCATCTGCCCTGTTGCACCCTGACAAAGGGCTTCACTAACCACCATCAGACGGATGGATGCCACTTCTAACATGCCCAGTCGCCTTCCGCAAATAAGATCAAATACACTTAGTCCCTTGTTTCCTGCTACCCCTGTTTTGTGGCTTGAATGTGGGGCTGCTTTCCCCTTTGAGCACTACCTGTGCTTAATTTGAATCTCCATTTACTTTCCTCCCACTCTCTTACCCCAGAGACTTTCAGAAAGTGAGAAAACTGTTAAAGATTTTGAAATGCATACACGTCTCCAATCTGTTGAAATCCTGTTTCCTGACATAAAGTCAACCTAGATAAAGAAGTGTATTAGAAATGTTTGAAAAGATGTCTTTACAGTGACAATGTGGATTTGATTCCATGAGTGGATGCCTGAAGTGGTGTTTCAGTTATTTATAATAATAGCAGTTACATGAAAATTAATGATTGTGAGAAAACAGTGATCTTTTTAAATTTTTTATTTATTTTTTGTCTGAACACAAAATGATTGGAATATCTCCACAGATTTACAAAAAACTTCTTTCCCAAAACTCAATGCATGTGTTGTACGTAGACCTTCCTCCTCAGGGACCCTGGAGTCTGCTCTCCCTGACCTGTTCTCTTATCTCAGAGCCCAGGTTTTGAGCCTCTAGAGGGGGATGTGACTGCTTCCGGGCAGGCTGCCCTCTCCACTTAGCCCCAGGGAGTTGCCTGCTCTAGGATTTCTGCCCTGCTCCTGCAAGGCATTTGGATTTTTTGACCCTGGTGTTGTCTGGTCTGGTCTTGTGGAATTGCTGTTTTCTCACATGAAGGAAAGATGAGTTGATTGTCTCAGAGGACTTCTGTTCTCTGTCTGGATTCTCATTGTTGTGAAGGATCACAGCAGGGTCTGGGAATTCTGAATATGTAAGAAAGCGGAATTTTAGAATGTAAGATTTGCATCTTCTCCTAGAAACAGCTAGCTATCAGGAGCTTGAGAGACCAATTTACAAAATACAAAACAAAAACCATTTTCTTTTCTCCAAGGGGACAAAACAAACTTAAACCCAGGGCTTTTAAAAGCTTCTTTCAGTTTGATAAAGGGGAACATGGAAGAAGATTATAGAGAGACGGGGAAGAAAAAATCTAACCCAGAGATGTTGTATTGTTTAGTGGATTTGCTAGATACCTCTTATTTTCTGGAGGTGTGTATATCCCAAGTGCTTCTATTCTTTTTTTACTTTTCTGTAGCAATGAAGTGAAAAAAAATCAAATCCCCAAATCATACCAACACACTTACTTTACTATTTGAAAAATTAATTTGGGAAAAGGAAAAAGAATCATATATATGATATTAAAAATGTTTTGTTTAAATGCTGGAGAGGATGTGGAGAAAAGGAAACTCTCCTACACTGTTGGTGGGAATGTAAATTGATGCAGCTACTATGGAGAACAGTATAGAGGTTCCTCAGAAAACTAAAAATAGAATTACCATATAATCTAGCAATTCCAGTCCTAGGCATATATCCAGATGAAACTCTAATCCAGAAAGTTACATGCACCCCTATGTTCATAGCAGCACTATTCACAATGGCCAAGACATGGAAACAACCTAAACGTCCATCGACAGATGAATGGATAAAGAAGGTGTGGTACGTATATACAATGGAATATTACTCAGCCATAAAAAAGAATGAAATAATGCCATTTGCAGCACCATGGGTGCAACTAGAGATTATCATACTGAGTGAAGCAAGTCAGGAAGAGAAAGACTAATATCATATGATATCACTTATATGTGGAATCTAAAACATGACACAAATGCACATATCTACAAAACAGAAACAGACTCATAGACATAGAGAACAGACTTGTGGTTGCCAAGGGGGAGGGGGATGGGGATGGGGATGGGGGAGGGATGGACTGGGAGTTTGGGGTTAGCAGATGCAAACTATTACATATAGAATGGATAAACAACAAGGTCCTACTGTATAGCACAGGGAACTATATTCAGTATCCTATGATAAATCATAATGGAAAAAAATATTTAAAAAAGAATGTATATATATGAATAACTGAATCACTTTGCTGTACAACTGAAATTAACACAACATTGTAAATCAACTATACTTCAATTTAAAAAATGTAAAAATGTTCTGTTTAAATGTTTAATCATGATGAAATCTCCAAACCATCCAAACTGACACATTTCTATGTTAAGAATATTTTGTTATAAAGTTTAACCAATGAGGGGAAGCAAGAAATGGCACAGTTTGGCAAGCGTAATCAAAGCACATTTGCAAGCGTATTGTAAAGGCTATAGCACATGTACAGCAGGAGAAGGTGAGCTCCCATGAGGACAGAGCTGTTGCTATGTCTGTAATGAAAGGGGCCACCTGCCCTGTGAGATTTACATCTAATTCTAAAAGAAGTGTGTACTCATTGAAATCAAGGCAGGAAACACTGCCAAAGTAGAAAGGTGTACCCAAAATATCAATAATCTCAGTCATTTTCTATACTTTATTAAACTATTTTCTCTATATATAGTTAATTCTTTTACTAAACTAAATAAAGCCAAGAGCACATCCTTTTTACAATTTATATTCCAACTTTTCACTTGCCCTTGTTTCATGAACGTTTTCCCAAATTTATCAAAACATCATTCTCAGTAGTTACCTTGTAGCCCACCCAGTTTACACACTCTTGCCAGCCTTTCCATACTTGTTGGATATTGTATGAGTATGCACACATACATGCCCACATAGATATTTTAAAGGTGGCATGCTTATCTCTGATATTTGGAAAGCATAGAAACATCTAGAAAATAACAAGTTTCTCATTGTCTATCCATTATATACTATTATTTTAAAAAATTATTTGCCATCTTTTAAAAAAATCCTCTAAAATTGATTTTACATAATAACAGTTATTTCCCATGTCCTCAAAATATATTTAAACACAATTTTATAGAATATGTATTATCCAATTGTTAGAATAAATCATAATTTACATAAGTATTTTCCTAGCGTTGGGCCTGGCTTGTTTATGATTTTCATTACTGTAAAAAATTTTCTTGTCACACATGCCAGATTTCTAATTTTTTTAAGGGCTTGATAACTATGAACAAACACATCCGACAGTTTGTACATGTTCACTCTGCAAACGAGGGTGAATGTAAGGGTGCAGATTTCACTCCATTCTGAACTACAGACAAATATGGGTAAAGGGAATGAAGAAACAAACATACTACAGATTTCTTTCAGTTTTCAGCCAATACTCTAAGAACTACTCAGGATATTTTCAAGAAGGGAAAATAGGATAATTTGTTAAGAAAGTAAAAGCACTTCAGCAAAACAGGGTTTTTGTAATTTGAAACAAACACTGAGACGTCAAAGCAGTTACTAATTTGAGTCACAGGAGACAAACCGGGGTGGGAAGGAGGGGGCGTCCCCAGGCTGGTCGGGGGTGCTTCCCAGTGGAGTGTCAATTGGCCTCCAAAATACAGGGCAGCAGGACCAGCAGAGGCACCAAGCAAGATGTGCTGGCGGGTGATGGACTGATTGGGTCTGCAGGTCCTAAGGGCACGAGGTGGGGTTTGGCTCAGAGGCAACTTTTCCACTGGAAGAGAAATGTGCCCCCACGTGTGACAAGCAGTTTGGCTGCCTCGCCTGGCACTGGCCGACGTCATCCCAGGGGCTAGAGCCAGCGCCTAGAAAGGGCCACCAAGACCCAAGCAGATGGTCAGAAGCCCCACAGAACTGTGGCAGTTTAGGGGCAGGACCCATTCTTAGTAGGAGAATAATTATCACCGAGGAATCAGGCAGGAGATCTCAGTGGCACTGCTTATATCAATGCGATGGGCAGTGCTCACGAAAATAATCAATAAACAATCTATAATAGGAATAGAAAGTTTTATTTGTGCCACGCTGAGGACTAAAGCCCAGAAGACAGTCTCTCAGATAACTCTGAAGAGCTGCACCACAGAAGCATGGCTTTCAGCACAGTTTTATATCTTTTCTGAACAAAGAACATCAAACAAGTCAGGGATACATTCCTTCGAGGTTTCAGAAAAACAGATCAGCAGGTACACAGTGAGTCAGTAAGGCCTTGGCGCCTGGGAAGGGAGGTTCATTTTCATGGGAGGACCAGAACTGGCGTCCCAGGAAGGGAGGCAGTTAATCCTTATTTTTGTCACGGACATGCTTTATTTCTGGCCAATGCACCCTTTTCTTAATAATTAAAGCAGATGTACAGTGAGTGTCTGATAGGCCACAGACAGACATAATATTCAAGTTAACTCTAAGAGCCAGAACGGCGGCCCCATACCTCAATATGGGAACGTCCCTCTTATCAGCAGGAAGGAGGCTGGAGTGCAGGAGGCCTGCCCCCTACTCAGCGCCCGGCCCCTCAAGGCTGGCTGGGGTTGGTGGGCTCAGCTCTAGGGGAAGCACAAGACAGCCCCTGGCTAAAGCTTGGAGGGGTCAGGTGCCTGAGAACAGCTGTCCGCCAAGCCTTCTCATCCTTGTTCTCAGCAGGCAGGGCGATGAAAGGAAAGTGTTTATTCAAAACGTATACAGCGGGTTACCCTGCAGTCACATTCTCCATCCTCATAACTAAAGAAACACCTTTTGCTCGCACCCTGTGGAGACTCTAGAATGTTGTCTAATATAGTAGCCGGAAACCCTAGACGGGTATTCAAATATAAATTAGTTAAAATAAAGTGCAAAGAAGAAGAATCCGTCCCTCCTTCACAGCAGCTGCATTCCAAGGGCTGGGCGGCCCCCATGGCTCGTGCTACTGTGCTGGGCGGTGCTGGTGTGTCCACAGCCTCAGGGAAGGTCTGCTGGACAGCACTTCCAGACCCTGTGATGATGACAGCACAGGGCACCTCTTGGTCCACACTGTGAGCAAACGCTCCCTCATCATCCTTCTTTTGCCAAGAGGAGGTGCTCTTCAGTTCAAAGCACATAGAAATGGTACAGAAAGACATAAAAGCATTTGTACTGAGGAACAACAAATGTCTCTGAAGACCAGAAAAAAGAAGAGACGCTTTACATTTTTGGGAAGGGTGTTTCTAGGTGGAATTTTATAGTCAGGGGATTTCTGAGAATTTAGGGAAGGAGCCTTCACCTGTAATCCAGTCAACGCTTAGGAGTGTCAGGGGGCTGTGGTCCTCCTGGGCCAAAGAAAACACCTCCTCCTCCTGTTGACGAGGGACTTGTAGGTCATACCTAAGAGCTGTTCTCCTGTGATCACAACATGACCAATACCGAAACCTGAATTGATTGTGTGAGGCCACTCATTACAACCCGACTCCCCCTTTGCAGCTAGGGTTTGTCCTGTGATCAATGCTATTTTTCTGATACAGGTTTCATTAGTATTTAGGTATGAGAACACCCATAGGTCAGGAGACAGTTACCACTGAGAAGATCGCTTTAAATAATTATATTCACAGTTCCCAAGACGAGGGGTCATGCCACACCCTGGGTGGGGGGCACACAGGGAAGCATCAGGGTCAGTCAGGAGGCAGAGGGAGGGAGGGGAGAATGTGGGCAAGGGCCTTTATGGTGGTTTCTGTGAGAAGAAACAGACACAGGATAAACAGGCTGGTTTGAACAATTTCAGTGGGCTCTGGGGCTCAGGGACTGCCCTAGTGTTCTGGTACCTGGCCCTGGGGTAATTAGGGCAGGGGGATAGTGGCCCAGAGTATGAGAGCCTGATAGAAGAGGTGGTTGAGATGTCAGCTCTGCACTGGTTGGTGTAAATTTGAAAGGTGCCAGGAACTATCCTACCCTACAGCGCAGTCAAAGCATCAAAATACAGGAAAGAAGACATGGGGAATACAGTTGTGCAAGGGGAAGACAGCTGTGGTGGTTGCAGAGATTACTGTTCTGGGGACACAAGTGTTTGCAAAGGTTCAAAAAAGAGAGAGAATTATCTGTTGCTATTCCGCATTTGTGATGTATGGGAAAACAGCAGCCATCTTGTGACCATGAGGTCCCAAGAGTTAGGAGGAATAGCAAATGCCAAAGATAGAATAGCAAAAAGATGAAAAATCTGAGGACTTGAAGGTACATTGACATAGCTGAATCAATCTCAGGGAAGCCTTTACTTCTTTGTTGCCTCTTCAGTTAGAACAATAATGCCTATTTCGTCAAGTCACTGTTGAACAGGGTTTTTGTGCTAAAGATATTCCTGATATTATAATGGCAACATTTCTATTTCCATTTTTCCCTCTCCACCCTATTTAATGTAGCCCCCCCATCCCAGGTCTTCCTGCCTCCCTCCTGTCCCCCTCCTTCCCATCCCCCCCCAGTACTTCTATAGCATACAACATTTTATACTTATTTGTTTATTATCTTTCTCACCCACTAGTATGTAAGCTCCAGGAGGGAAGGACTTCTGTTTGTTTCATGCACCTGCACTTGATGGAAAGGACCTGGAGCATAGCAACCACTCAATTAATATTTGTCACATTAATGAATAAAGATGCTTTATTAATGACATCAGTAAATATTTGTAACAAAATAGTGTTCTAATGATATCTCAGTGCAAATATCTTTAATGGCAAGGGAAAACGTGTAAATTGAATTGCAGAAGTTCAGAGCTGAAACAGAAATTAGAAAGTTAGATATTTTCATGTGGGAAAACAAAGGTCAAGGAGAGATGTAACTTGGAAATGGTCATACTTATAGTATATGAGCTAGGTCTGATTCTCCCGAGTCCAAATATAGCCCAGATGTTAATTAATCAAGTGCTTTCCTTAGTGTTAATAGCTTACCAACTATTTCAATTTACATACCTATAGGTTGTGCCGTTTGCAAAAGCCAGTATTCAACCTTTTTTTTTTTTTTTTTTTTTTTTTTGCGGTACGCGGGCCTCGCTGCTGCGGCTTCTCCCGTTGCAGAGCACAGGCTCCGGACGCGCAGGCTCAGCGGCCATGGCTCACGGGCCCAGCCGCTCCGCGGCATGTGGGATCTTTCCGGACCGGGGCACGAACCCGTGTCCCCTGCATCGGCAGGCGGACTCTCAACCACTGCGCCACCAGGGAAGCCCTGTTCAACCATTTTTGACTTAACAATGTTAATTCTACTTTGCTCATCCTTTTAAGCTGTGGTTTTATATCTTTATTTTTGATCAATATTTTGAAAATATTTCTTCATAAAAAACTAAGTCCTCAAATACTGAAAGTCTCTATTATATCTATTTGTTTTGAAAGACAGTCTCTATTTTTCATAAGCAGTACTATACTTAAAATACATAAATTAAAATTTTAATGACTAAAAATAATTGCTTGAAAAATAACTAATTTCATTTGTTCTGGAAGTTGGAATTAGATTTAATTTTTTTTCCACCAATAGAAAGTCTGCAATTCAATTTCAAAATAATACAGGCCTTAAAATTCCTATAATTTTGTAAAACAATTTTCAGTATTTATTACAAATAAACATCGTGGTGCCAGCTACAAACTAGCACTTGCCATCTCCCTCTACAAGGGTTAAATCACGCGCGGAGGCAGCTGCTGACCTTCAACACCCCCGAGAGGCACTCAGGTGGAGAGCAGAAATGAGGCACTGTGCTCTGGGGAAAACTGGCAGAACACATCTTCAGACAGTTAGATTAGTTTCAGGAGAAGATTTTATGAACCTAATTCTTGCACCTCCTCATGTCTAGAAAAGCACTGAAATCCCTCATGGCGATGTCTACTCCTCACGACTAGCAGTAACCTGCACGAGACTAGCGGAAACCTGCAGAAAGTATGTGCTTCAGTGCAGGTACTCCCCCTCCACCAAAATCACACGTTTACTGACCTTCTCCCCTGCCTCTCTGGAGCAGTTTCTCAGAGCTGAGATGCTGTCTCCTGGGCTATAGTCCTCATTTTGCCGCCAATAAAACTTAACTCACAACTCTCATGTTGTGCATTATTTTGTCAGTCAACAATGGTTTAAATACATTTTTCCAGTTTCAAGAACATTTGAGTTTTTAAGCCATTGAGCCGAGGTTATTTAGTCATGCAAGGATGCTAATTAAGCCCAGAGGGAGGGTGGATCTGATATTTGGGTGAATACTTTTATATTATCCAGGGAAACCATTGATTAAAACTCCATATTAGCATTATTTTCTTAGTTCACTGATGCTGATATTTAAAGTGTTTGCTAAGTTGCACAGTATTTTATTTAACAGAATCATCTATTATGGAATATATCTTATATTTCCTTGGCCAAATTATCACACAGAAGCAGCGTAAGCAATCTGGCCTCAGGAGATCCCCAGTGATGGATAAGGCAGACTTGTCAATAAGGAATAATGAACCATAGAAGAAACAACTGATCATTTCATTTAACTATTTGATTTAAAATATGCACAAGGCACAAGGCTCCCCGTCACATACGCAAACACTTCCCACACGCAGATGACTCCTTAATTAGGTGTTTATAGAGGCTTTTGTAAAATTAATTTTTATTGGTGTATAGAGTTGTTTTACAATGTTATGTTAGTTTCTGCTGTACAGAAAAGTGAATCAGTTACATGTATACATATATCTCCTCTTTTTTGGATTACCTTCCCATTTAGGTTACCACAGAGTATTGAGATTTCCCTGTTCTCTACAGTAAGTTCTCATTATTATCTATTTTATACATTCTATCAGTAGTGTATATATGTCAATCCCAATCTCCCAATTCATCCCACCACCCCCCTTCACCTTCTGGTATCCGTAAGTCGGTTCTCAATGTCTTATAGAGGTTTATTTAAAGGCAGGGATTCTGCTAGACACTGAGACACTGGGTCCTGGAGTCGAAGACCTCAGGAAGGGGGGTAGAGGGGGGTGTAAGCACCGTGGTCCACTTCCCCATCATCCCATCACACCTTCACTCAATGTTTGTAGTGTGTGTTGGCATAGGGGTGTCAAAAACACGAAACTACAGATAAGTGAGAAGTTAGGAGCTTTTGCAAGGATAACCCTGAATGGGTCCTATGCTATCGGAGGCGTATTTATGGGGCTGGGGGTGTGATGTGGAAGGTATGGGTGAGGAATAGTGTCCGGGAGGGCTAAGTCGGGGGAGATGTCCATTGAGTGTGTCCTGAAGAACGGTGAACATGTCCTGGCAGAGAGAACAGAGAAGAAATAGAAGGAAGAGCAGGTGCACAACGGGAGCACAACAGAAACAGGTGAGAGAGGAGAGGAGGGGTGTCATCCTGCGGCTGGCCCTGGGGGGTGGGGAGGGATGGTGAAAGGCAGCCTGGGGAGGGAACCAGAACTGGGTAATGGTGCCATACTGGTTACCATAGAAACCGCACCGGGAGCAATGAAACGTGGGGAAAGGGCTGCGCAGGGGAAGCAGAATTCATGACAAAGTGACCTTGCCCTGGACCTGTCCTTCTGGGCAAGGGAATGAACCTCTGTTCCTCGGCTTCCCCAGAGGAATCTTTTGTTTGTTTACCTGAAGCCCCTTGCAGGGTGGAGACACTCAGCGAAGAGGGGCTTGGGGGAGCTAACATGGGATGAGGGGTTGTCATGGACCTGGAGATGATCATGCTCAGTGAGGTGAGCCAGACAATAACATATATCTTATGATATCACCTATATATGGAACCTAAAACAATATTACAAATGTTTTGTCAAATGAACTTATTGACAAAACAGAAACAGACCCACAGACGTAACAAACTTATGGCATTTACCAAAGGGGAAGGGGAGGTATAAATTAGGAGATTGGGATAACATATACACACTGCTATTTATAAAATAGATAATCAACAAGGACCTACTGTATAACATGGGGAACTATACTCAATATTTTGTAAGAACCTATAAGGGAAAAGAATTTGAAAAAGAATATATATGTATGTATAACTGAATCGTTGTGCTGTACACCTGAAACTAACACACAGTGTAAATCAACTACACTTAATTTAAAACATTGCGCTGTGATTCGCTCATGCTTCCCCACCCTTGGACAGACCACGGGGTTATTAAGTTCCCCCAGTGGCATTTTCCATTGCAGGTGAGTTTGTGAACTAAGTCTTTTCTTCCCAGGAGTAATAGGAGCCGTTCCGCTTTTCAGGTTAGGGGTACATCCTTTCCCCTGTGAACACGTGAGCCCACCTGATGTTCATGGTCATCAGAGCCTGGGAGTCCAGAGCAGAGCCAGCTCCTGGGAAGGATGATGAATAAACTGAACGTCCCCAAGTGTGTGCCTTTCCACCTGGCGCTTTTGTTGGAAAAAAACCCCCACTGCCTCTGTGCCCAACACTCTCTTTTGATTTGCTCATATATGATTCCGTGAGCACTAAAAATGGAAACAAAAATAAAGTAAGTGAATGGTATGAAATGCAGGGAATGGTGCCACTGAGGAAATAGTTTGTGGGAAAAGAGGTCCTTGGGGCCTTTGGCAGGCTTGCTAAAATTCAAGGGCACATTTCACCAAGGGGGTTGGAGGTTGAGGCCAAGTTACTGCAAGGCGGTCCCAATCCTAGCTGCCGGCCCAGGACATCTGGGCAGATACATACTTGGGGGAGAGACTTGAAGCCTGCGAATAACTCACCTGCCGTCTGTCCCTCCAATAATAAGAAATAGCATTTTATTGCATTTTTCTCATTTGGGGTTCATGACACCCTGTACTTGGAGGCCGCAGTGCTATCCCCATTTAATAGCTGGGCAAACAGAGGCTAAGGGAACAGAGGCAGACTTGCTCAGCCCAGGAGCTGGCAGACAGTGGATCCTGAATGTGGATTGACAGCTTCTGAGCCGGCACACCCAGGGGCTCCTAGGGACACCACCCTCCTTCTGGGGGAGCTTTGAGGCCTCTTCAGTTACGGTCACTGAGTGGTGACAACTATCAGATTGTGGGGAATCCTTGGGAAGAAGGTCCTGAAAGAGGGGGCATGGTAGTTTGGGGGTGGGGAGCTGGGCGAGGCTCTGTGAGCCCAGAGGCCACTAGCGGCAAGTCTTACGCAGTCAGCGACTGCAAAGCACATCCGGAACCCGGCCTCCAGCTGAGGAGCAATGCAAATTCAGTTAATTTTAAAATGCTAGAATCTTATGGCACCCAAGCAGGAGCAGAGATGTATGCAAGAGACAAGAAAAGACCAAGGGAAATAACACGCTTAGCATCCTTGGTATCACACGCCCACTCCAATCCCCTTAAGAGTTGTTCACCATTTTAATGTCAGCATTGATTGACCAATTCAACAGGAGTTTCCTTGCAGAACTGGTGATTTCAGGCCGCTCACAAGCCCGTCGGTTTTGTCTCCACCAGCCCTGGATGGGTTTGCTGGTCTCCCAGGGAGACTGGCAGTTACAATATACTCCTAGTCCTAAAGGACTCTCTCTCTCTCCTGATTTCTCTTTGGCTTTTATCACTACTTGAAAGTGAAATATTTTATAGAACGTTATGTACAGTATGATTCCATTTCTTTAAAAACACGACACAATAAAGTGACCCATAAATGCATAGAAACTATCTGGGAAACTCTGCTAACTGGTTCCCTCCATGACGGGGAGGGGTGCTGATTGGGGAGGGGTGCTTTGACTTTTTATTTTATATGTTTTATTCTATGATTTTTTAAATGCTTGAATTACTTTCACCATGAAAAAATATGTTATGCAATAAAACTAAAAGGGTGACTAAATATGTAAAAATTAATAAATTAAATTTTAAAATACAAAACTCTAGTTTCAATGTTTTTCATTTAGATTTCAGAAAATTACAAAGTCCTTCTCTGAGTGTCTTATGATATAGACACTTGGGTTCCCAGGAGCAGGTCCGGTCAGAGTTCTGCATCCCGGTTGGGGATTTCCTGAGTTAAATTGTTTAGAAAATGAGCTCTTTTATGTGTCTGTGCTCTGAGGACTTAAAAATAACTTTGATATATTCCCCCTGCCCCCTCTGCTCCAGTCACGTGGATGAACTAAGAGGCATCCTTATGCAAAGGATGAAATTTGAAATGGCCCTGCGGTCTGGTCCATATCTCAACGTAGGAATTTTGACTGGCTGGGACCTGCCAGCTGCGACCAAAACACACCAAATGTGAGAACATGAGCCTAATGGGAGATCCCAGGACATAATTTTCAGTAGGAAGAGGTTGGCTACGTTCCATTTTTAGTACCAAAGATCAAAATCAATGGACTCTGTAAAAATACTATTTTCTTCCCAGAACAAAGGTACAAATATTGTGTGTTCGTCTCACTAATGAACAGTTTAAAGAAAAAAAGAGTTTTTCTTAGCCTGATATATTTCTTTAACTTTGTCCTCTGCAATAATTCCAGAATTTGCCCATTTCCTGCATAATTGTTAATGCAAACAAGCATTTTGTTCTAGGAGATGACAATGCCACAACAGTGCCATGCCTTACTCTAAAGAACCCAATGGGACAAATCTGTTGCAGACAAGAGTCCATCATCCATAGCTGGGACACATGCTGCACACAAGCTCTCAGTGACCAGCCACCCTGTTCAGGCACCTTTATTTGACATTCGATCCCAGGCATTACTTTAAGGGCTTTAGACACGTGCAACCATTTACGCAACCAGGCAATGCATTTTTACGCTTGAGGAAATGCTGCTTAAGTAACTTATCCAAGGTTTCCAGCTAATAAAAGTGGACAGAATGGACATTCCGACCCAGGAAAGCTGACTTGGAGACCATACTCTGTGCTGAAACCCTCATATCTCTCTTAATTCTCACCCCCCTCTGTATATATGTACATCAAAAACTCAAAAGCGTTAATGCACTGTGGTGTCCTAAATGGGAGGGAAATACAAAAGGGAGGGGATATATGTATATGTACGGCTGACTCATTTCTGTGCAGTAGAAGCTAACACAACATTGTAAAGCAACTATACTCCAATAAAGATTAATTTAAAAAATAAACTGTAATTTAAGAAGTTAAAAAAAAGAACAAACTCAAAAGTGAAAATGAAATAAAGCCACTGGCTGCATGTTTGAATGACATGCAGTGAGAAAACTTCTTGGAGATTTAAGCGATTGAGATTCATGGCATGCGAGGATGCCTGGTAGAGCTGTCACCTTCAATAGCTTGGAAATTGCTGGCTGAAATTGTAGCTGCAGTGGAAGCAGTTGATAATAGGAGAGTTTTGTTGTGTGTTTGTTGCTGTAAGCGGTATTTATTTGTCAAGGTATTGGAGAGAGTAAGGGGAGAGGGATGAGAGAGAGAGATTGCAGAGAGAGGGAGAAGTCTCAGGAAAGAATAACTGATTTTCAAGCAGAAAAAAACCCAAACGAACAGAGAAGTCTAAAAATTTGTAGCTTTAGATGGTGGGAAAAACCAATTGCTGGGTAGTTCCCATATTAAGGCATGAGTCTGAGAAAAGGCCTTGAATGACAAAGACCTGATAAAACCTCTGCAGGCTACAAGGAATCAAGACAAAAACCTCATTACCAGATTGTCGACAAACTCCCTACATCTTGCTGCAGGCCACTCTGGTGTAGCCTGTAAGTTCAGAGGGAAAATCTGGCAGCAAGAAATCAAAGAAAGACAGCAAATTTGAGAACTATCTCAAAAAGAATGTGGAGTATGGTTATTGACACAGAATTGTTTGGAAAATACTGAATTCTCCCAATTCTGATACGCTTTTGTTTCCCCACATTTTAGCATGTATAAAATAAGGAACAGATGTCAGTATATAATTGGCTTTTTTTTTTTCATTTTCTTAGTGGTACATAAAATAATGATGATTCTTACAACAGATGACAGGGCAGGATTATCTAAGGGAACTGTGTGGAAAGCAAAGGAAAACAAGAGCAAAATCAAAAAAGAACAAGCCTAGCACTGGAATAAAAATGTCTTTGACGGTATTGACTGGGTTGCAAAGCTGTGTGCCCTCCGACACCCAGGTCCAAGGGACCCAGGGAGAGCATGGAAAGGGCAGAATCTCCCAGGACAGAGAACGTGTCCCAGAAAGCTGCCCCGAGGCTTTTGCAGATGCTGGAGCAACCACAGGGGCCGGATTGCATGACCCCTGGCATCAAACTGCCCCAGAAAGCTGCCCCGAGGCTTTTGCAGATGCTGGAGCAACCACAGGGGCCGGATTGCATGACCCCTGGCATCAAACTGCTCTAAGAGAATTTACACGGAGCTAAGCGGGTGTGAGTCATTGAGCAATTCTTTTCACTTACATCACTAAAAGGCCACCGCGTGTTTTAAGTCCAAGCACAGCATATTTTCCCCTAAATTCAAACCTCTGCGTTTGAACCTAGTCATATCATCCAGTCAACAACTCAGGGTCTAGAGTGGGCAGCAAACTCAGCGACAGTGTGTTGGTGTCTGAGGGGAAAAGCCTCATTTGCAGGTAACATCTGCTGGCCGGGCTTGGGCCTCCAGAGAGCACTTTTCATGGAGGCCATTAAACATACAAACGGTTCCTAAACTCCAGCTTATTTTGTGTTTCATGTCAGCAAGCTGGAATCATCAGATGCTTTCTCTGTTCAGCAACACTGGGCACGGAGACAGGTGAGTGCTAAATTGGCAGTGCTTATACTCTGAAGAATAAACCCCTACAGAAAAGCTCAGTCGTTACCTTTGTGGATTTTCCTATCATTTTCTGAGGGTTTATTCAAAATATAGAAAATGTATTTTTGCATGTTTTGAATGATGCTAGATTCATTTGCATGACAGTTTCATTAAATATAAATAATTTCCTTGTACATTCTCTCCCTCCCTCCCAACACAAAAATTACAGCACAGTCATTCAACTCAGAATAGGGAAACGTCAAAACAAATTTCAGGATCCAGGATCGTTTGCACTGCCTGTGAATTAACTATTTTTAGCCTAAGCATAAGACATTTTTAGTGGCTGAAGTCAGCTGATGTAGCCTTGTTCGTGTGACCCAACTGAGAGATGAAGTTGGCTGTGATCATGGGCCCAAATATATACATTCTAACTTAGTTTATTTAATGCACGAGATGCCTGACGACCAACGGTAACATTTGTTTGAAGTTTTAAGAACTCACAAAGGATTTTCCCTTTTTAATTGTCTTTAAACTTGAAGCAGACTTAGATTAACTTCCAAAAGATTGGAGATGTCTCTTTTAATTCAGTAGCTAAACTCCATTTAAGATGATTTTAGGTCTTGGCATGATTGCTAACGGGACCTTAGAAATCATCCTGGAAACATCGTTTGATTCCCCTTTCACGTTGTGTCAAGAGTTGTCCTCACTGACTTTCATCTGTGTTTTGTAAACACAGATTGATTTTATCAGGACCTCTTCTTACGGAATTGTTAACATGCTTTTATTTCTTTTGGAAAGATGATGTATTAACTAATTTAAATGTGGAAGTAGAGTCAACTGTGTTCTCAACAGAATGATAGTCCATACTCCAATTTCATTTTATTTTACTTCATTTCATTGATTCTTATTTACAGGGGAGACTAGACACCTTCCCAGCCATGAGGATTCTAAATTAGTAGTTGAATGTGAGCATCATCTCAAACTCCAGGTCGATGACATCCTAAATCAGTCCAGACTAAAGCTCATTCAAGCTAAATGACATGTCTCATAACTGGTTTTTATCTTCTTTGCTTATGAAAGCATCTTTTAAAGATGTATGAGTGAGAAGAGAAATGAGCAGAGCAAGAATCTAAAGACATCAGGGAAGACAGCAAAGAGAAGAATTAACCAAAACCATGAACTCATACATTTTTTCCTTGATAGTTTTGATTAGTTTGTAGGAGTTGAACACCTTTGCAGTTTAGGGTGATAAGAAAATGACTGCTCCACTTTATCACAAAAGATGATTTCTTGTTAATTTCACACTATGGGTCTTCAATTTTATGAACAACATATAGTTTTTTATATATACATATTTTTATCTATCTATTTATTTGGTTGCACAGGGTCTTAGTTGTGGCAGGCAGTCTCCTTAGTTGTGGCACATGGGCTCCTTAGTTGTGTCATGCGAACTCTTAGTTGTGGCATGCATGTGGGATCTAGTTCCCTGACCAGGGGTTGAACCCGGGCCCCCTGCATTGGGAGTACATATTAGTAACCACTGGACCACCAGGGAAGTCCCAACAACATATAGTTTTAAAACATCATTTTTTAGCCCTTTTTCTTTGGCCTCATATCCCTTACTTAGTAGTTTCTTCCCCAGCTTGAGTATGGTTAAATTCATTATTTTATTTCTATAATTTGGAGGATGCTGGATTTCATGTAATCGATGTGTAAATAAATCCCTGCCCCACCATTTGCCAGGTGAATGAAATGGGAATAACAATGCCTACCTCATGGAACTGGCTGAAAGAGTTACTAGTATGATGTAAGGAAATCCCTAGCACACACAATGTCTGGTAGACAGGTGTCTTTCACAAATATGTGTTGAATTAGAAAATCTCTTCATGAAATTATTGAAGATTCATATATACCAAGGTTACAGACTCAGATCACATAATTAAGTGCTGGAGACAGGATTTGAACCCAGGTTCTATGGCATTGTTCCAACCACATTTACGAGCCCAAAGATGTCAAGCCAAAACAGTAATAAAACATACACAATAATGTGTTATATGTATTATGCTTATAACACTGTATTCTAGAATTAAAATTTTCTAGGAGAGTCAAACTTAAATGTTCTCACTAAAAAGAAAAATAATTATGTGAGGTGATGGAGGTCTTAAATAGCTAGATGGGAGGAATCCTTTCATAAGTTATACATATCAAGTGATCACAATGTATATTTTCATATCTTACAATTTTATGTGCTTATTGTACCTCAATAAAAATTAAAAAATAAACCTTAAAAATAATAGAGCTATCCGAATGTTTCCCATCACATTTGACATAATATTCTACCTTTTTGCCCAGATTTACACAGCTCTGCATGCCTCCCCTTGCTACTGCTCCAGCTTCATCCCACAGCAGCCGTAAGCCAGTCACTGACACACCAGCCATACAGGCTTTTTGTATGTGGAATTCCGTGTTTCCGAGGTAAGAGCTTCATACCTGGAGGTGCTCCCAGCCTGGCATCCTCTTTCCAATGACATTCACACTGCAGGTTCCTTCCCAACAATCAGAAATCAGAGGCAGCTTTCTGGCCAGATGGTTCCAACCGAACGGTTCCATCCCCTTCTTACCAGATAGCACCATCTTTTAGCTTTCTGATCAATGAAAGAAGGGCATTATTTATGTATTGATTCACTTACTTCCTCTCTGTCTGACTTGAGAGGATGTATATTCCCCAAGAGTATGTTTTCTCATTCAACATTATTTCTTCAGTTCTGGGTACAGAGGAGTGGCTGATGATGAGAAACCACTCCAAAAAAAATGTGTTGAATTGAGAAATGTGAGACAGTTATTTGAACAGCATACAAAAAGTAATTTGGGAAGAATGCACAATTTGCATGTTAAATCTACCTTCATTCTTCACTTATTAGTACATTAAAATTAAAGTAAGTTTTGTAATGAATTTGATCACAAACACATACAAATGTGAGGCACTTAATTATATAACAGTACAGCATTGTGTGGTGGTTTTAAACGCTTTAAGATCTGTTTTTATTATCCTCATCAAAATGGAAACACAGAATGAGACAGTACTCATGGGAAACTCACAGAACTTAGGAAGGTATCTATGGATTTCAGGTTTTTTTAACCTACTGCACAAGTGTTGAAGAAGTTGCACGGTTTCAGATGTGTTTCTGGGTGCAGGACTGTGAGATTGGTGGTGATCTTGGGACCCCTTGATTCCTTGAGAGGCCTGAACCAAGGAGCACGTTATTTTCTCCTTCCTCATCTTAATGAAATCGTCTGAGTGCAAAGTCATTCTCCTGTTTGATAGAAGAGTTTAGTACAGTTAGGAATTTTGCTAATTGCCAGGACTGAAGTCTAAGGTTCATGACTCAATCATAAATATCTATGCCAATAACTTACTTTCTGATAAAAGCAGATGGATTTGATTTTGCAAAAATCTGGATGATTCACTATTAGATATAATTGCTATTGTGTGAACAAAAGAAAGCTGCATTTCCACAGTAAGAGGAAAAGGGTGCATTTCCTTAGCATTGATAAAATAGCATTCAAAGGATTGACATGCGATGGTCATATAATACCTTTGGCAAAACTGGCCACCCTCATGGGAACTGAATACTGATAATGAATTCCACTGTTGCCGTCACTTAGTGCTTAGTACAGGTACATGTCATTGTGTCAACAACAGATGATTTTCAATTTAATTGTCCCACATCTTCTATAATTCTAAAGATGATGTTTCCATAAGAAGAAAGGAAATTATAAATAACCTGCAAAATTAAGGCCCCAGATTTTTATTATGAATAATTCATTGTCATTATTCTATCCCACCATTTTTATACTGATCCTTAGGAAGTTACAGCTAAATTTTAAACTATAGAAAAGGACGATAGAACTATTAGACATCTGTCATGCTTTACTTTTTTATGAAACTTGACTTTATCTCAGAAGAAACAAACTCATAGAATGACATTTTGTTAACACAAAATCTCTGCTTGCTTGAATTTGCACTTGTTAAATTTTAACTGAGCTAAAAAGAGAAATCTTTCATCATACCGCTTGCTGCCAGGCCTGTAACGAAAGACACCCTGCTGGTTGTAGCTCTAATAATAAACTTTCTTTCATATGGGCCTTTCAAAGTTACAGGGTCACAAAGTACCTGGAAATAAATCTCAAAAAGAACAGCAAATTCTGGAATCGCATCCAAATTCTTTATGCCTGTGACTATAACAGAGTTAATAAGTTGTGGATGTAAGTGAATAACTGCGAGCAGACCCAGAGGTGAGCATGTTCAACAGATAAAAACGAGCAGGTGTTGAGGGCCCGCAGAAAGGAGCTATGAGCTGCAGGGGTTTAGGGCAGATACTTGCAGAATTTCACTTAGGCTGTGGGAAGCATAGCTGAGGGCCTAGGATGAGGGAGCCTTGGAGATGAATGCACATGGGAGACCACCGCACACCTGGAGCCTGGAAGGGCATGGGGGTCTGAGCTGATGTCATGCTCATGAGCTTGTCAACAGTCATTGGTTAAATCCTTGTGAACATGAAAGCCTTAACTGTTCATTTTCTGGGACTATCTCCTATGTAAAGCCTAAGGGAGCCCAACCATCCCCCACTTTGCACAAAGATGACTCACTCTCATTCTTTCCTTTCTTTCTTCCCTCCAATATTGAGAAATGGCAAAGGTTCGGATAGAAGACTTGATACATTTTGATATTTGACACTTGAGCCCACCCCAGTGTTAGGAGTAGGTCCTCTTTACAGGGAGGCGTTTCCCCTTCTTCCCCACCTCCCTGTCTCTGGGCACATTTACTTTGCTTTCCATCTGACATAAGTGTCATTTTAGTTACATATTTCCTCCCTTGTTCAAGACACAGCGCCTCTAGGGGAATCTGTACATGACATCTCTTTTGGGGTCATCCTTTCCTCATTTTGTTCCTAGTACAGTATCAGTATTTCTCTTTTGCTGTATTATTTAACTCCATGGTAAGAAATTTCAAAATACACTTTGTTAGTTTGCTTATTATTAATTTTTTATTAGAACAGGCTTTCTTATGCTTAAGTGATTGCGTTTTCCCTTACTAAAATCCATTTTTATTTTAGCTGAGTTAATTCCCCAAGGTATTGAAGAATTCTTCTCTGATTTGTGCTAAATTATAAACCACCTACGAGTTTTGCATAGTGGCATTTACAATGTGGCTTTTATCGTTGGCTCACCGTAAAATCTACTTTAGGTTAAGTTTAACTTTTTAAGGCAAGTTGCAGTTTGTTACTAGGTCACATTTCTGATGGCTTCATTAAATAACAATTGATTTGCGTTTAGGCACAAAGTCCTGCTTTACCAGGGAGGCTCTTGACCCAAAGAAATGTTATCAGTCACCCAAGTCAACACTTCCATTTAATGCTTAAAATTTGCCAGTGCTTTGCCAAGGTGTAACCTGTCACCTTGATCATTTTCAACACTTCCAGTGACTGGTAATCAAAATCATCCTGTTTCATATTTGGTCATCTATTCTGAGGTAAAGTGCTACCTGAACTAAAACCAATATGCCCTTCACTTCCCTTCAATGGTCTTTGTCACAGACCTTGCGGAAAAGAAAAAAGTTAATATCCATGTGACAGCTCTACAATTATCTGTAAATGTTTCCATTCCTCCATTCAGTCTCTTCATTTAATGGACTTCACAGACCACTCACCGGTGTCTCTTAAGGGGATTTGCTCGTGCTACTGACAGGACCCTCAAATTAGACCAAGAAAAGCCAAGTGTAGGACAGGGCTGTTGCCTATTCTTAAGGCATGTTTTCTGTGCATCTGAGGGTCACAGTAAGGATTTTTGAATCACATTGTTGACTAACATTAGGTTTATAATTAAAATTTTTATTTTTAAAATTTGTGCATTTATTTATTCCCTAAAACGCTGCTCTATGGGAGCCCCTGAAGATGGCTGTACCATTTTATATTCCTATCAGCAATGCACAGGGGTTCTTGTTTCTCTGTGTCCTTACCAACACTTGGTACTGTCTGTCTTTTTATTACAGATACTCTAGTGGACATTTGGTTTAATTTGTACCTTCCTAAAGACTAACGAAACTATCTTTTTATTTGCTTATTTATCATTCAGATACCTTTTTTGATGAGATGGCTTTAAAACTTATGCTCAGTTTAAAATTGAGATTTTTATTTAGTTATAATTGAAAAGTTGAGTTCTTTACAATCTATCAAATACATGATTTGCAAGTGTTTCCTTCTAGCTTATGACTTCCCTTTAATCTTTTATCTTTTTACTGTGTTGAATTTTATTTAATTTATTTTTTTATACAGCAGGTTCTTATTAGTCATCCATTTTATATACATCAGTGTATACATGTCAATACCAATCGCCCAATTCATCACACCACCACTCCCACCCCCCCAGCACATTCCCCCCTTGGTGTCCATACGTTTGTTCTCTACATCTGTATCTCAATTTCTGCCCTGCAAACTGGTTCATCTGTACCATTTTTCTAGGTTCCACATATATGCATTAATATACAATATTTGTTTTTCTCTTTCTGACTTACTTCACTCTGTATGACAGTCTCTAGATCCACCCACGTCTCAACAAATGACCCAATTTCGTTCCTTTTTATGGCTGAGTAATATTCCACTGCATATGTGTACCACATCTTCTTTATCCATTCATCTGTCAATGGGCATTTAGGTTGCTGCCATGACCTGGCTATTGTAAATAGTGCTGCAATGAACACTGGGGGGCATGTGTCTCTTTGAATTATGGTTTTCTCAGGGTATATGCCCAGTAGTGGGATTGCTGGGTCATATGGTAGTTCTATTTGTAGTTTTTTAAGGACCCTCCATACTGTTCTCCATAGTGGCTATACCAATTCACATTCCCACCAACAGTGCAAGAGGGTTCCCTTTTCTCCACACCCTCTCCAGCATTTATTGTTTCTAGATTTTTTGATGATGGCCATTCTGACCGTTGTGAGATGATATCTCATTGTAGTTTTGATTCACATTTCTCTAATGATTAATGATGTTGAGCATTCTTTCATGTGTTTGTTGGCAATCTATATGTCTTCTTTGGAGAAATGTCTATTTAGGTCTTCTGCCATTTTTGGATTAGGTTGTTTGTTTTTTTAATATTGAGCTGCATGAGCTGTTTATATATTTTGGAGACTAATCCTTTGCCTGTTGATTCGTTTGCAAATATTTTCTCCCATTCTGAGGGTTGCCTTTTGGTCTTGTTTATGGTTTCCTTTGTTGTGCAAAAGCTTTGAAGTTTCATTAGGTCTCATTTGTTTATTTTGTTTCTATTTCCATTACTCTAGGAAGGTAGATCAAAAAAGATCTTGCTGTGATTTATGTCAAAGAGTGTTCTTCCTATGTTTTCCTCTAAGAGTTTTATAGTGTCCAGTGCTACATTTAGGTCTCTATTCCATTTTGAGTTTATTTTTGTGTATGGTGTTAGGGAGTGTTCAAATTTCATTCTTTTCCATGTAGCTGTGCAGTTTTCCCAGCACCACTTATTGAAGAGAATGTCTTTTCTCCATTGTATATCCTTGCCTCCTTTGTCATAGAATAGTTCACCATAGGTGCATGGGTTTAACTCTGGGTTTTCTATCTTGTTCCATTGACCTATGTTTCTGTTTTTGTGCCAGTACCATATTGTTGTGATTACTGTAGCTTTGTAGTATAGTCTGAAGTCAGGGAGTCTGAGTCCTCCAGCTCTTTTTTTTTCCCTCAAGACTGCTTTGACTATTCGGGATCTTTTGTGTCTCCATACAAATTTTAAGATATTTTTGTTCTAGTTCCATAAAAAGTGCCATTGGTAATTTGAAAGGAATTGCATTGAATCTGTAGATTGCTTTGGGTAGTATAGTCATTTTCACAAAATTGATTCTTCCAATCCAAGATCATGGTATATCTCTCCATCTGTTGGTATCATCTGTAATTTCTTTCATCAGTGTCTTATAGTTTTCTGCATACAGGTCTTTTGTCTCCCTAGGTAGGTTTATTCCTAGTTATTTTATTCTTTTTCTTGCAATGGTAAATGGGAGTGTTTCCTTAATTTCTCTTTCAGATTTTTCATCATTAGTGTATAGGAATGCAAGAGATTTCTGTGCATTAATTTTGTATCCTGCAACTTTACCAAATTCATTGGTTAGCTCTAGTAGTTTTCTGTTGGCATCCTTAGGATTCTCTATGTATAGTATCATGTCATCTGAAAACAGTGGCAGTTTTACTTCTTCTTTTTCAATTTGTATTCCTTTTATTTCTTCTTTTTTCTCTGATTGCCATGGCTAGGACTTCTAAAACTATGTTGAATAATAGTGGTGAGAGTGGACAACCTTGTCTTGTTCCTGATCTTAGAGGAAAGGTTTTCAGTTTTTCACCATTGAGAATGATGTTTGCTGTGGGTTTGTCGCATATGGCCTTTATTATGTTGAGGTAGGTTCCCTCTATGCCCACTTTCTGGAGAGCTTTTATCATAAATCGGTGTTGAATTTTGTCAAAAGCTTGCTCTGCATCTATTGAGATGATCATATGGTTTTTATTCTTCAATTTGTTGATATGGTGCATCATATTGATTGATTTGCATATATAGAAGAATCCTGGCATCCCTGGGATAAATCCCACTTGATCATGGTGTATGATCCTTTTAATGTGTTGTTGGATTCTGTTTGCTAGTATTTTGTTGAGGATTTTGCATCTATATTCATGAGTGATATTGGTCTGTAATTTTCTTGTTTTATAGTATCTTTGTCTGGTTTCGGTATCAGGGTGATGGTGGCCTCATAGAATAAGTTTGGGAGTGGTCCTTCCTCCACAATTTTTGGAAGAGTTGAGAAGGATGTGTGTTAGCTCTTCTCTAAATGTTTGATACAATTCACTGTGAAGCCATTTGGTCCTGGACTTCTGTTTGTTGGAAGATTTTTAATCACAGTTTCAATTTCATTACTTGTGATTGGTCTGTTCATATTTTCTATTTCTTCCTGGTTCAGTCTTAGAAGGTTATACCTTTTGAAGACTTTGTCCATTTCTTCCAGGTTGTCCATTTTATTGGCACAGAGTTGCTTGTAGTAGTCTCTTAGTATGCTTTGTATTTCTGCAGTGTCTGCTGTAACTTCTCCTTTTTCATTTCGAATTTTATTGATTTGAGTCCTTTCCCTCTTTTTCTTGATGAGTTTGGCTAATGGTTTATCAATTTTGTTTATCTTCTCAATGAAACAGCTTTTAGTTTTATTTATCTTTGCTATTGTTTTCTTTGGTTCTATTTCATTTTTTTATGCTCTGATCTTTATGATTTCTTTCCTTCTGCTAACTTTGGGTTTTGTTTTTTCTTCTTTCTCTAGTTCCTTTAGGTATAAGGTTAAATTGTTTATTTGATATTTTTCTTGTTTCTTGAGGTAGGATTGTATTGCTATAAACTTCCCTCTTAGAACTGATTTTGCTGCATCCCATAGGTTTTAGATCGTCGTGTTTTCATTGTCATTTGTCTCTAGGTATTTTTTGATTTCCTCTTTAATTTATTCAGTGATGTCTTGGTTATTTAGTAACGTATTGTTTAGCCTCCATGTGTTTGTGTTTTTTACGTTTTTTCCCCTGTAATTGATCTCTAATCTCATGGCGCTGTGGTCAGAAAAGATGCTTGATATGATTTCAGTTTTCTTAAATTTACTGAGGCTTGATTTGTGACTCAAGATGTGATCTATCCTGGAGAATGTTTTGTGCACACTTCAGAAGAAAGTGTAATCTGCTGTTTTTGGATGGAATGTCCTATAAATATCAGTTAAATCTATCTGGTCTGTTGTGTCATGTAAGCTTCTGTTTCCTTATTAATTTTCTGTTTGGATGATCTGTCCATTGGTATAAGTGAGGTGTTAAATTCCCCCACTATTATTGTGTTACTGTCAATTTCCTCTTTTGTAGCTAAAGCAGTTGGCTTATGTATTGAGGTTGTCCTATGTTGGGTACATATATATTTATAATTGTTATATCTTCTTCTTGTATTGATTCCTTGTTATGTAGTGTCCTTCCTTGTCTCTTGTAACATTCTTTATTTTAAGGTCTATTTTAACTGATATGAGTATTGCTACTCCAGCTTTCTTTTGATTTCCATTTGCATGGAATATCTTTTTCCATCTCCTCACTTTCAGTCTGTATGTGTCCCTAGGTCTGAAGTGGGTCTCTTGTAGACAGCATATATATGGGTCTTGTTTTTGTATCCATTCAGCAAGCCTGTGTCTTTTAGTTGGAGCATTTAATCCATTCACATTTAAGGTAATTATCGATATGTATGTTCCTATTACCATTTTCTTAATTGTTTTGGATTTGTTTTTGTAGGTCCTTTGTTTCTCTTGTGTTTCCCACTTAGTGAAGTTCCTTTAGCATTTATTGTAGAAATGGTTTTGTGGTGCTGAATTCTCTTAGCTTTTACTTGTCTGCAAAGCTTTTGATTTCTCCATCGAATCTGAATGAGTTCCTTGCTGGGTAGAATAATCTTGGTTGTAGGTGCTTCCCTTTCATCACTTTAAATATGTCATGCCACTCCCTTCTGGCTTGTAGATTTTCTGCTGATTTAATCAGCTGTTATGGGAGTTACCTTGTATGTTATTTGTCATTTTCCCCTTGCTGCTTTCAATAATTTTTCTTTGTCTTTAATTTTTGCCAATTTGTTTACTGTGTGTCTTGGCGTGTTTCTCCTTGGGTTTATCCTGTATGGGAGTCTCTGTACTTCCTGGACTTGCGTGATTATTTCCTTTTCTATGTTAGGGAAGTTTTTGACTGTAATATCTTCATATATTTTCTCTGGTCCTTTCTCTCTCTATTCTCCTTCTGGGACCCCTCTAATGCGAACATTGTTGCATTTAATCTTGTCCCAGAAGTCTCTTAGGCTGTCATCATTTCTTTTCATTCTTCTTTCTTTATTCAGGTCTGTAGCAGTGAATTCCACCATTCTGTCTTCCAGGTCACTTATTCTGTCTTCTGCCTCTGTTATTCTGCTATTGATTCCTTCTAGTGTATTTTTCATTTCAGTTATTGTATTGTTCATCTCTGTTTTTTTTTTTTTACATCTTTATTAGAGTATAATTGCTTTACAATGGTGTGTTAGTTTCTGCTTTATAACAAAGTGAATCAGCTATACATATACATATGTTCCCATATCTCTTCCCTCTTGCATCTCCCTCCTTTCCACCCTCCCTATCCGACCCCTCCAGGTGGTCACAAAGCACCATGCTTGTTTATTTTTTAATTCTTCTAGGTCTTTGTTAAACATTTCTTGCATCTTCTCAATCTTTGCCTCTATTGTTTTTCCAAGGTCCTGGATCATCTTCACTATTATTATTCTGAATTCTTTTTCTGGAAGGTTGCCTATCTCCACTTCATTTAATTGTTTTTCTGGGGTTTTATCTTTTTCCTTCATCTGGTACATAGTCCTCTGCCTTTTTCATCTTGTCTATCTTTCTTTGAATGTGGTTTTTTTTCCCGAGGCTGCAGAATTGTAGTTCTTCTTGCTTCTGCTGTCTGCCCTTTGGTGGACGAGGCTATCTAAGAGGCTTGTGCAAGTTTCCTGATTGGAGGGACTGGGTGGGTAGAGCTGGCTGTGTTTTGGTGGGCAGAGCTCAGTAAAACTTTAATCCACTTGTCTGCTGATTAGTGGGGCTGTGTTCCCTCCCTGTTGGTTTTTTGGACTGAAGCAACCCAACACTGGAGCCTACCTGGGCTCTTTGGTGGGGCTAATGACAGACTCTGGGAGGGCTCACGCCAAAGAGTACTTCCCAGAACTTCTGCTTCCTGTGTCCTTGTCCACGTGGTGAGCCACAGCCCCCCCCCCGCCCCCCCGCAGGAGACTCTCTAGCACTAGCAGGTAGGTCTGGTTCAGTCTCTATGGAGTCACTGCTCCTTCCCCTGCATCCCAATGTGCACACTACTTTGTGTGTGCCCCCCAAGAGTGGAGTCTCTCTTTCCACCAGTCCTGTCAAAGTCCTGCAGTCAAATCCCACTAACCTTCAAAGTCTGATTCTCTAGGAATTCCTCCTCCCATTGCAGGACCCCCAGGTTGGGAAGCCTGACATGGGGCTCAGAACCTTCACTCCAGTGGGTGGGCTTCTGTAGTATAAATGTTCTCCAGTTTGTGAGTCACCAACCCAGCAGTTATGGGATTTGATTTTATTGTGATTGTGCCCCTCCTACCATCTCATTGTGGCTTCTCCTTTGTCTTTGGATGTGGGGTATCTTTTTTGGTGAGTTCCAGTGTCTTCCTGTAGATGATTGTCACCTTTAATCTTCTTAATGATGTTTTTTGAAGCACAAGATTATATATTTTTGATATAGTTCAGTTTACCAATCTATTATTTTATGTATCATGAACTTGGTGTCAGATCTAAGAACTTTTTGCCCAAACCAAAGTCATGAAGATTTTCTCTTATATTTTATTTTAAAAATTTTATAATTTTTGCTGTTATATTTACTTTTATGATTCACTTTGAGTTATTTTTTTGTGTGTGGTGTGTGTGGTAGAGGTCCAGCTTACTAAATTTACTTGTGGATGTCCATTTTTTTCTGGCTTCGTTTGTTGAAAAACTGTCCTTTTCCCATTGAATTACCTTGGAATCTTTGTCAAAAGTCAAACACCCATAAATGTATTTCTGTATAGTTATTTGTACAACTTTTAAAAACTAGTTGCAACATTTAACACATCACTGAGGCACTTTATCAAGACTGAATTAACTGTTTAAGAATTAAAAGTTTCACAAAGGAGAAATTGAGTTTTTTTTAAAAGTACTTAAATAAAATATTAATAAGTTTGAGATGCATCCATCCTCACAAACAAATAAAATATGCATCAGCAGAGATTTTAAAGTACACAGAAAAGCTTTCAAATGATTAATTCATCTATATACAATGTTATAGCATTAAATTAAGTGCATATATATATATATATATATATATATACACACATCATCAGTCAGACAAAAACCTAGGAACTCAGGTGGCAGCAAAGGCTGGAGGAGCCCAGTATTCCCCTGAAACAACAAGATCAAGGTCACAGGGTGGTGGGGCAGTGAGGGACCCACGGGGAGTAGGTGGATGGAGGCTGCTCAGGACACATCTGATGTGTGAACGAGGCCGTGGTCAGTCACAGAGCCAAATGTCAGATGAGAAAAAAAAAAACACTCAGTGATAAACGGAGGAGGAGAGGATGAAAGAGTCAATTGTGATCAAAACTCAGTTTTAAAACCAGCGTTAACAGTCACTCTCACTCGAGTCTTCCTACATTTTAAGATCTAAGCAAGTGAGAATGAATTTTGGCCAAGAAAATTATGAAAGAATATTATTGTATGCTATTTTGCTGTAACTAACCCTGAAATAGCACCTGAAAACTATTTTTCTGGAGTGCCTACCATGTCAGGCGTTATGCTAGGTGTTTTCATGAGTATTTCCTTATTTTGTGTTTAGGCACCGTGTGAAGTATAACTTTCAGAAAGATAAAAGGAAAAATACATGTTTAAGGCCCAGAGGACCTGGATTCAGATTTATAACCAGGTCCTCTTTCCTTGTGTCTACTGCAGCCTGAAAGCTAAACATAGAGAAATGCAGTGGGTGAGTCACTGATTTCTTTTTGCCCTGTCCTCTAACTTTCAGGAACTGCATATCCAGGCCCTGTGAGATTAAAGAACGCTCCATCAAAATGGGACAGCTAGTTCATTCTAGCTCAGGTCCACATGGCTTTGGGTGATAAAGCATCCTCTAAATGTATGCAGCATCTATGTCCCAATAAATTTCTGCTGAGAACAGATTATTAGGAAAGTGTTGCAAGGTTTCTTTGGGCCAAAATATTTTATTTTTGTTTTATCCCTGTCACCTCCAGTTCTACCTAAAGAGGTGATGGTTCAGAGTATATATATTCAGAGTATATTCTGTGCTGAGAACTGTGATGAACATGTATTACATACTGTCTGTTTTTTTCACCAGAGTGCACCACTCTGATGCCCATTTAGGGCAGGTGGTCTAGATTTTGTGTGTGTGAAAATCACACTGGGAAATTTTAAAATGCAGTTTCCTGGTGGTTCTACCACAAAAGATCCTGATTGAGTAGTTCTGGGATGGAGCCCCATATATTTAAAAACCCCACAAAATCCTCCAGGTGATAGGATGCAGATGGTGAGAGATGAAATTTTGAAAATCTCCCCTCTACTTCGTGTTTCTATTATGGGTGGGTGGTGGTAGATGCTGAGACTTGATTCAAGGATGTAGATATCCTGGTTCTGGTGGTAGTTATCACAACTAACATTAATGAAAATCCAGAAAGTTAAATGCTGATATCCACAGCTATGATTCAGAGAAGACAGATCAGATCAGACAGCCATCAGGTGGTAGAACGCAGATATGCATCTAGTCTGGTTACCACCTGGGCAGGATGGAGTTAAAGCTGTTGATCTGTTATATACTTCTTTTCTGGAAAGAAAAGAAGGTTGATGACTTGGTTTGATCAACTTGTAAAAATAACTTGGTAATTTGACCCCTTGGAAATAAAAGCAATGATATTTGATCAAAGGAGAAGCCTTATCTAAGACCTGGGTATCTCTGGTTTAGGATTGTTTATGGAAAACAAACTAACAATATGATTTTTGAGGGCTGGCTCTTCAGAGAATGTCATACAAGATAAATTACTCTCAGAGTCTACAAAATGGAGCTGTTTCATAATGTGAATTCTCGCCACTGTGTGAGGTGACCTCAAGTCTCTGTTAGAGACCTCATTTCAACTTGAGTCAGGCAGTGTGTGTCCAGGGTGGGAAGGTCGGCTTTAGGAAGCCGTGTAAGATGTCCTGGATCTCTGACTGTATCCTTGAAATTGTTAGTAACGCTTAATCCTTGGTGAGATCTTTGATTCGACAATCCGACCCATCGTGTTAGATCACTTAATCTTCCATCTTCTCATTGGTTAAAGCACCTCATCACAGTACAAGGAACAGATTTACCTTCACTTAAATGATACTGTGGGACTCTGAAATTTCACTGCAGTTTCAAAAGCTTCTTGAAGGGAGGAAATAGCATACTTGTGAAGACTAGTTCTCAAGCAGGAGAATATGGTAGCACAAATTGTCACACATACTTTATCCTAAATTAACATGATAATTAAAATGGCCATCTGTGTCTGCTAATTGCCTTTATCCAGAGCAAAATTAGAACTTCTTCTATCTCTATGACCAGCAGGTAGTTTTACAACTTGGAGCTTGGCACCAAGTTAAACATAGGTTAAACTCTCATCCTCCCAGGAGAAGGAGAGATACAGCACCTATTTCAAAGAGATGGCTTCCAGGCCCTCAAGAAAAACATTCTTGATTGTAAAACTGGAGAGAAGCCCATTTAGCTTTTAAAAAGGTCTACATGCATCTCAAAGGGACAGAGAAAGGATTTGCAATTACATTGTCTAAAGGAAGTGCTCTAGGAAGAAAGCAGGGGGACCTCTACCCTCTTTTCACTAGGAAAATTTAAAAAAATTATTTTAAGGTTTGTATTTGCTCTTACAGTAGCATAAGCTTCCTGGCAAAAATGAGATTTTACCAGAATTTAGAATAAAGCATATGTTTTATAAATGAGGTTTTTACTGACTTAATATTTCCTAGCAGTTCGTTTACTTATTCTGAGCAGCTTTCAACTCCACAAGGGCTTGTTAATAAACCTCAGGGGAACTGTTTGCCTGTGTCAATCGAAAGTCCTTAGCACATTTTGTTATGAAACACGCAGACACACACACAGACACACACACACACACACACACACACACACACACACACACACACACACGGAAGCCTTGAGAACTCCAGAACTCCCTTCTCCTGAGATATTTTGGAAGTTAAATGTAAAGGTTTCAGACCAGTGACCACTTCATGTTTTATTTTTGGCATGAAATAAAATGATGCATCTTTAAATAACCCACTTTTAAAATGAGGCATCTCTAGAAAAATCTTGCAGTGGAAGAGATCAGACTCATGCAACACAACCAGGGTTCTTCCAAAATGAGCAAAAAGGCTATTCTAATGTCAGCATCGTCTGCAGTGTTGCAGCCTTTCCCCTGCTAATGTCAGAATGTAGATCCATCTACCCCTCCTGCCTTCCCTCATTAAATACCAGCATGTCCCTCACCTGCCAAGAAGTGTCAGCCCCTGGCTTTGTGGAAGGCTCTAGAAAGGGCTCAGGTGTCTTCCAGTCCAGTGTGACTGCTGAGCCAAGACCAGGACCTGAAGGAGCACTCCTGCACCTCAGATGGGTTTCCAATCACAGGTAGAAATTTGCCAGGGGGTAAAGTTGCATACGGCTTCCCAGGCAAACAAGAGGCATAAGGACTTGAAAAAGGATATTTAGAAATGATTATTTTTTGGTGGTGATGTGTTAAATTAGAAATGTCTTGAGAACAGCTAGAATGTGAGTTAGGGGTATCTCTTGAAGAGCTGAAGCTGCATCGTGTTAGCAGAGCATCTTATACTCATCCTGAGGATATGGACAAAGGAGGCCTTTGAGTAGGAATGGAATGAGATGTGCAACTGTAATAAAATATTTCTCCCGTGACAGTTGGAACAGACAGGAGGTGGCAGGAAGGTCCTAGAGAGGGATCTTGCCATACGAGGGGGAGTCAGAATGGCAGGAATTGAGCCACTGGTAGAAGGGATGAACAGGAATTGGATTAACTCCATCAAAGGTGGGAAGTGGAAGGGCATCATTTGGGGATTTGCCTTACAGCTGTGAACTTGCCAGGAGCAAGCAAAAGCATAGCCAATTTTTGATAAAATTTGGACTGTTAAAAAATGGAATTCCTTTGATGTTTCTTATAAATTTAAAAAAATCATAGTTTATAACCAGATTTCTTTCTGCAGAGCCTATGGCTGCCATGATGGCCCAAAGATCTGTTTAATTAACAAGTGTCCAAGTTGGCACAGAGGCTGCAGAGTAAAGCAGCCGGTCCCATCTTCCTCGGGCTGCCGCCTTGCTGTGTCCCTTCTGACCATGGTCCTAACTGGGCTGGATTTCACATTCCCCAAATGCAGAATTTGAATAGGTTAGTCCTAGGTTCTGGAACTCTTACTTAACATCCCCTAATTAGGAGCTCATGGCCTAGTTTTCTATTTAAAATTCTCCTATATTTGGTTCTCATGAGAAAATTTCTTCCACGTCTCTGAAAATCTTTGTTCACATCTACCTTGCGTGAATGAATTAACCAGAGGTATATATACCGAATACTTTCCCTCTTTTTTTAATTAAGATAATCTTTTTCATGTTAAAAAATAGTCTCAGATTATTCTTGTCTGTGAAGTGAGAATGTAATTTTGAAACTCTTCTAGAAAAATCAAAGAAAAGGACAGGACGTGATTTCTCCTCACTGGTGATATTATGCTTCTCAGGCGCTTGGGATGGAGTTCACAGGGGTAGATTTGGTCGTCCTGATGCTTGGCCTCAGAGGCCCTCTTCAAGTGCTCTGATTTATTTTTTCACACTAATTAGGAGATATTCATTTTGTCCCAGTTAAACATTCAGGGAGAAACTGTATCTCCATATATATAGTTCAGTTTACTGAAGCTCACAGGCAAGGCAATGCCCTGATGGAAAGTATTCCTCGAGGAATGTGTGGGACAGAGCAGGAAGGCGATTCTCCTGCCCCTGCTCTGGGTGCTAGAAGGTGCCGTGGAGCTTTGCTTAACAGTCATCTGCTAATTTTAACAGTTCGGTACTACGTATTTCTTCCTAAGGTGAGGAAACAGAATCTCATAAAATGGATTAAACTGCCCCATGTTTTGTAACTGGTAAAAAATGAATATTTGGGGGAACAAGGATTGGAGCAAAATTGATTTTGAAGACTTTTCACTCACTTCCATCCAAATTCAAACAACCCATTACCCTTCCCCTGGAAGCAACACTGAAAAGTAAGAAACAGCCACCCCAACTGACAGCCATGGAAGAAAATCTTGCCAGAAAGGAATGAGCTCTGTTAAGGGTCTAATACTCTATTCCCTGCTAGTCTCTCACATTTACCATCAGATTTAATTAGCAAAAGAATCCCCCATGAAGAAAATACTATTATCTTCATTTTTACAGATGAGGAAAACAAACAAACCATAACACCACCAACCAAAAGAACCCAACTACATTTCAGATGACTAAAGTTGGAATCAACTGTGTGAGTGCTCAGCTCCAAATGTCCACATCTTTGGAATGTCCACATTCTATCAACGGAATGTCCACACCTGGGATAATCTTCACAGAGGTCAGGATCCAGGGAACTGTGGTTACAAACAACTACACGAGTTGATATTATTGTCTCTACCTTCTAATTGAGGAAACAGAGGTATAGTGAGATTATACGTCTCAACCATATTTATAGAGTTTGAGTGTGCAAAGTGGGACTTCTACTACTTTTCTCCAGTGGTCTGTCTTACCTGACCCCTACAGCCACTCGGAACACTGCAGTATCTGTACTTTTATTTGGGATTTTCTCTCTGCCCTGCCCTCCATGTTAGCAAACTTAATCTTCAAGATTCTGGGCATTTTATAACAGAACCCAAAACTTTATAGGAATCTGCTATGGACCCAAGCATTGCGCTATACGCTGGAGAAACTCCAGCAGGAAATTCCCTTGCTGTGATTAGTCTAATAGAGAACTCCCTTCAATTTTGGTCACATCGCACTCCTTCTAAGAAGTCTGTTCACAAACCTCCAGGAAGTAGTAAGGTCTATCTTTCCCTCGCCCTCCTAGCTGTTTCCTGTGGGCCTGATGAGACCTTCATCAAAACCATCCTTTGACTATGCCTACTTATAATTTGTGATGTCTGCTAAAATTTGACTTTGGAAGGACAAAAGAATGCTATTCTTTCTCTGTCTTCTGCAGTCCCTTACATAGGACTCAATGAATATTTGCTTAATTTAGAAGTAGGGTAAGAACACCCACAGTTCCAGAATGGAAAGGAAGGAACAACCTCGTTACCCAGAAGGAGTCAACCAGAATTGCAAAATGACTCAACAGAGCCAGATGGCATTTGGGAAGGCCCAGTAATCCTTTCCTCGTTCATCTCTTTCATCATCTTTCTGGGCAAAATTTTCATAAAAACTGCTTGAAAGCTCAGATGCTTTGGGGCTGTCATCCTGTCGCTATGATAATTACTGTGCTAATCACAACACCTTGCAGATTAGTGGAGATTAACAGTGGGTAGGAAGGGTGAGCAGGCAGACTGGCTCAAAGGCAGAAGTGGCAGAGCCCCCGGAGGACTCCTGTGCACAGGCTGGTGGAGGAGAAGCAAACACATATTCCCACGAGTCGCTCGGGACGGCTTTTGCGAGCCATGTGCCCTGGGAGTTAGTGGAGGGGTGCTAAGCCTGAACCCCAGCACTGCCAGTGGTGACTCAAGAGGGAAAATCTGTGACATAGTTTCACCAGAAATTAAGGGAAATCAAATGAGAAAAAAGGTTGCAACTCTGAATTGGCGTGGGCTTCCCAGGAATAAATAAAGTGGTTGCGCTTGTTACCTGAGGACTCTTCAGAACCCTCAATATGTCAATATGAGTCATGAGTCTTCAAGTTTAAGTGCAGGTACTTATTAGAACTCTGACATTTTTGACCCTAGAATTCTTGGCTCCTCCCCTACCCTAGCCCCCCAAAACACCATTTCACAGGATGGGTGTTGTATAGAGCACTATGGAAAATCCTGACCTAGAAGTAGATTTTAAGGAAGAGAAGGTCAATTAGCTTTCTTTGAGGATTAATTTGGTACCAGCTATGGGTGTTAGGTGCTCTTATATACATTTCCTCATTGCACCTACCCAAATCAGTGACACAGAGAATACTATTTTTCTTATACAGATGTGAGCGTGACAACTCAAAAAGCTTACATGGCAAAGTCAAGTTCAGTGGGGCTGTGACTTGAGTTAAAGTCTGCTGATGGTTTCCCTGATGTGACAGAGAGACTGCAACTCCTGGTCAGGGCAGGGAAGGGCTCTGCTCAGCTGTGGGACAATGCAGAAGCTCCGACATGACTAAGGGTCTGTTAGCGTGGTGAGGAAGAGTGCGGAAAACAGCACTTAGTTTTAGCAACCACTGAAGTCATTAAAAGAGGACATATGATTAAGTGGAAGATAGGTAACAGAGTTAGGAAACTGGGGTGCCATTCTAGAGATCTCTGCCTCCCTGTTAGGTGCCTGAAGGAAATATTTGATAGAAAGCCATGATCAACTGAAAAAGCAGCCCTTTATAAAACCCTAGTGAGTGAGGAAGGACCCCACAAAAGCTTCAGTTGCCTGAAGCTTAGATTCAAGACACAAAGCAAAAGAGAAACCACTTCTCAAGGCCTAGATTCAGGAGGGTTAGTTATTCACTTCAGACTCTCTGGGATAAAGCATCAGTCTCCTGACCCAACTTACCTGTCACAGTGAGGAATCCCTCCTCTCCTAGGCAACTCCCGTTGCATTGAAAGGGCGGCATCTGTGGGCTGATATTCCAATGCATGAGGCCTTTGAATCTGGGTTAGAACTTTGGTCTGGGGTTTATTAACATGCCCCTGCGCTTTGCTGTGTGACTGTCTATCAATTCCTGTGGGTACAATGAAGCTGAAGGTGGGGATGGTTGTGCTGATGGTGGTATCTCCCCAAAACCAAACTTTTCAGGAGGAAGTGTCAAATAAACTGTAAAGGGCATCATACACAGTCTTAAAAGCAACAAGGTCAAGGACACAGAGAGTGGTTTGGTTTTTCTAAGGATGGAATAAGGATATTTTACATTATTTTTTCTGCTGACTGCAACCAAAAGTCCTGGTTGGAAACCTAAGACAATGATTGGAGGGCAGTATGTTTCGTGTGGTTGTGTGATGTATGTGTGTGGGCGCATGTGGTGTGTATGTGTGTGTACGTGTGGCGTTTGTGTGTTTTTCCTCCTGAATCCCTTGGCTTAGACTCAGGGCAGCTTAAACCCCTGGCTGTTCAATGCTCATGATCAGAAAATCTCCAAGATAAACCCTTTCTGTTTCGAGGACCAGGTTGCCTAAGGGATGGAGAGAGAGGGACATCCTCTGCTTTGTTTCTTTGTTTATTGTGCATTGTTTTAGTTTTTTCCTAGCCTAGCCACTAAATAAGACTCAATCCCCAAAATACCTTTATGTGGAGTTAATGACAATACTGTTGCTAAAACAGCTAAAACTCTGGGAGGAAAATCCTCCTTCCTGACCAGATTGACTGGGAAAAGAATCCTCTGTTTTCTGATCAGTGAAGGAGGATTTTTGCTACCTTTTACTTCTTTCTGTCCTCCTGCTGCTTTAGCCCAGAGGTAGACCCAGTTTCAGGAAGTGTGTGTTAAGATGAGGGTGTGGGGATGGACAAATCCATAGTTTATAATGAGTAGACAAGAAAAAGAGGCTACTGAGTGCTGGAGAATTGAGGAAATTATAGAGGGGAGGGATCTCCAGAAAGAGATTCTGTCGAGCTGTGTATGACATTCTGGGGTACAGATGCATAGAATCGACCTAAAACAACAACCCAAGTTAAACTGAGAAATGAACTATGAGGTAAACCAACAACTAGGAAGCTGACTGTGTTCTGGATAGAGCTCATACAGAGCAGATTTGAATATCTCTGCTCAGACTTTAAACACTGAACCCACAATGTAACTACAGAAGGTGAGTCAGACTTGCAGCTGGATACTAACTGGGTTCAAAGATACAATAAAAAAGTAAAAGGAGAGAGAAAAAAAAAGATCAACCTTGGAAACAGTGATCAATAGAAGGCTGTGATGGGTATATTAATATCAGACAAATCAGACCTCAGAAGAAGAAAAAGCATCAATGATAACAAGGGACATTAAACATGATAAGAGTCAGTTCACCAAGAAGACTACAATCCTGCCTAAACATGCACCTCATAACAGAGCTTATAACAGCATATGACACATACAACAAAAACTGGTAAAACTGAAAGGAAAAATGGAAAGTATCCCATTAAGTGATAAAATAAGCTGGCAGAAGACCTAAAAAACAACATGAACCAACTAAACCAAACTGATAGTTTTAGAATGCTCTACCCAACAGCAGCAGAAGACAGACTGTTTCAGGTTCATGTGGAATATTTATGTAGACATATCCTCAGTCTTAAACAAAACCTTAAATTTAAAATAATTGAAATGTGAAAATATATATTCTTTGACATAATGAAAATTAACTAGATATCAGTAACACAATGATAACTAGAAAATCTTCCAAATATTTCGAACTTAAACAACAAACTTCCACATAATCCATGGTTCAAACAAGTCTCAGTGGAAATTAGAAAATAGTTTGAACTGAATCAAAATGAAAATAAAACATGAACTTTCGGGAGGTAAAACTAAAGCAATGTTTAGGAGGAAATTTATAACATTAAACTTATAAACTAGCATAGGTCTCAAATTCATAATCTTACGTTTCACCTTGAGAAACTTAAAAAAAGAGAGAGCAAAATAAAGCAAAGATATTGAAAAAATAAATATTAGAGTACAAATCAATAAAATTGAAAAAATAAAACCAACAGAGAAAATCAATAAAACCAAATGGTCTTTTTTTGAAAAATCAGTGAAATTGATAAACTTCAAACAATAATGGAATAAAAGATATGACATGAACTACCAATACCAGAAATTAAAGAGAGGATATTACCATAGAACTCAAAGATATCAAAAGGATAATAAGTGAATAGTACCAATAACTCTATGCAAAAATTTGACAACTTAGATTAAAAGGACAAAATACTCATTAGATAAATACCGTAAAGTTTATTCAGGAAGAAACAGATAACAAAAATACTACTATATCTATCAAAGAAATTGAATTTGTAGTTAAAAATCTTCTGAAAGAGATAACTCCAGGACAAACTGGTTTCATCAGTTAAGTCTACCAAACATAAATGGAAAAAATGATAGAAATTCTATATAATCTCTTCCAGGAAATAGGAGTAACTCACAACTCATTTTATGAGGCTAGCATTATCCTGATGACAAAACCATAGAAAAGCAGTGCATGAAAAGAAAACTATAGACAAATATTCTTTATAAATTTAGACACAAAAATTCTCGACAATATATTAACAAATCAAATAGTCAATATATAAAATGAAGAAACCCCATCACTACCAATTTGAATTTATACTGGGAGTGGAAGATTGGTTCAACATTTGAAAAGTCAATAAAATTTCCATATTAGAAAATACATGATAATTTCAATAGATGAAAAAAAAATCAGAAAAAAAATTTAACATTTATTCATAATAAAAACTCTCAGAAAACTAAGAATAGAAGGGAATTCCCTTATCTTGATAAAGGACATCACTTTAAAGGAAATATAGAAGAAAACCTGTGATTGTTTGGCTGTATCAAAAATAAAACCATTGGGGTTTCCCTGGTGGCACAGCGGTTGAGAGTCTGCCTGCCGATGCAGGGGACGCAGGTTCGTGATCCAGTCTGGGAAGATCCCACATGCCACGGAGCGGCTGGGCCCGTGAACCATGGTCACTGAGCCTGTGCATCCGGAGCCTGTGCTCCGCAATGGGAGAGGCCACAACAGTGAGAGGCCCGTGTACTGCAAAAAAACCCAAAAAACCAAAACCAAAAAATGAAACCATTGCACTGTGGAAAAACATTGCTAAGAAAATAAAAAGACAAGCTACAGACCAGGAGGAGGTATACAGTTCCCATATTCAACAAATCATTTGTGTCTAGAATATACAAAAAGCTCTCAAAATTCAATGATAAGTAGACAAACAACCTAGCTAAAAAAGGGTAAAAAATTTGAAAAGACACTTCACCAAAGAAGATACATAGTTAGAGAATAATCGTGTAAAAAGATGTTTAGTGTCATTATTATTTGGGAAATGCAAATTAAAACAATAAGTACCACTTCTCATCTATTAGAAATAATAAAATTTAAAAAATTTTGACATTTCCAAGTGCTGTTGAGGGTTTGTATCAACTTGAAATCTCATTCACTGCTTGAGGGAATGCAAAATGGTGAACCCATATTTTACAAGAGGTGTGCAGATGCTTATAAAGTTAAATTTACACTAACCATTGGACTCAGCTATTCCCTCCCCAAGTATTTATACTAGAAAACTAAGAAATTCTGTCCACACAAAAGCACAAAAATGACTATAGCAGCATTACTCATAACTGCCGCAAACAAGAAATAACTCAGATATTCATCAACAGATGAATAAAGTCTGATAAATCTATATAATAAAACACTACTCAAACATAAAAAGTAATGTTCTATTGATGCCTGGAAATTTGTGGTCAATATCAGTTGCACTATATTTAATGAAAGTACTCAGACCCAAAAGGCCACATAGGTGTGATTTCATTTACATGACATTTTGGGAAATGCACAAGTACAGAGAGAGAAAGCAGACGTAATTTCCAGGAGGTAAAGGTGAGGGGTGGGTTTGACTAGGAAGGGGCAGAACAAAGGGAATTCTTGTGGAAATGAAACCATGCTCTATAATGATGTTGATGGTGGTTATACAATCCCAGGCGTATGGGAGATATCTGGTCTCCCATGTTCATTGTAGTATTATTCATGATAACCAAGATACAGAGGCAACCGGTGTCCCTGAAGAGATTAATGGATAAAGAAAATGTAGTATATACATGTAATGGAATATTATTCAGCCTTAAAAAAAGAAAATCCTGCCGTTTGTGACAACATGGATGAACCAAGAGGACATTATGCTCCGTGAGACAAGCCAGTCACAAAAGCACAAATGCTGCATGATTCCACTTACAGAAGGTATCTAAATTAGTAAAACTCATAGAAGCAGAGAATACAGTAGCAGTTGCCAGGGCTTGGGGAGTGGGGAAAACCAGGTGTTGTGATTCAGCGAGGGTAAATTTTCAGCTATGCTAGATGAGTATGTCCTAGAGGTCTGCCGCGTGACACAGAACCTATAGTAAACAATATGGTGTCGTGCACTTGTCTCCTGTTATGTGTTCTTACCACGAAACAAACAAACAAATCAAAAAATAAGAGGACACAAGGAAACTTTGGGAAGTGTTTGACATCTGTCATCTTGATTGTGATGCTGGTACCCCAGGCATTTGTCTATGTCCAAACTCATCAAATTATACACATTGCATATGCGCAATTTTTTAATCAATTACCTCTTAATAAAGCTGTTAAAAACATAGAATTGTAAACCTTAAAAAGTGAAATTTACCAAATGTAAATTCAAAATAGAGATATTGTGAATGTCGTAAACTTGAATGGAATATATCTCTTTCTGTCATATGGAGGATTTACAGTGTTTCTATTTTAGTTTATTATATAAGCTACAAAGATTGTAGACTTCAGACTTATAGAAGAAATAAGGAGGTCTAAAGATTTTGGAGCATATTAAAACTGGAGATGTTGAGGAAAAATTGAAACCAACAATAAGCAAGTTATGAATATAAGATTGAGGCAGTAGGAAAAATGAACAAGATTGAGGTTTACAGCAGCATGCTACTACTGAGCATTTATATTTGTATAATGCTTTCTATTTTCACACATACACACTCACATGCTCATAATATCATTGGACACCTACCATAGCCCTGCGATACCCACCTCAAATTATACTTGGAAAAAGTTACCGAAAATGCTGCTGAGGAAGACGTTACTTTTTCAGACCCTTGTTTTCATTCATATCTCAGAGCTTCTCCTAAATGATGCATGAATATGAATTTATTTTCAATTAAACCTGTGAAGGAGAGTAAACTGGCCTATTGTGTTACCTGATCTAATGGAAATTAAACTGTATCCTTCGTTGTATAAAAGCTAATTAATTGCATTTATCGTCTACTTGCTGGTTAGTAACCTCACAATTCCTCCCATTTATATGGTAGCCCTGTATAATTATATTTTAAAATGATTTACTCATTTGGTCTACCCAAACAGCAACAGTTCATTTTAAAATTGATTAAATATACTCTAGACATGAGCTTATGAACTACATTTCAAAAAACAATTCATCATTTCAATGAACAGAGTCTAGTTTAATTAATTAAATTGAACTAAAAATGTAGTCAGTGATCTTTCTGTCATCCAAATTTAGTAGCTGGGGTCCTCAGGGCAAAATATTTGCACTCACTGACATTACATAAGTCAATCAAAACAGTTTCACACACATTTGAGAAATTTTTATCATTTTTTGTAATAATTACTAAAGCAAATATTACTGTAACAGTGTATTTAAACAGTGATACTCATTGAAATACAATGAGCAATGAATAAATTCAGTAATTATAGAATATTTATTTGAAATATAACAGGTTTTAAAAATCACCTGGAAGTGAAATTGTGACCACTATTAGAACAGCGTGAGCTAAATAATAATAGTTTAATTTTGAATAATTACCCATGGTTTACATTGTCTTAAATCTGCCACTTATTAGGTGCTTGATCTTGGCCAAGACGCTAAATTTCTCCAAGCTTCACTATCTCTGTTTATAATATGGATATAGAATAATATCTAACTAACAGGACTATTGTGGAAATTAAATAAAATATATTTAGCACAGTGTCTGACAAAAAAGTACTGCTGTTATTATTATTAATATTATTATTTACATCACCTATCTATTCCTTTATTAGGACTACCTATTCCTTTATTAGGAAGAAAGATGAGATTGGTGCAGACAAGCAGAGGGTAATACACATAGTGATCAATACCTAGATGTTATTACAATACAAGCATCATTTCTTGAAAATGAGGTCAAAGCAGAGCTTGGCATTTTACCAGAAACTCCCCCAACCAGTCTTGAAGGAAAATTGCTGATCCGAACTCTTACCTTGGCAAAGGGATCATAGGTAGGGAGTAGCAAGGTATTAAAACTTAAGACAGCCCCACTTTAGGTGTCAGGTTAAGTGTTGAGGTTTCACTGGTCAGAAGTCAAGGGACCAAAAAAAGTAAGAGATATCAAGAAGTCTGGAAGTAAATCCATGTAAATATGGTTCCATTTGAACAAGCAATATTCAAGTAGCTGCATTTTTCAGGGTTTAGTCAGGAGACAGAAAACACATCAGTCATTTAAACAGGGACATTTTAATGTAAAGAATTATTGACTGGGAACGTTTCTCTTTGGTGGTTGCTACGGTCCCATGACAACGCCCTCCAGCTACTTTTCCAGCATTCCTGCTGGAGGCTTCCTGCCTGCCAGGAAGGGAAGGAATAAAAGAGAACTCTGAAGAAACCCAAAGGCTGAAAGAGAGCCCCAGAGGAAGGAGCAGGTGTGGAGGTGGGCTCCCTCCCCAAGGCTGGATTTAGACCTTGTTGGCAAGGGTGTGGCTGTGACCCAGAGTTGGTGGAGAAGGTAGCTGGCTGCCTTGGCTGGACCTGTCCATAGGCCGTGGGGTAAGACCAAGGAGCAGGAAAGCTTCCTTGGGCCCAGTGAGCACAAAAACTTCTGTTGGGGGTGACGCAGAGGGAGTCCCGCCCACGAGCCATTGAGCCAGCATCGTGCCAGCTACCAAAGAGGAATAATGACAGGGACCAGCTCCATACCACAAAGCAGGGCAGTGACGGGTGGCTTTGGAGTTCAGAGCTAATACACTGATAACTGCCCAGTAGCAATATCTGACACTATTAAAACTCACATTGGATCAGGTGCACAAGCTTATTCAATCTTTATAACAGTCCTGTGATTTAAAAACTACAATGCTTCCCTAAACAAAGACCATGAGGAACACACCCAGAGTCCAACAGATTTAGGTTTCTTAGTTTTGGCAGAAGAGAACACACACACTATAAGAAATGAGGGCATCCCCAAAGGGAGGTGTCTGCGGAAAGGTGCTCCTAGGTTTTGAGTCTCAGAGTTAGTCTCAAGAAAGTCTCACTAGTTATAAATCAGGATTTATAAATCAGGAAAAACACTAGAATAGTGAGTGGACTTATTTTTAGAACTAACCCATCTCAAGTTATTGTCAGATCTCTTTGACGTGGTCTGATCTAAAACATGTGGCAGCAAATGAGCTTTTGCTCCAAGGGTTTCAACTTAATGTGTTCATGGTTGGCTTGGTTAATTTGCTTGGAAAATCGTAGTACAGATTTATTTGCAGGTTGTGATTTTGCTTTCAACTTTCAGTTTGTCCTGTGACTCCGCAGCAGAGCTATTGTTTGCAATGTTTGTACTGGTGTGGTTAGTTACAATCTCAGAATGTCAGAGCTGGAAGGATCCTGAAGATGGCTTGGTTTAAACCTGAAAGCTGATGATCATTATCTCTTGTACTACACCACCCAGTCTTTGCTGTGAAATGAACAGAAGAATAAATTACCTACTTGGGTCAACACTCTATGTCTTGTGAATCAAGTAAATGTGATGATGTACATTTAGAGGTGACATTGGCTACACATGTGCAAAAATTCCCCTTTCTCTTTACCAGCAAATTCTCTCTCTCTCTCTTTTTTTTTTTTTTTACAGTACATTAAAAATCATCCTTGGGGTAGATTTATCTTTCCTTGACAACAGGACTTTACACTTAAATATCTTGATTTAAGGTGACAGAATTTGATTTAATTCTATTATTATATCTTCCAACCCAGAGATTTAATTTAACCACCTATCGTAATTTTCTGTTTAATATCAATAAAATGTCTTCCCCATTGATCTTACATTGAGAATGAGATCAGATTAATTCTGTAGGTCTCCCCAGATTTACAGCTGGAAGGGAAAGTGAGGATTGAAATGAATTTATTTAAATTTACACTGATTGAAACCAAATATCCTACAAGCCTTTACTAAAAACAGCTTCTCTGACAAGGAAATATGTACAGTGCATATTAGAGATTTTATGAAACTTTAATTCCTTTTTAGTGCTTTTTGTGTCAGGGAAATATATTGAAGTAGAGAAAATTTATCATCTACTTTTGAACATTTAATGACTAAAAGAAATAAAGGTAGATCCAATTCGTGCAGTATGTATTCTGCATCGTGATCAGCTCCGTTGTTGAAGCAAGGACGACCTAGAACTACATTAACACAGAAAATTGCTCAGTAGGTCCACAGTGGATTGGAAATCCCCCAGTCCCACATCTATGGAAGTGGCAGGAATATAGTTTATTAACATGTCCAGTGTCAAAGTGAGTGTAATAGAGGGGAAATGGGAAAGTCCAAATGGCAATGTAGACTCTCCCTGGGTGTAGATATCACAGGGATTGCAGTGTGAGTCACTTATACATTTGTGGATACTTCTTGCATATTTGGAAAGGCAAGATCAAGGACCATAAGTTTCATTTCAAAGCACGATGCTTCATGTGTGTCTACAACATTGTATTTGGTACTGGGGGTAAAAGGATGATGAGAAAGGCATCTTCCATGACTGAAAACAGGTCTCAGTATACTGACGGGAAGAAATTCACAAAGAGACCATTTCATTTCACTGTCATGAGAGTAACTATAGAGGAAGCAGAATGTGGCCCTCAGACAATGTAACCCAGTTTGTGGAGTGGAGCGTCTTGGAGGGTGAGCAGCAGTTACTACAGGAAGAGTGTTAACAAAAGCTTTTACTTTCTCTGGACACTCTCACCATGTGATATTAGTGGGCAACAGAGCACAAGCCAAAGATGGCAAGAGATTTGGAAAGGAGGGGGAAGGCAGAGTTTGGAGCAGCTGGAAATGATAGTTTGGGGTCATGGAACTTAGACCCTTTAGACTGGTTGTCTTGTATCTGTGATCTCTCAGTGGAGAAGTGATTTTAAGGAAAAAAATAGAAGGGAAAACAGAAAGTTAATACATAGTCTAGACAAGGTATCATGGCGACCTAAATTATGGTTAGAAAGGACAGGGGATGGATTTAAGAAAGCATCCTCGATTTCTTGTGCAGAAAGAGAAGAAAAGGAAGCAGAAGACCCTGAGGAGGTTTCCTAGAACTTTGTGTAATTAAGTGAAGGACTGAATCAGCAAGGAAAAGATGGTGAGATGTACCCAGCTCTCAACTTCCAAGTCTTATGACTCACCTGGCACACTTGGTAATCTTGTGAAGTTGGCTCCTACGTCAGAACTGTATGAGGAACTGCAGGAAATCGGCAACGGTGCTGCTTATGATGCAGAATCTGTGCACATTAATTGGACCTCTCTTTATTTCTTTTCATCACTAAATATTCAAAATCAAAGATAATTGTTTTCCTTTATCAAAATATGTCTAATCAATAAATTAATGCTGGGATGTTTTAGTAATAGATTCATATACCTAGTGTAATAAATAATCTTTATAAACCATTGCAGTTGACATATAAATTTTGCATACATTAGCCATTTTCATCCTCAAAAAATTATACCCTGGATTAAGCATACAGTCACCCTGGTTTTTCAGTGCAGCCTGCCTGGGGTCCCAGTTCCCCAGAACACGTGTCTCTGAAACTACTTTCTTCAGGATCCACAGTGTTGGTATTTGAGGAAGCAGGACTCAGCCCTCAAGCAAAAGTTCCTCCTTTTCTGTGTCCTCACAAAACACCAGGGTTATACATCTGAGGGTGATTTGTTTGGCTTTTTTGGTTTATTATTTGTTGTTTATAACCCTCAATTCCAGGGGCTGAGCTATGTGCCTTTGCACTTGATTAAATAGCTATGCCTCCAATAATAATGTGAGATGCTTGAGTGTCTGAGGAGAGCCTTGGCCAGGAGCCTTGAGTCTCCCAGTAAAGTGGGGAAACAGGTACTACAATTTCATTGAGTGTGTTTTAAGGGCTATTAAACATTAAGTGCTGCTCTGAAGATTATGAATAATAAGTAGATGACTTGTTTTGGGAAAAAGTCTATAATTCTATAAAACTGGCTAAGTTAATGCCCTAGAAGCCTATTAAGCAGGAATTCTTATTGCACCAAAATGTTATTTCAACAGGCAATTCATGTAATAATGACTGTTTGTAGATGTCTGCTCCCCCTCTCCTGCCCCCTTGGTACAGACATTCTTTTAGTTCAGCCTCAAAGAAAAGCTCTCATGTTCACCATGTGTTGATAATTGATTGACTGATGAGATTTGGAAGGAAGGCAAAAGTGACAAAATTGAGCAGGATTAAATAACCCTTTGATCATATTTAATACCCAGGTTTTTTGAACCTGAGAAAGTCACCTTTGAGGTTTCTCTTTCTTAGGATAATTTATCAAGGCCTGTGCTCATTTTTCTTACTTATTTTATTTATTCATTAAGGCTTCAATAAAGAGATGTCAAAAACATACTTCCATGTATTAAACAGCACAAAAAAAGCACAGAGGAGAGCGGGTTAGCCATAACTGGTGGGAAATGGGTCTCAGGGGGTACTTGGCACAGAAGTAAGGCCTAGGCAGGAATCTTGAGGGCAAAGTAGGTCTGTGAGTGTGAGCAAGGCAAAGGGACCACCACCTGAAGAATTACATGTTTCTGGAAAATGCAAAACTGAAAAGCAGGCTGCTCAGCTGGCCAGGTTGACCATTTGAAAAGTACCAATGACCACCCTCTCAGGGATGCTTCATCTCTTGCCCATCCCTCCCCAGCCCTGTCCATCTTTGCCAATCTCCACGTTCTGTGTCCTGGGTGGTGGCTCTTTTTCTGAGGCATCATATACTCTGTTACCCTCTTCATTCCTGCAGTTTGTTTTGTACCATGGATACACCAGCAGGAGAGTCGTGAGAAAGGCGAGGTTCTGGTGTCTTCCCTGCTCTCTCCTTTGCTCTAATAGGTTTTTTGTTTTTTAATTGGAGTATAGGTGTTTTACAATGTCCTGTTAGTTTCTGCTGTGCAGCAAACTGAATCAGGTATATGTATACATATATCCCCTCTGTTTTGGATTTCCTTCCCATTTAGGTCACCACAGAGCACTGAGTAGAGTTCCCTGTGTTGTACAGCAGGTTCTCATTAGTTTTCTGTTTTACACATGGGACTGTGTATTCGTCAAACCCCAACTCCAATAGGTTTTGACTGTGGCTCATGCCTCTGTCTACGGCCCTTCACCCTGCCAGCCTCTTCAGATGCCTCCTTTATGAACTATGGCCCTGGTAACACCACCCCCTCACCTGGCTGCTCAGGGCAGAGCACAATGGTCACTAGTCCTTGGGGTCTTCTATCCATTCTTGGTTCTCTGGACCTGCCCCCATCTCTGTAAATACTCACTTCATTAGACTTTCTTCAGTTAGTCCTTTGGATATACCATCTGTTTCCTTCAAGAATGCTGAGTCATAAAGTTTTCTAAGCTTAACACTAAAGATTTTCCTCTAAGGAAACTAATTTTGTGCTTGAACAATTCTCTAAACCTTGTGATGGCCATACAAATTTCCTATGAATTATGATGTTTTTCAAAGTAGCTCTACTAACGATGTGGTAAAATAAATCAACGTCTCATTCATCTCTAGGGTCATAAACCTTATAAATGTACAGTGATTTTTCTGAAGGTATATTAAATGTGGACATATACTAACTAGCATTAGTCACTGATTTATAAATATCAGTGGTGCAATAAAGGACATGAGTTTTAGAAAAACAAAATCTTTTTTTTTCAAAGTCTCCTTTTTTAAGCCTTTTGTCAGTGTTAGAAGAATAGTACCATAATTAAAATGACCTATATTCTCCCTGTTTCTATTATTTTAAATCTCTCATTATCTCTTGTTGAAACTATTGCCATGATTAATTGACTATCATGTGCTTGGGCCTGCAGTCCATTTCCCTCCTCCCAGCTAGAACTGTCCAGTGATGCTGCTTCCTTAGTTTCTAAGACTTCAGTAGCTGCCTACTGACCACAGGTGAAAGTAAAGGTTACTAGCCTGGCTGGCCAGGCCTTCTGATCTGCACCCTACCTCTCTTTCAAGGGTTCACACAATTCATGAGAACCATGTGCCCCAACAGTATTGACTGCGCATCCTTTCCTGGACATATCATTTTCACTCTTCTTCACATCTGAATTCATCTTCTGCTTGTATCAGCCAGAGTAAATTTTCCCCATTCTTTAACTCACAGCAGAAGTAGTTCTCTGAGAAGACTCCCCTAACATTTTTATTCTTATTTCCACACATTGTCTCTGTGCTTCAGTTATAATTGACTCATACCTCCATGGCATCCTTTGTCATATTGCATGTGCCTTTATCTACCCAATTATATAAATTATTTGAGAAGGGAAACAAAGCATCTTCATTCTTGAGTTCCTGATGCCTTGCACAAGGTCTGGCACAGAAAAGTGGCTATAGGTCTGATGGCTGCAGGATTGTGAGAGGCGTGAATGGTCCCGTGATTCATCTTGGGTTGTGCAGAGAAGAATCCTTGTTGTGTTGGCTCCCCCATCCTCCACAGGCCATCACCAAAGTCAACAACCACTCACTTGACACCCATAAAATTTACTTAATCATTTGCATAAAAAATGTTCCTAGAACCTTATTATTAGATGGCAAATGATGGTTGACTGAACTTCAAACAAGGACACCAAGCCAGTAATAGGTAATATGAGTGGATTCAGTCAAAGAAAGATTAATTTCATATTTCTTTCTGTGAAGAAGCTTTTATGCTTCTTCATGCCAGGATAATTTTCTCATATTTTCAATAATAAAGTAAAGCAATGGGGAAATTCACTTAGATTGGTTTTCTCTTGATTTTAAACAAAAAGGTAAATAACCCCTTTCGATTTCTTCAACTGTAACATAATCCAGTATTTCTGGTGATATTCAATTATATAATGGCTTAATTGAAAGAAAATTAAACAAGTATATGTCTAAGTTCTGTCACACTAAATGAGATTTTAAATTACTCTAGGAACAGATATTTCAATTCTCATATGATGACTTTAACCAGGGTGGTATTTGATTTTCAGAAAAATCAATAAGAATTTCACAAACATTTGGGAGCCATCTTCTATTGATCTTGCACAAAATCAAATCAAATTCCACGTTATGCCCAGATGACCAAAGTAAAAGGAAACGAAGTTGAAAAGCCAATTCAAGCTTTGTTAAGTATTTTTTTAAGAATGCCTTCCATGATAGTAGCAAGAACGGATTATCTTCCCTATCTTACCACTAGTAACCAGGTAATCAGGAGTAGGCTGAAGCTGAGCACATGCTTTTCATCTTACAAGTTAGTTAGTTATTTATAGAAAAAGACTGCTCTATAACCACACTTCCATACCCTTCATGTTTCTACATAAATATGGATTATTGGATGATATATTTGTAAAGAATTTCTATTTTATAGCCTATTCCACAAAGGATTTAAGGAACATTATACAGTGAAATACACATAAATCAGGACAATTAAAATTTAAAGGCAAATAAAAAACCAATTAGGAAGAAGATAAAGGCAGATGGAATAGTTTCCTCAAATTATTCACTTACCTCCTCTGAGCACTACCTTGTGCCCTATGGTTCAGCAGCACCTGCAGATTGGAAACAACTGTTAAGTTACAGGATTCTAACTTTTTTCTCTGTATGGAATATTGGTTCAACTAAAGGATCAATGGCACTGGGTGCAGTGGAGACTCTGGGGAGTGTTTTCCTTGATAAGGAGCATCACATTCAGGTTTGAAGCAGGTGGAGAGACATATCTCTATAAATCTAAGCCATCACATTCAATATAATGTAGTGAAGGTATAAGAGTTTTGTCTATTTATTCTAAGTACAGTAAGTCCCCTACACAGGAACGAGTTCTGTTCTGAGAGCGCGTTCGTTAAGTCCAATAAAGTCAGCCTAGGTACCCAAGTAACACAATCGGCTATGTAGTACTGTACTGTAATAGGTTTATAATAATTTTCATACAAATAATACATAAAAAACAAACACAAAATATAAAGAACATTTTTAATCTTACAGTACAGTACCTTGAAGAGAACAGTAGCACCAGGTACATCACCGCTGCTTTTACGCTTGCTTCTGGCCATCCTGGGCTTGAAATAAAGGTACTGTACTACTGTACTCTATATAGTACTGTACAGTAAAGTACCCCAAAGCACAGCCACTTGTAGAGGATGCACACACGTGACAATGTACGCCAGACACCTGAACTAACTTATGTGGTCGGACGTGCAAACGCACGTTCACATCTTTGAAAGTTCACAACCTGATGGTTTGTATGCTTTCTTCTGATAATCTAAATTTCAGTGGGTATAACTAATAGTCTGGGCCATATCTGCTGCTGAGAGCTAATGACTGGTCCCTGAATAGGATCTGGGTAGCATCTGCCTCCAGTGAGTTCTACTGGTCCAGCTGCCCAGTGGAACCTGCCATCAGCATGATCTGCTAGAGATGTTTGTCTACCCATCCTTGGCTGGGCACACTGCAACAACGTAAAATTGTGCAGAGAATAGCCGTTAAGGGAGCAGAGTCTGATGAATCAAAAGACCCCTTCATCTGAATGCCATTCTTATAAGCAGAAGGAATGCCACAGTCTCCCTTAAATGTTTATTAAACATTATCTTTACACTGGCTTAGGCTCAACTCCTGGCTCTGATGCTTTGCCATATTTGTGACCTTTGGTAAATTACTTAATCTTTGAGTCTCTGTACTTTCAAAGGGTACATAATACTTGCCTAATGGTTTGTCATGAGAAACAGGTGTCCCGTGAGTCACAAAGAAACAGTGACAATGTCTGATGTCAATGGATGTTATTTTCCCCTCTTTCTTTAGCCTAGGGTTTCAATCTCACTTTGTTGGGTACCTTTTGACAAAAGCTGTCTCTACTGTCAACACTTCAGACTCAGCTGTCTGCAATTTCCAGGTCTTATCACGTTAGGATCTCAGCTGTGCCTATGCCTGCTTTTGAACTTTTATTTTCATTTGTATTTCCCTCTAGCTGATCACCTTTATATGTGAATGGTCAGTTTTCTATTAAACTAGGTGATATCTTATTTTCACCAGCTTCCTTTATACTGGATAAATGGCTTAGAAAAGAGCATCCCTTGCATCTCAACATTACTTCTAATTAGTGTCCCTATTTTTAAGTCAAATCAGCTCAGTGAAGGAGCTTGATGTTACTTCCCTTTGTACCTACATTTATTCTAAATTCTTCTCGACTTAGAAATGTAGGGGTAGGTATATTACCTGTAGTAAAACCATGGTGGGTGATAGTAGGTGGCACTTTCTGTGTGCACACAACACACCATCCACTATCATACGCCATGTCCATGCACTCATCACATCATGAATTTCTAGGTTGAGTGTTAATATACAACATAAGCCTCTTGACAAGGGATGGACTATGGTCAATGAATATTAAATTTTTCTGATTATTTTCTAAGTTATAGTTATTATCTTTTACTTTAGTTACTAAAGAGGCAGCTAGCAAAGATGAGGTTCTTTGAAGAGGTGTGAGCCTGTCTTTTTTTTTTAATTTTTATTGGAGTATAGTTGATTTACAATGTTGTGTTAGTTTCAGGTGTACAACAAAGTGAATCAGTTATACATATATACATGTATCCACTCTTTTTTAAGATTCTTTTCCCATGTAGGTCATTACAGAGTATTGAGTAGAGTTCCCTGTGCTATGCAGTAGGTTCTTATTAGTTACTTATTTTATATATAGTAGTCTGTATGTGTCGATGCCAATCTCCCAATTTATCCTTCCCTCTTTATCCCCTGGTAATGATGCATTTGGTTTTTACATCTGTGACTCTATTTCTGTTTTGTAAATAAGTTCATCTGTACCATTTTTTTAGATTCCACATATAAGCGATATCATACAATATTTGTCCTTCTCTGTCTGACTTGCTTTACTCAGTATGACAATCTCTAGGTCCAGTCTCTAGTTTTTTTATGTGCTCTGTAAAATATCTGTGTGTAACCAAAGAACTCAACGTGTTTCTCTTATAGTTTCCCTTAAAAATTATAGCATTATACTCTTAGTCCTATGAAGCTTTTCAAATTCTTTCTGCATGTGTATAATACGAGGCAGGGTTTGAAGACTACCTTTTTTTCTATATTTATCTAGTTGTTCTGACACAATCTGAATGGCATTGGCACATTTGTTGTGGACTATCTCTATAATATTTTCTGTTTCATCGATTTACTTGTCTATTCTTATGCTAATACCACATTGTCTTTATCACTACAGATGTATGACTTCTATTAAAATTAAGAGGTACAAGTTCTCCTGTTTAGTTCTTTCTCAAAACTTTTGAATATAATGCTTCACTTTTCACTGAAATTTCAGTCAGCTTGTTAAATTTTCCAAAAAAGTTAGTGTTTCATTGGAAGTAAATTGATTCTATATATTAATTAAAGGAGAATTGAAATTTTAAAGGAAAGTCTTCAACTCATGAAAATGTTGTACCTCCATCTATTTCTCTGTGTAACAAATTGTTATTTTCATATAAAGGATGTATATGACTTTTGTTTAATGTATTACTCCAGATTTGATGGAGTAACTGCAAATATATCTGCTTTTAATAGATTTATTAAGATATAATTAACAAAAACTGTACATAAAGTATATAATTTAATAAATTTTTATATATGTATATACCCATGAAAGCAGCACCACAGTCAAGATACTAACTTGAAGAAAAAAGAGCATCAAGAACAGGGGAAATCTCTGAACAAGTGTCACTGAAATTTTCTCCTGTATTTTCTTCTAAAAGTCTTATTGTTTTAGTTTGTCTTATTTGTCTTACGTTGAAGTCTATGATACATTTTACATTATTTTTTGAGTATGGTATGAGGTATAGTTCCAAGTTTATTTTTTACAAGTGGATATCCAGTTGTCACAGCAGCATCTGTAGAAAATACAATCTATTCTCCATTGAATTTCTCTAGCATATTTATCAAAGAGGAGTTGTCCTTATATGATACACAAAACTATTTCTGGACATCCTTTCTGCATAAGTTGATCAATTTATATGTCTTGAGTCCTAGCCATGGTGTCCTGATTACTTAAGCTTTATTATAAGTCTTAAAATCCACTTCCTTTTCTTTTCCAGAGTTGTTTTAGCTTTTTGATGTTCTCTGAACTTCCATATGGATTTTTGAATCAGTTTGCCAAATTATACCAAAAGAATGGCCTGCTGGGATTTTTTTAATATATATACAGCAGGTTCTTCTTAGTTATCTATTTTATACACATCAGTGTATACATGTCAATCCCAATCTCTGAATTCATCACACCACCCTCCCCATCCCTGCTTTCTCTCCTTGGTGTCCATACGTTTGTTCTCTACATCTGTGTCTCTATTTCTTCCTTGCAAACCAGTTCATCTGTACCATTTTTCTAGATTCCACATATATGCATTAATATACAATATTTGTTTTTCTCTGTCTTACTTCATATATGCATTAATATAAAATATTGTTTTTTCTCTTTCTGACTTACTTCACTCTGCATGACCGTCTCTAGGTCCATCCACATCTCTACAAATGATCCAATTTTGTTCCTTTTTATGGCTGAATAATATTCCATTGTATATATGTACCACATCTTCTTTATCCATTCTTCTGTTGATGGGTATTTAGGTTGCTTCCATGTCCTGGCTATTGTAAACAGTGCTGCAATGAACATTGGGGTGCATGTGTGTTTTTGAATTATGGCTTTCTCTGGGTATCTCCCCAGTAGTGAGATTGCTGGATCATATGGTAATTCTAATTTTAGTTTTTTAAGGAACCGCCATACTGTTCTCCATAGTGGCTGTATCAATTTACATTCCTACCAACAGTTCAAAAGTGTTCTCTTTTCTCCACACCCTCTCCAGCATTTATTGTTTGTAGATTTCCTGATGATGTCCATTCTAACTGGTGTGAGGTGGTATCTCGTAGTTTTGATTTGCATTTCTCTAATGATTAGTGATTTTGAACAGCTTTTCATGTGCCTCTTGGTCATCTGTATGTCTTCTTTGGAGAAATGTCTATTTAGCTCTTCTGCCCATTTTTGGATTGCGTTTTTGTTTTTGTTTTTTTAATATAGAGCTGCACGAGCTGTTTCTATATTTTTGAGATTAATCCTTTGTCCATTGACTCATTTACAAATATTTTCTCCCATTCTGAGGGGGTTGTCTTTTCATCTTGTTTATGGTTTCCTTTTCTGTGAAAAAGCTTTTAAAACTCATTAGGTCTCACTTGTTTATTTTTGTTTTTATTACCATTGCTCTAGGAGGTGAGTCAAAAAAGATATTGCTGCGATTTATGTCAAAGAATGTTGTGTCTATGTCTTCCTCTAAGAGTTTTATAGTATCTGGCCTTACATTTAGGTCTTTAAGCCATTTGGAGTTTATTTTTGTGTATGGTGTTAGGGAGTGTTCTAATTTCATTCTTTTCCATATACCTGTGCTGTTTTCCCAGCACTACTTATTGAAGAGACTGTCTTTTCTCCATTGTATATCTTTGCCTCCTTTGTCATAGATTAGTTCACCATAGGTGCATGGGTTTAACTCTGGGTTTTCTATCTTGTTCCATTGATCTATATTTCCGTTTTTGTGCCAGTACCATACTGTCTTGATTACTGTAGCTTTGTAGTATGGTCTGAAGTCAGGGAGTCTGATTCCTCCAGCTCCATATTTTCCCCTCAAGATTGCTTTGTCTATTCAGGGCCTTTTATGTCTCCATACAAAATTTTAAGATTTCCTGTTTTAGTTCTGTAAAAAAATGCCATTGGTAATTTGATAGAGATTGCATAGACTCTGTATATTGCATTGGGTAATATATAGTCATTTTCACAATATTCATTCTTCCAGTTCAAGAACATGGTATATCTCTCCATCTGTTTGTGCCATCTTTGATTTCTTTCCTCAGTGTCTTATTGTTTTCTGAGTACAGGTCTTTTACCTCCTTATGTATGTTTATTCCTAGGTATTTTATTCGTTGTTTGCAATGGTGAGTGGGATTGTTTCATTAATTTCTCTTTTGGATCTTTTGTTTTTAGTGTATAGGAATACAAGAGATTTCTGTGCATTAATTTTCTATCCTGCAACTTTACCAAATTCATTGATTAGCTCTAGGAGTTTTCTGGTGGCATCTTTAGGATTATCTATGTGCAGTATCATGTCATCTGCAGTGACAGTTTTTCTTCTTATCCCATTTGTATTCCTTTTCTTTCTTTGTCTTCTCTGATTGCTGTGGCTAAGACTTCCAAAACTATGCTGAATAATAGTGGTCTTGTACCTGATCTTAGAGGAAATGCTTTCAGTTTTTCACCATTGAGAATGATGTTTGGTGTGGATTTGTTGTATATGGCCTTTATTATGTTGAGGTATGTTCCCTCTATGTCCATTTTCTGGAGACTTTTTATCATAAATTTGTGTTGAATTTTGTCAAAAGTTTTATCTGCATCTATTGAGATGATCATATGGTTTTTATTCTTCAGTTTGTTAATATGGCGCATCACATTGATTGATTTGCAAATATTGAAGAATCCTTGCATGCCTGAGACAAACCCCAGTTGATCATGGTGTATGATCCTTTTAATGTGTTTTTGGATTCTGTTGAGGATTTTTGTGTCTATATTCATCAGTGATATTCGTCTGCAATTTTATTTTTTTGTGGTATCTTTGCCTGGTTTTGGTTAAGGGTGATGGTGGCCTCGTAGAATGAGTTTGGGAGTGTTCCTTCCTCTGCAATTTTTTGGAAGAGTTTGAGAAGGATGGGTGTTAGCTCTTCTCTAAATATTTGATAGAATTCACCTGTGAAGCCATCTGGTCCTGGACTTTTGTTTGTTGGAAGATTTTTAATCACATTTTCAATTTCATTATTTGTGACTGATTTGTTCATATTTTCAATTTCTTCCTGGTTCAGTCTTGGAAAATTATACCTTTCTAGGAATTTGTCTATTTCTTCCAGGTTGTCCATTTTACTGGCAAAGAGTTGCTTGTAGTAGTCTCTTGTGATGCTTTGTATTTCTGCGGTGTCCATTGTAACTTCTCCTTTTTCATTTCTAATTTTATTAATTTGTGTCCTCTCCCTCTTTTTTTGCTGAGTCTGGCTAAAGGTTTATCAATTTTGTTTATCTTCTCAAAGAACTGGCTTTTAGTTTTATTATCTTTGCTATTGTTCTCTTTGTTTCTATTTCATTCATTTCTGCTCTGATCTTTATGATTTCTTTACTTTATGATGTCTTTACTTCTACTAACTTTGAATTTCATTTGTTCTTCTTTCTCTAGTTCCTTTCGGTGTAATGTTAGATTGTTTATTTGAGATTTTTCTTGTTTCTTGAGGTAAGATTGTATTGCTATAAACTTCCCTCTTAGAACTGCTTTTGCTGCATCCCATAGGTTTTGAATCATTGTGTTTTCATTGTCATTTGTCTCTAGGTATTTTCTGATTGCCTCTTTGATTTCTTCAGTGATCTCTTGGTTATTCAGTAATGTATTGTTTAGTCTCCATGTGTTTGTGTTTTTTACATTTATTCCCTGTAATTTATTTCTAATCTCATAAAGTTGTGGTTGAAAAAGATTCTTGATATGATTTCAGTTTTCTTAAATTTAGTGAGGCTTGATCTGTGACCCAAGATGTGATGTGTACTGGAGAATATTCTGTGTGCACTTGAGAAGAAAGTGTAATCTGCTGTTTTCAGATGGAATGGCCTATAAATATCAATTAAATCTATCTGATCTGTTGTGTTATTTAAAGCTTGTGTTTTTGTATTAATTTTCTGTCTGGATGATCTGTCCCTTGGTATAAGTGAGGTGTTAAATTTCCTCAATATTCTTTTGTTACTATTGATTTCCTCTTTTATAGCTGTTAGCAGTTACCTTATGTATTGAGATGCTCCTATGTTGGGTGCATATATATTTATAATTGTTATATCTTCTTCTTGGATTGATCCCTTGATCATTATGTAGTGTCCATCCTTGTCTCTTGTAACATTCTTTATTTTAAAGTCTACTTTATGTGATATGAGTATTGCTACTCCAGCTTTCCTTTGACTTCCATTTGCATGGAATATATTTTTCCACCCCCTGGGACCTTTTTTTATATTCAACTTTTACCTTGAAAGAATTGTCGATTCATATGCAGTTGTAAGAAATCATCGATATCCACTTTGTTGTTATGTATTATCCTTTTCTATATATTGGATTTTACTTGTAAAATTTATATTTAGAGTTTTTGCTTTGATATTTATGAAGAATATTAGTCTGTAGCATTCTTTTCTCATAATATATTGGCCTTAGTTGGATATCAGTGTAATGCTGGCCTCATAGAATGAGTTGGAAATCATTTCCCACATATTTAATTTTATGGAAGTGTTTCTGGTAGAATTGGTTTTATTTCTTCATTAACGCATTCTTCAGTGAATGTGTCTGGAACTATAGATTTCTTTGTGAAAGGGATTTACTTACAAATAAAATTTCTCCAATAGATATATAGTTATCAGTTTATCGATTATACTTGAGTGAGCATATGTCTTCCAAGGAATTTTCAGTTTCATCTAAATTATCCAGTCGTGGCATATAGCTGTTCATAATATTCCCTAATTATCAGTTTAATAACTGTGGCACCTGTAATGATAGTTACTCTTTCATTCTGAATATTGGCAGCTTGAGATTTTTTTCCTGAACTGACTGGTCTTTGGTTTCATTAGCTTTCTCTATTGTTTTTCTCTTTTCTTTTTTATTGATTTCCCCTCTGACCTTTATTATTTTCCTTCTTCTACTTACTTTGTGTTTTGTTTGGTCTTCTTTTTCTACTTTTTGAAAGTAAAATTGGAGGCTATTGACTTGAGACTTGTGTTTTTTTCCTAATATAAAAATAAACAAAAAATATACTGTGGAGGGAAACTCCAAATACTGTTTAGTGGCATCCTGCAAATACTAGCTTGTTGTATTCTCATTCCTTTAGTTCAAAATACTTTATTTCCCTTTTGGTTTATTTTTTTGACTCGTGTTATTTAGAAGTTTGATTTGTTTTCAAATAGCTGATGATTTCCCCAGTATCTTTTATTGTTGATTTTTAATTTAATTCTATTGGATTACTTTTCAATTCACTTATAGTTGTTTTATGGTCCTGAATATGATCTATCTTGTTAGAAGCTCTGTGTGAATTTAAAAATAGTGTTCAGTCTTCTAAAGTTGAGTAGAATGTTCCATAAATGTCCATTGTCTCATTAGTCAATAGTGTTGCTCAAATCTTCCATATCTTCATGGATTTTGTGTCTATTTTTCCTATCATTCACTGAGAGAAGAGTATTGAAATCTCCAAGTGTGGTTGTGGGTTTGTCTATTTCTCCTTGTATTTCTATCAGTTTTTGTTTCATGTTTTGGAACAATTGCTATTAGGTGCAGAAACGTTTAGGGTTTTTTATGTCCTCTTGATCAGCTAGCTCATTTATCATTATCAAATGACCTTCTTTATTCCTGGTGATATTTATTGCTTGAAATCTACTTTGTTATTGATATAATCATTTTAGCACAATTTTTACTGAGGATAGCACTATATATCTTTTTCAATTTTTTTCTTTTAACATTTTAATGCATTTTATTTAATGTAAATTTCTTGTAAGCTGTTGAGTCTTGATTTTGTAAACAATACGATGATCAAGCTCTTTGTTGTAATTGAAATATTTAGTTTGCATTTAATGTGATTATAGGCATAGTTAGCTTTAAGTCTGTCATGTTACAAATTTTTTTGTATTTGTCTCATGTATTTTGTGTTTCCCCTTTTCCATCGTTCTATGCCTTATTTTGGATAACTTGAGTACATTTTATAATTTGATTTCATTCCCTTCTTTGGCTTACTAGCTATACTAATTTTTTAAAAAATAGTGGGTTTTTTATTTTATTGTATTTTTTTAGAATTTATAGTGCACATCTTTATTATATCACTACCTGCTTTTAAATGATGTTATATCACCTATTATAGAATAAGTACCTTATAATTTCTTCTTTCCTGAATTTTATGCCATTTTTGTTATACTTTTTACTTTTATACATCTGTTATAAACTGAAAAATACATTTATATTAATTTTTGTTTAAATATTCTTATTTAATATTAAAAATATTTAAATAATAAAAAATAATCTCATATAGTTACTAATGTGTTTACCATTTGATGTGTCTTTATTCATTTGTATATATACATATTTCCACATAATGTCATTTCTTTCTGTCTGAAAATCTGCAGTTGATCAATTCTTTCAGATTTTGTACATAAAACTTCTATATTTGTTTCTGTTTTCAAAACATTTTTTTCACTGAGTAGAGAGCTCTAAGTTGGCAACTTTTATTTTTTCCTTCCAGAACTTAAAAAGTTTGCTCTGTTTTCCTCCCACCTGCATTGTGTCCTTTGAGGAATCTAAACTGTTGTCTCCCCATCTTTGTTCCTCTGTTCGTAATGTGCCAATTTTATCTGGTTGTAGATTCCTCTCCTTCACTAGTTTTGAGCAACTTGAGTATAATAATGCTCTAGTATATTTTCATATTTCTTGTGCTTGAGTTTTGTTAAGATTTTTCAAACTGTGTGTTTATAGTTTCCATTAGATTTTTAACTTTTTCACCTATTATTATTTAAAATGTTTTTTGTCACTTTCCTCTACTTCTTTCCTTTTGGGACTCTACTTACATATATATTAAACTGCTTGAAGTTTCCCCTAAACACTTGATATCTTTTTATAAAAAAATTCATTTCTCTATCTTTTATTTTGAGTGGTTTCAATTTCTATGTCTTCTTCACTCATTGTTTATTCTGCAATGTTGAATTTAGTGTTATTTTCATCAATGATATTTTTATCTCAGTTTTTGTAATTTTCATCTCTAAGATTGTGATTTGGGTCTTTTCTATTTCATATTTCTGTCTCCGTAACTTTTTGAACATAAATATATAATAACAGTTTTTCTTGTCCTAATTCTAACATATGTGCCAGTTCTGAGTCAGTTTTCTTGATAGATTTCTCTCTTCATTTGATTCAAATATTTCTGCTTCTTTAAATGTATGGTCCTCTTGTTTGGATACAAGGCATTGTGAATTTTTTCCTTTGTTGATGGCTCCATTTTTTTTTTCTATAAATATTCTTGAGCTTTATGCTGGGATACATATAAGTCATGTGAAGGATTGTTTTTTCTTTGTGTCTTGCTTTTTAAGGTTTGTTACACAGGGCTAGAGAAGCATTTAGTCTACATATAACTATTATCTGTTACCGAAGCATCTCTTCTGTGTTCTCAACCCAAAGACCCATCCTCTTACCATCAACATCTTTGTTTTTATAATCATTGTGCATATTACGTTAAAGGGTCAGCAGTGTTTTTGTTGTTTATCCTGTAGGTGTCCTGGTGCTTAAAGGAGTGCAGCATTAAACAGAAAATTTAAAAAGCCTATGACAGATTGAGAGACTGTGAAAGAAAGAAGAAACGTTTTATTACGGTATTAGAACAAGGTATTCTACATTTTCATCTGGGACCCACAGTAGTTACATGGCTGGCCCTGGAGTGTCAGACAATGGAAGTTTATTTCTTGCTCATGTAACAATCTCACACTAGCCTTCAACACGGCCTCAGCAGACAACCTTCTGCAGCCTCCCTTAAAGGGTCAGGTTCCTTTCACCTTGAGGTCCACCCTTCTGCAGGACTCTGGTTTACTCTGGACCACCTTTATAGCCAAGCTGAATGTTGTAGAAACTGACCTGTCATTTCCCTCTTTTTATTCAAGAGTCTCAATGCTAATGTTATGCTTTTCTTTACCACAAATTTGCATTTTTTGTTTGTTTAGTGTTAGCATTCTAATTAGCATTTTTCTTCTGGGATGCTATGGGTCCCAAAGGTCCAAACATAAATTTCTATGGAATCTGTAGGTTACGCTTACACATTTCCTAATAAACTCTTGTAAGTTCTAATTGAAGATGAACTTTAAAAAAATTAGTTTTAAAATGGCCCTGAAGTTGAACAATAATATTTCCTTTGTCATGTAAAGTAGTTTAGATTACAATAAAAAGTAGTGGAAGTATTATTACATGCAGAGCATATAGGGAATCATCAATTTCTTTTCATAGAGAACTACTTTCAGGTTAAATGTGTTTATAGAGTCCATGATGGGAACGTTTGCATTCTAAGGTACATAAGAGCTTTTATACAATCCATAAAGAGAGACTGTATATATACAGGGCTGACTTCACCAAAGGGAAGAACTGAATTTGTAACTTAGGTGGATACTGGGGTAAATTTGACAAGGAATTTGATGAAATTATAACAGGAATGTACAGGCTGTGTACCGGACATTTTGAGAAATGTTGGTTTCATCTTTGATGCAAAGCAAAGACTCATCCAAAACCAAAGTCCAGTCACTAATCAGAAGATCTGCAGGATGTGGCTGGTTTTGTAATTCATCATAATTCTACATTTGTGTTTTACATTTCTCTGGACCAAAGCTGATCTTTCCTCTCATGACATTTAAAATATTTTTGATTATTGTATCAGTACATACTAATTCTATGGAGTTTTAAGATACCAAAGAGCTAGAAAAATACCAATAATCACAGCATCCAGAGCACACAGTTTTTTGTTCTTGATCATTGCACTGTGGTTGTGTAAGATGTTGAATTAAGGAGAGTCTGGTGAGAAGTGTGAGAGAACTGTGTACTACTTTTGCAAATTTCTTTAAGATAAAAATTAGTTCAGAATAAAAAGTTTAAAAATGATTACAATTTTTAGGGACTTCCCTGGTGGTGCAGTGGTTGAGAATCCACCTGCCAATGCAGGGGACACAGGTTCAATAACTGGTTTGGGAAGATCCCATATGCTGTGGAGCAACTAAGCCCGTGCACCACAACTACTGAGCCTGTGCTCTAGAGCCCATGAACCACTACTGAGCCCAGGTACCACAAGTGCTGAAGCCCACATGCCTCGAGCCCATGCTCCACAACAAGATAAGCCATCACAATGAGAAGCCCATGCACCACAACGAAGAGTAACTCCTGCTTGTCATGACTAGAGAAAGCCAGTGCACAGCAACAAAGACCCAACACAGCCAAAAATAAAATAAAAATTTAAACAAAATCACAATATTTATAGACTTTTATATATTTGAGACCACATTGTATATATAACGTGTCTTGCTTTTTACAAATCACTATGTCATTAGTACTTCCTCAAGTCATGTTTAATGGTCACATGATATGCCAATTTGAAAATATATTATTATTTACTCAACTCTTATCCTACTATTCACTACTGGTTTGATTTCATTTGTTTTATAAACAATTTTGCAATAGATATAATTATTGGATAATTATTTGTCAATCTCGGATTATGCTCTTATGTTATAGAATCAGATGTGGGAATACTGGGTCAAATGTTATGAACATTTAACCACACTGCCTGTCAAAGTGAACAGAATGATTGGATTTATTTCCAATTTAAATACTGAATCACTACTCAAATGAGGTAAAATATATGTATTAAAATTTCATATCCCCAGAGCCCAACAGTACCTGCCATATAGTATGTGCAAAATAAATGTTGATGGAATCGAAGTCCTCAATAAAAATGTCATCTGAATGAATTAAAAATCTGAGCATCACTGATATAGTTCCCTGATCATTTGGGGAGTTAAGGATCGAGATGTTGAAGGAAAATAAGGGCTGGAGGAATTTACATGGGGTGGCGCCATGCTGGCGTAATTCAACGAAAACATGCTATTACTCAGACCCATGTACCATGTACACATACTGTGATTTAAATAAGAGCCAATCAATTTGCTGATTGGATAAACAATGTCAAGGCATGAAATTTTTGTTTTTGTTTTGTATTAATCTTAATAGCAGAGGGGAGCCAATATTAAAACAGATTTTTCAGCATTAATTGAAGAGATTTTAAACTTCGCAGAGTGGGAATGTAGAGACATAATGGAACTATTCCTGTAGATAAAGTGTAGCACACACCACAACCCAGCAATTCCACTCCTGAAAATGTATACAGAAAAGAAAATATCAAACAGGTTTACAGGTATATTCATTAGAAAGATGGTTATGGTGGCAGAGAGTTGAAGGCTACCTGGGTAAATAGACAAAGCGTAGCAGATGCACCGTTCAGAGCACTCCCTGTCTTGGCTGGGGCTTTCTGGAAGCAGAGCTTGAGATGCTGATTCTCATGCAATGATTTATTGACTGAGTGCTCTCAGGAGAAACCTGCAGAAAAGTGAGGAAGCAGAAGAGGGCAGGGGAGGAAATAACAAATACATGTTTCTGGAGAGGTGTAGCATCAACTGCATCCATGGGGAGCTCTGGAGTATACATTGTACCAGAGTTCAATTTGTCCTAACAGAGGCAATGACACCTTCACACGGGTTGGTCAGAGGCTGCCCCTGGTGATAAGAAGAGGATGTATAATCTCATATCCTCAGAACAACATGGCTCACCTTAGTCAAGGGCATTGCTTTGGAGAAGAATACAGGTGTGAGGACCTAGCAGCCAACATCACTAAGTAACCAGGTGGGTACCTTGTCCCAGGTGAAAGTAGTCAGCAAGGGGACAAAACAGCATCTGCTACCCGATAGAAGAAATGGATTAAGTGTCCACCTAGGAACATGGATGGATTTCAGAAATATTGTGCTGAGTAAGAAAAAAGTAAGAAGCAAAGTTGTTTGTATGCAATGCCATTTACATAAAATAAAAATGCTTAATAACAAAAATATGAATTTTATTAAAAACACAAACATAACAGCTGCACACAGAATGATATTCAAAATACGTAACACGCTCTTGGCAAAGGTACTGACCAAATAGGACAAGATGCTGACACTTGCCATAAGAAAAGAGAGTGGGGACTTCTGTAGATCAATGATGCTGACATTTGACAGTATGTGAAGTACAAAGACTTGAATTTGCACTTGCCGTTCAAAAAGGGAAAACATGAATAAATAAGAAAAGAATGGGGAGGGAACACTTTCTCTTTGTCCGCCATAGAAGTTAAAGTAAGGTGACTTTTTTTTTTTTTGGTGGCACGTGGGCCTCTCACTGTCGTGGCCTCTCCCGTTGCAGAGCACAGGCTCCGGACACGCAGGCTTGGTGGCCATGGCTCACGGACCCAGCCGCTCCATGGCATGTGGGATCTTCCCGGATCGGGGCATGAACCCATGTCCCCTGCATCAGCAGGTGGACTCTCAACCACTGCCCCACCAGGGAAGCCCCAAAGTAAGGTGATTTTGAATGACCTTCCATTTGCAGGATGGATTTCTCTGTTCTTTCATTCCCAGCTAATAAATTAAAATACTGTTTTATACAAGCTTGTCTCTGTAATTCCTGCCAGCTCCCACGGTCTCCAGGCAAGGCTTTCTCTTAGAAAAGGGAGCAACGGCTGCCTTGCCATGTATCAGAAATAAGAACTTAGATTTTCAATGTTTTGAGGTTTGCATGGAATGGTAAGGAATTTGGTAATAACTTATTTTGAATATTTAAGGTGAGATCAGCTTTATCAGGATTAAGGACAAAGGTAGCTGCTGAAACTGATTTATTCTACCCCATGAGAGACTGAATATACAAACAGAAAAGGGCCAGACTGTATATAAAAATATGACCCAAAACCTGTAGCAACCTGCCCTGAAAACCAACCCCCTTATTTACAATAAGCAATCCAGGAAGCAGCCTGCTAAAAGTCAGACTTTCAGGAAGCCAGGATGCTGAACAATAACTTCTCTAACTGTCCCCAGATGGCCAGGGTATGATCAATAACTGACAGCTTCTCTAATTTTTGGACCCAGTTCCAACTTAGAACCAACAGAGCACCCCTACCCAATCACAGGGGACCCCTCACTTCTAGTAGCCGCCCCAGCTTCCCCAGGCCCACAGCCTCCATCAGGGCACCCCAGAGCCCTCCCTTTTTTCACTATAAAATTTCATACTTCTCTGCCTACTTTTTGGTCTCTACCAAAACACAAGTGATGGTGGCTGACCCTTTTGCTATAACAAGCTCTGAATAAATAGCCACCACTTAATTGCATTTGGTTGGTCTTCATTTATTTCCAAGGTTAATCATGAGAGCTCCAGTGAGGTCTGGTCTGCACTTCCCATCACTGTAGGCCCTAGTGTTCAACCAAACGTGGTCCCCACAGAGGCCCCTTGTTCCCTGCTGCTCACTGCTTGCCAAGTCCAGGAAGATGTGGAAAGACAGCACTGGGTGTGAACTCTGCTCTTTGCTTTGAGTTCCTCAGCTATTCAATCTTATTTTGGTACCAGGTTTTGTTATTAGTTTCCTTTTTGTTTTGCATCCATGATGGAATTAGGTCATTCCTCTTCCTTCCATTGTGCTGCCTTTTGTGTTCTTGTTTTTGTACTGGGCGGTCTAAAATTGCTGTTTATCATGAGTCCTGGGGTAGGACACAGCCACGGGTTTTATAAGCCTGTTGTTTGAGGCCGGCTCATCGCCCAGTGGGTTTTCAGTTGTTGTGAGACCACCGTTCACGTGGACTAACTTTGCTGCGGGTCACCAATAATACTGGATGAGATTCCCCTTCTGCTTTGATTGTGTGTCCTGAAAGCTTGGCTGTAACTCCAAGACAGTGTCCTTTCTGGTTTTCCACCTGCCGGGCCTGCATTTGGACGAGGCCCACCATCAGGTTGGGCCTGAGATAGGAAGTGCTCAAGCATCACGTTCCTACTGCCAGCTGCCATGGCAAGGGGTCCTGTTAGTCAAATCCTCTCCTCTGCTTGGGTGAACCCTGCTTCGTATCTGTCCTCTCTGTACAGTCCTAACTCCTGTGCCTGTCTTTCTAAACAGCGTAACTTCACCAAGGCTAACCCAGGCGTTTAGTGTCCATTCTCAGGGGCATTTTATTTGAGCCATGTTTTCATTTGTGAGGCATCTTGAAAAGGAAGGGAATCAGATTTTGCAAGCCCAATGGACAGCATTTCTTGATTGTTATGCAGAGGCCTCCAAATGAAATTCTGAATTAAAAATTGCATCACTAAAAAAGTCTGTGGTCAAAGGAAATGAGAGCAATTTGACATCTTAAGAAAGAAAAAATTAGACTCATTTCCTTCAAATCCTCCCTCCAGTCCCCTCTCTACATCCATCTCTCCCACTTCCCTCCTATACTGATCTCTCTCCTTTGCATCTTTTCTCTAAAAATTAATAGACAGAAACCTCAATTATGTAGAGTCAGGAGACCAGAAGGGGAAATCCTCACCCCCAAGACAGTAGCTGAGCCAACAGGAAGAAGACAGACCCTTCCTCTTTCTCAGCAGAGACTTAGCCAATGATCAGCCATGGATGCTGTTTACTAAGCCCTCCCACCTTCCTTTTCCTCTATACAATCTTTCTCCTTCTCTTGTTGTGCAGGAAAGTGCATGTGACTCATTATGGTTGTAGACCCTGAATTGTAATTCTCTGCTAATCCCGAATAAACCCATTTTGCTGGCGAAATACCTGGCAGCCCAATTGTTTCAGATTGACACTTCCCTCCTTTTCTTGTCCAGACCCTCTACCTTTCCCTAATAACCCTCCTAAAAGCCCCAAATGCCAGCTGCCTCTAAGGACCCATCCTGCCCATAAGCCATGTTCATGAGTTGTTTGCTGACCACTGTAGAATTTAAGCCTTGGGTCCAAGCTGAATTTAAGAGGTATAATTAAAGATTTTGCTAAATCCAAACAAAACCAGCACATATTCATAGAAGAATCTAGAATTCTTTGGGTACATATAACCCAGGGCTACCTAACCTATATCAGCTTGTACACATGTTGGTCAGAACCGTACAGGTTGCTTCTGTATGATAAAGCTGACTAGATTGACCTGGAAAGAGATACTATAGATAAATTTCTCTTCATAATAAATTTCAGGGTCAAAAACGAAAACAAAAATGAAACAAAACAAAACAAAAAGGTCAGAAAAGTAGATCTACATCTCTTAAAAGTCATACTTGAAACATTTCCAGTAAAAATGGATTGGACAAAACTTTAATTATGCAAGCAACAAAAATAATGAAACTAGAGGAGATTTTCAGGATAGATTAGAATATACCTCCTGACAACACTTGAGAGAGTGTAAGGAGGGACTTATGTAACAGCAGCCTTCTCATCTCATTGCCTCAATGGAATTAAACCTGAACTTGGAGACTTAATTTGAAAAAATTAGAATGAGAAAGAGCCCCTTCAGCTGAAATACAACACAGGGAAGAACATTATAAAAGGGGTTTAGAATAAAACTTAGAAAAAACCTAAAGTAAATTTGTGGCTCTGCAGATCAAACAGCTAGGTGGCCCACCCCCCAGGCCAACCACTTGAAGAAATTATAAACCAAAAGGACACTAAAAAAAAATTCCTATCTAATGAAAGCAAAACAAAGAGAAATGCCTTGATTCAAATCAATGAGGGTGCTCTGAGGAAGGAAAAAGTACCTAGTATCCTACCATACACTTAATCTCTCAAAATGAAATACTTATAAATTGTGGATGGCCATCCTCATCAATTCCTGATAGATGCAGGTGCTACTCCTCCTACATTAAGCTCTGATAACTTTACTCAACATTTTGCCCCAGAGTAAACATACTGCACAGGTGGAAGGTATTTCAAATAACCTACAGATGTTCCCCCATCTTCCAGCCCTTAACTGTAACCTGTGAGCCCTTGACTGAAAAACATTCCTTCCTGCTGTGTGATACCACCTTTGAGAAGTTAATAGGGAGAGATATACTCTGCAGATGGAATTGCAATATTAAATGTTCACCACAGTGACTCTTTCCTGATGTCCCAGAAGATTCCACTATTCATAATCAAGCAGTATATGCCTTGGATATATATTTCCCTCCTGTGTTATATTTCACGCATACTTGGATAAGGATTCTTGACATTGTATCTAACTTGGGGCTAAAAATTCCACAGATGTTGGAAAAATAATTGGAGTAGACTCTATCAAAGTCCATACAAATTCTACCAAGCTGTTACCTAAATTTCCCCAATATATTGTAAAGTCAGAAGCAAAGTAAGGGGACAAACATAGTTGAAAGCCTTATATCCAAAGGCTTCTCATGTCTTGCACTAGCTCTTGTTACACTCCTGTCCTACCAGTAAAGAACCAAATGGACAAGGAAAGAGATTTATTTAAGAACTCAAGGCCATCAACAAGATTGTTATCCCTGCTCCCCTATAGTTCGTAACCCAAGTACCATCTTGCCCTCACTTCCAGGAGCTCTGATGGAGTGGAGATTTGCTCTGCCTTTTCCATGTGCCTCTAACCAGGAGAGTCAGTACCTTTCTGCTTTCACCTGTGGAGGACATCAGTACACCTGACAGCATGGCAAGGCTTCACTGGAAACCCTCCTACTTCTCCCAGGTGCTCAATTAAGACTTACAGGGTCTACACCTCTTAGAGAAATGGAAATAAAAATAAACAAATGGGGCCTAATGAAACTTAAAAGCTTTTGCACAGCAAAGGAAACCATAAACAAGATGAAAAGACAACCCTCAGAAGATGGCAGAAGAGTAAGATGCGGAGATCAACTTCCTCCCCACAGATACACCAGAAATACATCTACACGTGGAACAACTCCTACAGAACACCTACTGAACGTTGGCAGAAGACCTCAGACCTCCCAAAAGGCAAGAAACTCCCCCACGTACCTGGGTAGGGCAAAAGAAAAAAGAAAGAAAAAAAAAAAAACAGAGACAAAAGAATAGGGACGGGACCTGCACCAGTGGGAGGGAGCCGTGAAGGAGGAAAGCTTTCCACACACTAGAAGCCCCTTCGCGGGCGGAGACTGCAGGTGGCAGAGGGGTGGAGCTTCGGGGCCACGGAGGAGAGCGCAGCAACAGGGGTGCATAGGGAGAAGTGGAGATATTCCCGCACAGAGAATCAGTGCCTACCTGCACTCACTAGCCGGAGAGGCTTTTCTGCTCACCCGCCGGGGCGGGCGGGGCTGGGAGCTGAGGCTTGGGCTTCGGTCAGAGCGCAGGGAGAGGACTGGGGATGGCTGCATAAACAGCCTGAAGGGGCAAGTGCACCACGGCTACCTGGGAGGGAGTCCGGGAAAAAGTCTGGAGCTGCCAAAGAGACAAGAGACTTTTTCTTGCCTCTTTGTTTCCTGGTGTCTGAGGAGAGGGGATTAAGAGCGCCACTTAAAGGAGCTCCAGAGATGGGCGCGAGCCGCAGCTATCAGCACAGACCCCAGACACCGGAATGAGATGCGAAGGCTGCTGCTGCCGCCACCAAGAAGCTTGTGTGAGAGCACAGGTCACTCTCCACACCACCCCTCTGGGGAGCCTGTGCAGCCCGCCACTGCCAGGGTCCCGTGATTCAGGGACAACTTCCCCGGGAGAACACAGGCGTGCCTCAGGCTGTTGAAAGGTCATGCTGGTCTCTGTCACCGCAGGCTCGCCCCGCACTCCGTACACCTCCCTGCCCCCGGGCTGAGTGAGCCAGAGCCCCCGATTCAGTGGCTCCTTTAACCCCGTCCTGTCTGAGTGAAGAACAGACGCCCTCAGGTCATCTACACGCAGAGGCGGCTCCAAATCCAAAACTGGACCCCGGAGCTGTGTGAACAAAGAATAGAAACGGAAATCTCTCCCAGCAGCATCAGGAGCACTGGATTAAATCTTCACAATCAACTTGATGTACCCTGCATCTGTGTAATATCTGAATAGACAACGAATCGTCCCAAATTGAGGAGGTGGACTTTGAGAGCAATGATTTTATATATATATATATATATATATATATATTTATTTATTTTTCCCCCCTTTTTCTCTTTTGGTGAGTGTGTATGTGTATGCTTCTGTGTGTGATTTTGTCTGTATAGTTTTGCTTCTACCATTTGTCCTAGGGTTCTGTCTGTCCTATTTTTTTAAATTACTTAAAAATTTTTTTCTTAATAATTAATTTTTATTTTAATAACTTTATTTTATCTTCTTTCTTTTTTTCTTTCTCTCTTTCTTTTTTTTCTCCTTTTTATTCTGAGCCATGTGGAGGACAGACTCTTGGTGCTCCAGCCAGGCATCAGGGCTTTGCCAATGAGGTGGGACCAAAAGTTCAGGACACTGGTCCACAAGAGACCTTCCAGATCCATGTAATATCAAAGAGTGAAAACCTCCCAGAGATCTCCATCTCAAAGCCAAGACCCAGCTCCACTCAACAACCAGCAAGATATGGTGCTGGACAACCTATGCCAAACAACTGGCAAGACAGGAACACAACCCCACCCATTAGCAGAGAGGCTGCCTAAAATCATAATAAGTCCAGAGACACCCCAAAACACACCACCAGACGTGGACCTGCCTACCAGAAAGACAAGATCCAGCCTCATCCACCAAAACACAGGTACTAGTCCCCTCCACCAGGAAGCCTACACAACCCACTGAACCAACCTTAGCCTCTGGATACAGACACCAAAAGCAACAGAAACTACGAACCTGCAGCCTGCAAAAAGGAGACCCCAAACACAGTAAGTTAAGCAAAATGAGAAGACAAAGAAATACACAGCAGATGAAGGAGCAAAGCAAAAACCCACCAGACCTAACAAATGAGGAGGAAATAAGCAGTCTACCTGAAAAAATAATTCAGAATAATGATAGCAAACATGATCCAAAATCTTGGAAATAGAATGGAGAAAGTACAAGAAAGTTTTAACAAGGACCTACAAGAACTAAAGAGCAAACAAACAGAGATGAACAACACAATAAATGAAATTAAAAATTCTCTAGAAGGGATCAATAGCAGAAAAACTGAGGCAGAAGAATGGATAAGTGACCTGTAAGATAAACTAGTGGAAATAACTACTGCAGAGCAGAATAAAGAAAAAAGAATGGAAAGAATTGAGGACAGTCTCAGAGACCTCTGGGACAACATTAAATGCACCAACATTCAAATTATAGGGGTGCCAGAAGAAGAAGAGAAAAAGAAAGGGACTGAGAAAATATTTGAAGAGATTATAGTTTAAAATTTCCCTAATATGGGAAAGGAAATAGTCAATCAAGTCCAGGAAGCCCAGAGAGTCCGATAGGATACTATCAGAGAAACAAGCCAAGACACATATTAATCAAACTATCAAAAATTAAATACAAAGAACAAATATAAAAAGCAGCAAGGGAAAAACAAATAACACATAAGGGAATCTCCATGAGGTTAAGAGCTGATCTTTCAACAGGAACTGTGCAAACCAGAAGGGAGTGGCAGGAGATATTTAAAGTGATGAAGGAGAAAAATCTACAACCAAGATTACTCTACCCAGCAAGGAACTCATTCAAATTTGATGGAGAAATTAAAAGCTTTAGAGACTAGCAAAAGCTAAGAGAATTCAGCACCATCAAACCAGCTTTACACCAAATGCTAAAGGAACTTGTTTAGGCAAAAAACACAAGACAAGGAAAAGCCCTACAATAATAAACCCCAAAAAATTAAGAAAATGGTAATAGGAACATACATGTTGATAATTACCTTAAATGTAAATAGATTGAATGCTCCAACCAAAAGACATAGACTGGCTGAATGGATGCAAAAACAAGACCCGTATATATGCTGTCTACAAGAGACCCACTTCAGATCTAGGGACACATACAGACTGAAAGTGAGGAGCTGGAAAAAGACATTCCATGCAATGGAAACCAAAAGAAAGCTGGAGTAGCTATTCTCATATCAGACAAAATAGACTTTAAAACAAAGACTATTAGAAGAGACAAACAAGGCCACTACATAATCGTCAAGGGATCAATCCAAGAAGAAGATATAACAACTGTAAATATTTATGCACCCAACATAAGAGCACCACAATACATAAGGAAAATACAAACAGCCATAAAAGGGGAAATCGACAGTAACACAATCATAGTAGGGGACTTTAACACCCCACTTTCACCAATGCACAGATCATCCAAAATGAAAATAAATAAGGAAACACAAGCTTTAAATGATACATGAAACAAGATGGACTTAATTGATATTTATGGGACATTACATCCAAAAACAACAGAATACACATTCTTTTAAAGTGCTCATGGAACATTCTCCAGGATAGATCATATCTTGGGTCACAAATCAAGCCTTGGTAAATTTAAGAAAATTGAAATTGTATCAAGTATCTTTTCCAACCACAATGCTATGAGACTAGATATCAATTACAGGAGAAAATCTGTAAGAAATACAAACACATGGAGGCTAAACAACAACACTTAATAAGCAAGAGATCACTGAAGAAATCAAAGATGAAATAAAAAAATACCTAGAAACAAATGACAATGAAAACACGTTGACCCACAACCTTTGGGATGCAGCAAAAGCAGTTCTAAAAGGGAAGTTTATAGCAATACAATCTTACTTCAAGAAACAAGAAACATCTGAAATAAATAACCTGTACTTACCACTAAAGCAATTAGAGAAACAAGAAAAAAAAACCCAAATTTAGCAAAAGGAAAGAAATCATAAAGATCAGATCAGAAATTAATGAAAAAGAAATGAAAGAAATGATAGCAAAGATCAATAAAACTAAAATCTGGTTCTTTGAGAAGATAAACAAAATTAATAAACCATTAGCCAGACTTATCTAGAAAAAAAGGAAGTAGACTCAAATCAATAGAATTAGAAATGAAAAAGGAGAAATAACAACTGATGCTGCAGAAATATAAAGGATCATGAGAGATTACTACAAACAACCATATGCCAAAGAAATGGACAACCTGGAAGAAGTGGACAAATTTTCAGAAATGCACAACCCTCCAGGAATGAACCAGGAAGAAATATAAAATATAAACAGACCAATCACAGGCACTGAAATGGAAACTGTGATTAAAAATCTTCCAACAAACAAAAACCCAGGACCAGATGGCTTCACAGATGAATTCTATCAAATATTTAGCGAAGAGCTAATACCCATCCTTCTCAAACTCTTCCAAAATATAACAGAGGGAGGAACACTCCCAAACTCATTCTATGAGGCCACCGTCACTCTGATACCAAAACCAGACAAAGATGTCACAAAGAAAGAAAACTACAGGCCAGTATCACTGATGAACATAGATGCAAAAATCCTCAACAAAATACTAGCAAACAGATTCCAACAGCACATTAAAAGGATCATACACTATGATCAAGTGGGGTTTATCCCAGGAATTCAAGGATTCTTCAATAGACTCAAATCACTCAGTGTGATACACATATTAACAATTGACAGAGGAAAAACATGACCATCTCAATAGATGCAGAGAAAGCTTTCAACAAAATTCAACATTCATCTATGATAAAAGCCCTCCAGAAAGTAGGCATAGAGGGCACTTTCCTCAACACAATAAATGACATATATGACAAACCCACAGCCAACATCATCCTCTAGGTTGAAAAACTGAAACCATTTCCACTAAGATCAGGAACAAGACAATGTTGCCCACTCTCACCACTATTATTCAACATAGTTTTGGAAGTTTTAGCCACAGGAATCAGAGAAGAAAAAGAATCCAAACTGGAAAAGAAGAAGTAAAGCTGTCACTGTTTGCAGATGACACGATACTATACATAGAGAATCCTAAAGATGCTACCAGGAAACTACTAGAGCTAATTAATGAATTTGGGAAAGTAGCAGGATACAAAATTAATGCACAGAAAAGTCTTGCATTCCTATACACTAATGCTGAAAAATCTGAATGTGAAATTAAGAAAACACTCCCATTTACCATTGCAACAAATAGAATAAAATATCTAGGAATAACCTACCTAAGGAGACAAAAGACGTGTATGCAGAAAATTATAAACACTGATGAAAGAAATTAAAGATGATACAAATAGATAGAGAGATATACCATGTTCTTGTATTGGAGACATCAGCATTTTGAAAATGACTCTACTACCCAAAGCAATCTACAGATACAATGCAATCCCTATCAAACTACCAGTGACATTTTTCACAGAACAGGAACAAAAAATTTCATAATTTGTATGGAAACACAAAAGACCCTGAATTGCAAAAGCAATCTTGAGAAAGAAAAACGGAGCTGCTTGAATCAGGTTCCCTGACTTCAGACTATACTATAAAGTTACAATAATCAAGACAGTATTGTACTGGCACTAAAACAGAAATATAGATCAATCGAACAGGATTGAAAGCCCAGAGACAAACCCATGCATATATGGTTACCTTATCTTTGATAAAGGAGGCAAAATATACAGTGGAGAAAAGACAGCCTCTTCAATAAGTGGTGCTGGGAAAACTGGACAGCTACATGTAAAAGAATGAAATTAGAACACTCCCTAACACCATACACAACAATAAACTCAAAATGGAATAAAGACCTAAATGTAAGGCCAGACACCATCAAACTCTTAGAGGAAAACATAGGCAGAACACTCTATGACATAAATCACAGCAAGATCCTTTCTGACCCACCTCCTAGAGAAATGGAAATAAAAAAAATAAATAAACAAATGGGATCTAATGAAACTTCAAAGCTTTTGCACAGCAAAGGAAACTATAAACAAGACCTAAAGCCAACCCTCAGAATGCGAGAAATTATTTACAAATGAAGCAACTGACAAAGGATTAATCTCCAAAATATACAAGCAGCTCATGCAGCTCAATATCACAAGAACAAACAACTCAATCCAAAAATGGGCAGAAGACCTAGATAGACATTTCTCCAAAGAAGATATACAGATTGCCAACAAACACATGAAAGAATGCTTAACATCATTAATCATTAGAGAACTGCAAATCAAAACTACAATGAGGTATCACCTCATACCGGTCAGAATGGTCATCATCAAAAAATCGAGAAACAATAAATGCTGGAGAGGGTGTGGAGAAAAGAGACCGCTCTTGCACTGTTGGTGAGAATGTAAATTGATACAGCCACTATGGAGAACAGTATGAAGGTTCCTTAAAAAACTAAAAATAGAACTACCATACAACCCAGCAATCCCACTCTTGGGCATATACCATGAGAAAACTATAATTTAAAGAAGTCATGTACCATAATGTTCACTGCAGCTCTATTTATAATAGCCAGGACATGGAAGCAACCTAAGTGTCCATCGATAGATGAATGGATAAAGAAGATGTGGCACATATATACAATGGAATATTACTCAGCCATAAAAAAGAATGAAATTGAGTTATTTTTAGTGAGGTAGATGGACCTTGAGTCTGTCATACAGAGTGAAGTAAGTCAGAAAGAGAAGAACAAATACCATATTAACACATATATACGGAATCTAAAAAAAAAAATAGTTCTTAAGAAACTAGGGGCATGACAGGAATAAAGATGCCAACTTTGATAATGGACTTGACGATACAGGGAGGGGTAAGGGTAAGCTGGGATGAAGTGAGAGAGTGGCATGGACATATGTACACTACCAAACGTAAAATAGGTAGCTAGTGAGAAGCAGCCGCCCAGCACAGGGAGATCAGCTCGGTGCTTTGTGACCACCTAGAGGGGTGGGATAAGGAGGGTGGGAGGGAGATGCAAGAGGGAGGAGATATGGTGATATATGTATATATATAGCTGATTCACTTTGTCATAAAGCAGTAACTAACACACCATTGTAGCAATTATACTCCAATAAAGATGTTAAAAAAATTAATTAATTAATTAATTAAAAGAAAAAAAAGACTTACGGGATCTAAACACAGACCATGACTACCGGGGCACTGGGTAAGGGAATTGTAATGTTTTCCTTCTTTCCCTGCTCTTTGTCATCCCTTCCTCCCAGCCATTTCCTTAATCACAGAAAATGACTCCCTTTTTCCTACTGTCTTATCGTTTCTATTGCTTTTCCTGTCAAATTCTCTGTCTTGTCTCTCATCCTACTTCATCCTTTTCCCTCTACTTATTCATGATTTATTTCTTTAATCAATTATTACAGTGAATTTTATTAACAAATAAAAGAAAAATTTAGTTTTCTATCAATAAGCAGAAGCATTCATTATACTCAATTATACTTTTTCCTAGCGTGGATCAGAAGCTTACAGCATTGAAGAAATTTTCTCCTCTGGCCATAAGTAAACTTTACCCTCCTCTGATCAGCTATTATGAAGAAGTTTAGAGATTTCAATGTTTTATGTTGTTGAGGCATCTAAATTTGGGTGAAAAATGTTAACTTCTTCCAAAAGATGTTATAAGTTTAATAATAATATCCTACCCTTGTTTGATTAGTGTACCACCAGCAAAACTATGAAATCATTAATCAGAGTATAGTAAAAAAAAATCTTTTAAATTCCATTAATTTTCAAGAAGATCCTGTAAGAAAAATGATCAAAAATAAGAAAGAAAATTGTTTTGGGCATGCATAGGTTAACTGAGTTGCTATTTATAATAGTAATAAAAATATAGAAAACAATTCAAACTTAGAAAAGTGAAATGATTTACCTATTATGTTAGAATTGTCATTTAGCATTATTCATGGCACAGAGTAAATACTAAGTTTAAAAAATAAACTTAATTGAATGGAATGTAATTAAATTATTAAAAGAAATAAGTATTGGCATATATACACTACCAAATGTAAAATAGATAGCTAGTGGGAAGCAGCTGCATAGCACAGAGAGATCAGCTCATTGCTTTGTGACCACCTAGATGGGTGGGATAGGGAGGGTGGGAGGCAGACGCAAGAGGGAGAGGATATGGGGATATATGTATAGGTATAGCTGATTCATTTTGTTATTACAGCAGAAACTAACACAACATTGTAAAGCAATTATGCTACAATAGAGATGTTAAAAAAAAAACCGAAAAAACAAAAATACAAAAATCACCTTCCAAAAAAAAGCATTACCGTATTTAGGTTAACAAGCATTAGAAGTCATTTTGAAGGCAGCTTAATGCCTTATCTCAGTTATTTTCTGACAGTTCATTAGTTTACAGGTTTTTACTGGCATCCGAAAGCCCCCTTACATTGCAATAAAATCCTAGTTATATATAGTGACTTCAATAAGACAAAGTCTAGTCTGCTTGGCAGAATCTTTGACAGTTTTTATTAACCTTACAAAGGGCTGCTCAACCAAAAATGTCAGAATAGCTGGTAACTATGGCAGCAGCCATATGGGCCAATGATGCACCATGCCTAGCTGCTCTGGAGGAAATTTTGTGGGCAATCACGTTCCTCCTTGCAAGACCCAGAAAACCTATAATGTAGGAGCACAACTATAGGAAGAGGAGAAGGAGGAAATGCTTGAGAAGAGGAAGAAATCAGGGAGAAGTAGAATTTGAATTGGACAGTGATTGAGATAATGATACTTGAATTTGAATAAAGAATCAGAGTACTGGATTTAACTTGATTAAGTTTCCCTCTACTCACAAAATGGGTGCTCTAGAGCTAACATGATCTTGGTTGTAAAAAACGTTATTATTTTTTTAAATTCTTGTATTTTCAGCCTGTAGCACCAGTGAAACTTCACACTCCTTAGACAGATATTCACATATCCTTGATGGAGTTGGCAGAAATGAACCTTGTTCTCAACTTGAAATGAAGAATTTGAGCCTCAGATGGACTCAGGTTTGGTTCTTAAAACACAGTGGTTCTCGTTCCTTCATGAGGCTGCCCCAAAAATTCATCAAGGATGCTGTGATTAATCATTACAGAGAACACCTATCACATTTCTCTAAGTCTCTTAATGAAGAATTTCTATTCTGTTGCACTTATAATAAACTTTATAAATCATATTCTGGCTGTGTGATATCCAACCCAGATACCTTGCCATCCAAGAGAACACATTTTGAGAAGGGAAAGGAGACATGAGTACACTGAGTGCATAAAGCACTGACAATGATCTATGGAGTGATGGACAGAGTCACTGGGGTCTCCTGAGAGGGCAGTGAACCCCTAGAACAACAACAGGACACAGAGGGGCAGCACCACCTCTGAGACCACCACCAGCACACTCAGGGGGAAGCAGGAAGGAGTGACAGGCAGAAGGAGGACATCAAGCCATCGCTGCAGGGTTAGGGCCCTGGCAAGTGAGCAAGGAGTTGTACAAAATCATAGATCACCATAAACTTTTACCTTTAGTGTAGTGTTTGACTCAACTTTTCAGTGCCTTTGTTTCAGCGGGAGTGTTGGCAATATCTCCTTAAGTTCTGGTTCATTAAAATTCTGGAAAATAGGGCTTCCCTGGTGGCGCAGTGGTTGGGAGTCCGCCTGCCGATGCAGGGGACATGGGTTCGTGCCCCGGTCTGGGAAGATCCCACATGCCGCGGAGCGGCTGGGCCTGTGAGCCATGGCCGCTGAGCCTGCGTGTCCGGAGCCTGTGCTCCACAACAGGAGAGGCCACAACAGTGAGAGGCCCGCGTACCGCAAAAAAAAAAAAAAAATTCTGGAAAATAGTAAAGAGACAAAAGAAAAATGGTTTTAAAGTTTTTGCTTGAAATGGATGAAATTGAACCATTTAAAAATATCTTCCAAAACATATTCACTCCAGAAATTACATTTGCATTAGTGTATACTTTCTTGGGTTTATATGGTAAGGACAAAAACATTAAAAACTCATTAAAGAGCATGCATTAAACACCATCAGTTTTCCATTATATTTCACACTTACAAATATTTATTGACTGTTTACTATATACAGTACACTGTGGTTAGAAGTTTGCATATTTGCAAAAATATAACATTGCTTTTGCTCTCTAAAGGTCTTATATCATAGTGAAGTGACAGATAATTCAGCAAGTAAGTCAAGTTAAATACAGGTGGAAATAAAGATGGTAAAATTGTTTAATTGTAGATGGCATAAAGCAGGACTACTTTACTAAGGTAATATTTAGGATGTCTAGTCGTCAACAGTAAACTTACCCTTTGCCTTGTTTTGCGGTTCATAGTAAACTTACCCTTCTTTGCCCTGCTTTGGGACACTTGACACTCGACCCTGTAAGCATTTCTCTTTTGTCATCTGATCTGAAGATAACAAAAACACTAATTTGAAGACACACATGCATCCCTATGTTCTTTGCAGCATTATTTACAATAGACAAGATATGGAAGCAACCTAAATGTCCATCAACAGATGAATGGATAAATAAATGTGATATATATATATATATATATATATATATATATATATATATATACACACACACACACACAGCATATATACATATACACACAATGGACTATTAGTCAGCTATAAAAAAATGAAATATTGCTATTTGTGACAATATGGATGGACCTAGAGGGTATCATGCTAAGTGAAATAAGTCAGACAGAGAAAGACAAACACTGTATGATTTTACTTATATGTGCAATCTAAAAATCAGAACAATGAACAAGCATAACAAAAGAGAAACAGAATCATAGATACAGCGAACAAATGGTTGCCAGAGGGGAGGGAGTGGAGAGAGGAGAGAAATAGGTGAGGGAGAATAAGAGTTACAAACTTCCAGCTACAAAAGAAATGATGAAATGTACAGTGTGGGGAATATAGCCAATAATAATATAATATCTTTGTGTGTTGACAGATTGGTAACTGGAATAAAGGTGTTTTATGGGACTGCTCTGATGTATAGACAAGGTTAAGTGAAATTTTTATGTGACTCAACCATGCTCAATAAATATGCTCTTCCCTCTTCTTGGATGAGCCAGTAGCATATTTCGGAAATTCAGATAGCTCAATTACTTCTCGCTATAGGCCGTGGTTATGATCTAGATTTTTTTTCTATGACAAAATCAAATTTAATTGACTTGTTAAATAGTGACCACTAGTAAGTGGTGGTACAACTAAGATTCAATCTCCAAGTTGCGTCTTCAAGTCCACAACTAAATACAATTTAATTTCTCCAGCAGACAGATTGATCACTAGAGTCTAACACACAATCTTATCCAGAAAATGAGACCTGAGAGTGCTTTACTTCTGTTCTAGCCTTCAATCTATTCTTTTTATTACCCATCAAGTAATATCACTCCCCCTCAGTAAACGTCAAAGTATTTAAGGTACTATGTACTTTTTTTGCTAGATATAAAGGCTTTTTGGCATAAATATCTAGCAGGCCAGTAAGGCTCCATTTCCACCCTGTAGATGAAGGCCAAAGCTCCATCCACAGAAAGTGAAGTTCTGATCTTGATTTCGTATATAAGACATGACAGGCAAGTATTGTTTATGATTAGACTTTTGCTTGTGTTACTAGAAATGTGACTCTTTCAAGCAGTAGATCACTGGAAGTACTTAGTACTTAATTAGATACATTAGGTCATCATTAAGCATTTTTATTGGTCTGTAATTCAACTCTGTTGCCGTGTTTAGAGTTTTATTCTTAAAACACTTCGGATTTTTTTTTGCTTTTCTTTTTTTCTTAACTCTCCTGATATGCTCATTAAGGTAAGTCTTAGAGCTCTTTTTCAGGGATGTGGACCAAGTATGTTTCAATCTTCCTTCTGTTGTTTGTCCTGGCATAAGCCTGAGTGCACTGAGATTATGCTCTCCGCTGTCAGAATCCAGCTCTTCAGGATAACTCCTGAAAGTAGAGGATGGCTGGCTGGGATGGGAAGGACATTGCACCACAGCTATGGAGAGAGCCCAGGCTTGTTCAGGCGGATGGAGCTAACACCTTATCAGGTAAACAGAGCCAACCTTGCTTTTGATGCCAAGTCAGTCTCTATGACCTTAGACAAATCACTCAACCCTCTCCTCCTCAGGTTCCCCAACAGCAACACCAGATAATGTTTACATTAGTATATCATGAGATTTACATGCAAAACAGTAAAACATAGGAGGGACTCAATGTAGAGTAGCTTGAATATTGTTACTGGAAACAGTGCTTGAGAGTCAAAAAACTTGGTCTAGCACTTTTTAGCTGCAAACTACTGTGCAAGTTGACATCACTCTCCTAAACTACACTCCTGCACCAGCTGTCTTAAGTGCACCGTCCAGGGGAGATCAACTTCCTTGCTTTTCATTTTTCTCTTGTTTTTCAGTGTCAGTCTTTGTCTTTGCTCCGCCCTGCCTCCACTCCACTTTCACCGACAGGTACACTTCGGTCACTTTGCCATTGTTGTCTGGCTCAAGTGTAGAAATAATATGTCTCCTCGGGACTACCAACACTTAATGCACATATGCTGTTTCTTGTATCTGTAATTCTATCTGGTCCCCCTTTTCAATGATCTACGTGTGTTTCTATCTCTTATAACCTTTGTTGATCTCAGTTCGATTGGCAGTCAGCACTCACAAATGCTGGACTTTTTACCACTTCCTGACCACACACAGGCAAACTGAAAGCCAGGGAGCATATTTTCCTGTATCAGAAAGTGAGTGACAAGACTTTAAATAATGGCTACAGGCATCTGGGGGATGGCAGAGAGGCCTGGGAGAGAGGAAAGCACACACCAGACCCTGACAGTGTTTATGGCCACAGAAGGTTATATAACATGATGAGATGAGAAGCAGCAGAGCCATAGGGGGCAATCACCCTCTCCTGGATGCGTGATCAGCCACTCAAGGAGAGGAGCAGGCGCCCAGCTCTGGTGTGCCTGGCCGGGAGCCTGGCTGCAAGGACAGAGGTGGGCCCAGCTCCTGGGTTACTGGTAGAGTGGGAAGATTGCACATGGCCACTGTGGGCTGGCCAGAGACTATTGACGGGGCTCTGTTCATGAAGCAACTTTTTTGACCGATTTGCTGTTCTCTACTACCAGAGCCACCTGTACCTTCTCAGAATAAAACACACCCACACCCGATTTACCAAGCACTTAATATGTTCCACGTGAAGGCACATTACATCACTGTGCTTTATATAATTTACTCTAAAAAATGCACACACATTTCAATGGACCAAAAAAATACTACGCTTTTTTAAAGATGGGAAATTAAGGCACTGATTTATTAAGATAATTTTCAGAGAGATTGAGTTATGTGCTTAGAATCCCACTGGAAATTGCAGGAATCAAAATTTGAACACAGTTTTGTTTTTTTTTTTTTTTAATTGAAGTGTAGTTGATTTACAATGCTGTGTTAGTTTCAGGCTACAGCAAAGTGATTCAGATATATATGTATATTCTTTTTCAGATTTTTTTACATTTTAGGTTATTACAAGATATTGAATATAGTTCTCTGTGCTGTATATTAGGTACTTTGTTCTTTATTTTATATACAGTAGTATGTATCTGTTAATCCCGAATTCCTTTCCCCTTTGATAGCCATAAGTTTGTTTTCTGTGTCTGTGAGTCTACTTCTGTTTTGTAACTAAGTACATTTGTATCCTTTTTAAAAATTCCACATATAAGAGATATTGTATGATACTTGTCTTTCTCTACCTGACTTACTTCACTTAGTATGATAATCTCTAGGTCCATCCATGTTGCTGCAAATGGCAGCATTCTTTTATGGCTGAGTAATATTTTTTTCTAGTTTCCAAAGCCAATGTTTGTTTGTTTTTTAAAATATAGTAGGCTTCCTTGACAATGTTTGCAAAGTCGTCTTCAACGGCATGTTAAATTACAACTACTCACCCACTTGAAAACTCAAATGGCTCCATAAGCTCTGATGAAAAGACCAAACTCCTTGATTTGACAAAATAAGACCTTTGGACAATCAGGGCTCAGTTTTCCAGACAGCCTTGACCTCTTGACACCAAAGCCACCCCTCCTCCAATTTCCTGTGTTCTGCTTACTGTTCTGCAAACAATATTTGCATAACAGTGTTTTGCAAGTGGCTTGGGCCACTTTTCTGCTCTAGGACATGTGGGAGATTAATAAGTTCCCATTTGTTTATTTTTGTTTTTATTTTCATTACTCTAAGAGATGGATCCAGAAAGATCATGCCATGATTTATGTCAAAGAGTGTCCTGCCTGTATTTTCCTTTAAGAGTTTTATAGTATCTGGTCTTACATTTAGGTCTTTAATCCTTTTTGAGTTTATTTTGGTGCACAGTGTTACAAAATGTTCTAATTTCATTCTTTTACATGTAGCTGTCCAGTTTTCCCAGGGCCACTTATTAAAGAGACTGTTTTTTCTCCATTGTGTATTCTTGCCTCCTTTGTCATAGATTAACTGACCAGAGGTATGTGGGTTTATTTCTGGGCTTTCTATCCTGTTCCATTGTTCTATGTGTCTTTTTTTGTGCCAGTACCATACTGTTTTGATTACTGTAGGTTTGTACTGTAATTGGAAGTCAGGGAGCCTGATTCCTCCAGCTCCATTTTCCTTTCTCAAGATTGCTTTTGCTATTTAGGGTCTTTTGTGTTTCCATACACATTAAAATTTTTTTGATTCTAGTTCTGTGAAGAATGCTGTTTGTAATTTGATAGGAATTGCATTGAATCTGTAGATATTCTTGGGTAGTATAGTTATTTTGACCATATTGATTCTTCCAATCCAAGAACAGGGTACATCTTTCCACCTGCTGTCACCTTTGATTTGTTTCATCAAAATCTTACAGTTTGCAGAGTACTAGTCTTTTGCCTCCTTAGGTAGGTTTATTCCTAGGTATTTTATTCTTTTTGGTGGAATGGTAAATGGGATTGTTTCCTTAATTTCTCTTTCTGATCTTTCATTGTTAGTATATATAGAACATACTGGAGAATTTAACTCCATCACATCAAGTTGAAAACAGTTAGATAGAGCTTTGTGCCTTATTAACACCTCCCTTTAGGTGCATCTCATTATATTTTGTGGTGGTTAATCCTTGTGCATATGTTTTTCTTGCTAGAATGAGGAGAGATTGATGATGAGAAAATTGCTTTTTCTTCTCTGTGTTAAATTTTACAGTCCCTAGGACACAGTAGATTCTAACATGTTTGTTGAATTAATTAATCAATGCTTATTTTTTCATTATTATGGTGCAACATAAATCAATATTAATTAAAGGTATCATCTTAATTCGTCTTCAAAAAAGATGATTATTCAAAGGTTTACGACCTTCTTCAAAATATCTGCTCAGTAACTCTTGGGAAGAGACATGGAGTTATATTGAAGTTTGGAGTCTCCAGAGCGGGCTCATAGGCTCACATATGCCGAGGGATGAAAGTCTTGGAAATCACACAAAGAGTAAAATGTGGCAAAGACAGTCACACGGGAGCCAGGCTGGCCTCTAGTCTGGCCTTAGGCCATCACTGGAAAGTATTTGTAACTCTCCATTCTCTAGTTTATTTACATATACCGCCCACTGAGGGCTGCTGCTTGAGTAAGAATCAAAGAACAGTTCTCATCGCATAAAAGTACAAAGGCAGAGGGAAGAAAAAAAATTAATCTGTTCCCTTGGGATTTTGAAGAAACAGGTGTTGGCGAGGGCAAGAAATAGTTCAAGGTTGTTAAGGAAGAGAAACAATCAAATCTACGTGGTGAAACATGCCCAAAGCAGTTTATCTTGTCTGAAGGTCTCTCTTCTTTTCACATCTCCCTTAATTTTGGCTACAGCTCAGAAGCACTTTTCTCCTCATTTCACCATTCAGTTTAACTGTACTTGATTTTCAGTGTTTTTCTGATTTATTTATGCATGCTTACATGCATGACTCAACTTTCTTTCCTTATCAATATAGAAAATGATTCATTAGACACATCTGAAACACCTCTGATGAATTCTGATGTGATTGTTTTTGCAACTGTTGCACCCATGTCATTTAGAAACTGTATGATGGTGTTGCTTCTTATCCACAAAATCATATAATTTTAGAGCCACAAGATTTTCAACTCAGAGAAAATCTAGGTCAAACAGCTAACTTCACAGGTGAGGAAACCCACGACTGGTTGGTGTATGTATTGCTCAGGGTTACAAAACTCATTAAGAAAAGCCTGAGGACTAAACCATGTTCTCCCAGTTCCCACAATTACTCTCAGATTATGGGGCTTTTCATGCCAGTTCACATAGTCATTAGATTGAACCATTTTCATAACCCAAGGCCTAGAAGTTTCACCCTTGAGTTAAACCTGATGAGCTCCAGGGTATAAGGACATAGATTTAGCAACAGAAACAGTTGGATCTAAAGCTTGACTCTGCCATTTGGGGACAGGACTGGCCAAGTTAGCTCACCTTTATCATTTAGAATCTCATTATCTGTAAAAAGAATTTGTGATACTTATGCCACAGGGTTATCATGAGGCAAACATTAAAGAATAAATATACAATTTTAGCTCATTTCCCAAGAAAAAGAAAAAGAATTTCTCTCATCATCTTCTCTTTGAGTTAAGGGTATTTCAATTCATACATGTAAATATTTATTAACATGAGTTTAAATGATAATTTGCTTTTGTCCTTAGAAACCTAAACCACATATTTTTTTTCTTTATTCTAGTTTACCAAGAGAGGGATTCATTTTTTCCCAAAGTATTCTAATTACAGAGAAATATTTAAAATTTTGTTAATTCTCTCATAAACCAGTCTGTCCTCTTTGGGAAGAAAACATAACTGTTTAATATAAACTCTGAGATCGTACATTTCTATTCTGTTATCAGTATAGCTATTCCTCTCTTGGTGTGCGTGTATGTGTGTGTGTGTTTATGTGTGTCTTCCAGCTACTAGGAATACAGCACCATGTGTCAGCTACGTTTCCAGGCTGGGAAGAATTTTCTTTACCGCTGTACTGCTGAGTACTCCACACCCCTAAATGTGGCAATAAACCCATTCTGTGCTAACTCTAAAATGTCATGTCAACTCATCTGTGGACCTGATCCTAATTATTTTCTCCTTTGTCCGTTGGTGTTAGGGACCCGACTCCCAAGAAAGAGTTGTTGGTTTAATATAAGTAGGGGGATACAAGAGGCTGGGCACCCAGTTCCATTTTCTGTGGACCCAAAGGCCGAGTTGCAAATATATCATTTCATTACATGGTTTGGATCGCTGGCGCTTAAACATGAATATAGATCCTTTGTATTGCTTATGTTTAAGCATATTTAAATATGTGATTGGGTGGATCTGAATATATCCAGCAACTCTAGCAACATAAACACAGTATCTCATGGTCAAGTGTTCATTCTCTATTAGGACCCAGCAGAAGAGCAGTAATGGTTTAATAATACAGAGTTATTTATTGTTGCTCTGGAAGCCATAGCGTTTCTTCAGAAATCTAGGAATCTGCATTGACATTCTCTCTGCTGCATGAGGTGTAACTTTTCTTTTCTCTTTTTTTGTCTTTTTCTTTTTTTCCACAGAGGGGTACTCTGGCATGCCTCAGACCATTGCAGCCACCAAAACTTTACCAATATGTCAGGTCAGTGAATCCTTTTGTGTTTCCCCACCCTGTGGGATGCATGTGTCATACTAGGTTGTTAATGGTACTTACCACTATTTACACACCATGTACGATTACTGTGATGTCATTACTATAGTGCAGTCACATGGAGCTTTACAGGATCAAGAAACAAGGTGATTCTTTTTTTTTTTTTTTTTTTTTTTTTTTGTGGTACACGGGCCTCTCACTGCTGTGGCCTCTCCCATTGCGGAGCACAGGCTCCAGACGCACAGGCTCAGTGGCCATGGCTCATGGGCCCAGCCGCTCCGCGGCATGTGGGATCTTCCCGGACCGGGACATGAACCTGTGTCCCCTGCATCGGCAGGTGGACTCTCAACCACTGCGCCACCAGGGAAGCCCCTTTTATTTTTGTTTTAACAAAAATATTTGTTGGAATATAATTGCTTTACAATGGTGTGTTAGTTTCTGCTGTATAACAAGGTGAATCAGCCATGTGCATACATATATCCCCATATCCCCTCCCTCTTGCATCTCCCTCCTGCCCTCCCTATTCCATCCCTCTAGGTGATCACAAAGCACTGAGCTGATCTCCCTGTGCTATGCAGCTGCTTCCCACTAGCTATCTATTTTACGTTTGGTAGTGTATATATGTCCATGATACTCTCTCTTCATCCCAGCTTCCCCTTATCCCTCCCTGTGTCCTCAAGTTCATTCTCTACATCTGCATCTTTATTCCTGTCTTGCCCCTAGGTTCATCAGAACCATGTTTTAAAAAATTCCATATGTATGTGTTAGCATATGGTATTTGTTTTCCTCTTTCTGACTTACTTCACTCTGTATGACTTACCCTATGTCCATCCACCTCACTACAAATAATACAATTTTGTTTCTTTTTATGGCTGAGTAATAGTCCATTGTATATATGTGCCATATCTTCTTTAACCATTTATCTGTCAATTGGCATTAGGTTGCTTCCATGTCCTGGCTATTGTAAATAGTGCTGCAATGAACATTGTGGTACATGACCTTTTTTGAATAATGATTTTCTCAGGGTATATGCCCAGGAGTGGGATTGCTGGGTCATATTGTAGTTCTATTTTCAGCATTTTAAGGAAGCTCCAGACTGTCTCCATAGTGACTGTATCAGTTTACTTTCCTACCAACAGTGCAAGAGGGATGCCTTTTCTCCACACCCTCTCCAGCAGTTATTGTTTCTAGATTTTTTGATGATGGTCATTCTGACTGGTGTGAGGTGATACCTCACTGTAGTTTTGATTTGCATTTCTTTAATGATTAGTGATGTTGAGCATCCTTTCATGTGTTTTTTGGCAATCTGTATATCTTCTTTGGAGAAATATCTATTTAGGTTTTCTGCCCATTTTTTGATTGGGTTTTTTGTTTTCTTCATATTGAGCTGCATGAGCTGCTAATATATTTTCGAGATTAATCCTTTGTCAGTTGTTCCATTCGCAAATATTTTCTCCCATTCTGAGGGTTGTCTTTTCATCTTGTTTATGGTTTCCTTTGCTGTGAAAAAGTTTTTAAGTTTCATTAGGTCCCAGTTGATTTTTTTTTTTATTTCCATTACTCTATGAGGTTGTCAAAAAGGATCTTGATGTGATTTATGTCAAAAAGTGTTCTTCCTATGTTTTCCTCTAAGAGTTTTATAGTGTCTGGCCTTACATTTAGGTCTTTAATCCATTTTGAGTTTATTTTTGTTTATGGTGTTAGGGAGTGTTCTAATTTCATTCTTTTCTGTGTAGCTGTCCAGTTTTTCCAGTACCATTTATTGAAGTGGATGTCTTATCTCCATTGTATATTCTCGCCTCCTTTATCAAAGTTAAGGTGACCATGTGTGCATAAGTTTATCTCTGGGCTTTCTATCCTGTTCCATTTATCTAGATTTCTGTTTTTGTGCCAGTACAATACTGTCTTGATTACCGTAGTTTTGTAGTATAGTCTGAAGTCAGGGAGCCTGATACCTCCAGCTCCATTTTTCTCTCTCAAGATGGCTTTGTCTATTCAGGGTCTTTTGTGTTTCCATACAAATTATGAAAGCTTTTGTTCTAGTTTTGTGAAAAATGCCATTGGTAGTTTGATAGGGATTGCATTGAATATGTAGATTGCTTTGGGTAGTATAGTCATTTTCACATGTTGATTCTTCCAATCCAAGAACATGGTATATCTTTCTATCTGTTTGTATCATCTTTAATTTCTTCCATCAGTGTCATAGTTTTCTGCATACAGGGATTTTACCTCCTTAGGTAGGTTTATTCCTAGGTATGTTATTGATTTTGTTGCAATGGTAAATAGGAGTGTCTCTTAATTTCTCTTTCAGATTTTTCAGCATTAGTGTATAGGAATGCAAGAGATTTCTGTGCATTAATTTTGTATTCTTCTACTTTACCAAGTTCATTGATTAACTCTAGTAGTTTTCTGGTAGTATATTTAGGATTCTCTATGTATAGTATCAAGTCATTTGCAAACAGTGACAGTTTTACTTCTTCTTTTCCAATTTACATTCCTTTTATTTCTTTTGCTTCTCTGATTGCTGTGGCTAAAACTTCCAATATATGTTGAATAATAGTGGTGAAAGTGGGCATCCTTGTCTTGTTCCTGATTTTAGAGGAAATGGTTTCAGTTTTTCACCATTGAGAATGATGTTGACTGTGGATTTGTCATACATGGCCTTTATTATGTTGAGATAAGTTCCCTCTATGCCTAATTTCTGGAGAGTTTTTATCATAAATGGGTGTTGAATTTTGTCAAAAGGTTTTCTGCATCTATTGAGATGATCATATGATTTTTCTCCTTCAATTTATTAATATTGTTTATTACATTGATTGATTTGCATATATTGAAGAATCCTTGCATTCCTGGGATAAACCCCATGTGATCATGATGTATGATCCTTTTAATGCGCTGCTGGATTCTGTTTGCTAGTATTTTGTTGAAGATTTTTGCATGTATTTTCATCAGTGATATTGGTCTGTAGTTTTCTTTTTTTTTTGACATCTTTGGTTTTGGTATCAGGGTGATTGTGGCCTCATAGAATGAGTTTGGGAATGTTCTTCCCTCTGCTATATTTTGGAAGAGTTTGAGAAGGATAGGTGTTACCTCTTCTCTAAATGTTTGATAGAATTTGCCTGTGAAGCCATCTGGTCCCGGGCTTTTGTTTGTTGGAAGACTTTTAACCACAGTTTCAATTTCAGAGCTTGTGATTGTTCTGTTTATTTTTTCTATTTTTTCCTGGTTTAGTATTTGAAGGTTATGCTTTTCTAAGAATTTCTCCATTTCTTCCAGGTTGTCCATTTTGTTGGCATATAGTTGCTTGTAGTAATCTCTCATGATTCTTTGTATTTCTGCAGTGTCAGTTTTTACTTCTCCTTTTTCATATCTTATTCTGTTGCTTTGAGTCTTCTCCCTTTTTTTCTTGATGAGCCTGGCTACTGGTTTATCAATTTTGTTTATCTTCTCAAAGAACCATCTTTTAGTTTTATTGATCTTTGCTACTGTTTCCTTCCTTTTTGTTTCATTTATCTCTGATCTGATCTTTATGATTTCTTTCCCTCTGCTTACTTTGGGTTTTTTTTGTTGTTCTTCTTCTTCTTTCTCTAATTGCTTTAGGTGTAAAGTTAGGTTATTTATTTGAGATTTCCTTGTTTCTTGAGGTAGGATTTTATTGCTATAAACTTCCCTCTTAGAACTGATTTTGCTGCATCCCATAGGTTTTGGGTCATTGTGTTTTCATTGTCATTTGTTTCTAGGTAATTTTCAATTTCCTCTTAGATTTCTTCAGTGATCTCTTGGTTATTTAGTATCGTATTGTTTAGCCTTCATGTGTTTGTATTTTTTACAGTTTTTATTTCCTGTAACTGATATCTAATCTCATAGAGTTGTGGTCAGAAAATATACTTGATACAATTTCAATTTTAATAAATTTACAGAGGCTTGATTTGTGATCCAAGATATGATCTCTCCTGGAGAACGTTCCATGAGCACTTGAGAAGAAAGTGTAATCTGTTGTTTCTCGATGGAATCTCATAAATATTAAGTTCATCTTGTTTAATGTATCATTTAAAACTTGTGTTTCCTTATTTATTTTCATGTTGGATGATCTGTCCATGGATGAAAGTGGGGTGTTAAAGTCCCCTACTATGATTGTGTTATGGTCTGTTTCCCCTTTTATGGCTGTTAGCATCTGCCTTATGTATTGAGGTGCTTCTATGTTGGGTACATAAATATTTACAATTGTTATATCTTCTTCTTGGATTCATCCTTTGATCTTTATGTAGTGTCTCTCTTTGTCTCTTGTAATAGTCTTTATTTTAAAATCTATTTTGTCTGATATGAGAATTGTTACTCCAGCTTTCTTTTGATTTCCATTTGCATGGAATATCTTTTTCCATCCCCTCACTTTCAGTCTGTATGTGACCCTAGGTCCGAAGTGGGTCTCTTGTAGACAGCATATATACGGGTCTCGTTTGTGTATCCATTCAGCCAGTGTATGTCTTTGGTTGGAGCATTTAATCCATTTATATTTTAGGTAATTATATGTATGTTCCTATTACCATTCTCTTAATTGTTTTGGGCTTGTTTTTGTAGGTCTTTTCCTTCTCTTATATTTCCTGCCAAGAGAAGTTCCTTTAGCATTTGCTGTAAAGCTGGTTTGATGGTGCTGAATTCTCTTAGTTTTTGCTTGTCTGTAAATCTTTTGATTCCTCCATCCAATCTGAATGAGATCCTTGCCGAGTAGAGTAGTCTTAGTTGTAGGTTCTTCCCTTTCATTACTTTAAATATATCATGCCACTCCCTTCTGGCTTGCAGAGTTTCTGCTGAAAGATCAGCTGTTAACCTTATGGGGATTCCCTTGTATGTTATTTGTTGCTCTTCCTTTGCTGCTTTTAATATTTTTTCTTTGTATTTATTTTTTGCTAGTTTGACTAATGTATTTCTTCACGTGTTTCTACTTGGATTTATCTTATATGGGACTTTCTGTGCTTCGTGGACTTGATTGATTATTTCCTTCCCATGTTAGGGAAATTTTCAACTATAATCTCTTCAAATATATTCTTGGACCCTTTCTTTTTCTCTTCTTCTTCTGGGACCCCTTTAATTTGAATGTAGGTGCATTTAACATTGTCCCAGAAGTCTCTGTGACTGTCCTCAATTCTTTTCATTATTTTTTCTTTATTCTGCTCTGTGGTAGTTATTTCCAATATTTTATCTTCCAGATCACTTATCTGTTCTTCTGCCTCAGTTATTCTGCTATTGATTACTTCTAGAGAATTTTTAAATTTCATTTATTGTGTTGTTCATCATTGTTTGTTTGCTTTTTAGTTCTTCTAGTTCCTTGTTAAACGTTCTTTGTATTTTCTCCATTTTATTTCCAATATTTTGGATCATCTTTACTATCATTACTGTGAATTCTTTTTCAGGTAGACTGCCTATTTCCTCCTCATTTGTTTGGTCTGGTGGGCTTTTACATTGTTCCTTCATCTTGTGTGTATTTCTCTGTCTTCTCATTTTGCTTAACTCACTGTGTTTGGGTTCTGCTTTTTGCAGGCTGCAGGTTCGTAGTTCCCATTGTTTTTTGGTGTCTGCCCCCAGTGGCTAAGGTTGGTTCAGTGGGTTGTGTAGGCTTCCTGGTGGAGGGGACTGGTGCCTGTGTTCTGGTGGATGAGGCTGGATCTTGTCTTTCTTGTGGGCAGAACAGTGTCTGGTGGTGTGTTTTGGGGTGTCTGTGAACTTATTATGATTTTAGGCAACCTCTCTGTTAATGGGTGGGCTTGTGTTCCTGTCTTGCTAGTTGTTTGGAATGGGGCATCTAGCACTGGAGGTTGCTGGTTGTTGAGTGGAACTGGGTCTTAGCATTGAGATGGAGATCTCTGTGAGAGCTCTTGCTGATTGATTTTATGTGGCTCTAGGAAGTCTCTGGTGGTCCAATGTCCTGAACTCGGCTCTCTCACCTCAGAGCCTCATACCTGACACCAGTCCAGTGCACCAAGACCCTGTCCACCACAGGGCTCAAAAGAAAAGGGAGAAAAGAAGAAAGAGAAAAATACGGTCCTTAAAAGACCTACTGGAGGCGCATGCCCACGAGCATCTTCCTGCCTCTCTCATCAGCCACAAGAGCTGCACGAGGAGGGCCAGCAAGATGATTCCTAAAGACTCTTTTGTGGCAGAATTCTGGATAGTTAATACTGCCCTGAAGAATATACTGAACATGTATTACTGAGTTTCCCATAGAAAATCAAACTGATTTTACCAGTGATCCTGATGTGGGTCAAGAACTGCACTTTCCCTCCTCAGTGGTTGTACAGTGAATGCTGGAAGCTGTATTGATCCACTTCCATAAAATACCCCATCAGCACAGCAGCTGCAATTAGAAAAAAACAGTACCACCTGGTTACATTTGCAGTAGTTCTCCCTCATCTGTTACAGTTCTTCTGGTTTTAGCAAGAGTCAGAAATTGGATGGGATATTATGTCAATCACCAACCTTGAATTCATTGAATCAGGAGTTGGCAAACTTTTTCTGTAGAGTACCAGATATTAAATAATTTAGGCTTTGCAGGTTAAGGGTCTTTGTCACATTTACTGAACTCTGCAGCCATAAATAATCTATAAGCTAATGAGTATGGCTGTATTTCAAAAAACTTTATTTCCAAAAATAGGCAGTCGACCAAGTTTGGCCAGTGGAACATAGTTTGTCACATCCCGAGATCAGTCCCAGGATACATTATTGCTACGGATTCTCTCTTATTTTCTGGATAAAGAGGGAGTGTTTCCAGAATTTCCACTGTTGGATAGTGGGTTGAATAGTGTCTCTTCAAAATTCATGTCCGCCAGAAAAGTCAGAACGTGTCTCTTTAGAAATAGGGTCTTTGAGGGTGTAATTAGTAAAGCTAAGATGAGGTCTTGTGGATTAGGGTGGGCCTTAATCCAAGACTAGTGTCCCTATAAGAAGAGAAGGTAGAGGCAGAGATGCATAGCAAGAAGAAGGCCAGGTGAGAGTGGAGGCAGAGAGATACATCCACAAGCCAATGATGCCAAGGGCTGCCAGCAGCACCAGAAAAGGAGAGAAGTATGGAACAGACTTTGCCCAGAAACTCCAGAAGAAACCAACCTTGCTGCACTTTGATTTCAAACTTCTAGCCTCCAGAACTGCAAGAAAGTACATCTCTGTTGTTGTAAGCCAACCCTAATTGTGATCTGTGAGGGCAACCGTAGAAAACGAATACACCTACTGCCTTAATAGCTCTTACTCGAGGACTCAGGGACATAATTTGATGTTCTTCCCATTGTTAAGAATATTTATCTTAATTACACACTCAGGGGTAGGATGCTTAACAGCATGGTGGGCTCACAGGTAGTATGAATTGGTCACCTGGCCTTCATGGTATCCAACCCAAGCCATGTGATTGTGATGGTCCCCTTGTATTAGTGTGAGATCAGACCCAAACTCACCAGTCCTGAAAAAGTCTGAACAATCTGATTTGTCCAGGAATTGTTAGCCTGGAAAGGAGCCACGTCCCTTTACAGAAGGACTGGCAGAATATGTACTTCAAATACTTGCAGTAATTTTGTAGGATCTTTTGTCAAAGAAACATGGGCATCCTTTAAGTTGATGGGATCAGGCTCTGACTTAGATCAGAAAACAGAAACAGAGGTTATGATTTTCTATTGCAAACCATAACATAAACTTTCTGATCACAGTATTGTGACTTTTTAATGCACATTTAGCAAGACTGTAGTCATTTTTCATCTAAATCACTCCTTCATTTTCCATGATCCATTAGCTGTTGCTACATATCTTTGCCTATTAAACACTGTGGATTCTGCTTATTACAGTAGTCAGGTCAGCCTTGGCATCCAATATTGTTCGTTTTTCCTTTTGTTGCTGAATAGTAGTTCATAGAATTCATACACCATAGTTAAAAAATTATCCTGTTGATAGATATTTGGGTTTCCAATTTTTGATCATTAAAAGTTAAGCTGCTATGAACTTTGGAGACAACATAGTCATCATTTGGGTGTGTTGCTCTGGCCCATTTACCAGATAACCCCAAAAGCAGGTGGTTTTGAGTGAGGCCCAGAACAAGAGGATGCTCTGTACCAGGTCGAGGTTGCTAACGTTGCCTGGAGAGTCATGGCAGGTAGGGATGCTGTAACATTGTTTTCCTATTTTAAACGTAAAACATTATTTGGATCATCTAGAAATTAACATGAGACATCAGGTCTAGTGGTTATAAAACATCAGTGGATAGGCATTGTTACAGGGACACTATAAATGTTCTAGATAAAATGATATAAAATAAAAAGGTGAAGAATAATAAGAATAACAAGATAACTATAAGGTGTACCGAGTGAAACTAGTAATAATTCAGTAGAGAGCAGAATATGGTGAAAATGTGAAATTGAGGTTTAGATATATTGATGGTGGCAAAAAAGAATGTAATGTGAGTTGCTAAGGATTGGAAAAAATATATACATATATAATCTCTCTCTCTGTATCTATATTACATATGCTATATACAATATGCACACATAGACAACCACATGCATACATAAAATTTCTGCACCTAAATGTGGGTCATCATCAGAAGTCTGCAAAAATGTACATCAATATATTAGCAATGACCATCTCCAGTTTCTAAAATTGGAAATAACAGGTGATTGTTTTTCCTTTTTAAAACAGAAAAAAACAATCTAAAAATGTTCTTCTTCTTTTTTTTTTTCAGTATTTTAACACCTTTATTGGAGTATAATTGCTGTACAATGGTGTGTTAGTTTCTGCTCTATAACAAAGTGAATCAACTATGCATATACATATATACTCATATCTCCTCCCTCTTGTGTCTCCCTCCCTCTCACCCTCCCTATCCCATTCCTCTAGGTGGTCACAAAGCACCAAGCTGATCTCCCTGTGCTATGCGGCTTCTTCCCACTAGCTTTCAGTTTTACATTTGGTAGTGTATATATGTCCATGCCACTCCCTCACTTTGTCCCAGCTTACCCTTCCCCCTCCCCATGTCCTCAAGTCCGTTCTCTAGTAGGTCTGTGTCTTTATTCCTGTCTTACCCCTAGGTTCTTCATGACATTTTTTTTTCTTAAATTCCATATATATGTGTTAGCATACAGTATTTGCCCTTCTCTTTCTGACTTACTTCACTCTGTATGACAGACTCTAGGTCTATCCACCTCACTACAGATAACTCAATTTCGTTTCTTTTTATGGCTGTGTAATATTCCATTGTATATATATATGCCACATCTTCTTTATCCATTCATCTGTCGATGGACACTTAGGTTTCTTGCATGATTTATGAAATGAAAATACTCTGGAGGATAAAGATAAACACTTTATGTTTTAAAATTGGGCAAAGAAAAGAGCATGAAGCCCACCATCAGAAAGCCCTGCCTTGCCCTGCTTTATCCCTCCACCTTGATCTTTAGGATCAAGAGATCAGAGAGCAGGGGCAGAAGGGGAATGGAATGATGGGGTGGAGACCCCTGGTGCAGTGCCTGGAATTGATTAGGGTCTTGAGAATTGTTGGATCTACTTGAATGTGAGTTTCAGGGTCTGGTTTCTCCTATTCCTCCCCCTTCAGTGCAAGTTGATCCCCAAGGTCATCCTATTCTGCCTTCTTCATTTCTTTTTCTGAATACCCCAAAAGTTGTGCCCTCACTCCACTTTAAGTACCTTTAGTCCAATCCAGACCTCATGCTCAGTTCAGTAATGATTAGTGAAATGTGGTGTGGGACAGTGGGGATTGAGATCATGAGCCCCATACTTCTTTCCTGGTGGAGCATGGCACTGAGAAAGTAACTTCCCCTCCCTGGACTTCTGTTTCACCCAGGAAAGGAAGGACATGGGCCATTTCCAAACCCCTTTAGTGCAAACACACAGCCTGTTCCACCTGTTCCATCATCCCAGTACCACAACCATCCCTTTCTCGCCTCCCAAGGCTGAAACTCTGTGCTGCTACAAGGACCATGACATGCTTCTCCCCTGGAAAAAGCTTCTTAAATTACCCCAACACAAAATATCCACATTTCTTCTGATTGTATTTAGCATTTATAATAAATGTACCAAACTATCTCACTTGGTGAGGGAACTGAGAAACACAGATGACTGAAAAGAGAACTAACAAGCGTCCTTGGTTGGTGCATAAGTCTGAGCAGGTCAGCCAGCCTAGCATTTGTCAGCCTCGATGGCTAGCCTAACAGGTAATGTACTCAGATATTAGTATTGCTTTCTCTAAATCTCCTTCCCTTTACCCCAATTCAGGCAGATAAACTCTTTCTTTAAGGGAAATATATTAGAGCAGTAAAACATAAAAGAGACTTTTCTAGATGCAGAAGAATTTGAAACATAAAAAATGTAGTAATAATGCATAATGAGTGTGACCAACACTTCCTGCACCCTGAATTAGATGTGGGTTCCCAGACTTGTGATCTCTAAGAAAGATGGTCCTGTATCCTGCCCGTGCCCCAGTCCTATCCCGGGGGGACAATGGGATAATAACCCAACCCTCAGAGAGAGCTGGGTCCTCTTACCCAAAAAGAATCCAGGAATTGAAAAAAATCCGAATATAAACGTCCTTTATGGGGACATATTTAGGCAAATGGGCCCAACACACCTCCTAATTTTCTGTGGCTCAAGAGCAGTGGGATAATGTTTTATACCACAATGTGACAGTGCAGGTAATGATCAGAAACATTGGACGTAATGAGGCCTTTGGGGGTAGGAATAATGCACGCAGAGCAGCAGCTTGTGTGAACAGCTGAGGATCAAGTGGAATTTTACAAATCTCAACAGCACTGGTGTAGACAAATGATCCAGAAGAATCTCTCGCCCAGTGTGTTGGCACCCTGGTAGCCACCTTGAATTTAGATGCATCATAGATGGCCATTTGGTGTCAGGATGTTGAGTTTTATCAGCTAAGCTGCTTGGGAGATTGAAATGAAAATTAAGTTGATCTCTAGACAAACAATGTTAAACCTCTCTTAGTAAGTTTGTAGACAAAGATTGCTACCACTACCTAAAAGTAAAAGGCTCCTCGGGGCTTGAGGAAAATTCTTCTGGCAAGAGTCAAGTAGATACCAGATGGACATTAGGAAGTGTTCGAGTGTGGCTGGGCTGTAACACGTTCACTCTGAGTAAGTGTAAGATGAAAGCAACATCGCTGACCTGAGTTTTGACTCTGTCGTGAGTAACATTTTTGGTCTCCCATTGTTATTTTAGCCGCAGTGGTTTCATGTGTGAAATTAATAAAAATTAAAAACCTCAACACTTGCTAAAAACCTATCAGACACATCGTAGATGGTCATTTTAAAAAGTGTGATGCCTGGACTAACAGCACCAGCACCAACTGGAAATCTGTTAAGATGCAAATTCAGAACAACTGAATCTAAAACTCACAATGAGGCCTCAAAACTCTATGTTTTAAGGACCGCTCCAGGTAGTTCAGACACACATTAAATTTGACAACCATCAGTCTATATAGTAAGAAGTTAAATTCTAGTGGGTACTGTGAACAGAACAATATGATGGAGGGATATTGTACTTTTGTAGCCAAGGAGATTGGTTAAGACAGACTATGACATAATGAATGGTGGACATGGGTACTTGAAAACGTTCAATAACTACATTATTACTAGAACAAATATAGCTGTTAAAAAAATTCCTTTGTTCCCACAGAATGTGATCCTTCACCAATGAATCCATTGAACCAAACAGGTCTATTTGAATTAGCTTTTACTTGGCTTGCATCCATATTTGTTTTCTTTCAATAAACTGTACGATAATGAAGTCATGTGATTGATGGTGAAAACATCAGCCAGGAACATACCTTATTATTTTTCTCTTTTGAATTATGTACATTTCAAATGTTGTGAAACTTCAGAGTAACCTGTGATCCTGATAATAGTACTTCATCTCTGACATAATGTGTGATGGGCCACAGTGTTGATGAAAAACGCTACCTTACAAAAGTCCTTCAGAAAATGGATACTGAAATTTTAACAGGTTATTGCTCTGAGGACAGTGTGTGTATGCCAACACCTCCCTTATTCCCCTGTGCATATGAAGGTGGAATGTTTGTTCGTGGAGAGACTAAAAAGTGATTACATTTGCTCCCATAAATGCTGTTCTCAAGCTACAAATTAAACTGTAGAGGTATATGACAATAAAACAAGAAAGACATAAAATTGAATTTATTTTTTAAAATGTTTTCAGATTTTACATTTTTATTTAAAAGTTATAAATCCTTCTCTTTCAGTATAAGGAACTAGGCCCATCAATATCCCTTCCTTCCTTCCTTTCTCTTCTTTTTTTAACTGAAGTATAGTTGATTTACAATATTGTGCTATTTTCTCCTGTACATCCCTTCTTTTTCTTTACATATCAAACCAATTATATACCCTTCCCCATTTTTTACCCCTAATTTCCTTACCCTCTGAATTGATGCTTAAGAAATGGTATGACAGGAAGAAAATGGTAAACAAGATATAAGGAATTCTGCAGAGGAAGGAGGAAGCACTAAGAGTCGGTACTATGTCAGGCTCTAAAGTATTATTTCATTTGTTTACCATGATATTAACTAGCTCAAAATTATTATTCCTATTTTAAAGCTGAGAAAACTGTACCAGCAAGACTTTAGGTCATGTGTCAATGGTCAACTAACAAGTGGCAGCTCTGGGAACCAGAACCTGTGCTCTAAACCCGTTGCTCATCCTCACTCCCAGGAAAATGGGAATGCTGTATTGGTCATTTAAAATCTACCCAAAGAAATACCAAAAAATACGTGGTGAATTATTGTGAAATATAAGACAATCAAAAAGAAATGAAAATTCTAAATTCTTGACAGAAAGAGGAGCTCACAAAAATTAATAGGAATTAGACTGGTGGCAAACTTCCAAATAGCAGTCCCAGATGGCAAAAGGCAATGTAGTAATAGTTTCTAAAATATTGAAGGAAAAAAGAGATGAGGCTACAGTTTTAAATCTGGAGAATATATCTTTCAAACATGATGGCAATAATTACAATATTCTTATTCAATGAAGAAGAAAAAACAATCCCAGAATATACTCCAAGTATGACTAATCAAATCTTAGAAAATTTATGGCTGTCTAAAAAAGTATTAAGCTTAGAACCAAAAGAAAAAATAAAAAGTATAACTAGAAATTGTATTTCTAAGTATCTAGAACAAACCTATTCACTCATATCATTAGGATGCTGGTTTGGGGAGTATGGCAGACAAGACACATGAGGTATTTGCTGTGTTATGGGAGATGTGGACAGTATTGATGTTATGAAATCAATTAGTAAATAAACATAGACATGAGTCTTGGCAACCACAAAAAAAATGAAAAATGGAATAGACATATTTGTTAACCAATAGATAAAACTGCTAGGTTTGCACAGTCCGGCCTGGAAATAAATGGTCCTACCTGGGAGAGGATAGTCTGTTAGATCTGATTGACAGAAGAGAGGCCAGTCGATCTAGCTTAACAAGTAAGTGTATTTTTTTCTTATGTAAGAATGCACAGGTAGCCAGCCTGGTAGAGTGGCTCCACTGCAAATGACTGAGACGCCAAACTCCTTCTATCTGGTTACTTTGCTGTGCATGGCCTTCATTCAAGGGCTCGAATTGTACTTCATCCAAAACAAATGCTCCAGCTTTAGCCATCACATTCTGCTACTCAGAAGGAAAAAGATGCAGAAAAACCAAAAAGATATTGATCAGAAATCTTTTAAGGAACATTTCTAGAAACTACCATATACTACTTACTTTGAATTTCCTGGGACAGACTTATTCCCACGGTCACACCTAGTTTTAAGGAAAATATACTCTGGCGGCCTCACGCCTATTAAAAACCAGAATTTCTATTATCAAGGCAGGTAGGGGAAATTGATCTTGGAGGATAACATGTAATTTTTGCTACAAATCTGTGAAATATAATTATTACCCTCCTTTTATGGGAAAAAGGACCCGAAACATAGAAAAAAAGCTATTCGCCAGGGCCACACAGCTTATAAGGGGTAGATCTAAAATTAAATCACTGTATGTCTTGCTTCAATGTTCATACTCTTTCCGAAAACCTATACAAATGTGTAGAATTCTGCCTTAGGAGCCATCTAGACTCATGTTGAGAGGAGGGGTTCAAGTCATATTACCTAGAATGGTATCCCAGGCCACTTTTAACAGCTGTGGGGAACATAAGACAGTCCCTTATTGGGCTTCAGTCTCCTCACCCAAAAAATGGGATTGTAAAAATGTTCCATTGCACTTTAGAATCAAATGAGTTGACATACATAAAGCCCTTAGGCACAGAGAAAATAACCTATGAATACTGACTATAATTATCAGTTTTTTTCTCTTTACATATGAGATGATGTCAGTCCCCAAAGGGGGGGAAGCATGCCTATAATTACTCAATAAGTTAACTTAGGAAGAGGGACTTTATTCTATTGACAATAGAAAAAGTAAGAAAGAGTGAGTCTCTAAAGCTAAGTGTGAGAGAATTAGAGGCATTTTTAAGCTATTGAGAAAAGAGCCTTAGACAACAGACTTGAAGACTGGTGGGATGAGGAGGAGAGAGAGGCAAATCAACTTCTTCCAAGTGTGTGGCTTGGGTAAGCGAGGGACACTGGGTCAGGAATCCAGGATGAATTGCAGGTTTCTGAGACAAAGAATGAGTTCAATCTGGCACTTGCTGGGTTCGAGATGCCAGTCACACATCTCAGGAATTTGTCTAATAATTGCTTACACATAGGCCTGAGGCACAGGGTCTGTACCGGTTCCCTAAGTTTGGGAAACTTTGCACAGCTGGTTATTGCAGCTGTGCCTGTGAAGGAGAGAGGATGCAGATTAGAAGCTGGGGTAAGAACCACATCAAGGAGTGTGTTCAAGAAACAAGAAGAAGGGGATGGACATGATGGAGAAGGAGGTGCTTGTGTTAAAACCCTACCTCCACCTGGATGCCACATCAACTGAGATGCCTTAGTCACTCACCTTGGATGCTCTCTTGCCTCACTTTCCCCAGTTGAAAGAAGTAGACTGCAACCTCCTTAAGGATTTACTCAGGACGGAGCAGGGTTGTACGAGTAAAGCAATCACTGTGGGATGAAATTTAGGAGAGAACAGCCTCCTGGAATGCAGGGAGGGGAGAATTTTAAGAAGGACCAAAGATCAAGAGTCTCAAATACTGCAGACGCTAAGAACGTAAGCTAAGAACTAAGATTTGTTAAATGCACTTGGGAAGAACACTTTCCATGAATTAATGGCGTTATGGAGTGGATAGGTGATAACCCAGCCAATAGAAAACGTGCACAATGACTTTTAATCATCTTGACTATAATGGAAATAGGGTAAATGTCAATTTGTTAAAAAAAATATATGGGCACTTTATAAAGCTTTCTTAATGTCTGTGTGTTTATTTTATTTACAGTGCATGTGTTTCCATGATATGCATTTTCTGAGAGAAAAATGTTAGCAGAAGAGGGTGACTGAAGTTAATGATGAGAATGTTGATATCATGATTAATGAGGAAGCAGATGTGTTTTTAGTTGGGAGATTGATACAGATGAATTTTCACATGGTATTGGATATATTTATATGCTGGAGATATAGATATAAATATACATCCAACTATAACATCAGATAGAATAAATTTTCAGATAACAGGATAAATGAAAAATACTTCAGAAGTATAATTAAATCAGAAGTGTAAGAAGATTAAAGTGCCTTTGAAAAATAAAAATTGCCTCTGGTTTAGACAGAATATAGACTGAATGATTTTTACCCTTAAATAGTAATTCCAGAAAGTATAAGGGTTCAGAAAAAAATAGTAACTAAGTGGTTAAATTGTAATATAACCAAACTATCTGCTGAAAAAATATGTATATTACTGTTCCATATAAACAAATGAGTTGAGTTCAAAGATTTCCTTATTTTATTTCTATTAGTAAAAATTGTATATATTTAAGGTGTGCAACATGATGATTTGATATACATACAAGTAGTAAAATGATGACTACAGTAAAACTAATTAACATACCATCTCCTCATATTTTTGGGGGGTGATAAGAGAAAGTGAAATCTTTCTTAGCAAATTTCCAGTATTATTAATTATAGTCATCATTGCTGTACATTAGATCTCCTGAATTGTTCATCCTAAATAATTGCAACTCTGTAGCCTTTTACCAAAATCTCCCCATGTCTCCCACCTCCCCACCCCTGGTAACCACTGTTCTACTTTCTGCTTCCATGTACTCTGTTTAGATTGCACACAAAAATGAGATAATTCATAGACATTTTTATTTCTGTGTCTGGCTTCTTTCAGTTAGTGTTATGTCCTCCGGTTTCATTCATGTTGTTGCAAATGGCAGGATCTCCTTTTATAAGATGGAATAATATTCTATTTTATATACACACTGCAGTGTCTTTATTCATCCATCCATCCACCCATCTGTCATTTCCAGATCTTGGATATTATGATGAATGCTGTAGTGAACATGGGAGTGCACGTATCTCTTAGAGGTAAAGATTTCATTTCCTTTGGGTAAATACCCACAAGACATATTGCAAAATCATGTGATCATTCTATTTTTAGTTTTTTGAGAAAGCACCATACTATTTTCCATAATGGCTGAACCATGATGAATGAATAAATGAAAGAAAGAATGAATGTAAAAGTAACTGTAAATGTAAATTTGGTAAAATAGAAGTAGCCCAATATTATTAGGGTGAAAATACCAGGTTAAGAGCTTTAGCGATTGAAACCTATTTACCTATGTGTAGACACATATACTGGCTTTTCTAGGAATGAATATTGACTCAGGAAAAAGGAATCTCAAGATTTTCTGGAATTGTACTCACCACTTTTAACGCTGATGGTAGTTTATACCGATTATGGCCATGATACATATCTGTACTTATAACAGCCCAGGTCTGTGGGGTCATTGTCTAAGATTTTGACGGAAAATGGGTTTCTGGGATTTTAGCAACAGTATGATGGAAAATAAGAAGGGAAGGGGTACTGCAACAGTTCCTAGGAAGGAATAAGCCACAGACTGAGACCATGATCACACTGCATACGCCTGAATCCAAAACGATCCTCACATCTCAAGGTCCTCAACTTGGTCATACAAACAAAATCCCTTTTGTCATGTAAGATAACATGCACAGGTTTGGGGCATTAGGGCCTGCATGCTGTAGGAGAAGGCATTATTCTGTCTCCTACAGTACGTTATGTGCATTATCTCATAATCTAAACAACAATTAGGATGACTCTAATGAATAGTCAGAAAGATCAAATCTTATTTTCTTTGTGAAAAATTTATGATTTGCAGAGAAGGGATATGAATCACCTGCCATCTCCAATCCCCAATCTTTTCATTAAACTCTAGTGCATCTGGTCATAGTCCCTAGGAGTATATAATGCCGGCTTCTGATACACCTAAAAACTAAAAGGAAAGAACAAATACCTGCAATAAGGCACCATCTCAGCATGAAGAAGTCTGAAATGACCAAACCAGAAGGAAAAAAAAAAAAGCCAACCAATTAGTTGATTGGTAGAAAGCAGAAAGCATGTAATTGATTTTCACGGAAAAAAAAAAACTATTTGGTAAGATAAAAATTTTAGTTCAAATTGGTGAACCTGTATTTCTAAATGTAGATGACACTACTCTGAAACTATGTAGTTTCCCGATACTATTTTTCTCTTTACTAATGGTATCTATCTGTGTTTGCTTTATTTTAAGAGAGGGTTTCTGTAGCTTTGCACTTATTGAAATTCCTGAACACAAACAATGCATGTGTTAAAACTTATTTTCCTCTGTCACATTGGACTGAATCTTATTACAGAGACACTGCTTGAGCGAAAACAGTTTCCATAGTCATGGGTAACCTGGTGCACCTCATAGATGCCCAGACAAAATTGGCTGAAAATGAGTGCAGAAAACATTCTCACACCATCTCTCTTCATTGGAAAATCTGCCAAAAGGTTTTGGATCTGGGCTTCCCTGGTGGCACAGTGGTTGAGAGTCCACCTGCCGATGCAGGGGGCGCGGGTTCGTGCCCCGGTCCGGGAGGATCCCACGTGCCGCGGAGCGGCTGGGCGTGAGCCATGGCCGCTGAGCCTGCGCGTCCGGAGCCTATGCTCCGCAACGGGAGAAGCCAGGGCAGTGAAAGGCCTGCGTACGGCAAAAAAAAAAAAAAAAAAAAGGGTTTGGATCTTTTGGATCATAATCAAAAGCAAATGCTACCCAGAAAAATCAATTCCATGCCAGTAAGAGTGAAACAAGGAAGGAACTTTTGGAAGGAACACATACTTCAAATATTTTGTGAATTAAAAAATATTTAATCATGTTCTTTTATCTACTTAAGTGCCTTTGTATTTAAACCTTTAAGATATGTGTACCTTTCTCTTATCCCCCCAAACATCCCCAAACTAGATTGGCCTACTACGGCATCCTCTGCTTGATAATAGTCACCTTTCAGCTAATCAAGAAAGTGATGAGACACTGATTAATTTTAAGTTGTTAAGAAATATAATTCTCCTTTTGATAGCTTTCTAATTATTCTATATTCCTGACAGAAAACACTACAGAATGTACAATTCGATTTATATGAAGTTCTGGAAAAAATATAGCAGAAATGATAAAGCCAGGGGCAGGGCATAACAGGAGGAGAATAACAATTGATACAGGAGGAAACTTTTTGGGGTGATGAAGTTCTTCTGTATCCTGAACATGCGATGGTCACATCAATTGGTGTCTTTGTCAAAACTTATTGTATTTTAAACTTGTAATTTTTATCTTATGTAACTGGCCAAACAGCAGAAGGGTGATATAAGCACCTGAGCAATCTGTCAATCTTAGAAAGTTCCCATTTGCCATCTAGAGAAGTCAGCCTGGCCTGGCAGAAAGAGTCAGCAGGGCCAGAGTCTTGGGCTAGAGCATCAATGCAAGGGAGGTTTATAATGCCAAAAATGGAAAATGAGGCTAGGCTATGAGTAGATCCAAAGTGGCTGAGGATAAGGAACAAAATGATTTGTGAATATCACAGGCATCCTAGCCACATATGAGGTATCACAATACCATGCTTTCCCACCTGCATCCTAATTCCAACTCAAACCATATGCTGAGATGAAGTCTTCAGATGTATCCTCCACTCAAAACCAAAATTAACCCAGGTCTGGGTCGTGCCCATGTCTACAGGTGAGCTGCAGCCAGCCAGCAATGAAGAACTGATCAGAGGTCACATCTGACATATGACATCCATGCCTAGACGTGACCACATGGCTCTCAATTTCTCATTTTACCCGGGACTTATTTTGAGCCACAGGAAAGATGTGGGATGGAGAGGAATTGGGGAAGGTGTCATCCTACACATTATACACGTTCCTCTATCCCGTCATTCAGAGCAAGGTCTCTGTAAAAGTATAAAGCTTTCTTCTATTGTTTCATATCTCCTTTACCTGTTAGTGATGTTGGTAATGATATTTGGAGAGAATATCATATGAGTAATAAATAATGGAAGATGATTTATGGGCAGTGATGAGTGATAAAAGTGGTACTTCAATGTGGGCATCAGAGAGTCCCTTTAGGAAGCAACTATGATCTTTATTACTGGATTATGAGGAATCCATTAAAAGAAGGTCCAGTAGGAGAACATTTTCAGCAGAACAGAGAGAAGTGCTCAGGTACTAAATGAGTAACAAACGTGAAATGGTCAACAGACAAAAATATGGCAAACCTTGTTGGAACATTGTGAACCAACGTCAGGTGGGGAGATCATGAAACTAATGGGGATCAGAGTCCATTGTAAAAAATGTGGATTTTGTTACAATTTGATGGGGGTTCACTGAAACATTTTAAGTAGGTGAGTGGATCCTTTTGTTTTATGTTTAAAAAAATAACTGTGATTATTTGAGGAGTAAGTGACAAGTGGGCAAATAAAGAAGCAAAGAAATCGATTTACAGGCTGCTGAAGGAATCCACACAGAGAAGATGTGCTGGGGATGAGGGTGACAGCATGGACTCGGAGAAGACCTTCAACGTTGGGGCACGTTGCTGTGGCATGGGCCAGTCCATGGGGTTGCCAGGACTGCTTGTACAATGAGAGACTTCAAACACAGAGCGGGGCTTGCTCTTCACACAATGGCTTCCAGGAGTTAGTACTCTGTTCATTCTTTCAAAAACCATCTCAGATCCATCTCATCAGAGCAACAGTTCCTGTTTCCCTGGAAGAACACTTGAGTCCTCTTCCTGTGCTCTCACATCCCTCTGTTTGCTGCTCTAATGGACCCTTTCTTGCTTTGCCTTTTAGTTATTTGTACATGTATCTATACTTAACCCAAGAACAGCAACTGTGTCTTATTCATTACTTAAAAACTTCCATTTTCTCATGTTTGGGTCTGTTGTCAATTCTGTTTGTGTAGTGTGGTATTTTGAGCCATCTGAAGTCACACAGACTAATACAGAATCACATTATAATGTAAGCTTTCGATAATTTCCCCCAAGCAATTATCCAAGATATATTCATTGTACAACCATTTGCCAGGCAATGTACCAGACCCTAGTTGTAACTAATTGTCTGACAGCTTTAATGCAAAGAATACTGGCTAAAAATCCTATATTTTCATAGTTGATTTTCCTGTATATAAAAAGATATTCCTATTACCTCACTGGAGGTTTATCTTAAATATTAAACAAGTTAATGTAAATAAAATACTCATTGCATTCTAGAGTTACATCAATATCAAGGATTATTGCAGAAAACAAAGTCTAATTGTGCCCTCATCCTTCTCCTCATTCTTTTATTTATCCATTCACTTATTTAACAGATACACTTGAGTACCTACCATGGGCCAGAATCTATGTCTGTCCTTATCTCTGCTTTGACATTTACTTCCCTGGTGACTTTAGCAAAACTCATCTTTCTATACATTTACCCCCTCATCTCTAAATTGGGTACTTATTAGTACCCACCTCATTAGATTGTTGTGAGGATTAAATAAGTTAATCAATATAAAGGATTAGAACAATGCCTGGCACAAGTCAATACATAATGTGTTTGTGATAATTACCCATATCATCATAATTAAATAATAGGCTCTGGGCATAAACACTTTATTCGAAGGACTCAAGAAATGAGAGAATGAATTTGAATCACATATCATTCTCCTCGAGTTCACAACTATGGAAAAAGCTCATTCTGAACACATAAAAAGTCATAATTGGCTTCCTGGTGATTTCAAGGCAAAATCTAAGATTTTCCAACTTAATTAACTTTCCAAGTTACTTTGAAAGTGATTGCATCCACTTGCTTATTATTTATTTATTTATTTTTGCCCTGCTGAGAATACTTGCTACATAGTTCAAAATGACACTGGGTCAGGTTGTATTTGAAACCATAGTCTTAAAAAATTGCGTTCTCAGGTCGAAAATTCAAGTTATTCAATTGTTGTTATGTTGTTTGTATGGAGAAATGAATTTTCTGCAATTACAAATCGGCTCTATTGGAATACTGCCTGTAATTAGGAGTCCTTAGTGAAGGCAAGTGTGTTCCCTCTGGAGCTTACACGTTGACACTACCAGATGTGTTACTTGCACTGTTTATTGAATGAGTAAAATAACAGTTTATCAAAATGAGAGTGAACCTTAAAAACAGGCAATATTTCACAGGCTGCAAAATAATTGCAATGATTCTAGTGTACAGATGGGAACTTGACCTTATAAATCTGAATTTTAACAGAAAGAAAATAGATATTATAGATATTCAGGTCTTCTTCAGCAAGTATCTTAACATGAGTCTAGACCATTCATATTTCTTTATTAGCCAATCAGTTTGTATCATGACATAATATTCTTTCACTGATTAATGCAAGATAACAGATATTGTTTTTTCATTAGGAAAGGAAAGAATAATAGACAAATTTCCTCGTGCCTTGCTAATTAGAAACAGGCGGATAATGAGAGTTTCTTCTGTAATACTCTTCAACAACATAAAAGTGATCTGTGGAGGAAATGTGCTATTGATCAAGGGTGCATTAGCGCCCAGATTCTGTGGCTCTGAATGCTCCTCCGTCAAAGATGGAAGTCTGAGCACAGATACCTCGTGGGGAGGGGCATCATGGTTGTAGCCCACAGAGTACATGGAATCGTGTTGGTGGAAACACTGAGCAAAAGCATCGTGGGTCATGAGTTTTGCACTCAGTTCTAGCTTTTTTCCTGACTTCATTTGTGACTCTGAGTAATGCTTTCATCTCTTTGAGTCTCTGTTCTTTTCATCTGCAAAATGGAAAAAATAATCTAACTTCATAGACTGATGGTGATAGTTACTAATGGTGTATGAACTGCTGGCTCAGTGTCGGGCACCTGACAATGACAATGGCTACACTAACTGAGGAAAGGTGACCCAGAGCTGTTGTCTCCCTGGGATATGTTACACAGTTTAAGGTTCATAACAACTGCACGTAGTGAGTGCTGTGTTTCTCTCCAGCAAGCGCTTCTCCCTCTTTCCTTCCCCAAATAATCTGATATGCTCCAATCCTTCTTTGTATGTCTCAGGGAAGCGATCCTATGTCAGTTACAGGTGTGGAGGCTGACTAGCTAAACCAGCTTGGGCACCCTATTATCTTGCTCATGAGAGATTTAGGAAACAGCATATGCTCCAAACCTGAAGTCACCATGGGAAGTCACATTTCCCAGGGAGGGGGCAGCTGCTGTAGTCTTCTGAGAAAGGATTCCTTGTTCTTCATGAGAGTCAGGACAACATGGTCGATTTCCTTACTCTGGATTCTAAGGGCCCTGGGTGTGATGCTGGGTCTGAGGATGAAGACAACACAGAGGAAGGCAGAGCAAGAGAAAAGTTAAGCCCTGGTTACACTGCTTGGTGTCTGACTTCCTCCAGGCTTTGTGTTATGTGAGAGAAAGCATTTTATTGTTGATTAAGCCATTTCGAGCCAGTCATAACATCCCTCCTGAAAATCCATTTTTCTGTATGAGGAGATTGAGTTATGGAGAAGTTAAATAATTGTCTGAGGTTCCCACAGGCAGAAAGTTCCAGATGATTACTTCCAAGCCCATGTGCTTAGCCCCCAGGTTACACTGCCTTCCACATTTGAATTCAGTTATGGTTAGCGGTCGTCTTTATCTTCTCCACTGTTGTCAGCATCTTCATCAGATCCATCCTGCTCTGACAAGAGAATCCTCTACTCCACTCTGTAGCTCAAGCCTCCCCTCTGATTCCTTGTTCCTATAATTAATTAATAATTAACTTCCATCTTGGGCATTGCTAGAATCTCCTGCTTTGTTCCCACCTCCCTTTTCTTTTCATCAGCCCCTAAAAGACATATCTTCCTCTGAAAACTAACCCTGGAAAATCCTCAGACAGCTTGCTGAGAATTCTGCAAGATTCTGTCATGTTAGCTCCTTGGACTTCAGATTCATGCATGCTTTGGTTCCCAGTCCTCTACCTCAAACATTTTAGACTGGAAATTTTAATTCTACATAGGTCCCTGTATAAAGTAGAGTGTGGAACATTTACAGGTATAAGAACATCTTTAAAATGGCCTATAATGACCAGGAAAACAGGTCATGATCCCCACACTATTTATCTAGAGACAGCATATGGCCAGTTTTTACACTTCCACCATTATAATCATTTTACCAACCACATTTCATGATTTCCCTCTCGGTGTATTGCATGCTTAGATTTTCTGTGACCAAAGATCTTGGTTAATACCCTTGCTCCTGAGTTCACTGAGTAATCACAGTCAAGTCATCAAGAAGATTTGAGGCATCATATACTCCACTAGAGAATGTGGATAATCAAGGTTAAATCATCTTGAGTTGTGGATAGAATAATAAGATGGTACCTGACATTGAAGAACTGCTTAATAAATAATAACTGTTACTACATTTTTTGTTGTTATTCTCAAAAGCCATCACTTTATTCTACATATTCAAACATCTTTCTTGATGGTACAGATGTCAAGTGACAAAAATTGACCTGGAAATTTCCCCACCTCTCAGCCTCTGTGCCAAGGTCACCTAATGGGAACTCAGTGTCAAACAGGCAAGGTTCCCAGTACCTGCACTTTGGTCACAGGTACATCTGGTACCAGGATGCAGCCCTTCCTTGTCCCTGGCTTCTGGGTCGAGGCAAGGACTTGAGTATCAATTCCTGAACTTGACATTTTCATCCTGAGCTTCAAGTCTCCTATTGTGCAGCTGAATTTTAGTCACCACAATTACCTGAATTCTTTACATTTATTTCACTTAGGAGCCATAAAATTTCTTTATTTCATATTTGTTACTTAGGTCCTTTTACTTGACAACAAAGACATTTAGATTCACGTCAGGATAAGCTACAACAGACAAAAGAGATGCAAGTTATTGAATATCCATGTAGCATAGTTCAATGAGAGATTGATATGAGATCAAAGTTCAATGAGAGATTTCAAAGTTCAATGAGAGATTGATATGCATAGGATATTTAGTGTGAGGCTGGAAATTTAAAAAAAATAAGTTAAAACATTAAAAGTGCTAAACTCTTATTTTGTACACTTAAATTTCAGGAACTGAGTGTTTTATGTAGGTCAGTTTTGTAAGTCAGCTATATGCTCTTCAAGCATTTTTTTCTCAATAGACTGAGGAGATATCATGAAATAACAAGTAAAGCATCTTTCAGTTATAAAGTCCTGTGATGGACACTACAGTGTTAAACTTTCATCCATGCATTAAATTTTCATATAGCACTTACCGTGCCAACTTTGATTTTTAGGTTTGAGTGTAGAAGAATGAGCAAATGAACACAGTTTCCAATGTCAGAGCTTTCACAATCTGTTACAGGAGGGAGACGTGCATCAAACAGTCACATCAGCCGACCTGGAGGAAACCAGGAAGGTGTGTGAGAAAGGAACAGTCCTAGACTTGCTAATTGCTTTTGTGATGATGCCACGGCCAGACCACAAACCAAATGGTGCACAGGAATTAACCAGGTGAAAAGTGAATGTGGGAGAAGCCTTCTAGGGAGATATGATATGGTCTTATTTTAGCAGAGATTATGGAGCCATGTGACTTTGCCATTTTTGTAGATCAAAACATACACATGTCAGTTATGCTATCTGGTCAACCTAATAGTGACACCTGAAATAAGATGGGTGTGCTCAGAGCACAGGGTAAGATGAAGAATGGTGTTGCCTTAATGGGAGATTTTCTATTTTGAGCACACAGAGTAAGTGGATCACCAAAATACTGAAAATATTTTAACTGTTTGAAAAGGCTTCTACTCTAGAACTGTTCTAAAAGCAAAGCTCTGTAATCAAACATCTGAAAACATGAGGAGTGACCCTCCCTGAAGAGAAGGAAATCCCTAGGTGTGTGGACATCTGTTTTCTCTATTGAGGAGGACCTACAAAGTCTCCAAATGGGGGCAAACATGCAGCTTTACTTCTTTTCTCTCCTGGGGAAAAATTAGTTATTGTCTGAAAATTTATTTAAATAATTACTTCCTGCAACACATAGTCCATCCCTGTGTAATTTCTTTATGAAGTTCTGGAGGGAAAATCAGGATAGAAGTGTCCTCAAATGTAATTTGAACGGGCCCCAGAGATCTGATGTAAGAGCATAAACTGGAGCTGACTGACCGACCAATGAATCCCTGTGTGCTGACAGAACCCAAGGAATGTGATCCATCTGAAACCAAAGCTGCAGCTGATCAAATATCTGAATGGCATGATCGGTTTTAAATGGATATTTAGTTCACATCAAAATATGCCCTATCTTCTCTGGCCGATGCCTGGGTCTCTACCAGAAAACAGGGAATTCATGGCGGCAGCATCTTCAAGGAGATGATTTCTCTGGTGGGCGTCGGGGATAGGGATGACAAAAGCATGGAGACTTATTTATTCAGCCAATCTGCCCAATGCCTCTTTACAGAATGCTCGCGGGTGCCCGGCACTTGCTGGTCCTGAAGAACCTGGCACCTGTGACAAGCAGCTGTCGTGCTCTCAGGGTCCTGGGGCCCTGGGTCCTAGAGGGGAGATGGACAGATGGCGGCATATGATCAATGAGGGACGGTAGAGAAGCCGAGAGGAAGGGCCCTTCCCAGGCTGGATGGCTGAGCAAGTGTTCAAGTCACCAGCTCACTGTCGGGTCTTACAGGTCATCCACTCTGCCAGCTATTTTAGAATTCATTTCTGCATGACATCATATAACCAGAGAAATATATTTTCTTGTGTGTATGCTTAGCCACATATTAGTATTTTTTTTACATCTTTATTGGAGTATAATTGCTTTACAATGGTGTGTTAGTTTCTGCTTTATAACAAAGTGAATCAGTTATACATATACATATGTTCCCATATCTCTTCCCTCTTGCATCTCCTTCCCTCCCACCCTCCCTATCCCACCCCTGTAGGTGGTCACAAAGCACCGAGCTGATCTCCCTGTGCTATGCGACTGCTTCCCACTAGCTAAATATTAGTATTTTTAATACAAAAGAGGAAAGAAGACACAACATTCAGTACATAATAACAGAGCACAGGTCATTTGGTTGGCTCATTCCAGGCAAAAAAGTAAAATAGAAAGTATAAGTTGTACAGAAAAGTACAAAATAAAAACTTCTCTCCCTCCCACTTTTTCTTTTATCCCAAGGTTGATTACTGTTTGAATTTTATTTTGATTCCTTTCTTAAAAAGCAATCAAAATGATATGTTATAAACTGTATTTGTAATATATTCATGTTACAAACTGTATTTGTAATATATTCATATTCATGTAATATATTCATCTGTATTATTTTCCTCCATACCCCCATATACCTATTTATTTATTTATTGACAATAAGGGATCACTATATGTTTCTTCCTAAACTTTTCTTTTGCGTCTTAAAATATATATTTGTCCACACCATCAAATATATAAATTTCCTTAATTAGGCCATAGATTATTCCATGATATGAATACAAATTAATTTTTAGCCAATCTCTACTTGATGAGCATTTTAGTTAATCTCAGTTTTCTGCTTGCACATATTTTGAGAGAAGAGCCATAAATAAACTCCTCAAGGCAAAATTTCTGGAATATGTTTATACATTTTAAAAAATTTTTTGAAAGAGATTAGCAAATTGTCCTACAGAGCGGCTGGAAAGAGGTATCCTTCTACTGACAGTATGTAAAAGTTCCAATCTCTCCACGTTCTCTAAAATGCTTTGTAGTATACATTTTTTAAAATTTAGCTAACACAATAGATATGCTTACATTTTAGATTACAGTTCACTCTATCAACTTTGATAAGTAAATTTACTAAGGAAACATGTAAAAAATAATATATCATTAAAAGAAAACATGGAATGAGAGCAAATGTTGAAAGCACAGATTCTACGTCACCCAGTGTGACATAATAAGAAATATATAATTTGTCTCTGCCCTTGGTTCCTGACACAGAGCTTCTAAAACCCTTGTAATTTCCTGAGTGGTGAGAGCATGCTATGCAGAGCTCCAAAATCTCTTGGAATTTCCTGGGCAGTAGGGTCATGTTTTGTTCTAATTAGGTGACCTTTGGTGGGCTCCTGTATAGCTTCATGATAGGGGATGGTCACCAGAAAAACCAAGCCATGATTAGAAGCTTGGAACTTTCAGCCCTACCTCCATCCTCTAGGGAGGGGAGGTGCTGGAAACTGAATTAAAAATTGATCATGCTTATGTGATGGAACCTCCAGAAACATTCCTAAACTACAAAGTTTGGAGAGCTTTCAGGTAGGTGACTGCACCTACAGGCCAGGAGGGTGATGCAAACCAACTCCACAGGGTCAGAAGCTCCTGAAAACGGAACCCTTCCAGGCCTTCTGCCCTATGTACCTCTTCATCGGATTGTTCATCTGTATCCATTATAGAATCCTTTATAACAAAGCAGTGAGCATAAGTAAAGTGTTTCCCTGAGCAGTTCTAGAAAATTAGCAATCCTGTGGTGGGAGAGTTTGTGGCCAAGTTGGACAGAAGTGTGAGTGCCCTGAGGACCATTATTTGTGACCGTTATCTGAAGTGAGAGCAGTTTTGTGGTACTGAACCCTTAAGCTGTGGTGTCTCACAGTAACTCTGGGCTGTTGGTGGGGGAACTGACACCCAGTTGGTGTCCAGAGAGTTGGAAACTGGGTGGGGTCTGTGGGAGACCCCACAGACACTTGGCACCAGAAGTGATGTGAGTAGAGAAACAGTTTTCCTTTACCCAGTTTCCTATTCATTCCACCATGCTGCTATCTCCTTTATTAAAAATAAATAAACCAAAAATAATTGATACAAGATCCTGGAAACTAAGAGTCTTTCTAAAATGAGAGCTCTTTCAAAACACAGAGTAAACTGGGTCCAGGCAGATTCCACCATCTGAGCTTATCAAAAGAACAGAAACTTGAAGAAGTAACCCTGGTTTAAAGAGAGTTGATAAATAATTTCCCTGTAACAGAAAAAGTTTATCAGATAAGAACAAGAAACTGCTAGACCCTCTAACTGTCATCTATAGAAATGGACATGGAAATGGGAAAACCTCAATTCTGGCTATACATTAATTGCATTGAACAGGGGTTCATCTGTATTTTATATTTTCATACTGAAATTTTTGACTAATGACTTAAAGTGGTATTAAGAAAAACATGCATAAAATAGAGGATTAGACAAGGGGTGTGTTGAAACATTCTTCTGTAGGTTACTACCATTTGGCCATCCCCTGGACTCTTTCCTTCCTGGTGTGCAAAACAATAAGAGAAGCATGAACTTCACAACAAGGTGAGTGATGTTTTTGCTGGATGGCAGAGAGATGACCAAGTCTACAGAATACAGAAGAGTAGGATTTTGTGGTCTAATCCACAAATGAAGGCTTCTCTGAAAATGAACAAAAGTAGAATTTAGAATTACAGTTTCCACCCTCAGAAGACTTGTGGGAAGCAAGCAGAGCATGCATTATGCAGTGACAGGTTATCATCTGTAGGAGTTTTGTTCAAGAATTTTCTACACCCCATCACCATAAGCCCACTGTTGAGGAGAACCAAGTCCTAGAGCAACTTATTCATTCAGAAATGATCAGGGGTAGGAGAAGTGTTCTTTATCTCCATGAAACTGAAGGAAATAGGCCCCTTCCTTCCACTGGATGGATTTGGGGGATATCAGAAACCTTCCTAGGAAAAGCTCCATTACAAGGCTAGTTTACTTCTCAAAGGGCATCTTTCAGAGACATTTTACAAACCTGCCACATTGTTCTGATAGTTACCTTTGTCAACCAAACAAAATCCTTTCCTATTCCTAAGCTAATAATAGCTGTTGTTATGAATACATTTTAGTTTTCTTGTATGATTTTTCTGCATCTATTTGGTTGACAATATGATTTATATGCTTTAATCTGTTAATAAAAAGTTGTACATTAATTGATTTTCTGATACTGAGAATAAATAGGCACAAATGATTTATCTGTATACATTGCTGATTAGAATTTTAAAATTATTTTATTAACAATTTTTACACATATTAATCAACGAGATGGGTCCTGGTTTTACTTTTTTATACTCTTTGGTTTGGTGCTAGAACCAATTCTATATTCGTTTTATAAAATTAATTCAGGCCTCCTTCTTTTATCCATTTCTTTGTATAAAATAGAAGTTCTCTGGTCTCATATGAATTTTCTAAAGGAAATTTGCTTCATGGTGTCAGAATGTCCATGTGTCAGAAAGGGGAGGATTTATTTTGGACAATCGGTTTATTATTCCCAGGACGTTATGTGCACATGCAGTTACTACTGTGAGCGCTCGACTCTGAATACAAGATGTGCTGAATAGGAGCACACGTCTCCACAAAGATCTTACCTGGGGAGCAGAACTGCCTTTGCTGTTGTGTCTCATTTTATCTCAAATCCCTGGAAATATGAGGTTGAGTGTTCTGTTTTATTTCTTATCTGTAGGTGTATGCCCAGACTTCTCGAAAGCAGTAGGACTCCTTAAAAAAGCAGATATCACACAATAAATGTATACAAATAAAAGCTCCTCTGATTGCGTTGTCCATTCTTGCTTTTCTTCCCAAGGCCTCCACATGTTTTTCTGAGTTTTATCACTCAGGATTTAAATACATATTTTTTCTTCACTTTAAAAGATGTTTACATACAACTATGTGATTGCACTTAATACCACTGAACTGTACACTTAAAAATGGTAAAGACAGGGCTTCCCTGGTGGCTCAGTGGTTGAGAGTCCGCCTGCCGATGCAGGGGACACGGGTTCATGCCCCGGTCCAGGAAGATCCCACATGCCGCGGAGTGGCTGGGCCTGTGAGCCATGGCCGCTGAGCCTGCGTGTCCGGAGCCTGTGTTCCGCAATGGGAGAGGCCACAACAGTGAGAGGCCTGCGTACTGCAAAAAAAAAAAAAAGGTAAAGACAGTAAATTTTATGTTAAGTATATTTTAACACAATAAAAATACAGAACAGAAATACACAAACATATTACAGTGTTAATATCACATTAATTTTCTTCATAACACTTTATTTTCTAATTGTTCTATAACGAGAATGCATTATTTGTAGAATCAGAAATAAAACAATAAACACCATGAAAAATTTACTTCACCAGAATTTACTTCACCAGTGTTTTTTTCTTTTTTTATTGAAGTATAGTTATGTACAATTTTATATTAGTTCCTTGTGTACAGCATAGTGATTGAATACTTATATAATAGCATTCCATTTAAAGTTATTATAAAATAATGACTATATTTCCTTGTGCTGTACAATAGATCCTTGTTGCTTATCTACCTTATACATTGTAGGTTGTACCTATTAATCTCATACCCCTAACTACCCCTCCCACTGGTATTCACTAATGCTTAGAATTCTTTATCTGGTAAATTGTTTATTTCTGTTTCATTATTTATTTTTTCATTGGTTTTCTTTTGCTTTCTCCAGTGAGACCAGTTCCTCTTTCTATTTTGCTTAACTTTCTCTGTGCCTGTGGATTTAGGTGAAACTGTTCCCTATTGTGGTCTTGAAGGGGTGTCCTTATGTGAAAGGGTCCCTACACAGTCTGCCTGTGCCCCATGCCTTTGGTGGAGAGCTGGATATGACACGAATGTTATGTCCTTCCTTGTGATGTGCTGGCAGCTGTCACCTTGGTAGGAGGTGTGGCTGGATATGGAGGGACTAGGGCTGTTGCCAGGTATTAGTGGAGTTTCCTCTCTTCATGTCTGTCACCTTCAATCAGGGATGGGGTTGGATCCCAAGTTGCTGGAGAGGAAGCCCTGAGAGTCTGATCTGAGATGGCTCTGTTCCCTTTAAGTGTGAGCTCTCCCCTCTCTCCACACTGGTACCCTTGTCCCAGAGGGGAGCAGTGCTGGGGCAAAAGGGGCCCACCGGGGCTCTCAGCTCAGGGTGGGCCATGGGCTGTGTGCGCTGGACACAGGTCCGAGCTGCCTCCAATGCACCATCTCTGCAAGCGTCATCAAGGGCAGTCCCAGATGCATCGGACACTCCTTTTCCCTCTCAGCCGACCATTCACCCCAGCCTCCATCACCTTACCCTTCTGGGGAGGTGTGCAGTAGGGCAGGCAGGCCCACCTGGGCTGTCAGCGTGCAATGGGGTGTGTGCTGCGGTGGTCCGGTCACTGTTGGAGATCAGGACCACCCCGATGTGCCACCCATGGAAGCACAAGCATGCCATGGCCATCTCTCTCCCCGTTCATGGCGTCCCTCGCCCCAGTGCAGAACTGCATACAAGGTGAAGGGAGCAGGGCTCGAGCATGTGCTTGGCTCAGGCTGGAGCACAGGCCAGGGCGGTCGTGGGAAACCAGACAGCCGCTGGAGCGGCCCTCCATCCACCCTCTCTACCCTGCCCCCGGAGGAAGTCAACATTCGCAAGGTCCTGGGAGTGGAGTCCAGTGTGTGCCCAGTGTACGGTCCAAGTGGCTAACTCCCCAGGGCAGAACTTTCTGTAAGTCTTTAGAAAAGATCATATAGTTTCGTTCTTAATTCTATTAATATGGTCTATTATACTAATTGATGTTTGCATATTATACAAACCTTGCATTCCTTTGATAAATGCTACTTAGTTGTCAGGAGTAAACGTCTTTGTATGTTGTGGGATGCAGTTTGATAGCATTTCATTGTGGATTTTGTGTCTCTATGCGTAAGAGATTTTGGTGTGAAATTTTATTTTCTCATGATTTTTTTATCTTAGATTTGGTATCAAGGTAATGCTGGCCTCATAGAATGGGTTAGGGTGTAATTCTTCCTCTTCTATTTTTTGGAAGAATTTGTAAAAGACTGGTGTTAATTCTTCCTTAAAATTTTGCTAATGAAACCATCTGGGCCTGGGCTTTTCTTTGTGAGAAGTGTTTTTATTAGTAATGTAATCTCTTAAATTGAAGTCAGATTTTCTTTTTTTCTGGATTCAGTTTCAGTAGTTTGTGTCTTCCTAGGAATTGGTTCGTTTCATCCAGGTTATTTTCTTAGTCCAGGCCTGCTATAACAGAATACCATAAGCCAGGGAACTTGTAAACAACAGAAATTTATTTCTCACAATTCTGGAAGCTACGAAGTCCAGTGTTATGGTGCTGGCAGACTCAGGGTCTAGAGAGGACACACTTCCTTGTTCATAGATGCCTTTTTCTCTGGGTCCTCATATGATGGAAGGAGGTGGGGGAGCTCTCTGGGGTCTCTTCTTTGAGGGCACTAATCCCATTCATGAGGGCTCCACCTTCATGACATAATCATCCCCCAAAGGCCCCACTTCCAAAGGCCATCCAACTGGGATTAGGTTTCAGCCTGTGAATTTTGGAGGGACACAAATATAGAAGTTATATAATTTGCTGGCATACAACTGCTCATAGTATTTCCCTATAATCTTTATTATTTCTCTAAGGCTAGTTGTGATGGTCCATCTATTATCCCTGCTTTTCATAATTTGAGTCTCTCTCTCTCTGTCTGGTTAATCAAGCTAAAGATTTGTTCATTTTGAAGAACTAAATTCACTTGTGCTGATTTTATTTTTTTTTATTCTCCATTTCATTTATTGCTATTTTCCCAAAGGCAAAGAACCCCAAAATCACCAACAGAGACTCTTAGAAAGCTTAAGACTTAGATTCATTCTAAAAATACTATTAAACATTTTGCAGTCTCCATTTTGTGAGTGAGTTTCAAGGGACCTGAGGAATTTTTGACAGCCAGTAAAATCTACAATATTCATTTTTGGTAAGTAAATATTCTTATTCAAATTTATGCTCTTATCTGCCTAAAGCATTCTAGGTTTTCTTGAGATATGACTGTTTCTCTGTCTATATTGACTACTTTGACTCCCCCACATATTTTTGGCCTGCTAGTCATTACTAGACAATATAGATAAATATGAAGATACCAACAATCACAAGAGCACCAATTACATTATTGAACTCTACCATGTATTAGATTTGGGGCTAGTTGTCTCTGTAGCTTATTTTCAATGCTCATTGTGCTATGGTTAATATTATTTCCTCTAATAATTATTATCTGCTGTACATTTCTTCCTATCCATAATGTGCCTCAGTTTCAGTACAACTTAACATGGTGTTGTGTAGGTGTTGACCATCTTCACTTAGGTAGAAATATTAATTTTATTTTTTGTTGAGTGGTTTTGCTTCCTCACAGGAAATAAATCACTACTTCAATTCATGTCTTCCCAACTGCTTGAAAAATATGACAAATTGAAGACTCCCTGAGGCGTGTTAATACATTTTACTGTCTGGTTATATTGCATTTTAATACGTAACTCTATAAAAGATTACTTAGATTTTGTTCTGGCTTTATAAAGGTATAAGCTGCACTCAATAACCCTTGTCAGATAAAGGTAAGAAACTAATTAAGTAATAAATCCATACAAATTGTTACAGAAAAGTAATGACTTCTTTGCATCTTTTATAATAGCAATACTGTATTAGAAAGCATTTTCTAGTATGGAAGGCCATGACTGGGTCTGAAGACAAAAAAATTCCTTTGCTCATTGGGATTTATGTCATATCTTCTCAGTTTGGATTAGAATAACTAAGCAAAAACTGTTAAGACTCATCTAATTGATTTCAGATGCTTTTAAGCTCCTTTTTTAAATATAATTTAAAAAGTACATCCCACATTTATTAGTAGTAAGTGTGGTCATGTAAGACACAATTTTATTTTATGAAAATAACTTTCATGTTAAGATAAAATAATTGGAAATGAAAAGAAAATAAGTTTTATTCAACAAACACTTGTTAGACAGCTGTCAGTATAATTGTTTATGTGGGATGGTAAGTGTGTGTTTTGCCACAGTAAAAGGATTCATGAGGCCAAGGAAATGCCCTCAACTGTTTAAAGGTAGTAAAATTCCTAGTTGATTGCATTCTCATTGAATGATTACTAATTAATGGAATGAGAGAACTGTTGTATTACTTCAGTTCATCACTTCAGAGCCCATTCTAGAACTATTCACTCTGAGGGTTTGAAATTACCATAAGTGATTCATAAACAAGAACAAGTGGAAGAAACCTTAAACTCATATAAATAAAAACAAATTGAAGAGACCTTAAATGACACATAAATATATAAGGGACAAATGACATGAAACTCATTCAAAATCTTAAAGTCATCTGGTACAACTTATTAAAACAAAATTAATTTAGGCTCATACGCTCAGATTTTATTTTAACATGTGAAAAATGTATCAAGGATCAAAGAATGTCAATGTTTAAAAAAAGCCTTTACAAACAATGTAATCTCATGATCCACCCAGTGCTTGAAATATCCCCCCAAACACCTACAAGAAATAGTTACATAAAAACTTCCTGAAGATATTATTAAAATAAATATTCCAGGTTCTGCATTAGGTCATAGGGAAGGACTACTAGAATAAGAAGGTGATATTGAGGATACAACAATAGTTTGGGCTGGGAAAGCATTGATACAGAACTGAAATACAGACAAGGTGGGTATAGATATAAGAAAAGTTCAGTAAGAACAAGGAAATAGGGGTTATGTTTGGCTAAAGTAGTTATAATAACGATGTTGATGTTGATGATAATGTTGATGATAATAAATATCTCTGGTTCTCTGATACTGAAAAGACATTTTAAAAGATGTATCTGACTAGTTGATCATACTCAGTTTTCTTACAGAGCAGTTTGAGATAGTTAAATAAGAATCAAAATAAAAGGTGTATTTGATAAGTGGGGAAGGAAAGTAAATCATCACACTGTAACACTGTGCTAAGAGACAGTGTAACTAAGCACATTTTCCAGGCAAAGAAAATGTTAGAAAGCGTCCATTGTCTCATTCAAAAAATTGGAAAATAGTTTTTCCAAAGCAAGGTAACAATTTCTTAATTCTGAGTTCTTGGAACAATTTTGGTAATATGAAAAAATCTCAAAGCAGATTTTTAGCTTTCTATTATTCTAATACTGTGTAAGAATAAAGATTGAAAAACCATGAGAAATAAATTGTTAGAATATCCAACTTTTGATGATTCTTAAAATAGTCCCATTCTTACCTTGACTTTTTACTGGTGTTTTATAGAAGATAATTCAAAATTTGAAAAATTGATGAGTACCCAAACTGTGGGTTTCATGTTAAAGTTTTAAAATAGATATATGACACAGATATTGGCAATAAGTCATGTTGCAGTTAAAGTCAAATGGCCTGTTTTACATGTTGTATTAATATCTACTCAAAGGTGGAAAGCTTATCAAGGCAAAGAAATCTCTCAAAACTTAGCTCTATGTCTGTCAGAAGGCTCAAAGCATTGGTAAAAGACAAAAGGAGAACACTAGAGATCAGGAAGAGAAAAGAAGGTAAAGCAGATGACAGAAGAAAAGTTATAGTTTTACAGAGCAACTTGGGGAGATAAAAGTATGACAATAGAATCACAGTCCTTTTTAAAGAAGTGGTGGACTGAGAAAACAGGTGAGAGTCAGGAGGAAAGAAAATGATGGATCCAAGGGGCCTCATTGTGCTGGACCTGAGAGCTATCCTTCCTACATGAGGCCCTACAGCCCAGCACCATAAACCAGGTCTTCAATAACCTCTGCATTCTCAGTGCTCAGAGCTGGTGATACCAAATCTCAAGACCTACAAAAAGGTACAACTTGATTCCTTTGAAAGATTTAATTTTTAGAAAGACTGCATAACAGTTATCCTGTCAGTAGTCTTGTAACAAACCACAAGTCCTCCAAGCAAATTAACTAGTTTCTTGAGTATAATTTCTTTATGTTATCCATTTTAGATCATGAAAACAAGAGATAAAAATTAACACTTAAATTTTTAGGAGAAATAAATATTTAGCTGGATAACTGTGAACTATTTTTGCTGTTCCCCAAGGTCACTTAATACAGTACCTCAGTATAATCTATACCCAAATAAATGGTTTATCATTGTACTATGCAGATCCATAAGAAACTCTCCAAGAAGGATGGGCTAAAAATTTAAAAAACTAAATCAAAAACAAATTGAACAAAACATCAGCAACAACACATAGCAGTGTAAGTCTAGGTAAGTCACTTAACTAAAGATAATCAAGATCCATCAGGAAAATAGAACAGAGATGGTAGTTGCTACAACACATATCTGAAAGGTCCAGTTTTCAACCAAAATGCAGGACCTGTGAGGGAACAGGAAATTGTAACCTATACTCAGGGGAAAAAAATGCTATCAATACAACTGGTATCTGAGTTGTGCTTATGTTGGATTTAACAAAGATTTCAAAGTATCTATGATAAATCCATTTTAATAATTAAATAAAAGTACATTTACGTAACTAATTAAACATATGCTTATGATGAGTCAACAAGTAAGGAGGGAAAGTATAAAAAATGGAAATTCCAGAATTGAAATATATAAAATCTGAGGCGAAAAGGTTACTATATGACTGCAACAATAAAATTGAGATATCAGAGGGAAGAATAAGTAAAGTTGAAGAAATATTAGTAGAAATTATCTAATCTGAATCAAGAGAGAAAAAGTTTGAAGAAATATGAACAGAACCATAGAGGTTGCTGAGACAGTATCAAGTGTTCCAACATATGAATAATGGAAAATAGAGCAGAAAGAAATATGGGGAGAAAAAACAATGGAAAACATAAAGGCTGAAAATGGCTGAAATTTGGTGGCATACATTATGTTACTGATCCAAGAAGCTCAACACACCCCAAATAGGATAAAAACAAAGAAAATCAAAATTGCTGCACAGGAGGGTATGCATCCTCCTCACTCAGCTCTTCTGCAGACAGACATTCAGTTAATTAATGTCTCCACAGATTACCCTACAACCAATTGTAAAATTGTTTTATGAACTATTTCATAAATAAAAGTAATGTCAGTGAAACATATATGTGAGAAATTGACAGTGTCCTGTGTAAGATCCCTGACTCCTGACCAAAGTCACATGTTCTGGGTTCACAGTGCAATCCCAGCCTTATCGAAACCTCAAGTTCTCCATTAATTTTTTTTTTAATTTTAAACTTATATGTTTTAAATTTAAAATATCTTGAAAAGGTATAATATTTTATTTTATTATTTTTTATTTTATATTGGAGTGTAGTTGATTAACAATGTTATGTTAGTTCCAGATATACAGCAAAGTGATTCAGTTATACATATACATGCATCTATTTTTTTCAAATTCTTTTCCCATTTAGGTTATTACCAAATATTGAGCAGTTCCCTGTGCTATACAGTAGGTCCTTGTTGTTTATTTTATATACAGTAGTATGTACATGTCAATCCCCAATTCCCAATCTATCCCTTCCCCCTTACCCTTCCCTGCTGGTAACCATAAATTTGTCCACTAAGTCTGTGAGTCTTTTCCTGTTTTCTAAATAAGTTCATTTGTATCTTTTCTTTTTAGATTCCACATATAAATGATATCATATGGTATTTGTCTTTCTCTTTCTGACTTATTTCACTTAGTATGATAATCTCCAGGTCCATCTATGTTGCTGCAAGTGGCATTATTTCATTCTTTTTTATGGCTGAGTAATATTCCATTGTATATATGTACCACATCTTCTTTATCCATTCCTCTGTCAACGGGCATTTAGGTTGCTTCCATGTCTTAGCTATTGTACATAGTGCTGCAATGAACTTTGAGGTACAGGTATCTTTTTGAACCATGTTTTTCTCCAGATATATAAATTGGCTGTACCAATTTACATTCCTACCAACAGTATAGTAAGTTTCCCTTTCCTCCAAACCCTCTCCAGCATTTATCATTTGCAGACTTTTTGATGATGGCCATTCTGACTGGTGTCAGGTGTTATTTCATTATACTTTTGATTTGCATTTCTCTAATAATTAGTGATGTTGAACATCTTTCCATGTGCCTCTTGGCCATCTGTATGTCTTCTTTGGAGAAAAGTCTGTTTAGGTCTTCTGCCCATTTTTTGATTGGGTTGCTTGTTTTTATGATATTGAGCCACAGGGTTGTTTGTAAATTTTGGAGACTAATCCTTTGTTAGTCACATTGTTTGAAAATATTTAAGACAGTCTCTTCAGTAAATGGTGCTGGAAAAAGGTATAATATTCTAATATGTACTTGAAATATCATAAGTATATAATATTTTTAAACATTTATTTTAAAATATTTTTAACAGTCTAATATTTTCAAATATTTTAAAAGAGTATTTTATTATTAGTATCTAACTCACAGGACTGTAGTGTAGAGTACATGAATTAAGAAGGTCAAAACAATTTAAGGAATGCCTGGCACATAGTGAAAACTAAAACGCCCCAAAAAAGCAAATTACAAAAATATGTTGTCTCTATTGTTGCACTTTACATAATTATTTTTGAACGGGAAATTATTGAGTGACTTATGCATATTTTATTTTGGCAGGTAGAAGGACATTTTTACCTTAGGGAAATTTGCATGCTTTCTATTTATTGTTTCTCAAGGAAGTAACATTAGAAGGAGAAGATAATTGGTTTTATAATCAAAACTGAACTTAAGCCCCAGCTATGTCAGTTTAAACTAAAGCTAATTATCTAATATCTCTGGGTCTCTTTCCTTTTCATTAAATAAAACAAAGGCGAAATAAAGCATGTCTCAAATTTGCAGGATTGCATGACAGAAGATGAATAAACACCCTTGTGCCATCATATATTTATTAATGAGTTTCTCTGCTTCCTTCTAATGAGAATAAAAGAAGGATTACCACACTCTTCCTTGGTTTGTTTACACTCTTGGGCATATCATTGCCTCCTACTGGCAGGCACAGAGGACTAATTACCATTGTGAATCCTCAATGAAATCTAACTGAAGATCAAAGTCGGGAAGACATTTTAGACCAAATTTTAGAGGGGCTAAGTCAAAAGAAGAAATACTTAATTTATAGCACCAATTCTAAACCAACATTCTGACATAGAGGGCCAGGTCATCTATGCATTTTTACTGAGAAAATATAATTTAAGTTTCTCTATCATGTTAAAAGTCTGAGACAATTGGTTTGCTCATATGGCTCCACACTAATTATCTGAATTTCAACAACTGCATCATGGAATCAATGTCACTAGAGTAACAGCATTAATATAGAACAAGGGAATTCATTTCTGATGCATAGTTCCTGATCCCTCTGGTCTCCAGATATAAATAAGACTCAGTGAGATATTTGCTTCTGTGGCTAAAGACTGAGGAGTGAAATATTTGTTTTATAGTTCTAAACAGGACAAACTTTTAAAAATTCAGCAACATATGTACTTATAAATTATGAAAATACACTTTTGCATACACTGAGTTTCTTCTTTAATAATGAGATGGTGTCATCCACTGCATCAATGTAATTAAGAGTTGATTTATTTCTTTGTCGGGGGAATTCATTTTAACTGTATTTTATTTATGAGTGAGACTGTGTTATTGCCACACCAAATCTCAGTTAATCAAATCTTCTACATCTTCAGACTGAATTTATGAAACTTTCCATAACACCTTATTTTGATGAAGAGAGTTGTGAGTTACTGCAGGTATGTCAGGTGTGTCATTCCATAACTTAAATGATGGAACACCTAGTGCTCAAGCGCATAATGATGGTGTTGGGGAAACTCAAGTACAAGTCACTCATTATTTCCTTTTGTCAGAGTTTCCTCTTTCACTTAGAACAAGTTTAAGAATTCTCGAAATAAGAGTAATGTGAGTTATCTAATACAGCTTACCTTGAAATTGCTATTTTCTGTGTTTCAGAGTCTTTACCAGGGGGAGATGGTTTAGCAGGACCATTCTTAATTAAACCAAGTAGTATACAACTGATAATGCCTGGCATTTGACTGCTTTGTAAAAATGTATGTCCTCCTATTGTCCATATAGTGTTGAATTCTTTTCATATATTTTGAAATTGGGCAAAGCAGTGATTTTCAATAATTTGTTTGCCTTCTAAACTATTATTATAAAAATATTGTTCCTATTTCTCAATTTGCTACATTTTGTGATAGCAGTATAGTTTAGACATAAACACAGAATTGTAGATCTAACATTTCATCCTATCATTTTATTTAACCTTCAGAAAAAACATGAGTAAATATAGATACAGAAATATTAGATATAGAATGAAACATTCCCAAGGCCACAGTAAGTATTGGAAATTGAAAGCTACCTTGGTAAACATGTGAAGCAGGAAGCCCCAGGAACAGAGAGAAATAAAAAGCTTGAGTAACAAGTTAGGACCTAGAGGGGCCATCCCATCAGTGAAAGGGAGAACTAATAAACCATTTCCACTAGTTTAGGTATGTGACTACACACAATGTTTCTGCCCAAAATTATAAATAGAAAAGCAAAAAAGAAATCACATGGGAAATTAAAATCCCCAAATTTTACAAAATATTGGGCTGAACAAATGTTTGTTCCGGTTTTTCCATTATGGAAATTAAAATCTCCAAATTATACAAAATATTGGTTTGGCCAAAAAGTTCGTTTGGGTTTTTCCAAAAAACTTTTCACTACTAAGTAGTCTAAATTTGCACTGCTCAGTTGATGCCAGAATGACCTAGAAAAAGTGAATATATTTGGGAATATATGTTGGTAATGGGAGGAGACAAAAACAAAAGTTCTCTGAGAAGGAACTTGCACACTCATGTCAAGGGGTCTCACATTACAAAAATAAACTAACAAACCAAAAACCCTCCACTGAAAGTAAATAAAATAAAAGAGAAAAATGCCAAAGCAAAGGTTCATCATAAAAAAACTCAGCAGATACAAAATAACAGGAATATCCTCATTCAAAGAATATCAGGTCATAGGTCAATCTACAAAGAGACCATAACATTAAAGATACCAAAAAATAAAACTGCCTTAAATAACTGAAGAAATATAAGAAGGACTAGGAATCAAATGGAAAAGCATATTCTGTGATGTAAAACATGCAAAAGTAAAATATAACAAGAAAGGACTACCAGAAAAGAAATATATAATGGCTTGAATTAAACATTTAATAACTGGATCAAACAACAGATTAAATTTTGTTATAGAAAGAATTTATGAACTGACAGCTATGAGGATAATACATATATATATATATATCTACATATGTATCCTGGATGATGCTACAGGTGTTAATTTTTTTCAGTAATGATTCCAATTAAAGGACATTAATAGCAAATTGGGAATAGAAAAATGTATTTATCCTGACATAGAATCGGTACAGAAAAATCTATAGCAAACAAAAAAATTCAGTAACAAAAGACAAATGGATGCATAGTCTTTAATAAATTTTTATTTACAATATTCAATAATATTCTGGAAACCTTATCCAGTATATTAGAAATATTTTTTAAAACTGTTTAAAAGTGAAAGAAATAAACCAGCATTTCATCATTTTTGAAGGAAAATTCACATGGTTCTATAGGCAACTATAAAATCTAATCAGAAATGTCAGCAAACTTTTTGGCTATAAATGTAATCTATTTATGACCAACAAGTGTTTAAAAATATAATTAAACGTCATGGACTTCTACGCTTGATTTCTTCTAGATTCCCCTTGATTATTCTGAACATTCATGGGAGAAAACCATCTGAGACCAGGGAAAGTATCACCCCAAGGGGTTAGAGCAAACAATCCTAAGCTCACACAGGGCCAGAGATAGTTTATATTCCAACCAGACTGGATAGAAGCTATCATAATTGAAGAAACACCAGGTGGGGTACACAGAAAGGTAATGACTTATTGTTGGGGGAAATGGTACAAATGAACTTATTTACAAAACAGAAATAGAGTCACAGAGGTGGAAAACAAACTTATGGTTACCAGGGGTAGAAGGGAGGGAGGGATAAATTGGGAGATTGGGACTGAACATACGCACTGCTATATATAAAATAGATAACTAATAAGGACCTACTCTATAGTACAGGGAATGCTACTTGGTATGCTGTAATGAACTATACCAGAAAAGAATCTAAAAAAGGGGGATATATGTGTATGTATAACTGATTCACTTTGCTGTATAGAAGAAACTAACACAGCACTGTAAATCAACTATACTCCAATAAAAATTATATATATATAAATTGGCCCTAAAGACTGTTCCGATCATACCTGAGTCTAGAGAACTTACATTTCCAAATCAGATGTAGTGAAAAGGAGTGTTTTTTGCTCCTGCCTGAAAGTGTTTGGGTAGGTGATTCAGTCAACATACATGAGAGCGTAAATTGGTAAAACCCAAAACATGTACAAGGATGTTTGTAGCTGGATTGTTCATAGAGACCAAACTAGTAACAACTCACACGCATAAGCAGTAGAATATGCATATAAACTATGATGTATTTATAAAATAAAAGGTGATGAATTAAGGCTACATGTACCAAAAAAGACACATACTAAAACACAATATTGAGTGAATAAAACCAGGTACAAAAGAGAAAATTTCATACATTATATTTATGTAACTTAAGGCAACAAGCAAAATTTACCCATGGTTGTTGAAAATCAGGATATTGACAAAAAAAAAACCTTTGCAAAGGAGAGATATTTTAGATTTGGGACACAACATGCAGAGGATTTACTAGGCTGCCATAATTCTCTTTCTTGAAATGGTAGCAATTCATTAGTCTGTACATTTAAGATAATACATTTATCTGTGTATTTGTTGTATTTCAATGGATGTTTTCTAAAATGATGGGAGAGAAAACAAGAGTATAAAAAGAGGAGTAAACACAAAGCACAAAGGGATGATGATGAAATTACAAAGATAAGAAATATTACCACATATTCAAATAAGTTAAATTTGCCAATTCAAGACTAGAACTTGTCAGACTGAAAATAAATATAATGTGTTCTTCATAGAGGAATGACACGCAAGACATAGAAATGTTGAAAGTAAAGGGATGGTAAATGTTTTCAGGAAAATAGTGGCTGAAAGTAGGAAGCAGATAGAATAGATTTTTGGTATGATGTAAGATAGAGATTCCTTACATATTATATAGGTTTCAATTCACCATCATGAGTATGTCGTTTATATCTTTGAAGTGGCCTCGAAATAAACAAAGTAAATTTAGTAGAACTATAGGAAGAAACTGTTGGTTCAATATCATCTGGGAGATTTTGAAATACTCTCAATTACTGATAGGTCAAGCATAAAAAATGGCTAAGATATACAACATTCAAAAAACAGAATTAACTAGTTCTATTCATTGAACAATAAAAAAATCCTGCACTTAAATATTGTGAAAAAATGATGCATTCTTCTTTAACATTCTTGCTACATTTGCACAGATTGAGAATGTATGCAAACAAATCACAGTAATTAAACTTTAAAAATTTAAAATTATACAAACCACTGTATATGTCTCAAAGGCAATTATATTGGAAGAAAATTAATTATAAAAATCTCATTCAAACTTTCTTCAAAACTTTAAAATAACCAATCAAAGAGGATAAAAGGGATATTTTCAAACATGTACAAAAATGATGAATAAGATATATTCAAAATTTGTGTAGTTTAGTGAAAATGGAAGACACTTTTTTTAGCTTTAAGTTCTTTTGTCAGAAATGCAGAGAAAATACTGAAAATGAAAGCATTGAACATTTCATCTAAAAAGTTAGCAAAATAGGAACAGATGCTATTTAAAGTACCTTGAAGGATTTTGGAGCCAGGCAAGATGAAGAAAGTCCCCTGCACTGGTCCACTCCCATCTGAGGATAATGAAGAGTCCAGGACCCTGAAAAGTGAACGATAGGAGACAGAGTGAGGAAGGGAGCCAAAGCTTGAGGAAAAACCAGTACATTGATAACCGTACTGAATGTTTTGGATTTTCCCTTCTTTATCACCTGACTTTGATTGGAGCACAGTCTGAGCCCTGCAAGGGAGGTGTGCAGCAGTCGGGGGTATCAGAACACTTAAAGAAACCCACTTTTTCTAGAGTGACATGGAAAAGCTTCTCGTGCCAGCCAGCAGGTGTGGACACACTTCTATGTTATTTCCCCTTTTTGTCCTGTGGCTCTGCACTCAAGCCAGTGTCACTTAAGAAGCTTTGATGCTGCAGGAAAGGCAGCAGCAACATTGGTATAGGCACCCTGAACCGCAAGAAACAGAACATTCTGTCAGTCTGGAGGAGTCAGGGGGAGGCCCTGTGGTCCAAAGAGTGGGGAATTCCTATAATTTTCCCCTTTCTGTTCTCTCATCACTTTCCTCCAGGACTGGCATTTACTGTGGGGAAAAGTGCAACAGCAGAAATTAACTAGGGAATATGAGGCCCTGGGATTAGGAGAGAATTGGAAAAAGCAAAGAGAGAAAAGAGAAAAAGAAAGTGATTCCCTAATTTTGTATATGAACCAATGTAAGAAACAAGCCTCCAAACTGTGCATGTGAGGAAAACATCCACAGAAGCATAGCAAAGCCTTTGAACCGGAGTGATGAAATAAACTGCAGCTCAGTCCAAGAATAACCACTGAGAGTCACATGCATGGAACAGACACCAATAAAGCAGAGACTTTGAAAACTAAACAAGCAATGGAACCATTGCTGCAGGAGGTGAGACAGACTTTGAAGTCTGAACGTGGCCAGGTTGACTGTCTGAGGGACAGTCAATTCAGTCTCATAACATATATTCAAAATGTTCAGGATAAAATCCAAATTTTTTAAATTTTTTAATTTTATTGAATTTGATTGATTTACTCTGTGCTGTTAATTTCTGCTGTACAGCAAAGTGACTCAGTTATACATATACATATATATATATATACATTCTTTTTCATATTGTTTTTCATTATGGTTTATCATAGGATATTGAATATAGTTTCCTGTGCTACACAGTAGGACCTTGATGCAAACTATATAATAGTTTGCATCTGCTAATCCCAAACTCCCAATCCTTTCCTCTCCCTTCCCCATCCCCCTTGGCGATCACAAGTCTGTTCTCTGTCTGTGAATCTGTTTCTCTTTTGTAGATGTGTTCATTTATGTCATATTTTAGATTCCACATGTAAGTGATATCATATAGTGTTTGTCTTTCTCGTTCTGACTTACTTCGCTTAGTATGATCATCTCTAGGTCCATCCATGTTGCTGCAAATGGCATTATTTCATTCTGTTTTATGGCTGAGTAATATTCCATTGTATATATGTACCATATCTTCTTTATCCATTCCTCTGTTGATGGACATTTAGGTTGTTTTGATGTCTTGGCTATTGTAAATAGTGTTGTTGTGAACCTAGGGGTGCATGCAGGATACAATCCAAAATTAATTGACACACAAAGAAATAAGAAAATCTGATAAATTCTCAAGAGAAAAGACAACCCCACACACATAGATTCCGAGCTCATGATCATCTGGATGTTGGGATTATCAGGCAAAGAGTTTAATGCAGCTGCTACACTGCTCCATGAAATAAAGATGAACAGTCTTTCAGTGAATGGAAAAATAGAAACTCTCAACAAAGTAATAAAAATGTAGACAAGTGTAACAACATTGAAATTTAGAACTGAAAAATATAGTATCTAAAAGTTAAAAATGGGATGGGTTGTTGTAGAATAGAAATGACAGATGAGTTAGTGAACTTGAAAATAGATTATTAGTTAGGGTCAAATTTGAGAAAAGAGAGAAAAATATTGAAGAATAAAACAGAGCCTCAGAGATCTGTGGGTCATTATCAAAAGATCTAACATTCATGACATTGGAGCATCAAAAGGAGAGGAGAATGGGATTGGTGTAGAAAAAAAAATGAAGAAATAATGGTTGAGAGCTTCCGAAGTTTGGAGGAATACACAATAAAATAATGTGCACACACAAACACACATCACAATCAAATTGCAGAAAACCAAAGATCGGAAAAAAAAAAAAGAGAAAAACAGAGAAATAATGCTTTGATGAGCAGCAGATTTCTCATCAGAATACATGGAGGCCAAAAGTCAGTGGAAGATACTTTTTAAATGCTGAAAGAAAATGTATACTCAGTGAAATATATTTTGGGAATAAAAGCAAGGTTAGACATTTTTAGTTGAAGGGAAGCTAAAAGAATTATTTGACACCAGGCCTGCTGTAAAGGAAATACCAAAAGAAGGTCCTCAAGCTGAAAGGAAGTGATACCAGAGGGAAATTTGGAAATTTAGGAATGAAAGAATAGCAGTAATGATGGAAAATGTCTGGGTAAATAAAATTGACCTATTTATTCTCCTCTTGTATATGACTATTGAAGACAAACAATATATCATAAGGTTTTCAATGTATGTAAATGTCATATACACAGCTACTATAACACAAGCAAGGAATAAATGGACCCATATGGTTGTAAGGTTCTAATTAGATTGTGAAAAGTTAGTTACGTACATTTAATCCCTAGAATACGTGCAAAATTAATATTGGTTTTTCATGCATTTGCTTATGTAGAAGAGTTTTTAAATTGCATGGGAATGAGAAGCCTTAGAAAGTGGTTATCTCTGGATGGAGGGAGGAGATGGAGAGGAACATTTTCAAAAATATGATCTCTTTACTCCTGTGCTTTTTGTTTAATTCCCAGAACATTGCTGGCTCAGAGGAGGGTTCAAGAAATCTTTTTTTAAGACCAAATGAGATAAGCATATCCAGTGAGTCTGACTGAAATGATGTCAGACCCAGAAGAGAGGCCTGGTGAGCTGGGGTCAGAATTCTACAAGTTGAGCTACAAATGGATTCCAAGCTGGGTGGAGCTCTCCACGTAAGGAATGAACATCAGCAACGTCACAGATGAGATGCTAGAGAAACCCACACCCTCAGAGACCAAGTCTTCACACAGACATGGGCAGATGGCGACTGGTCACACTGATCCAGGGTTAGACCCCATGTTCCTGACATCTGTGCTGATTGGATCCCCTGGTCCTAGTGTGAGATGAGGCTGCATGAAAGGAAAGTCACAGCTGTGTGGACAGAGAAAGGCCGCTGCCTGGGACTGGAAATGACACAATTAAGAGAATATTTCTTAGAATATTTCTCTCCCTAAGGTAATTACTTATAAGCTTCCACCCAGCACTCCAGCTTAAATAATGCCATTTCATGTGTTGTATCAGTTTTATAATTGAATCTTTAGAAAGGTGATTTTTAAATTAATACCTACTGTCTGATTGTTTTACTAGATGTGATCCTGATATGTTTCACTACATTTTGTTTCTAAACACTCATTCTCTTTTTCAGAAAATTATAATAAATACTACACCCACAGTTGTGGAAAACATCTCAGTTCTGAGAACGGAGGTTTTGGTAAACATCTATAATCTATTTTGTGATTCTGCTGTAAAGCAAACACAATCTTGAATTAACTTAAGTGAAAGAACATGAATTATTACAATTATAAGAGACTCTTATGGTTCACAAGGGCTAGGATTAACTATAGACTCAGAGATGAACTGAACATGTGAACAAAAGCCATTAGGAACACAGGAGACAGTGTCCTTTACCCTTCCTGGTTCTCTGTGAAAGCATGCTGCTTTCACTGTCTTTTCTTATACTTTGAGGTTCAGTGCCAAGCAGGCAGAAAACATTAACAGAGGTTGAGACTTGGAATGTCCTAGGCTCAAATCAAAACTTCTGGAGAGGCATATTTGTTAGAAAATCATGGGTCTATACTCATCCCATCCCTGTCACTGTGACCGCTCTGTTCATGAGTCCATTACAAGTGCCCTGAGTGGCAGAGGAAAGAGACTGGAAAATGTCCCCAAGGCCGGCCATCCTGTTCACCTAGTCGCTGTAGAGCTGCCCTGTTGTATGTGCACTGTGGAGGCTTTGACCAGGCCACCAATGGCCACACCTTCCTGCCACATGCTTATCCACACACTTCTCTGGATCTCTTTCCTCCAGTCTTCCTATCTTGTCCCTTCTGGGCCCCTGGCCGCTTAGCCAAACATTTCACCACAGCCCTGAACTGATGTATGCACACCTCAGGCCCCCATCCTTCCAGACAGAGGCTCCAAGTATGTCATTCTTAGCTCTACCTTTGGGGAAGATCTCACTTCACCACTTAGGTTGAAATGTGATAGTCATCTACCTTGAAATAGTGCAAATAATCAAACCAACCTAGCTCTGAACCAGTACTGGGTCTTTTTGTTGTCCTCAGTTTCCATAAAGCCACAGAAGTAGACAAAGAAGAAGCAATATCTCCACAGAAGTAGAAGGTAGGAGAGTCTGGGGTACCTGCTTATATGTGTCTTTTGAACCACCTCAAGCCTGGATCCTGATTATGTATCTTATTTATGATAAGTTGCTATTGCATCTGCACAAAGTTATGACTCAAAAGGTTCAAAAACACATAGCTCACAATGGGCAGCTCTGGTAAAAGGACCTTGGTTTTCACTGATCAGAAATTAATTTCTAATGTGTCCCAATTACACACAAGGAACTGAGCATGACCTTGCACCAGAACTCCAGAACTGGGTGCTAGGCTGATCAGAGACTCCCTGCATCATCCTCATCCACAACAGATACTTTCAGCATCATCAGATCTACTGGTCCGTAGGCTCGAGGGGCAGGGCAACTTGTGCTACAGCCAAGACTGGATGCAGAGCCCTGTCTTGCTCTGAAACCCACTTGAAACTGACAGCATCCTTCAACGAATGGGTTGCTTCAGTATTTCCAAAGTCGTGCTGCTTCCACAGCTTTTGGAGACCTGCTGGGCACTGTGTCTTTCTTAGTGCAGCTTGTTCTTCACCTTACAGTGGCTCCTCATATGCGAGAGGTTCGCTGGTCCTGAAAACCTCACTGATTCCGCAGGCACATCCATTTTTGGGTTTAGCTTCCCCCTCAGACAGGCGTGGGTGTCACGCCCTCTGCAGTACATCTCTCACTTCTTGTTTATCACTTCCAATTAGCAAGAGTTTATCATGATATGGACTTATCTGAGATTTTATCAAATATAAAAAAGAGCAAAGACTTTGTTGACTATATAACAAGAGTTCTGCAACTCTGGGGCGAGACCGTGGAGATGAACGTCTCTCCTGGCCATGAAAGGTCAAATTGCTGTTGATGCTTCCTGCTGATTGATGTCAAGACAGTATTTATAAAATGTTAAAAATTCATATGATGCACTAGCACCTGTACTAAAGGCATCACATACACAGTTGTGCTGCCACCTAATTAAGTTTCTGGCAGCTCAGTTGTCCCAGAGGCCAGGCAGGTGACTTGAATGGGAGCTTAGTAAGGTCCTTCACCATGGATTATGCACAGATTGTGTTCCCTCAAAATTAACATGTGGAAATCTTAAACCCGATGCGACAGTATTAGGAAGTGGGATTTTTGGGAGGTAATTAGGTTGTGAGAGTGGAGCCTCATGAATGGGATGAGGGTCCTTATAAGGAGAGACAGGGGAGAGATCGGGGAAGATGGCAGAAGAGTAAGAGGGGGAGATCACCTTCCTCCCCACAGATACACCAGAAATACATCTACACATGGAACAACTCCTACAGAACACCTACTGAATGCTGGCAGAAGACCTCAGACCTCCCAAAAGGCAAGAAACTACCCCACGTACCTGGGTAGGACAAAAGAAAAAAGAATAAACAGAGATAAAAGAATAGGGATGGGACCCGCACCAGTGGGAGGTAGCTGTGAAGGAGGAAAGGTTTCCACACACTAGGAATCCCCTTCGCAGGTGGAGACTGCGGGTGGCGGAGGGGGAAGCATCGGAGCCACAGAGGAGAGCACAGCAACATGGGTGCGGAGGGCAAAGCAGTGAGATTCCCGCACAGAGGATCAGGGCTGACTGGTACTCACCAGCCCAAGAGGCTTGTCTGCTCACCTGCCAAGGTGGGCGGGGCTGGGAGCTGAGGCTTGAGCTTCGGTCGGAGCGCAGGGAGAGGACTGGGGTTGGCGGCGTGAACACAGCCTGTAGGGGGTTAGTGCACCACGGCTAGCCGGGAAGGAGTCCAGGGAAAAGTCTGGACCTGCCGAAGAGGCAAGAGACTTTTTCTTCCCTCTTTGTTTCCTGGTGTGCAAGGAGAGAGGATTAAGAGCTCTGCTTAAAGGAGCTCCAGAGGTGGGCTCAAGCCACGGCTAAAAGTGCGGACCCCAGAGACGGGCATGAGACGTTAAGGCTGCTGCTGCTGCCACCAAGAAGCCTGTGTGCGAGCACAGGTCACTCTCCACACCCCCCTTCCGGGGAGCCTGTGCAGCCCGCCACTGCCAGGGTCCCGGTATCCAGGGACAACTTCCCCAGGAGAGCGCACGGCACGCCTCAGGCTGGTGCAACGTCATGCCGACCTCTGCCGCCACAGGCTCGCCCTGCATCCGTACCACTCCCTTCCCCCAGCCTGAGTGAGCCGGAGCCCCCGAAGCAGCTGCTTCTTTAACCCAGTCCTGTTTGAGGGAAGAAAAGACGCCCTCCGGAGACCTACGCTCAGAGGCGGGGCCAAATCCAAAGCTGAGCCCTGGGAGCTGTGAGAACAAAGAAGAGAAAGGGAGATCCCTCCCAGCAACATCAGAAGCAGCGGATTAAAGCTCCACAATCAACTCGATGTACCTGCATCTGTGGAATACCTGAATAGACAACGAACCATCCCAAATTGAGGAGGTGGACTTTGAGAGCAAGATTTATTATTTTTTTCCCCTTTTCCTCTTTTTGTGAGTGTGTATGTGTATGCTTCTGTGTCTGTCCGTTTTTTTTGTTGTTGTTGTTTTGTATTTTTTTCATTAAAAAACACAAATTTTTTTCCTTAATAATTATTTTTTTATTTTAATAACTTTATTTATTTTATCTTACTTTATTTTATTTTATCTTCTTTCTTTCCTTCCTTCCCTTCTTCCTTCCTTCCTCCCTCCATCCATCCCTTCCCCCTTTCTTTCTTTCTTTCTTTCTTTCTTTCTTTCTTTCTTTCTTTCTTTCTTTCTTTCTTTCTTTCTTTCTTTCTTTCTTTCTTTCTTTCTACATTTTCTCACTTTTATTCTAAGCTGTGTGGATGAAAGGCTCTTAGTGCTGCAGCCAGGAGTCAGTGCTGTGCCTCTGAGGTGGGAGAGCCAATTTCAGGACACTGGTCCACAAGAGACCTCCCAGCTCCACATAATATCAAATGGCAAAAATCTCCCAGAGATCTCCATCTCAACCCTAGCACACAGCTTCACTCAACGACCAGCAAACTACACTGCTGGACACCCTATGACAAACAACTAACAAGACAGGAACACAACCCCACCAATTAGCAGAGAGGCACCAAACATACACCCCCAAACACACCACCAGACGTGGACCTACCCACCAGAAAGACAAGATACAGCCTCATCCACCAGAACACAGGAACTAGTCCCATCCACCAGGAAGGCTACAGAACCCACTAAAGCAACCTTAGCCACTGGGGACAGACACCAAAAACAACGGGAACTACGAACCTGCAGCCTGCAAAAAGGAGACACCAAACACAGTAAGTTAAGCAAAATGAGAAGACAGAAAAACACACAGCAGATGAAGGAGCAAGATAAAAACCCACCTGACCTAAAAAATGAAGAGGAAATAGGCAGTCTACCTGAAAAAAAATTCAGAATAATGACAGCAAAGATTATCAAAAATCTTGGAAATAGAATAGACAAAATGCAAGAAACATTTAACAAGGACCTAGGAGAACTAAAGATGAAACAAGCAATGATGAACAACACAATAAGTGAAGTTAAAACTACTCTAGATGGGATCAACAGCAGAACAACTGAGGTAGAAGAATGGATAAGTGACCTGGAATATAAAATAGTGGAAATAACTACTGCAGAGAAGAATAAAGAAAATAGAATGAAAAGAACTGAGGACAGTCTCAGAGACCTCTGGGACAACATTAAATGTACCAACCTTCGAATCATAGGGGTTCCAGAAGAAGAGGAAAAGAAAGGGACTGAGAACTTATTTGAAGTGATTATAGTTGAAAACTTCCCTAATATAGGAAAGGAAATAGTTAATCAAGGCCAGGAAGCACAGAGAGTCCCATACAGGATAAATCCAAGGAGAAATATGCCAAGACACATATTAATCAAACTGTCAAAAATTAAGTACAAAGAAAACATATTAAAAGCAGCAAGGGAAAAACAACAAATAACACACAAAGAAATCCCCATAAGGTTAACAGCTGATCTTTCAGCAGAAACTCTGCAAGCCAGAAGGGACTGGCAGGACATGTTTAAAGTGATGAAGGAGAAACACCTGCAACCAAGATTACTCTACCCAGCATGGAACTCATTCAGATTTGATGGAGAAATTAAAACCTTTACAAACAAGCAGAAGCTGAGAGAGTTCAGAACAACCAAGCCAGTTTTACAACAAATGCTAAAGAAATTTCTCTAGGCAAGAAACACAAGAGAAGGAAAAGACCTACAATAACGAACTCAAAACAATTAAGAAAATGGGGATAGGAACATACATATCAATAATTACCTTAAATGTAAATGGACTAAATGTTCCCACCAAAAGACACAGATTGGCTGAGTGGATACAAAAACAAGACCCATATATATGCTGTCTACAAGAGACCCACTTCAGACCTAGAGACACATACAGACTGAAAGTAAGGGGATGGAAAAAGATATTCCATGCAAATGGAAACCAAAAGAAAGCTGGAGTAGCAATTCTCATATCAGACAAAATAGACTTTAAAATAAGGACTATTAAAAGAGACAAAGAAGGACACTACATAATGATCAAGGGATCGATCCAAGAAGAAGATATAACAATTGTAAATATTTATGCACCCAACATAGGAGCACGTCAATACATAAAGCAAATACTAACAGCAATAAAAGGGGAAATCGACAGTAACACGTTCATAGTAAGGGACTTTAACACTCCATTTTCACTGATGGACAGATCATTCAAAATGAAAATAAATATAGAAACACAAGCTTTAAATGATACATTAAACAAGATGGACTTAATTGATATTTATAGGACATTCCATCGAAAAACAACAGAATACACATTTTTCTCAAGTGCTCATGGAATATTATCCAGAATAGATTATATCTTGGGTCACAAATCAAGCCTTGGTAAATTTAAGAAAATTGAAATTGTATCAAGTATCTTTTCCAACCACAACGCTATGAGAGTAGATATCAATTACAGGAAAAGGTATGTAAAAAATACAAACACATGGAGTCTAAACAATACACTACTTAATAATGAAGTGATCACTGAAGAAATCAAAGAGGAAATAAAAAAATACCTAGAAACAAATGACAATGGAGACACAGCCATCCAAAACCTATGGGATGCAGCAAAAGCAGTTCTAAGAGGGAAGTTTATAACAATACAATCCTACCTTAAGAAACAGGATGCATCTCCAATAAACAACCTAACCTTGCCCCTAAAGCAATTAGATAAGGAAGAAGAAAAAAACCCCAAAGTTAGCAGAAGGAAAGAAATCATAAAAATCAGATCAGAAATAAATGAAAATGAAATGAAAGAAATGATAGCAAAGATCAATAAAACTAAAAGCTGGTTCTTTGAGAAGATAAACAAAATTGATAAACCATTAGCCAGACTCATCAAGAAAAAAAGGGAGAAGACTCAAAACAATAGAATTAGAAATGAAAAAGGAGAAGTAACAACTGATACTGCAGAAATACAAAAGATCATCAGAGATTACTACAAGCAACTCTCTACCAATAAAATGGACAACCTGGAAGAAATGGACAAGTTCTTATAAATGCATAACCTGCCAATACTGAATCAGGAAGAAATAGAAAATATAAACAGACCAATCACAAGCACTGAAATTGAAACTGTGATTAAAAATCTTCCAACAAACAAAATCCCAGGACCAGACGGCTTCACAGGTGAATTCTATCAAACATTAAGAGAAGAGCTAACACCTATACTTCTCAAACTCTTCCAAAATATGGCAGAGCGAGGAACACTCCCAAACTCATTCTACGAGACCACCATCACCTTGACACCAAAACCAGAAAAGGATGTCACAAAGGAGGAAAACTACAGGCCAATATCACTGATGAACATAGATGCAAAAATCCTCAACAAAATACTAGCAAACAGAATCCAACACACATTAAAGGGATCACTCACCATGATCAACTGGGGTTTATTCCGGGAATGCAAGGATTCTTCAGTATACACAAGTGAATCAATATGATACACCATATTAGCAAATTGAAGAAGAAAAACCATATGGTCATCTCAATAGATGCAGAGAAATCTTTTGACAAAATTCAACACCCATTTATGATAAAAAACCCTCCAGAAACTAGGCATAGAGGGAACTTTCCTAAACATAATAAAGGCCATATATGACAAACCCACAGCTAACATCATCCTCAATGGTGAAAAACTGAAAGCATTTCCACTAAGATCAGGAACAAGACAAGGTTGCCCGCTGTCACCACTCTTATTCAACATAGTTTTGGAAGTTTTATCCACAGCAATCATAGAAGAAAAGGAAATAAAAGGAATCCACATCGGAAAAGAAGAAGTAAAGTTGTCACTGTTTGTAGATGACAAGACACTATTTATAGAGAATCCTAAAGATGCTACCAAAAATCTCCTAGAGCTAATCAATGCATTTGGTAAAGTAGCAGGATAAAAAATTAATGCACAGAAATCTCTGGCAATCCTATATACTAATGATGAAAAATCTGAAAGTGAAATCAAAAAAACACTCCCAGGGCTTCCCCAGTGACACACTGGTTGAGCGTCTGCCTGCTGATGCAGGGAACACGGGTTCATGCCCTGGTCTGGGAAGATCCCACATGCCGTGGAGCGGCTGGGCCTGTGAGCCATGGATGCTGAGCCTGTACGTCCAGAGCCTGTGCTCTGCAATGCAAGAGGCCACAACACTGAGAGGCCCACGTAACGCAAACAAAACAAAACAAAACAAACAAAAACAAACAAAAAACTCCCATTTACCATTGCAACAAATAGAATAAAATATCTAGGAATAAACCTACCTAAGGAGGAAAAGGACCTGTATGCAGAAAATTATAAGACACTGATGAAAGAAATTAAAGATGATACAAATAGATAGAGAGATATACCATGGTCTTGGATTGGAAGAATCAACATTCTGAAAATGACTCTACTACCCAAAGCAATCTACAGATTCAATGCAAACCCTGTCAAACTACCACTGGCATTTTTCAGAGAGCTAGAACAAAAAATTTCACAATTTGTATGGAAACACAAAAGACCAAGAAGAGTGAAAGCAATATTGAGAATGAAAAACGGAGCTGGAGGAATCAGGCTCCCTGACTTTAGACTATACTAAAAAGCTACAGTAATCAACACAGTATGGTATTGCCACAAAAACAGAAAGATAGCTCAATGGAAGAGGATACAAAGCCCAGAGATAAACCCACGCACATATGGTCATCTTATCTTTGATAAAGGAGGCAAGAATGTACAGTGGAGAAAGGCCAGCCTCTTCAATAAGTGGTGCTGTGAAAACTGGACAGATACATGTAAAAGTATGAGATTAGATCACTTCCTAACATCATACACAAAAATAAGCTCAAAATGGATTAAAGACCTAAACGTAACACCAGAAACTATCAAACTCTTAGAAGAAAACATAGGCAGAACACTCTATGACATAAATCCCAGCAAGATCCTTTTTGACCCACCTCCTAGAGAAATGGAAATAAAAACAAAAATAAACAAATTGGACCTAATGAAACTTCAAAGCTTTTGCACAGGAAAGGAAACCATAAACAAGACCAGAAGGCAACCCTCAGAATGGGATAAAATATTTGCAAATGAAGCAACTGACAAAGGATTAATCTCCAAAATTTATAAGCAGCTCCTGCAACTCAATAACAAAAAAACAAACAACCCAATCAGAAAATGGGCAGAAGACCTAAATAGACATTTCTTCAAAGAAGATAAGCAGACTGCCAACAAACACATGAAAGAATGCTCAACTTCATTAATCATTAGAGAAATGCAAATCAAAACTACAATGAGATATCATTTCACACCGGTCAGAATGGCCATCATCAAAACATCTAGAAACAATAAATACTGGAGAGGGTGTGGAGAAAAGGGAACACTCTTGCTCTGCTGGTGGGAATATTAATTGGTACAGCCACTATGGAAAACAGTATGGAGGGTCCTTAAAAAACTACAAATAGAACTACCATATGACCCAGCAATCCCACTACTGGGCATATACCCTGAGGAAACCATAACTCAAAAAGAGTCATGAACCAAAATGTTCATTGCAGCTCTATTTACAATAGCCCGGAGATGAAAACAACCTAAGTGTCCATCAAAAGATGAATGGATAAAGAAGATGTAGCATATATATACAATGGAATATTACTCAGCCATAAAAAGAAATGAAAATGAGCTATTTGTAATGAGGTGAATGGACCTAGAGTCTGTCCTACAGAGTGAAGTAAGTCAGAAAGAGAAAGACAAATACCATATGCTAACACATATATATGGAATTTAAGAAAAAAAATGTCATGAAGAACCTAGGGGTAAGAACGTAATAAAAACACACACCTACTATAGAATGGGCTTGATGATGGGGGAGGGGGAAGAGTAATCTGTGACAAAGTGAGAGAGAGGCATGGACATATATACACTACTAAATGTAAAATAGATAGCTAGTGGGAAGCAGCCGCATAGCACAGGAGATCAGCTCAGTGCTTTGTGACCACCTACAGGGGTGGGATAGGGAGGGTGAGAGGGAGGGAGACGCAAGAGGGAAGAGATATGGGAACATATGTATATGTGTAACTGATTCACTTTGTTATAAAGCAGAAACTAACACACCATTGTAAACCAATTATACTCCAATAAAGATGTAAAAAAGGAAAATAAAATAAACGAGGGTTTATATGTTTAGAACAAAAGCATTCCTCCTTGACTTTCTAACAAGTCAAAATCTGTGTATTCTACAGAAAATCTGTGACGTTATTCCCGGAAAACTACCCTTTACTGCTTCTGCCTCCATTAGATTTCCTAAGCTCTAATGTTTTAATGTACAGGTTAAAAACAAAATCCTAATGTGATTTATTTATAATGTGTGTGTTCTTTGTCTTATTCCAGTGTCTAAAGTCTTCTCCATGGCTGGATCCTAAATAATATCCTTTACGTGCTAAGTGATATCTGGAGAGTGGGAGAGGTTTAATAAATACCCTAACTCTAAAGGGTACCCTAATCCTAACCCTAACCCGTACCCTAACCCTAAACCATACCCTAACCCTAACCCATACACTAACCGTAACCCTAACCCTAACCCTCACCCTGAACTGTACCCTAACCCATACCCTAACACTAAACCATAAAAAAAAAAAAAAAGAAGAGGAAGAAAAAAAGAAGAGACAGGAGAGAGGTGATGACATATGTAAGATGCCTGCTGTTGGCAAAGCAGGAAGGAAGCCCTCATTCGGGGCTGAATCTGCTGTTGCCTTGACCTTGGACTTCCCAGCCTCCAGTACTGTGAGAAATAAATGTTTATGTTTAAGCCACCCAGTCTGTGGTACTCTGTTTGAGCAGCTGCAACTGACTAAGACACCAAGCATCTTTTAAAACTTCCCTGGTGGTACAGTCTCTGCAATCCCTCCAGTAGGCAGTAATGCCTCTGATTTACTATCTTGGTGGGCGTAGATTTGTGAGGGATTCTAATTTGCTCTTCATGTGTACAAAAGCTCTTACTCCCAAGATCATGGGTCAGTAAATGTTCTCTCTGTCGCTAAGGACGTCTCTCTCAATTAAACATTTATGAATTAGTGATGTAACCACACAGTAGCTAAGCCGAACTATTGCACCCATTATGTGACACATTCAGGCTAAAAAGTGATTTATCAACTGGCCTCTCCTACTGCCCAATCTAGCAAGACAAGCAATACGGAATTTCATAACATCTGATATAAATTTCAGGTTTAACCTCATAATGAACAGTCTTTGAAAATCCAGGAGTGCTTCCGTGAACCCAGTGCATAGTTGACAAATGGCCATAAGTCCCTTTGTAGAAAGATTAGAGGAATAATTACTGCATAATTTTGTGGTGATGTTGCTGAACTCTTACTAAAGAGGGTCTGAGCTCCCCTCTAACCAATGCATTTCCTTTTCCATCAATATAGCAACCTGATTTATATCTGGAAATTGCATGAGGGACTGAATGTTTTTACTGTGGCAGCTGAGGTCCTTCTGGCTGTTATCTCTTAAATTTTAATGATTATTTCAATTGAGCAAGACCTCAGTCAGCTGCCCTCTGACTTGTACCCAAGAATATTTTGGACTGTTAATGTCTCAGCAAACTCCCAGGGGAAACAGCCAGCTGGTTGGATCTCAGGTAATGTCTACAAAATCCCCCGAATCTAACAGCTCTCCTATTCTGGCCTCCTTACTTATTTTCAGTATTATGTCCAGGAAGTTCATGTAGAAGAGTCCACCTTTGGGTCCAGGTCCCAAGAGAGCCTTCCCAGAAAATGACTAGAATCAGCTCTAAGTGTTTTTGTCAAAGCATTAAATGCCAAGAATGATGTGAGTACCCCCAAGTCAAATTTTTTCCTATCTCTCCTAGTATTTTGCAATCCTCTGATCTAATACTCTCCAGAACTATTTCTTCATGTAATGCCCTGTTTCTTGCTGGCACCTATTAACCAACCCCTGCAATTCTTTGCACATATAGGCTACTTGGGGAAATGTTTACCCCCATGTTCAAGCTCTGCTGTATCAAGATGCTGGCAATGGTCCAGGAGGCAGCAGGTAGAAAACCAACACCTACTGCAGTTGAGGTCGCTCTCCCAGCAAGGGGGGTCATGCTTCTTTGGGAAGGTGAAAGGGGCTGCTGCTGGTGGCTATAGAGGTCCAGGACATTTGAGAGTTCCAGATTTTTAGAGTCATTCACCCTAATATCTGCATTGCAACACTTAGGGCCCTGCTAATTTCTAATCACAGCCCCTACTTCAGGATAGAAAACCACTTGCCTCCTGTAGTCATGCAAGATCTAAGTGCTTAGCCTGATTTCAGCAAAGCCACAAGGGATGAGCCCCATTAGAGCTGCCAGAGGTGGCTTTAGGTGCTTAGAACATGGTTTAGGTTGTCATTTACTTGATCTAAGCCTATCGTTCCAGGTGTCTAAAATTACGGCACTATCATCACAGCTATTTTCCTTCATGGTGCTTATTTTATCATTGTACACTAATCAAAAAAGGATGCAGCTATGAAATCCTCAAATCCTTGCCTTCCACTTGTACCAAATTACAATTAATCACAGATTAAAACTTGAATGATTGTCAAGCTGCTGCATGTCTGAGCTATTACCACTCCACTTACTATGTGCTAGGGGCCCCTGCCTGCTATCAGACAGAGTTGCAGTCCAGCTCCAAAATCCCTTCCTGATGGTCTGATTTGTAAGACTACTCCTGCAGTAGCTGGATCACCTAAGACATGGGACTGAAACAAGGATTATGTGCAAAGGATTCCTTGAGAGATGAAATCCCAGGCATGAACAGTGAGAGAAGGAATTTTTGACGGGAAGGGAGAGAATCAATTCAAGTTCATATATCTCTAAGCTGGTCCCTGTTTCCTGACAAGCTGTGAAATGACTCAGCCAAGCCACTTGGCAAGAGAATACACGTGATCCATGGGCATCTTCAGAGGTCCAGGTTATGAGGAGAAACTACACTTCAGTCAGGTCTGTGAAATAAAGGACTGGACATGGGATTTATCCTCTGCTCTCTCCCTTCCTCTGTCTCCCAACAATTCAAGTTCACCTTGAGCATAGTTGGCGCTTCTCACTGGAGAGGTGCATTATCCCAGCCCTTTAGCAGCTTCTGAAGAAGGCTGATACTTCATGCAGTAGACTGTAGCATCACCTTAGAGTCTGGAGAGGGACCACACACCAGGGCCCTCGTGCACAGGAGAGAGGTGGGGTGGGGGGGCACCAAGGAGGTTCATATGATGACAAAGTATCATGCTGGAGACAGGGATGAATCCCTGGGCGAGTATGTGTGTGTGTGTGTGTGTGTGTGTGTGTGTGTGTATTCTAGTGAGTCCAGAAAATGCTTAACAAGAGGACCCAGGGACACTAGCTATTAAGCAAGATTGGGTATATAATTTTCACTGCTCAGCATGAAATCAAATCATGGGGAACCCCGTTCAAAAACAGGAGACAAGTAACGTTAAGGGTACTAAAATACAAGATTTTTTTCTTTCTCCCATGGTCTCTTACTTGACTTATGTGTTTTTTAAAAATTTGCTACTTAAGGTTATAAGTAAAGGGAAACTTTTCAGTTAGTAGCATGGATTTTAACATTCATGTTTATATTGTCTAATGACACTCTTAAATGCAAATATAGGAGCATTTAATGCACCTGGAACTATCAAATTTTACAATTTGTGTTTTGTAACTTGTACATACACATACATTTCATTGTTATCAAAACATAGAACACTAAATGATAGTAGCTCAACTTTCTTTAAAATTTCACTTATTGATATATGTACCTTCTATCAACACTGTCAATTTTTGGCTTATTGATGACTACCATGGGACTGAAAGTAAAAGGCACTATGGGATGCTCTATTTCCCCTCTCCTTCTCTGTCATCATGTTCAGTACAGGAAGTAAGCTAACTTAGAAAAGTAATGTGAGAAGAGAACATATGATATTGTCCTTGGTTATTTGTGTTTCTTTGAACATCATTGCCTCTTTTCTGAATTCAAAATTTCTGATTCAAATGGAAAGCGTGACCTCTCAAGGTTGATGAACCTCACTTACCTGTTCATTGACACAACACAGCTTGCACGTGTTTAAAACCTCCTGGAACTCCCAAGCTCATTAGAAGGGGACATTTTTATTGTCATACTGAGTGAGTAAGTCAGATAAAGACAAATATCATAAAATGTCACTTATATGTGAAATCTAAAAAAAGGGTACAAATGAACCTATTTACAAAGCAGAAATAGAGTCACAGATGTAGAAAAAAACTTATGGTTACCAAGGGGAAAGGGGAGAGATAAATTGGGAGATTGAGATTGACATACACACTACTGTATATAAAAAAGATAACCAATAAGGACCTACTGTATAGCACAGGGAACTCTACTCAATACTCTGTAATGACCTATATAGGATAGAAGCTTTAAAAAATGGTTGATATATGTATAACTGATTCACTTTGCTGTACAGAAGAAACTAACACAACATTGTAAATCAACTATACTCCAATATAAATTAATTTTAAAAAGACATGTACATTTTAATGGTTTTGACAGCTGTTTGTACTTGTGTCCCCACTACCCCTGCCAAGCTACAGAACATTGCATCACCCAAGAACTTACCTCAGGCCTTTTCCTAGTGAGCCCCTCCATGCCTGTCCCAGGCAAACTTTAACCTAATTTCAATCACTACAAACTCACTTTGCCAGTTCTAAAACTTCATGTAAAAGAATCATACATTAGGCAATTTTTCACATCTGGTTTATTCCATTTAGCATGTTTTTTAAAATATATACCCAGTTTTTGAAGTCATTTGAGTTGTTTCCAGTTTGGGGCAATTATGGAAAAAGTTTCTATGAAAATTCATATATGAATCTTCTTGTGGACAGACATTTTCATTTACTTTGGGGAACTACCTAGGAGTGTAATTTCTTCGTCTTTTGGTAAGGATATGTTTAACTTTGTAAGACATTTCTAAAGAGTTCCTCATGTGATGGTTATTCTACCAAGAGTAATATGTAAGAGTCTTCCTGGCTTCAAATACTCATTAAAACTGATATTGTCAGCCTTTTCAATTTTACTCCTTCTAGTGTATGCAATGGTAGTTCACATGGTTTTATTCAATCTCATGCCCAATGATATTGAGCATTTTTCCATGTGTTTATTGGCCATCTTTATATCACCTTTTCTGAAGGGTGTCTGCGAATTTTTGCCCATCTTTTCTATCTAGATTAATTGTCTTCTTGCTATTTCATTGTAAGTTTATATATTATGGATGTAAATCCTTTGTCAGATGTTATGTTTTGGAAATATTCTTTTTCCAGTTGGTATCTGAACTTTTCCAGAAAAAGGGTCTGGAGAGAACCTACCTAAAATATAAAAAAGGTCACAAATGACAAACCTAACATCATACTTAATGGTGAAAAGCTGAAAGCATTTCCTCTGATATCAGGAAAAAGACAAGGATGTCCACTCTCACCACATTTATTCAATATAGTTTTGGCAGTCATGGCAATCAGAGAAGAAAAAGAAATATAAGGAATCCAGATTAGGAAAGAAGATGTAAAACTGTCACTGTTTGCAGACTAAATGATACTATACATAGAAAATCCTCAAGATGCCATCAGAAAACTACTAAAGCTCATCAATGAATTTGGGAAAGTCACAGGATACAAAATTAATACACAGAAATCTGTTGTATTTCTATACACTAACAATGAAAGACAAGAAAGAGAAATTAAGGAAACAATCTCATTTACCATCACACCAAAAAGAATAAAATATCTAGGAATAAACCTACTTAAGGAGGCAAAAGACTTAATCTCCAAAAACTATAAGATACTGATGAAAGAAATCAAAGATGACACAAACAGGTGGAAAGATATATTGTGTTATTGGATTGGAAGAATCAATATTGTCAAAATGACTATACTACCCAAGGCAATCTACAAATTCAATGCAATCCCTATCAAATTACCAATGGAAATTTCACAGAACTAGAACAAAATAACTTTTAATTTGTATGGAAACACAAAAGACCCTGAATAGCCAAAGCAATATTGAGAAAGAAAAACAGAGCTGGAGGAATCAGGCTCTCTGACTTCAGACTATACTACAAAGTTACAGTCATCAAAACTGCATGATACTGGCACAAAAACAGAAATATAGGTCAATGGAACAGGATAGAAAGCCCAGAAATAAACTCATGGACTTCTCATTTTCTTAATGGTGTGTTCTAGATAGCAGATGTTTTTAATTTTGATGAAGTCCAATATATCACTTTTCATTTAGAGTTAGCACATTTCATGTCCTAAGAAAATGTTGCCAACCCCAAGCTTTTAATTGGTTTTTAATCTCACATTAAGATCAAAAGAGCAAGAATCACTAAGATTCATGGTGACACTAATTTTATGTTGGCAGTAAGTCTGCTGACACTCTGCATGTGAAGAGTCTTGGCAGATACTCAGAAATGCTTCAGGACTGGGGACAAGACATTGTAATTCAGCTTTTACTGACATAATAGTGAATATTATAATTTATTGTACTGTAAAACAAAAACGAAGGCTAACTTTTAAATTTGGATTTTTTTGTGTGTGCGTGCTTTTATTAAAAGTAAAATTGAATAGGTAACTTGTTTCTGCTATAACCTAACTGGTTGAGTTATTGTTTCTGGTAGAAGTTTTCATGTTTAACTGCATGCCTTTCATCTTGTAGTTTTCTCTTCTTCATGACTTCTATTCATGTTGAGTCTCCCTACTGTAGAGAAACAAATCATCAACCATCTGAACTGGATCTTCTAAGCTTCTGAACCAGTGTGTGCTTTTCCTGTGCTATTCTGTTGCTATAAGCATTTCTACCACTTCCCCATCGAGACTGTAAGGATGTCTGTGAGAGGGACCCTGTCTTGTGGGATTTTTTAATAAATCCATTGCCTTAGTGTTTGCTGTATGATAAGAGCTACATTTTGTTTTGGGGTACCTTTTGTAATACATGTACATACCATTTTTTTAATGAAGTATAGTTGATTTACATTATTATATTAGTTTTAGGTGTACAACCTAGTGATTCAAAATTATTATAGATTATACTCCATTTAAAGTTATTATAAAACAATGGCTATATTTACCTGTGCTGTACAATGTATCCTTGTTCTCATCTATTTTATACAGGGTGGTTTCATTCCAAAACCCCATATTGCCTTCCCTGTTCACTCTCCCCACTGGTAACCACTCATACCATTTTTTAAAACTACAGCATTAGAGTGGTGTGTGGCTATTTCAATGTTTCCAAATATTGGAAAATTAGAATGATGTCAAACAAAATTTCCCACCTTCTTTCTGTCCCATTTGTTCCCTTGCAAAACACATACACACGCACAGGTGGGAGAAGCATCACAATAAATGCATATGTTTAGACAGAAATTAATTTGTAAATAAATTCAAAGTGAAAGCAATATGCAACTAAAAGAATATCAATTATTCTTTTTAGATGTTAATTTAATTTAAAACATAGATTATAGACTCATGTTTTCTCTTAAGAGGGGGAAATACCTTTTTTCTGTAGGAAAATTTTCTAGTAGATTACTCAGAAACATTTTTCCCTAGTTATCAGTATGTAATATTTTTTTCTATACAATATACTTTCTATAATCAGAGAAGTGACTCAACTGTTATATAAAACCTATTGTGTGATGGGTGGTATAAGTGCTATTTCATTTAATACATGCAGTACATAGTTTTGCAAATAAGCAGATTTATAGATTGAGGGACTGATATTCCGAGATTTTCACACACTCATCCAAAGCCACATGCTAATTCATAGTGCAATATTTACACATCAAAAAACTGAAAATAGTCAGAAGTCACAGTAAAAAAGTAGTAATTTTATTGAAAAAGTAATAGTGTAGGCAAAAGAGTATTTCAAATTTGCAATAACAAATTTGTTTTCTGTGAGATTTCCAAAATTAATTGTTACTTTAAAATTTAATTTCAATATAACGGTGTGTCTTCATTTCAAGCTAGAGCTATGCATTTGTAAGTAAAACCTGTTCTCTGCAGTCTTTTGATCTCTAACACTTCATTCCTGGACTTATAATTTGTTTACAGATATTTTATAACAAACAGCCGATACAAACAACAAAACACCCGACAGCAGTTAAAAAAAAAAAAAAAGCCAGTACAAATGAAAAGTCATCCCCTAAAAGGAGCTGAGTATTTCTACTTAGTCTGTAAAAGCTTTTCCCTATTCCTTGGGAGAGCAGGGCTTGCTTGAGGTTACCATAGAACTAGTAATGGCATGGCCATGGCAAATTGTGTTTCTGATTTGACTCCTTTAAAAAGATTCCTGCTTTAAGAAGAAATGCCTGCCTTTGAAAATGCAGGTTACAATGCCATTTATAATAGCTGTAATATTATTCTAAGTGCTTTTCTTCAATTTAATCTTAAAATAGTTTCGTGGAATTATTTTTTTCTTTTTCAAAGGGACATGCATATATGTGAAAAAAATGTCTCCTTCAATTTCTGCTATATCCTTGACACTTTCTCATATTTTTTTCCCAAGGAGACAGAGTCAGTCTTATGCCTCAGGGCTGTGGCAGAAAGAATCTCAATAAATGCAAAGGAAAACTGGAAAATGCAATGCACCTGTAATGAATATTTTAAAAGGGATATATGTCTTCTTTGTTCTTCAAAGCTTTCTTATTGTGAAATTAATTCTTATCAAAATTGTTTCTCAAGACCATACTACTGTTACTGGGATGTTGAGATTTAATGGGAAAAGTACAGTTGATATTCATATGTAACTAACTGGAATCAACAAGGTGTCAGATAAATCACACTAAAGTAAATTAGAACCCACATTTTTCTTAATGGTGATATAAACAAGTCTGGAAATGGCTTAAGTAAATAAAGAAAAATAATATATACAATGAGGATGAAATGTGATATATTGGCACAAGCTCCAGCAAAAAGAAGACACTCAAATGTTTGTTGTAGAGCAGTTAGTAATACTATCAAAACTTCTACCTTTCTTTCTAATGATCAAAATGATGATTTAAGATAATATTGCTTGGTGGGATTTGCTCAAAAAGACTACAGGTAGCTAATGAAATTATGCAGGTTAGTATCAGGAAAAAATCCGTGTTACAGGAACTTAACCAAAAGTTGCTAGTGTGATAGAATATTGAGCAACATCTTAAGGAACAATCTCAAACTAGAACCACATTGCTCAAAGCTTGGCAAATACACGTCTCCTATGCTCAAAAGCTGAGACTCTCTATTATACAAATTGAAAACCTAGTATTTGATACAGTTCTTGATACATAGCGGGATCCATGTTTTATTTATCTGCTTGCTTCAGTGCTATTAAATTATTCAACATTTCTCCATTTATATCCTTATGATGATTCTTTATGGATTTTTCACCAAGAAATACCTGATTCTAATTAGTTTAATTAGTTTTTTAACTAATCTTTCTGATGTTTCTATGCTTCTGTTTCAAGTTGATGAATGTAACCCTGGTTTTCTGAAAACGTCTCTGATCTATACATTTAAGATAAAATTCTTCATGTTTAAGTACTGAGAGTGTATAAATATTATCTTCAAAAACCCAAGCAAATTATATTTCTTACCAGAATGCCAGATACCAAAATCACCTAATAATTATTTGTAACATTAATGAATAAGACACAGCCCTACTTGATCTAAAGGACATAAAATATATCCTCCAACTGCTAGCATCAATGTAATACAACTGTTTAAGAAGACCACATCTTGGACTACTTTCTGAGGAAATGCAAATAAAAATAATGATAATGATAATAATAAACAATGTAGTAATCATTTGTCATTTCCCTATTATATGTAAGACTGATGAGGTATACTTTCTAGATGCAATAAACATTATTTCTTATGATGACCTTTGTAGTATTTCCCTTAAAGGTGAGAGGATCAAGGTTATAAGCAATGGATCACCTTGCAGCCTGTCACACACACAGTGGGAAAACTAGCTTCCTCATTCAGACTCCAATCAATTCTTTGAGCTTTTTTCAAACCTTTGCCATTTAAAGGCAAGTCCATTTTGTATTTAAATATGATTCACAACAGATGATTGACGGCAGTTCAAGTGGAGCTTATGAGAGTAAAATTGTAATTATCTATTTATCTAAGGGTAATTGGAGTTTAAATGATTAGCCACCAAAACTCGAAAAAGAAAAAATTTTAAACAGGAAGACGATTCAATTTTTCTACTTAAAATTTTCCAGTATCAAGCTCTTTGAATTTTTGTTATTTTAACAGAATTTATTTTGACAGTGTTTTCTGTGGATAATATCCTTCAACCTTGTATCTTGTCTAATGTTTTTACCTTCACTCTTTGTTTTTACCTCTCACCTTCTACTTATCACAATTTAAGGACTATATGTTAGAATTAACTAATTATAATGATATGTAGTGTTTGTTCTTGGTGCCTTTTTATTTTGTCTTCAGCTTTTCTTCATGACCCCCACATGCAAGTAAACTTACCACATTTATCTTCAATTGTCCCTGATTGTATTTTGCATTGTCCTTTGTTTTGTTGTAACTGATTTATTTGCACTTTAGATTTATGCAGTTATACAGTATTCATGTCTTATAGATGCTGCTTTTATTTTTTTCAGAATAGACTGGAGCCATTTTCTAATATGTTCTGCTGCATCTAACACATACATTTCAGGTTAAGTATGTCCTGCTTCTTGTTTTGCACACGACCTCTTTTCCAGGACCCAGTGATAGGTGAACACTAGTGAGGTCTGTGGGGAGGTAAGTGTAGCTCTTAATTGACCCCTGATTCAAGTGTTTTTTTTTTTCCCCAAATATGTCAATGATTACTTTTGGTGAGTCATTGCCAGAGGTATGAATGTTAATATACACATACTATCCTCCAAGTTTGTGGTTCTCAAACTCTTATTTCTGAGCTATGTAATAACCACCTCACACCTTAAGGAATCAGGAGGATAAACGTTATTTTCTTGTAAATCGCAGGTTTCAAAGCTGAGACCTGAGCTAAGGGAAGAGGTGTAGCCATAAAATAGAGTAGCCTTTCCTGGTTTGAGGTTATTATACTTTGACTGGGATTTTTGCTATCTGAAGATGGCATTGTTCATTGATATTCGAAAATGTCCAGTGGGACTAGGGACTTGTCTGTTATGTAATCTAAAGTCAGAAAAGTAGAACCAATAAACCCGTTATGAAAGTCAGTCGTTGGGAAAAAAGTACAAATAAAGCTATTGGATGATTTCACTGAGTTACACTCACTGAATAGCCAGCTTTCTCTGACTGAGCTCCTGTTCATTTGGGAATGTGTGGACAACTGGTAACAGGTTAGGTAGCCTCAGCATCTCACCGCCCGGGAGACTGTGCCGGGAAAAGCTACCCAGGTATGAGTCAACTGAAATTTATATTAATTACCACTGTACCTAAAACTTTCTATAATTTCACATCTTTTTATAGATATTTATGAGATAAAGTTCTTGGTATTGACACGCAAAAAAATTCCAGCTACATTACTATTATTGTTCACAAAATAGTACCTTGTAATAAGCTATTTTTCTAAGTGTTTCCTTTATGAAATGAAGATCATTCAAACCAGTGTTTCTCAAACTTAGAGTCTGGGTATCCAAAAGGAAAAAGAATCGTACATCTTTTAAAATTACTATGTTTTTCAAAGATCTCTAAAGAAAAAACTCTCAAACTAATAACTTAAAATGTGCTACAGTAAATGGGCATACAAAATTTGATGGAGTTCTAGGCAACAGTTGAAAATTTACAGACATTCTGATACAAATTTGCCTGTGGACACCCTGGGTGGGGTGGTGGTCATGGAGGAGTGTTTCCAATCTCTTGGAACAATTGTGGACATTCATGTAAAAATCCTAGGATTTATTTATATTATCCCCTGTCTCAAAATTGCCAAATACGAGGCCAGTTTCTCCCTGTACTGCAGCCGTGTTTAAGCTGCAACATTAAATCAAATTCTCTCATCACTTCTTTAGAAACAGAGAAAAATTGACAGCTTTTTGCTCATGTAATCACCCATTTAAAGTTGAAGACAGCTATTAAATCTTTCATTTACTTTTCTATTTTTCAAAAAGCCCAGATCACTTAATCTTTGCTCATAAAATTTATTTCCATTTCCTTTGTCTTCCCCTGAAAGGAATGATCTTTCCTGATGATAGGATGATCATTCATATATTGTAAGTTATTAATAGTTGTGGTTGAACAAGTGGGTTTATACAAAACCTTTCAATTAAAAATATATATAGGAAGCAAAAGGAAGACATTCATCTTCACTCTCTTAATCTTTCCTCAGAGATAGGTCCCATCTATCTGTGTTTAAAACTGTTTTATTTTTACAGGATGTTTTACACTTGAACTATATCATTTGTTTAAACATTTGGATAGTTAAGACACTAAGAAATCCATTCAAATATCAATTTCCAAAGCATGCATTCTGGGAAGTACAATGTATATCAAAGTTTATTTTCATGTAAGTGAGGTATATGCTTTTGGTATGTGGGTAGAGTAGATCCAATTTCTAACAAGAAATTTAATGCAATTTAATGAAATACAACATCTGTGAAGATGAAAGCATCTTTCATTGCAAATTCTACCAGCATTTTAGGCACACATCAGGGTATATACATACAGAGGTTCATTAATCAGAAGTACATGTATTGATGAAGTTTTATAAATGCAAATAGTCATGTAACCAACCCCTGAACATAACCAAGAAACAAACTTGCTCACCACAGAAAAGCCCACTTCAGGCCCCCAGAAATGCACTCCACCCCACAGGCAACCCCGATTTTGAATTCTCACCCAAGAATTAACTCTGCTTGTTTTTGAACTTTGCATAAATGGAGGAGTCCTCAGAGTTCACCTTTTGTGTTTCACTTGACACTTTGGAGGCTGACACGCGTTGATAAATATAGTTATATCTTTTTCATTTTCATGATTTATAGTATTACTTTACATAAATATACCACAAGTTACTTATCATTCCTCAGCTAATATATGCTTTTCCCTCCTTTTTTACTATTTCTCCCCAATTTGGAGAACGAGGCTTATATTGGGCTTCTGCACTTCCTGTTTTGCCATAAAGTGTGGTCCTCCAGAAGCGACCTGGGTGTGTATCTGTACCCCAGTTTGTAGAGGGACACCCTCAGGTACACCATTATGAGTGTAAACCAATGACTATAATGTTTGATTCAATCAAAGAAAGCAGATGTGTAAACATTTCATCTAATCCTTTTCTGGGAGGAAAATTACAGGCATATGAATATCTTTTTTTTCCTTTTCTTGGTTCATTTCGGTGATTGTCCCACTTTCATTTCATTTTCCTATCTGAATTCAGGGTCTGGTTCATTTCCAGCTATTGAGAATTTGAGTGCTGGTACCTTCTGTAGCCCCAGGCTCTGTCGAGCAGAGGGAGGTGGCCTGTCATCTGCTCATGGTGTAGACTTCACTGCTTTGACGATGCAGTCATGGCGATGCAGTGGGTGCCAGTTCTGGGTCTTTGATATTCAAAGGCAGCTGTTGTCCCAATGGTATCAACCCTCCTGTAAAAGGGTGTATATATATAGTACAGCTACTCTCTGGCTAATAATGACAGTTTATCTGCAAAACTGTTGCTAATTTCAAAGCCTCCCAAGACTACAACCTGGAAGTACTGCCCACTTGACTTGTATAATTTCTCCAAGTGAAATATTCATAATAAATACTTGAATTAACAGAAAAAGGTTTTGGACTTGTGTGTGTGCACATGTGCTTGTATGTGCTTCTACTTAAAGGAATTTGCCAACTTATATAGACGGGACAACCTGGGAGAGTAAAATATTGTATACGTACATCATGCATATTTATAAACACACATCAGTTACAACTGCACTTTTCAGGATGAGTCCCTGAGACCAGTGACTTTCAGAGACGTTCCTCATGTCTTCTCACATCCTCCTCCTTTGACAGATCTGTGAGTCGAGAATAAAAACCAAAACAACCAATTGCAGCAACAGAGGGGGCTTTATATAAATATCTAACAACATTGTTCTGCTAATAAATCTCATTTCTTGTTATTTTTTCCTATCATTTATTCCCTCTTATTGTCACCATTTTCCAGAATTAAAGATGCTCTTATTATTTATGTTTCAGACTCAATTAAAGAGAGAGCTCTTTGGCACACAGCATTCAGGGCATTTTGTCAGATTTGGGCGCTTAACGGATGGACACACAGTGGGATTGAGTGCACACATCCTGCCAAGGAGGATGGGGAGGCTGTTCACTGGAGAGATTGTAAATCACAGGAAGAGAGAAGAGTGAAAAGAATGAGACATATCTTAAACCCCACGCGTGTCAGCATACAAATTAGTGCCAAAATATTTACATTCATTAGTGTTCCAGGAACAGTGAGGTAATGCTATTGTCCTTTCCGACTTCAATGTTTAATCATTTGTAAGGAGACTTTTATAAAAAAATTCTGCCCAGATCTTTGGCCAGCAACCCTCCTGTCATCCTCAGCTCTGTCCCCAGATCTAACCCATCACTTCCTTTCCCTCAGCCTTGGGTGAAACCACTGCCAAGATGCAGATTTTCATATAAACTCTACAGGAAGACCAGCGCTGTTGAGATTGAATCCTGGATACAACAGAAAAGGTAGAGTCCAAGATTCAGCACGAGAAAGGAATTCCCCCATCAGCAAAGACTCATCTCCACTGGAAACAAAGGGAAGATGGCCATACTTTGACCAGGACACTCAAAGGCATCCAGTCTGCATCTTGGGTTGAGCCTTGTGGTTGCACAAAGAACAGGAAGAAGTGTGCCCACTCCTGAGGAGATAAACATTGCAGAAAGATTTGCCTGGCTATCCAGAAATACCCTAAGGAGGGTGAGGGTGGCAAAACCTGTCCTTTTTGCTAGGAGTGACCTTCAGATGAATGTGGTGCCGGAGTTTTACAGCCACTTTGACAGCTATTATCATGGCAAATATGGTCTGACTTGTTGCTTCAACAAACTAGAAGACAAGTAACTATGTATGGATTAACAAGAGAAATGAACTAAAATAAAATAAAAATTATGTTCACGTTCATAATGCTCCTTATGAAATAGGTAGGGAAGAGTACACATGTATGAACTCTAAAGACTATAACCTCTTAGTGTTGAATTTGAATTCACAGAGGACCTTGGAACTCCTCTTGTGCCTTAAGGAAAAGTTTTGTTTCAGTCGTGCTGGGCAGATCAACTTCCAGGCAGGGCAGGAGTGCTGTACCAGGAATCACTGAACTTTGCTGTTCGGAGATGCTCCTTCTCCTGAACTTTAACTTTTCAAGCTATAGTCTGCCACTTTTGTTCCATTTCTTTTGACCTTAGCTGGCCAGAGCTTAACAACTGATTCACTGTCCCCTGGAGCCTCACACCAGTCAGCCCAAGAGCCACTCCTGACCAGGAATCAAGACCTCAATCTTCGATGTGGTCCAAATCAGAAAAAAGAATCATTTCATTGATGCACACCATGGTCTCTAATGGCTTTGGGAGAGGTCCGAGGTGTGTGTATGCTGTCCACAGAATTCTTTCTCCCCCCAGCCCTCCCCTTGGATTTAAGGAGGAGAAGAGCCTAACCCCTCAGGACTACAATAAACCCAGAACCCTGGTCAACTCTATCAGGACCCTTGGAGTTAAGAATCCTCCTGTCTTTAATTTAGTTCTCAAGAGTAAGTTTTGTGATTCTTACTTAGCAGAATTCTTGCCCTTTGAATAGATCATGTCCCTGAGAAGAAAATTTAGATCTAGCAGGTGAGTGATAATGAGGATTTTGCCTAGGAGTCTTCCTGGGATTTTACTAAATTTGTTTTTAACAGATTCTAGCTCAATTTGCTTCCTTTTTTTAATGACTACTGTCTAAGACAAATATTAATTGGAACATATGATATTTGAAGAATTTTCCAAATCATATGCACTGGACTAATAGTTTTGGAAGATTTCACAGGTTTTTATAAAAGGGTCTCTGTCATCAAACAGAGCTATAAAGTTTGCATGCTATCAGTATATTAGGAAAATCACAATGTGACTGTATTAAAGATTCTAATAAGTCTTATAGAAGAAAAGCATGTTTAACTTGTTTAAACCAACCAAGTTTCCTAGTTTTTTTTGTAGTAGACTAGTGTTCCATAAAAGATAGTATTCCATAAACTATTTAGGAAGTACATTTCTAGGCCACTTCTTGATATTTCCTTTGATTCTATGGTAAATTCTGATTCCCAAACAGGTTAAAATTTTCTACATCCACTTCTCTATATCCCCTGCCTTTGTATTTCTTCTTAGAAATTTGTTCACTTTTTAAGGTCAACCTGCATACAAGTATCTCTTTTCCATAACTGTATCACATCTGTAGTAGGGTTAGTGCTCCTTCCTTAGTGTCTTTCTCACTGTCCTAACTTAACATCCACTTGAGTGTGAAGGTAACAATAGCACTGACTTTGTCAAAGAACATCTCCTGCCTCCTCCTTCCTGTTATAGGTTGTAGTTCTCCAAATCCTGAAGACATAGCTTCTGTTTTGTTTATTAAGAACTCCCCATTTATGGGACTTCTCTGGCGGTCCAGTGGTTAAGACTGTGTACTTCCAATGCAGGGGGTGCGGGTTCGATCCCTGGTTGGGGAACAAAGATCCCACATGCTGCATGGTGCAGCCAAAAATTTTAAAAAATATACATATAAAGAACTATCTATTTTGATAAGTTCAGAGCTTCTTATTTTGGTGGTGAAATAACACTAGACACACAGATTCTCCTTCCAAATAAAAAATAGAGAATAAAGGAATGATTCTCATCTCTTACTCTTTCCTGCAGATCAAATGTCTATTTTTATACTGTGGTCCACACCCTTCTTCTTCACCTTCTCAAACACAGAATATCATAATTTCTGACTTGGTCTCCAATCTCTTTTAAATATTCTATGTTATTAGTTATTTTCCACCTTAAAATATTAATAAAATATTTGTGGAATATTTTGTTATATTAACAGAAAAATAAATAATGTTAACTTTTCCAAATGCTTATTTATTTCTATCTGGTCACTTAGTTTTCAAGAGCGTGTCTTAACAAATACATATTGCATTTAAAAGCAAACTAACCAGGAGTGGGACAAAAGGCAAGCAAACAAACAACAAGGCAACAGAACTTTTCCAATGACTGCAAAAGGAGGAAAGGAAGTAAACAAGGACTCGTTGGTGATTTATCAACCTGTTTATAGGGTATCTGGGCTGTTTTAAAGGAGAACATTTCACTCCATCTATAATTGTATAAATTATGGTTGAAAGCAGTTTTTGTTCCTGGAAGTTTCTGCAGCTGTGTGGGTAGCTGTGAGAGAAATTTGATATAGTATTGACATTTTTTTAATGAAAGCTCTGTCAGGTTTTATTTGTGCAAGTGAGAGCTGACAGACCCAAGTGACTGTAACTTATTATGGAGAACATCAAAGGAAATAAGCAGATGGGAGTGAAATAGACTAAGTATTGAGCTTGGGCCAAAAGCTAAAAAAAAGGGAGGAAAAATATAAGTTATGCTAATTTCTGTCATGTAAAAATATGGCTTAATGAGTAGTTCATTTTCTATTCACCCTGATCAAATGTGGCTGAAGACTAGTTAGTTACAACTAAGAATATTTTCAAACTAGATTTTATGGAAACATCTGTAGAATAATCTTCAATGCATCTGATTTCTTTATAAGTTCATATTTTTAAAAGCAAGTTGTTTTTCCTTTTGTTTTGAACTGATATAACTTCTACAGGATTCACGCATGCACTGCAGAAGGAGGAAAAGCAAATATTTTTGAGATATGATAATTCGCATTTCTGGGCACAGTCCAGAGGGGCAGATAATCATATCACACCCTCAATAAAAATGTCTGAAAGTGTCCTGTTGCTAACATTGCAAAGCCTCCTCTTTCCAGAATGTTCCAGACTATCTTACATCTGACCCCAAACCTGATCACTTGCTATTTCTTCTTCTAAATCACAGCACTCCACCCTTACCCCATTCTTCCCAAAACACCCCAGCTTCCAGTGTCCCTGATTAATTTCTAGTTTTGATAAAAATATGAATTTTCAACCCCAGTGCTTTTGTGCAATCATGGCTGAGGACAGTGTTCCTACTCTCTATGAGATACTTTCTGCAAAACTTCTCCTGTCATTCAAACATCATCATAGAAACTTCCAGAATTCTCTGCATTCATAGTCATTTTTATCTTCATGATCATGGATCTTACTTTCATCTTCACCAACAAAAACAATAACAAATGATTAATTTGACTCATATTTTTTTCTCCAAATCATTGAAAAGTCAAGGTGAAAATCTAGTTTTTGTGCGGACTGAAACTTATGAAGTTTAGGTGACTCCCTTAAGAAAAAGAATACAAAATTACACATACAAAAACCTTAGATGAGATTGGTTCAAGATGGCGGAGTAGAAGGATGTGCGCTCACTCCCTCTTTCGAGAGCACTGGAATCACAACTGACTGCTGAACAGTCATCGACAGGAAGACACTGGAACTCACCAAAAAAGATACCTCACATCCAAAGATAAAGGAGAAGCTGAAATAAGATGGTAGGAGGAGTGCAATCACAATAAAATCAAATCCCATAACTGCTGGGTGGGTGAATCACAAACTGGAGAACAGTTATACCACAAAAGTCCACCCTCTGGAGTGAATGTTCTGAGCCCCACATCAGGCTTCTCAACCTGGGTGGCCCAGCAAGAGAAGGAGGAATTCCCAGAGAATCAGGCTTTGAAGGCTAGCAGGATTTGATTGCAGGACTTCAACTGGACTGGGTGAAACTCCACCCTTGGAGGACACACACAAAGTAGTGGGTGCATCAGGACCAAGTGGGAGGAGCAATGACCCCATAGCAGACCTACCTGCTAGTTTGGAGGGTCTCCTGCAGAGGTGGGGAGTGGCTGTGGCTCACTGCAGGGGCAAGACACTGGCAGCAGAAGTTCTGGGAAGTACTCCTTGGTGTGAGTCCGCTCAGGACTCTGCCATTAGCCCCACAGAAAAGCCTGCAGGCTCCAGTTCTGGGTCACCTCAGGTCAAACAACCAACAGGGAGGGAACTAAACCCCACCCATTAGCAGACAAATGGATTAAAGCTTCACTGAGCTCTGCCCACCAGAGCAATAAACAGCTCTACACACCACCGATCTCTCCCTCATCAGGAAGCTTGCACAAGCCTCTTAAATAACCTCATCCATGAGTGGGAAGACAACAGAAACAAGAAATACAATCCTGCAGCCTGTGGAACGAAAACCACATTCACAGAAAGGTAGACAAAATGAAAAGTCAGAGGACTATGTACCAGAGGAAGGAAAAAGATAAAACTCCACAAAGAGAACTAAATGATGTGGAGATAGGCAACCTTCCAGAAAAAGAATTGAGAATAATGTTAGTGAAGATGATCCAGGAGCTCAGAAAAAGAACGGAGGCAAAGATAGAGAAGATGCAAGAAATGCTTAACAGAGACATAGAAGAATTAAAGAACAAACACCTAGAAGAATTAAAGGACAAACAAACAGAGATGAACAGTACAATAACTGAAATGAAAAATACACTAGAAGGAATCAATAGCAGAATAACTGAGGCAGAAGAACGGATAGGTGACCTGGAAGGCAAAATGGTGGAATTCACTACTGTGGAACAAAAGAAATAAAAAAGAATGGAAAGAAATGAAGACAGCCTAAGAGACCTTGGACAACATTAAATTCACCAACATTTGCATTATAGGGACCTCAGAAGGAGAAGAGAGAAAGGACACAAGAAAATATTTGAAGAGATTATAGTCAAAAATTCCCTAGGGAGCTTCCCTGGTGGCACAGTGGTTGAGAGTCTGCCTGCTGATGCAGGGGACACAGGTTCATGCCCCGGTCCGGGAAGATCCCACATGCTGTAGAGCGGCTGGGCCCATGAGCCATGGCCGCAGATCCTGTGTGTCCGGAGCCTGTGCTCCACAATGGGAGAGGCCACAACAGTGAGAGGCCCACGTACCGCAAAATAATAATAATAATAATAAAAAAAAAGAAACAAGAAAAATCTCAAATAAACAATGTAACCTTAACCTAAAGGAACTAGAGAAAGAAGAACAAACAAAACTCAAAGTTAGCAGAAGGAAAGAAATCATAAAGATCAGAGCATAAAAAAATTACATAGAACCAAAGAAAAAAATAGCAAAGACCAATAAAACTAAAAGCTGGTTCTTTGAGAAGATAAACAAAATTGATAAACTATTAGCCAAACTCATCAAGGAAAAGAGGGAGAGGACTCAAATCAATAAAATTAGAAATGAAACAGGAGAAGTTAAACAGACACCGCAGAAATATAAAGCATCGTAAGAGACTAGTACAATCAACTCTATGCCAATAAAATGGACAACCTGGAAGAAATGGACAAATTCTTAGAAAGGTATAACCTTCCAAGACTGAACCAGGAAGAAATAAAAGATATGAACAGACCAATCACAAGTAATGAAATTGAAACTATGATTAAAAATCTTCCAGAAAACAAAAGTCCAGGACCAGATACCTTCACAGCTGAATTCTATCAAACATTTAGAAAAGAATTAACACCCATCTTTCTCAAACTCTTCCAAAGAATTGTCGAAAAGGGAACACCCCCAATCTCAATCTTTGTGACCACTATCACCCTGATACCAAAACCAGAGATATTACAAAAAAAGTAAATCACAGACCAATATCACTGATGAATATAGATGCAAAAATTGTCAACAAAATACTAGCAAACAGAATCCAATAAAACATTAAAAGGATCATACACCATGATCAAGAGGGATTTAATCCCAGGGATGCAGTGATTCTTCAATATATGCAAATCGATCAATGTGATACACTATATTAACAAACTGAAGAATAGAAAACATATTATCATCTCAATAGATGCAAAAAAAGCTTTTGACAAAATTCAAAACACATTTATGATAAAAACTCTCCAAAATGTGGGCATAGAGGGAAGCTACCTCAACATAAAAAGGCCATATACGACAAATCCACAGCAAACATCATTCTCAATGGTGAAAATCTGAAAGCATTTCCTCTAAGATCAGGAAGAAGACAAGGATGCCCTCCCTCACCATTCTTATTCAGCATAGTTTTGGAAGTCCTAACCAAGGCAATCAGAGAAGACAAAGAAAAAAAGGAATACAAATTGGAAGAGGAAGGACAACTGTCACGGCTTGCAGATGACATGATACTCTACATAGATAATCCTAAAGATGCCACCAGAAAACTACTAGAGCTAATCAATGAATTTGGTAAAGTTGCAGGATAAAAAATTAATGCACAAAAATCTCTTGCATCCCTATATGCTAAGAGTGAAAAATCAGAAAGAGAAATTAAGGAAACAATCCCATTCACCACTGCAACCAAAAGAATAAAATACCTAGGAACAAACCTACCTAAGGAGGTAAAGGACCTGTATGCAGAAAACTATAAGACACTGATGAAAGAAATCAAAGATCACACAAACAGATGGAGAGAATACCATGTTCTTGGATTGGAAGCATCAATACTGTGAAAATGACTATACTACCCAAAGCAATATACAGATTCAGTGCAATCCCTATCAAATTATCAATGGTATTCTTTACAGAACTAGAACAAAAAATCTTAAAATTTGTATGGAGACACAAAAGACCCTGAATAGCCAAAACACTCTTGAGGGAAAAAAAATGGGGCTAGGAGAAGCAGATTCCCTGACTCCAGATTATACATCAAAGCTACAGTAATCAAGACAATATAGTACTGGCACAAAAACAGAAATATAGATCAATGGTACATGATAGAAAGTCCAGAGATAAACCCACGCACCTATGGTCAACTAATCTATGACACTGGACTCAAGGATATACAATGGATAAAAGACAGTCTCTTCAGTAATTGGAGCTGGGAAAACTGGACAGCTACATGGAAAAGAATGAGATTAGAACACTTCCTAACACCATACATAAAAATAAACTCAAAATGGATTAAAGACATAAATGTAAGGCCAGACACTAGAAAACTCTTAGAGGAAAACATAGGAGGAACACTCCATGACATAAACCACAGGAAGATCCATTTTGATCCACAACCTGGGGAAGTGGAAATAAAAACAAAAATAAACAATTGTTTGTAGATTTTTTTGATGATGGCCATTCTGACTGATGTGAGGTGATACCTCATTGTAGTTTTGATTTGCATTTGTCTAATGATTAGTGATGTTGAGCATCCTTTCATATATTTGTTGGCAATCTGCATATCTTCTTTGGAGAAATGTCTGTATAGGTCTTCTGCTCATTTTTGGATTGGATTATTTGTTTTTTTGATAATGAGCTGAATATGCTGCTTGTATATTTTGGAGATTAATCCTTTGTCAGTTGCTTCATTTGCAAATATTTTCTCCCATTTTCAGGGTTGTCTTTTTGTCTTGTTTATGGTTTCCTTTGCTGTGCAAAAGCTTTAAGTTTCATTAGGACCCATTTGTTTATTTTTGGTTTTGTTTCCATTCCTCTAGGAAGTGGGTCAAAAAGGATCTTGCTGTGATTTATGTCATAGAGTGTTCTGCCTATGTTTTCCTCTATGAGTTTGATGGTGTCTGGCCTTACATTTAGGTCTTTAATCCATTTTGAGTTTCTTTGTGTGTGTGTGTAGGGTGTTAGGGAGTGTTCTAATTTCATTCTTTTATGTGTAGCTGTAGAGTTATCACAGCATCACTTATTGAAGAGAGTGTCTTTTCTCCATTGTATATTCTTGCCTCCTTTATGAAAAAATGTGACCATATGTGCGTGGATTTATCTCTAGGATTTCAATCCTGTCCCATTGATCTAGATTTCTGTTTTTGTGCCAGTACCATACTGTCTTGATTACTGTAGCTCTGTAGTACAGTCTGAGGTGGGGGAGCCTGATTCCTCAAGCTCTGTTTTTCTTTCTCAAGATTGCTTTGCCTATTTGGGGCCTTTTGTGTTTCCATACAAATTATGAAATTTTTTGCTCCAGTTCTGTGATAAGTACCATTGATAGTTTGACAGGGATTGCATTGAATCTGTAGATTGCTCTGGGTAGTATAATCATTTTCACAATGTTGATTCTTCCAATCCAAGAATATGGTATATCTCTCCATTTATTTGTATCATCTTTAATTTCTTTCATCAGTGTCTTATCGTTTTCTTCATAGAGGTCTTTTGTCTCCTTAGGTAGGTTTATTACTAAGTATTTTTCTCTTTTTGTTGCAATGGTAAATGGGAGTATTTCCTTAATTTCTCTTTCAGATTTTTCATCATTAGTCTATAGGAATGCAAGAGATTTCTGTGCATTAATTAGTATCCTGTTGCCTTGCCAAATTCATTGATTAGTTCTACTGGTTTTCTGGAAGCATCTTTAGGATTCTGTATGTATAGTATCATGTCAGCTGCAAACAGTGACCGCTTTACTTCTTCTTTTCCAATTTGGATTCCTTTTATTTCTTTTTCCTCTTTTATTGATTTCCAAAACTGTGCTGAATAATAGTGGTGAGAGTGGACAACTTAGTCTTGCTCCTGATCTTAGACGAAATGGTTTCAGTTTTTCAACATTGAGAACGATGATGCCTTTGGGTTTGTCATATATGGCCTTTATTATGTGGAATTAAGTTCTCTCTATGCCTACTTTCTGGAGGATTTTATCATAAATAGGTGTTGAATTTTGTTGAAAGTTTTTTCTGCATCTATTGAGATTATCCTATGGTTTTTATCCTTCAGTTTGTTAATACAGTGTATCACATTGATTGCTTTGCAAATATTGAAGAGCCCTTGTATTCCTGGGATAAACCCCACTTGATCATGGTGTATGATCCCTTTACTGTGCTGCTCGATTCTGTTTGCTGGTATTTTGTTGAGCATTTTCACATCTGTTTTCATCAGAGATATCGTCCTGTAGTTTTCCCTTTTTGTGATATCTTTTTCTGGTTTTGGTGTCAGGGTGATGGTGGTTTCTTAGAATGAGTTTGGGAATGTTCCTCCCTCTGCTATGTTTTGGAACAGTTTGAGAAGGATAGGTGTTAGCTCTTCTCTAAATGTTTGATAGAGTTCACCTGTGAAGCCATCTTGTCTTGGTCTTTTGTTTGTTGGAAGACGTTTAATCACAGTCTCAATTTTGGTGTTTGTGATTGGTCTGTTTGTATTTTCTATTTCTTCTTGGTTCAGTATCGGAAGGTTGTTCTTTTCTAAGAATTTGTCCATTTCTTCCAGGTTGTCCATTTTATTGGCATATAGTTGCTTGTAGTAATCTCTCATCATCCTCATATTTCTTCAGTGTTACTTATTACTTCTCCTTTTACATTTCGAATTCTATTGATATGAGTCTTCTCTCTTTTTTTCTTGATGAGTCTGGTTAATGGTTTATCAATATTTTTATCTTCTCAAAGAACCAGCTTTTAGTTGTATTGATCTTTGCTACTGTGTCCTTCATTCCTTTTTCATTTTTTTCTGATCTGATATTTATGATTTCTTTCCTCTGCTAACTTTGGGGGTTTTTTGTTCTTCTTTCTCTAATTGCTTTAGGTGTAAGTTTAGGTTGTCTATTTGAGATGTTTCTTATTTCTTGATGTAAGATTGTATTGTTATAAACTTCCACCTTAGAACTTCTTTTGCTGCATCCCATAGGTTTGGGGTCATCACGTTTTCACTGTCATTTGTTTCTAGGTATTTTTAATTTCCTTTTTGATTTCTTCATTGATCTCTTCGTTATTTAGTGTGTTTTGCTTAGCTTCCGTGTGGTTGTATCTTTTCCAGGTTTTTTTCCTGTAATTGATGTCTAATCTCATAGCATTGTGGTCGGAAAAAATACTTGAAACTATTTCAATTTTCTTAAATTTACCAAGGCTTGATTTGTGACCCAAGGTATAATGGTCCTCATTTATTTTTATTTTGAATGTCTGTCCATGGGTGAAAGTGGAGTGTTAAAGTTCCCTACTATGATTGTATTAAGGCCAATTTCCCCTTTTATGGCTGTTAGCATTTGCCTTATGTATTGAGGTGCTCCTATGTTGGGTGCATTAATATTTACAATTGTTATATCTTCTTGGATTGATCCCTTGATCATTATGTAATGTCCTTCTTTGTCTCTTGCAATAGTCTTTATTTTTAAAGTCTATTTTGTCTAATATGAGAACTGCTACTTCAGCTTTCTTTCCATTTCAATTTGCATATAATATCTTTTTCCAACCCCTCACTTTCAGTCTGTATGTGTCCCTAAGTCTGAAGTTGATCTCTTGTAGAGAGCATATATATGGGTCTTGTGTTTTTATCCATTCAGCCACTCTATGTCTTTTGGTTGGAATATTTAATCCATTTACATTTAAGGGAGTTATTGATATCTATGTTCCTATTACCATTTTCTTAATTGTTTTGGGGTTGTTTTTGTAGGTCTTTTCCTTTTCTGTGTTTCCTGCCTAGAGAAGTTCCTTTAGCAATTGTTGTAAAGCTGGTTTGGTGGTGCTGAGTTTTCTTAACTTTTACTTGTCTGTAAAGGTTTTGATTTCTCCATCTAATCTGAATGAGATCCTTGATGGGTAATCTTGGTTGTAGGTTTTTCCCTTTCATCACTTTAAATATGTCCTGCCAATCCCTTCTGGCTTGCAGAGTATCTCCTGAAAGATCAGCTGTTAACCTTATGGGGATTCCCTTGTATGTTATTTGTTGCTTTTCCCTTGCTGCTTTTAATATTTTTTCTTTGTATGTAATTTTTGATAGTTTGATTAATATGTGTCTTGCCATTTTTCTGCTTGGATTTATCCTTGACTATATCATTTCCCATATTAGGGAAATTTTCAACTATAATCTCTTCAAATATTTTCTCAGTTCCTTTCTTTTTCTCTTCTTCTTCTGCGACTCCTATAATTCGAATGTTGATGTGTTTAATGTTGTCCCAGAGGTCTCTGAGACTGTCATCAATTCTTTTCATTCTTTTTTCTTTATTCTGCTATGTGACACTTGTTTCCAATATTTTATCTTGCAGGTCACTTACCTGTTCTTCTGCATCAGTTTTTCTGTTATTGATTCCTTCTAGAGAATTTTGAATTACATTTATTGTGTTGCTCATCATTGTTTGTTTGCTCTTTAGTTCTTCTAGGTACTTATTAAACGTTTCTTGTATTTTCTCCATTCTATTTCCTAGATTTTGGATCATCTTTACTATCATTATTCTGAATTCTTTTTCAGGTAGACTGTTTATTTCCTCTTCATTTGTTTGGTCTGGTGAGTTTTTACCTTTTTCCTTCATCTGCTGTGTGTTTTTCTGTCTTCTCTTTTGATTAACTTACTCTTCACAGCCTGCAGGTCTGTAGTTCCCGTTGTTTTTGGTGTCTGCCTCCAGTGGCTAAGGTTGGTTCAGTGTGTTGTGTAAGCTTCCTGGTGGAGGAGACTGGTGTCTGTGTTCTGGTGGATGAGGCTGTATCTTGTCCTCCAGGTAGGCAGGTCCACATTCACTGGTGCGTTTTGGGGTGTCTGTGACCTTATTATGATTCTAGACAGCCTCTCTGCTAATGGGTGGGCTTGTGTTCCTGTCTTGGTAGTTGTTTGTCATAGGGTGTCCAGTGCTGTAGGTTGCTGGTCATTGAGTGGAGCTGGGTCTTAGTGTTGAGATGGGTATCTCTGGGAGAGCTTTTGCCTTTTGATAATACATGGCACTGAGAGGTCTCCGGTGGACCAGTGTCCTGAACTCAGCTCTCCCACCTCAGAGGCACAGACCTGCCAGCTGGCTCAAATACCAAGACATTGTCAGCCACATGGCTCAGAAGAAAAGTGAGAAAAAGTGAAAGAAAGACTAAAATAGAATATATTTATTAAAATAAAAAAATATTAAAAATGGAAAAGTAATAAAAAGAAAGAAAGAAAAAAGAAAGAAAGAGGAGAGCAACCAAACCAAAAAACAAATCCACCAATGATAACAAGTAATAAAAAACTACATTAAAAAAATATATATATATAAAATATATATATGGGGAGAGACAGAGACAGAGACAGAGACAGAGAGAGACACAGAGAGAGAGACAGAACCCTAGGACAAATGCTAAAAGCCAAGCTATACAGACAAAATCACACAAAGTCCCTCACCACAATTTTGGGATGATTCATTGTCTCTTCAGGTATTCCGTAGATGCAGGGTACATCAAGTTGATTGTGGGGATTTAATCTGCTGCTCCTGAGATTGCATGGAGAGATTTCTCTTTCTCTTCTTTGTTCGCACAGCTCCTGGGTTTCAGCTTTGGATTTGGCCCCATCTATGGTGTAGGTCACCTTAGGGTGTCTGTTCTTCGCTCAGACAAGATGGGGTTAAAGTAGCAGCTGATTAGGGGTCTCTGGCTCACTCAGGCTCAGGGGGAGGAAAGATTAAAGGATGCAGGACAAGCCTGTGGTAGCACAGGCTGATGTGATGTTGCACAGTCTTAAGCATGCCATGTGTTCTCCTGGGGAAGTTGTCCCTGGATCACGGGACCCTGGCAGTGGTGGGCTGCACAGGCTCTTGGGAGGGGAGGTGCAGATAGTGACCTGTGCTTGCACACAGACATCTTGGTGGCTGCAGAAGTAACCTTAGAGTTTCATGCCTGTCTCTGGTGTCTGCACTGATATTCACAGCTTGTGCCCTTCTCTGGAACTTGTTTAGGCGGTTCTCTGAATCCCCTCTCCTCGCGTACCCCGAAACAGTGATCTCTTGCCTGTTAGGCAGGTCCAGACTTTTTCCTGGACCCCCTCCCAGCTAGCTCTGGCACACTAGCCCCCTTCAGGCTGTGTTCACGCAGCCAACCCGTCCTCTCCCTGGGATCTGACCTCAGAAGCCTGAGCCTCAGCTCCCAGACCCCGCCCATCCCGGCGGGTGAACAGACAAGCCTCTCAGGCTGATGATTGTTGGTCGGCACCAATCCTCTGTGGAGGAATCTCTCCACTTTGCTCTCTGCACCCCTGTTGCTGCGCTCTCTTCCATGGCTCCAAAGCTTCCCCCCCCATCTCTGCCAGTGAAGGGGTTTCCTAGTGTGTGGAAACTTTTCCTCCTTCACATCTCCCTCCCAGTGGTGCAGGTCCCATCCCTATTCTTTGGCCACTGTTTTTTCTTTTGTCCTACCCAGGTATGTGGGGGCATTTCTTGTCTTTTGGGAAGTCTGAGGTCTTCTGCCAGCATTCATTAGGTGTTCTGTAGGAGTTGTTCTACATGTAGATGTATTTCTGATGTATCTGTGGGGAGGAAGGTGATCTCCTTGTCTTAATCCTCTGCCATCTTGAAGGTCTCCCCATGTTTCTTCTTTATACAACCTCTAAGACATGGAAAAAATTCTTATGCATGAGAATCTATATCTGTATTTTGTAAACCTTATTTCCCATCCTTTACCACTCAGTTGCAGTGCCGGGCTCTGGGTATGAATGGCCCTGCCCCACTGACCACAAAGCCAGGGGAATCCACAGAGAGATGAGGAGACCTTCCTGGTACTCGCTCCTCTTCCAGCTCATCTAGCAAAGACCTACATATTCAAGAATATAACAGCCAACCACAGAACCTCTAAACCTAAGCTGAGTGCATCCCATTTGTGTCCCTTAGCGAACCTCTAAATGCCCAAACCCACCCTAACACTATTTTACTCCTCCAGGAATGTAAGAGCAGTGATCTTAAGGAATTGAAATTAAAATATCTAACTTGTGCAAATGTATGTGCAAACTTGTGTGCAATTGCTGTCGTCACCCCAAGGCCTTGAAAAAAGCATGTGAAAGGAGGAGGCTGAAGCCTTAGCTTCATTGGCTGCCCAGTAAGTCCTTCCCTGGAAAGAGAGGCTTCCCCCTTCACCTGTACAGGACACTATTTGCTGGGATGCTACATATTCCCAGGCCCACCTTCCTGGTTCCACTGCCCAGAACCCGGAGATCGTGGGGCCCTCCTTTCCCAGGTGTAGAACGCTAATGGCACTCTTGGTCTGCAGTCTGTCTAGGCTGCCTGATCAAGTTTCTTCCTCTCTTCCATGTTCCTTGGGCAGTGAGGGGTCTCCTTGGTGTTAGAGAGCAGCCTGCTTCTCCCAGCGACCATATGATAAAAGAAACCAGAGACATAGCCATTGTCTATTCAGTGAGAGTTCCAAATCTAGCACCATCTACACTGCCTTATAAAGCCATATTTATTTCATGTCTGCCTATTGATAACTGTGTGTATGCGTGTGTGGCTTACTTTTAGCTGAGACCCTTAAAAGAAAACAAAATTTGTTGGTGGTGTAGTTTCATCAAGAATACCTCCCCATCCCCCACCCATTCACGCAAACACAATTCTCAGGTGTATAGGAAATGTCAGTGTCCCCGAGGTTGCATCTTGGAGAAACAGGGAACCTTATCAACCCTTTACTTACTAGTTAGTAATGACTTAACTACCTGGAAACACATCTTAGAGAATAACTGTGGTTGAGATTATACAAATATGTAGTCTTATTCTACATTTTAATTCCTGCTTCAGTAAAATCCAAAAATTGCTAAACCTGTGGGATCTTCTTGGGTTTCCTGAATATTGATAAATTAATATTATTTAGTTGTTCCAATTATTACAAAATTTCTATTTTATTTTTATAAAACTTTTCTTTTTTCCCCAAACTATGACAGTTTCATGTAAAATTGTCAGGCTGCAAAATTAACTCCCTTGCACAGGAGAATTTATTAGCTGGCAAAGAAAACATGTGATGTGTTGATGTTTACCTTGAACAATTGATGCAAAGTTCAACCTTTCTCATGTTTCTTTGTAATGATAAAGAAATTTAAAATGTAACATGTATAAGTCATAATAAAATATTATATTGAATGAATATCTATACTGTTAATAATGTTTCTAATTAATAATTTTAGAAATCCTCACAAACTGGGAAAATGATTTTAAATTCAATGACATTTAAATTATACATCATTTATCATTACAGGTAGACAGTAAGAGAAACTATTTTACTTTGTCAAATGATCTAAGATTTTTTAAAATTACAATTAATATCACTTTCTGATTTTGAAGTAATAATTACAGGACAAGAAATTAAATTTATAAGTACTGCTATTTTCAAAGAAGTGGTTAGTCTCAACAATAGGAAGAAGTTAACTATGAAAACAAGAAAATCTAGCAAACTCTCCATAATTTAGCAACACCTTGTTTGAACAAATATATGCAATGCAGATTTCAGAGAGGGGGAGTAAGAAAAAAAGAAAAAAATGGGAGAAGATAGTTACCCCAAAGATTAGTACTTGAGCACCATATGATGCATGAGTGATTGAGATGCTGAACCTGTATTTTCAGTTTTGCCTAATTCAATTTTGCATGTCTTACCCTAATATATTACATATAGGACTAATATGTTATTGCTATATTCACTAATGTATGATCATGCTTAGTCAAGGATATGAGGAAAAATTTCTGAATATGAGCAAATTCTTGACATTAAGTGACTACTCTCTAGTCAATAAAATAACAAAGGCACAAATCATTGCATTACAAAGCAAACTGTTTTATTTTCTGGGAAAGTGAAAGAAACTGAGTGCAACAATGGTACAGAGTGGAGTCAGGTCATCTGCTTGGAGAAATCAGGAAAGATTTCATGTCAAAGAGTGTTCTGTCTATGTTTTCCTCTGGGAAATTCTTGGATCCATCTACTGGAGCAAAGGAAATAAAAGCAAAAATAAACAAATGGGACTTAATTAAACTTAAAATCTTTCACATAACAAAGGAAACCATCAACGAAATGAAGACGGAATGGGAGAAAATATTTGTAAATGGTATGACCTGACTGATAAGGGGTTAAAGTCTAAAATATATAAACAGCCCACACACCTCAATATCAAAAATACAAACAACCCAATTAAAAAATGGGGAAAAGATACGAATAGATATTTTTCCAAAGAAGACATACAGATGGCCAACAGGCACCTGAAAAGATGCTCAATGTCACTAATCATCAGGGAAATGCAAAACAAAACCATCACTTCACACCTGTCAGAATGGCTATCATCAAAAAGAACACAAATAAATATTAGTGAGGATGTGGAGAAAAGGGAATGTAAACTGGTGCAGCCACTGAGGAAAATATTATGGAGGTTTCTCAAAAAACTAAAAATAGAACAACCATATGATCCAGCAATTCCACTCCTGAGTATATATCCGAAAGAAACAGAAACACTAATTGGAAAAGATACATGCACCCAGTGTTTCTAGCAGCATTATTTACAGTAGTCGAGATATGGAAGTAACTTAAATGACCATCAACCGATGAATGACTAAAGAAGATGTGGAACATGTATACAATGGAATATTATTCAGTCATAAAAAAGAATGGAATTTTGCCATTTTCAGCAACATGGATGGATTTGGAGGGCTTTATCTTAAGTGAAATAAGTCAGACAGAGAAAGACAAATACTGTGTCATGTCACTTACTTGTGGGATATAAAAAATACAACAAAATAGTGAATATAACAAAACAGAAACAGACTCACAGGTATAGAGAACAAACTAGTGCTTATCAGTGGGGAGGGAAGAGAGGCAAGATAGGGGTAGAGGAATAAGAGGTACAAACTGTTGTGTATAAAATAAGCTAAAAGGTTATACTGTACAACACAGGGAATACAGTCAATATTTTATAATAACTATAAATGGAGTATAGCCATTAAAATTTGTGAATCACCATATTGTACAACTTATATAACATTGTACATCAACTATACCTCAATAAAAAAAAAAAAAGACCTCATAGAAGTGTCGATTTGTGAACCAGGTCTTGACACTTTGGAACTGAAGGAAGAGAAGAAACCAGCCTAGGGGGCAGAGGCAAGGTGGTACCAGTGGGAAAAGAGAAGCACCATGAGTGCAGAACTGCAGGAGTTATGAAAGGCAGACTTCCTGGAACAAAATAGAGGCTGAGAATAAAAGTGATGAAGTCCCCTGTGTGTTGGGGTGAAAGCACTGAGAAAAGTCATTTAATTTCAATGACTGGATTAGATGGCATTTTAAAGGTAATTAAATTTAATCCCACCTAAAATGGAATCCCCCTCCACCTTCTATTTATTCTCAGCTAAAAATCAACTGCTGCATACTACGCTAGTCAACGCTGGGCTCACACTGAATTTTGCTTTCTTCTCTTTCTTGTAGTAGATTATTCATGCCACTATTATTTTACCCTCCAGAATATGTTCTTCTGCACATTCTGAGTTTAGGCCAGCCTTCTTTAACATATATGATCTGTTTATGTTTTTTCTTTATTCACTACTTAGGAGGGGTCTGAGAGGCTCAGAATCTACTGTAAACAGGCAGGTGGATGGTACATTCAGGGCTGATGGTGGGGATGAGGGGGCGGGGGGAACCCAGGACCTTCCTACAGGCAGTCAGTAAATTACCGTTTGTTACTGTCTGTTTTCTGGTCCATGAGACCTGTTCTAGAAAGACAGCGCCTATTTCATAATGGTTGGTAAGCATTGCGGATACTTGTTTATTTTCTCAGATCTTAATGTGAAGAGTTAGATGTTGTACGTGTTTTCAGTTTCTGCTGTTTTGCAACCTTTTATTGTGTGCAATTCCATCTGCCTGAGGAAGGATCCCTCCATCTTACTGTCTGGTAATTATTACTGCATAATTTAAAGCGGTAGGCAAGTTACTTCATCTCTTACCAAAAACAGTGGGTTACACACACACACACACACACACACACACACACACACCAAACTCCAAATCACACCACCCACTTTACCTTTCCAGGCTCTGCCATTCCCTTATATCTCTTAACCCAGGGATCCAGCAAAGATCCCCCCTCATCCTGGTCCAGCAGCCCATCCCCACAATTCTTGGAACTGAAGTACCTGAGCCTGTGCTGAAGCGCTGTCCACAAACACACCAAGCTGGGGAAACGCCCCACCCTGCAGGAGACGTCAGTGCTTAGTTCTGTCTTCATTCACTGACTCTCCCTTTTTATCTAAAAGCATCAGTAAGTCTTGGTTGGTAGACCTTCCTCCAGCTGACTTTCAGTTGTGCTGTTAAAAGCTTGCTCTGCTCCTTACTTTAGTGGTATTTCTCTGTGAAGGGGTGGTGAGGAATCGTGTTCAGAACCCCAAATTATTTGACTAATGCAAACATGCGGGGAACGACCCATCAAATTGTGTCTCTTCTAGCTAAAGTCCTATTTCAGTAACAGAAACAATTTGAAATATTTGAAGGGTATCTTCTTATCCCACCTTCTAGAGGTGTGAATTCCATTCCCAGCATGAAGGCAGGGTGACATTAGGAAAGAAAATGGATGGTCGGGTATTTCTTTTGGTGGAATTGTGTGATGCCTCACCCCCTACATAGTTTAACCACAGAAGGGGTCTCCTTAACCTCGGAAGCAGGAAAAAATGTGAGTTTTTACTTCTAAACTTGGCAATAACATGACGTTTCTCTAAATCTAAGTCTGGTCAATGCCAGAATTTGTATATGAGTGTTTCTTTTCAAGGTAAATTGATACATTTTCAAAAATCAAACACATTTTCTATTCCTTCACTTATGCCCTTTTTATTTACATTCTTTAATTTTCTTTCTTCTTTTTTTTTGTTTCTTGTTTCTTTACCTGTGCCCTTTTATAGGTAACTGTTCTCAGCCTTCTCGGGGAACACAATAATCTCATGAAAGAGGATCCAATAGACAGATATGAAGTAGTAGGATGGACAGTTGAAGGCCATGATTTCAGAATATTTGTGGGGAAGTAGGGAGGGCGATATGTCTTTTCAAATGCATTGGATAGCACTTAGGGAATTTTTCAACTATCAGCAAAAAAGATGTCTCTTTGTGGTGTTTTCTGACTGCTGTAATTTATGGAGGCTTTTTTCTGGATTATTTTGAAGCTGTGGACACTATTAACAATTTTAAAATAACATACTCAAAAGTGACAGGCTTGAACTAGGAGAACAAAGTAAAACTTTCTATTTGGAGAACGATTTTTAAAAAAACTTTCAGTGTGGTGGCTATTTCCTATGCATTTATCATAGACTTTCAGAGCCAGCAGGAGAGTGGAGGTCAAGCCATCTACAGGAGATGTCTGAGGAGCTCAGAGCATCCTGTAAACTCTGTGGAGAAGAGACACAGGTGCTTACCTGCAGCAAAGGGAGCAGCTAGCTTCTCCCTCCCCCCTTCCTTCCTTCCTTCCTTCCTTCTTTCTTTCCTTATTTTCTTTTTCTTTTGTTTGGTCTCTCTCTCTCTCTCTTTTCTTTTTGATATTCTTCCCTCTGTTGTCTTCTTTAGTTAAATTCTATCTTTAGAACCCAGAAAAAATGTCGAGTGATTCAAGTGATCACTTGCCTTTCATTAAATACATAAGTGAAAGGAGAATTAATTAATGAACTTCTTCCCTGAGAAATCGTGTACAGAAAGAACCCATGAGAACTGTTATTACAGACACCAAGAGAAGCAGTCCTGTGGAACACCACTTTAGCAGCTTTTGACAATGATCTGAAACCCAAGTAAAGACTCTGAATCCAATTTTGATGGTTGACCACTGACAGCTAGCTCACCACTCCACTTCACCTTCTGCTGGACACCTAAGCAAACTGATGTGGACGCTGGAGGTACCTTCCCCTGCTGCTCAAGCTTTGGTTCATGTGTGGGATCACTCATCCCAGTCCCATCCCCAGTCTCCTTGAAACCCCAAAGTCAGTCCCTTTTCCCCACTGTTTTAAATCATGATTGGACCTGCTTAGAAAGCCTCCCTTGCTTTCTCCAGAAATCCTCAATGGGTGAGTAAATAACATTTTCAGTCCATAGAGCTTATTCAGGCTTTATCTGTTTTACATGTACTCACGTGTGTGTGTGTGTGTGTGTGTGTGTATGTGGTGTGTGTAGTTCTATCCAGTTTTATCACGTGCGTCAGTTAGTCTAGCTAGTCAGCATGCAGAGCTGTCCTGTCACCACAAGTCCCTCTCACGGTGTTCATTAGTCACCACACTCACTCTTCCTGACACCTCCACCACTAAGCCCTGACAACCACTAATCAGCTCCCAGCTCTCTAATCCTGTCATTCAAGAGCATTATGTAAATGGAATCATGCAACAGGTAGCCTTTGAGACTGATTCTTTTCTCTCAGAATAATCTTTTTCAGATCCATCCAAGCTGCTGCATGGATCACTGGTTTGCTCCTTTTCAGTGCTGAGTAGTATCCCACCACCTGGGTGTTCCACAATTTGTTTAACCACTCCCCCATTGAAAGACATTTGTGTCGCTGCAGTTTTTTGCCTATTATGATTAAAGCTACTATGAACATTTGTGTACAAAATATTGCTTTTCATTTTACTGGGATAAATGTCCCAAAGTGCAATAGCTGGGTTATCTGGTAAGTGTATGCTTAGCTCTACAAACAAACAAACAAACAAACAAACAAAAAAAACCCCAAAACTCTCATCTTGATTCCCAGAGTGGAAAATTAAAAAAAAGGTCTTATTCATACCCTCCCAATGTTTGGGTGGTGTGATCAGTCTTTACATCCAAACAAAATTTTGAGTTGGGTGTTAGTGAGGCCCATAATGTACTCAAGATCAGAATTCTTTCTTCTGTTATGGGAGATTCTTATGTGTCTGTAAGAAAAGGAAGGGACCATTGGTAAGGACTGAAACCACAGCCAAGCCGGACTCTAAGTGAAACTTAATTCTTTATTTAAAAAGGAACAAAAATCTTGTAGACCCAAACTTATAGTGTAAACTTCATGTCAATCATATATAGAGATGTTAAGTGCATGGTTCAGTGTTGCTGGGTCTAGGAAGGAGAAAAAGGAGGAAGAATGGGAATGAATGTCCCTGTGTCCTCATTCTTAAAGCTGCACAGAAAAACAGGATCAGATTTCCAAAAGCAGGTGTTTTTTTAATTTAAAGCCAGCCTACTCTAACATAATTACTATTATAAATGTGTTTCTAAGAATTCAGAAGAGTAGCCTGGGCAAATCAAAAATCTCAAATGACCTTTAAAAGAGAACTAGAGATAAAAATTCTATCTACTTCCATAGTTTGATCCGTAAAGAACATCAGATTATCATATGATGAACCAGATTCTGATGTTAAAAAATAAAGGACCAAGGAGAAGATTATATAGACTTTGAGAATCTCCTGAATCTAAGATTTATTATTCATTTATAAATATCTCAAATACTGAGCCTTCCTCTCCTGGTCTCCTTATAGGTGTAATGAATAATAATTCTTTTCTAAAGGTATTTCAAACATAAAAGGAGACCATGTGTTTGGAGATAGTAAGTAACATTTCACATGCAAAAGTAGTATTCCATGTTTTAAATATAATTTTGTATATACCAGTAAGATTTTCTTTGGGGGAAGGGCTTGCTTTCTCTATTTTTGATTTAACCTTAGAGTTCAAATGGCTTTAGTGGTCAATTTTAAAGATGAGAAGGTAGTATCATAAAGGAAAATAATTTATTAGAATCTAACAGGTTACAGGGTGTATCAAAAGGAGCCTGTTAGGTTAGAATAATTAAAAACAATATTCTAAGTACGTCAGATAATTCTTAATGAAAGATTGCCATCATTTTCACTTGAAAATTCATGTAGTTAAGAATATAAAAAATAAATAAATACACACATACATACATACCAACATACATAAATAAAATAAAATAACAAACCAATCCAAAACAAACACATAGATAAAGAGAACAGAGTAGTGGTCACCGGAGGGGAAAGGGGGTGGAGGAGGGTGAAATGGGTACAGGGGTCAACTGTACACTGATGGATAGAAACCCAGCCTTTAGTTGTGAAAACACTATAGTGTAGACGAAGTAGAAATATGTTGTGAATATGAGACATATAATGTTATAATCCAATAAAAACATTATTATCATGTTAACTTTGGGCATTACTGATAGAAATAATTTGTTCTATTCATGTTATGAATCACATACTCGTGTATTTTGTTTATGTTTCCAGTGATTTTTTCTATAGTTGAAGAACTGAGAGAGCTCAAGTTTAGAAGGAAATATTATTATTGTAATACCATAAAGCATCCTTACAACTCACCTGAGGTAAACTTTGATATTTATCTGACAGAAAGCATACAATTTAAACACATTCCTTGACTAGAAAATTATTTCTTGAATGAAAGTAATATGATCTATTGACCAATTGTATATTGCATGAATGGCTTAACTATGAATCTCAGATATGCATTCAGGAACAGAACAATCTTACCACAGCAATCTTCATTCTTTAAGAATCAGAACTGCTTTGATAAGGATGGGGATAAATTGACATTTACCAAACAAACAAAACTATCATCACTAACAAAAACCAAATGACTTCTCCAAACACGAGACACTGAAACATAAGCCCTTTGAAATATTTCTGAGGTCTGAAAGTGTCATAGAAGACAAGAAGATGCATGGACATGGTATGTTTTAGCTAGGGAATGCCAAGAGGCCCAATTATAAAAGCCTCTGTAAACTAGGCTCCTCACAACTCTGGAAAAAATGATGAAAGTTTCCTAGCTAATTTACATGTAATCTATCAATCAAAGAGAGGAATCTATTGGAGTTTCTAATTACTCTACAGACCAGAAGGACAGAGACAGTTGAGATTTTTGAAGCCTAGATATCTCTTTCCCAAACCTCCAAACCATTAGCTTAGCAATCTATTAATTTCCACCTTTCAATCATGTCATGATTTCAGATACACAAAGTGACTCAAATGTTTCAGATAAGTCAGGTGTTGGGCCACATTTTTAGGTCAATATTCAAATTCATTCAAGAGAAGTTTGTCAAAGCTCACACTCATGATACAACATTATAGCCTGAGTCTTACCTATGGTAATTTCATGTTTGTATTTGTCCTTTATTCCTTTTCATGGCTGAGTTATATTCCATTGTTGCATATACCACATTTGTTTATCCATTTCATCAGAGGATGAATATTTCTGCCTTTTAAATATGATGAGTAATTTTTATATGAACAGCAATGTACAAGTCTTTATATAAGAATATGTTTACATTTATTTAGGGTATACAGCTAGGAATAAAATGTCTGGGTCCTATTTCTGGGTAACTCTATGTTTTACTTTTTGAGTTCTGTCAAAAGTTTTCCGAAAAGGCTACAGCATTTTAAATACTCATCAGCAATGAATGAGGGCTCCAACTTTTCCACATCCTCAGCAATACTTGTTATTTTCTATTAACTTTATTCTAGTCATCCCAGGGTGTGTGAAGGGCTATTTCATCGCAATTTTGATTTGCATTTCTCTAACGACTAAAGATGTGCACATTTTCTTGTGCTTAGCGGTCATTTGTGTATCTTCTTTGGAGAAATGTCTTTTCAAATTATTTGACCTTCTGTTTTTGCATTGGGTTATTTGTTGATTTGTAAGAATTTTATAATATATTCTGGATACTAGAAAATTTTAATATATGACTTGCAAATATTTCTTCCCATTCTATAGAATGACTTTTCAGTTTCTTTACAGTGTCCTTCAATGCACAAAATCTTAAATATTGATGAAGTCCTATTATCTATTTAGTTTCCTTTAGTTGCTTGTGCTTTTGTGTCATAGCTAAGAATCTAGAATCTATCGCCTAGTCCAAGGCAACAGAGATTTATACCTATGTTTTTTCTAGCCATTTTATAGTATTAGCTCTTACATTTTAGGCCTTTATACATTTTAAGTTAATTTTTGTATATGGTATGAGGTAGGGGTTCAAAATCATTCTTTTGGAAGTGGATATCCAGTTGCCTAACATCAGTTCAATTTTGTGACTCTATTCAATGCAATACTGAATTGAAATGAGCCTCAATGGTGGAGTGAGAAATTCCCATTTTAACAAGCCCACTTACATATGTATGCACACAGGCACACACAACCAGTTTACCTGATGAATTTTTGTTATTTTGAATTGTAAGCAATACTAAGTTATATACCATATTTATTTGTATGCATATGAAAATATATATAACACAAATATTCAATACCTAGTAGACATATTGTGGGGAAAATTGTTGTATACTGCATTTTATCAAGTTTAAGATGCTCTGTGACTGGACTATTCCTGATCTTATCAGACAGTGACAAAGGAAGATTTTCATAAGTTCTATAGGCTACAACTGACCCCTTATTGACTGAAATAGTAAGAAATTTATTTTAGTTTAAATAAATGCAAAAAAAAAATTAAATGATGCTTTCAATTCTTAGATAATCTTCATTTCAGAAATGTATAATGTGAAAAAATGTGCATTATAAAATTGGCAGAAAAGACAGAGTATTATCAAATACTCTATAAATTTACATTACCACCATTTGTGCATGACCAGTCCTGTTTTTCCTAAGCTCACCAAAAGCAGCTATTAGATTGTTCTATAATTTTTCCTTCTGGCTGGCCAAATCTTATAACTCATTTGTATCCATATTTCTGTGATTTATACCATTATTATTTCATTTTTCTGAAATTATTATCAAGTTTAAGCAGAAAAAATTTAAAAATAAATGTAAAACTGAGGAAGAAATCTTAATATCAACAGTTGAAAATGTAATGGTGTATCTAATAATCTCCAGGAAATAATTTTTAAAAAATCAGAAATAATAAAAGTTAATATTTTGGCCCATTTAAATAAAAGATTGTACTCTTCTTATATTAACTAACTAGTTCAAAAGTGTAATGAGAAAAAGATTCAATGTTTCATAGAAATACAAATATATGGTAATTAAAATTATATTTTAAAATGCATGGTTGTTACAATATATAATCAGATACCCAATTTAAGACCATTGTGTTGAGATATGTAATTTTCTTGTATCAGAGGACTCAAAATCTATTAATTTAAGTCACATTACTGTAATTTTGTTATTAAATTTATACAGCATTTGTCGAAGATTTTATTAACATTTCTATAAATATTATTTGATTATCCAGCATCTCTAAGGCATTATTCTTATTCTTCTTATTGCTGTTGCTACTTAAAGAGAGCAAATGGCAGAGGAGCAATATATTCTGGCTCTCAATTTAAAACCACGTGAGCGCTATCTCCAAAATATGTTAAATAAAACTAAACAAAATGATTATTTGGTTTAACTGGATGAATAAATGTGAAAAATACCTTGGAAGCCTCAGAAGTAAACGTTTTCCAAAGAAGAACCTGTTTTAACTGGTATTAGACATGATTAAAATCTGATCACCAAAATAACTTGTGTTGCTTACAAACTAGTCAGACAAATGGATGAAATCAAATAGTTACTCCAGAAGACATAAAGCTGTGTATGTGAAGAGGACCCATATAATCATCATTACATTCTAAAAAGAGGAGAGGACAATGTGTTATTCTGAAATACCATTGGAACAACTGGAAAATGAAACTCATCACACAGTTCAGCACAGACAACACTGGGTGAATCTCAAGACTGACTGATTTCAATACAGTTGGAAATACATGACCACTGGACACAAGCAAGCTTTCTGAAACATGTTACCAAAACTGAACTTCAAACTGACAAAATTGGTAGATTGGGCTAGATATATATTTTAAACCTCTCTATAGAACGTGACAACAAAACCACCTTTACAAAGGATGAAATGGCAAGCAGAAGCAAAACAAATATATGACAAACAGAATGCTATAATCCTGATTATGTTGAATTCCCATGAATCTGGAAGACAACAGATCAGTAGAAAGACATCCGGAAAAGACATGAACAATCAATTCAAAAAAAATTATATTTGAAATATAAGTATTATATAACAATATATTAACTTTTATCTAAATAAATATCTAGCATTTTTCAATTATATCTGATATTAATATATTAATATTATCAATATAATTATATTTATTATAAATTCGAACTACAATTTTATACCCTAGATCAACCAGTAGATTGGCTAAGATTAAATGGCATATTTAAATATAAATTTTAGCCATTTAAATTTTACCATATATATAAACAATTCTAAGGAATTTTTCTAAGTAATTCTAAACATTGGACCCCAAAATAGAATTTCCAGCAATAGTTGAATGTAATTCTTGATTCCTTATTACATTATTTTATAATCCTGAAAATTAAAAAAAATTTTTTTCCATAAGAGTTAAAGAAAAATATTCTGTGGCCATTCACAGATTTTGTGTACATCTATGTATCTCAAAACAGAAGAATACTCCATAAATGAAAAAAAATTATAAAATATGTTCCAATTATGTACAGTAGAGCAGGAGATCTCACTTTAGTTAAATAGTTGTAATAACTTACACACATACACACACATTTATGCATTAATGATGAAACTTCTGCAATTTTATACACATGTTTTTTCTGGGGTATTGGTTTCGGTTCTATTTTCCTATATTTGCTTTTGTGTATAATTAATATCTCTATAATGATTGTGTTTTTAGATAATTAAAAATCAAAACCATAAATAAATGATTAACTTCAAATAAACCAGCTTTAACATCAGTAACTATCTCAACTCCCCCAAAAGCTAACAAGAGCAAACACACCAAAAGAAACGTCTAAGGAAACGCTGACCTGCTGAGGAAGTATTCCCCTCAATTATTACAACCATTAGTCCAGGTAAGACTCTTCATTAGAGTTTTGTGATTTTTCTCTAAATATATTAGATATTTTATTGTAAGTGAATGCCATGTGTGTACATCCCTAAGCTTAAAATAGAGAAGTTTAGATGTTCTGGGCAGTTTTTCAAAGTACTGAAAAGCAACCCAGAAGAGGCACTATAATGTGACAATTACGCACCCCTTGGGGAAAGGACCCAGCACCTACTGTCTCCCTGTTTCTGTGTCCCTTCCTGGGCATTTGGTCCACAGGCAGCATCCTGAGGACACTCCTGTGAGCAGGGAGCCTCCAAGCCTAATGGCAACTTGGCTTACCTTCTCTTCTCCAATTCAAAATCAGCTCTTTCCTGGTGTAACTCAGGCTACCACCACCAGAATCAGTTTCTCTGTTGGGAGCACAGCCACCACCCCTTTTGTCTGGTGGGCTGAGTTCTCTGAGAGCAAAAGGCAATGTGCTCCAGGAGGGTGGCAGCCACCAGGCCAGGCACCTGCTTTAGGAAATGACCGTTCACATCCCTTCAGCTGCTGCAAAGACGGTTTCTCTTCAGAAAGCAACAGGTTTTGTACCTTTCAGTCTCTAGCAAGAAAACAGGAAGGTATATATCTAATGTGAAAATAAAGTAAAACTTTTAGGCTTGGAGTGAAGTATTCATTACTGCTCAACATCTGGCAGGTAGCATCTTTGGTGCCCAGGCGTAACACCATCTATTCTTTGCATCCGTTTAAGGCAAACTTCAACTGGAAATAATTCCAGTCACTAGAAATAGGCATTTGGAGGCTTATTTCATTAGAGTAATATTAGCTCTTTTATCAGTTGTCTCTGAAAAAGTTTTTTAGTGATAAATTCTTGCTCATTCCATATTAGGTCCCTGTCATAATGCTAAGATAAAAACAAAAATAATCTGCTGTCGACAAACTCTTTATCATGAATTACAAAATGTTGTGTCTGCTTGAGAAGAAAACACAAATAGACTATTAAAGCTGTGTTAAGAATCATCAATATGTATTAATTTATTCATGTTTTAAATAAAGGACCTCCACATATTCGCTTTAATAAAAATATGACTTAAGCTCACAGATCATTGAAAGATATTCAAGAATATATGCTGAAACCCATTGAAGAAAAGTAAATGGAAAATCAGGTCAAACCTTCCTTGCAAGACTGACATCAATTAAATATTAAACCCTTTAATAGAAGGTAACTGAATATGGCCTAAATGCCTGATGGCATTATTTCAAATCTGAAATATTGTAATCAGATTAAATAGGTAGTGAAGCAGTTTTATTAAATTTCTGGGCAATCATTTTTTAAAGTATCTTTGTTTTTTCACCAGGGAGTTTGTTTAATATAAACTTATTTAAACTCTGCGAACATTTTAATGTTTTCCTTTCATTAACAAGTTCTTACTTGTCCCAGGTGGGACCCCCGCCCTCCCAGCAGGCTCCCTCAGATTACTGGCAGCTGGTGAAGGAGGAGCCTGGTGCTGTCTTCACTCATTCAGTCACTGAAGATAGAAACAACAGCAGCTTCTCCCAAAGCAAGACCAGAGCTTTTCTCAACCTTCCCACCGTATTTAACTAAAATTTGTAGACTGCAGCTAAATCAGTGCTGAGGGAGAATTTTATAGCAGTAATGCATACACTGGAAAAGAAGAAAAGTCCCAAATCAATACTATAAACTCCCACTTAAGAAACTAGAAAAAGCAGCACAAAGTAAATGCAAAGTGAGCAAAAGGAAGGACATAATAAAGAGATAGGCAGAAATAATTAAAATTGAAAACAAATACAAGAGAAATAAAAATAAAAAGAGAAAGAAAAACATGAAACAAAAAGTTGGTTCTTAAGCAATAAAATGATCAAGGGTGTAGTAAGACTGGTATTTTAAAAGAGACCCAAATTACTAATAACAGGAGTGAAACAAAGGATAACACTACAAACACTGCAGATATCAAAATGATATCAAGGAAAGGTTACGAACAACTATGCACACATAAATCTTACAACAAATGGACCAATTCCTCTAAAAGCAGAAACTACCACAACTCACAAAATAGGAAACAGATTATTTGCATAGCCCGTAACTAATAACAAAGCTGAATTCATAACTTTAAAAAAATACAAAAACTAAATTTCCAGGCTGGAATTCATTGGAAAATTTTACCAAACATTCAAAGTAGAATTACAATTTTACACAATTTCTTCAAAAAAATACAAGAGGAGGTTACACGTCCCACCTCATTTTAAGAGACCAGTATGACTTTGATATCAAACCCTGATATGAAAAGGATAGTACATCCACATACAAAAAAAAATACAAATGAATATCTCTCATGAACTTACATGCAAAAATGTTCCATGCAATTTTAGCAAACTAAACCCAACCATGTATAAAAAGAATAATACCACATGACTAAGTGGGATTTATTTCAGGTATGCAGGGTTGTTTCTATATTCAAAAATCAATCACTGTGTTACACCATGTCAATGGCATAAAGAAGAAAAATCATATTATTATGTAAAATAAAGCAAAGAAAGCATTTAACAAAATCCACACATTCATGTTAAAATTTTTGTTACTATGTTAAAAGATAAACTGAGGCACATTAAATTCTTCAAGAGTTTATTTGAATCAGGCAGCACCAAACCAAAAGTGGTTAGGAGCACTCCACCGAAAGGAAGATGGGAAGAGGATTTATATGTTGGATGCATAAGATACACAAGGAAACTATTTTAATGGCTAGAGCTGAAATGGTTACATTATTTGGAAAAGCCTAGTAGGCCATGTGTGATTTGTTCTTAGATTCAAATACCTTAATCTTGAGATTTTTATAAGAAATGACTGTAGCATAGGTTTGAGTTTGCTTGTCAAGGCGCTCAAGCCACCTCAGTCTAATGGCTTCTTGTTTGATTACTTTAACAATTAGGAATAGAGGGAAACATCCTCAATCTCATTAAAATTCTATTTCAAAAATCTTATAGATAACACCCTACTTTCTGGTTAAGACTGAACACCTCCACTCAAAGATCAGAAACAAGGCAGTTATATTTGCTCTCTCTACCCCATTCAATATAGTACTGAAATACTAGCCACTGCAATAAACCAAGAAAAATAAATGCCATATAGTCTGGAAGAGAAGAAATAAAATCATCTCTAGTTGCAGGTGATGGTCAGAATGTCTACATAGAATATCCCAAATTAACAAAATAAAACTCCTGGAACTAAGAAATGAGTTCAGTAAGGTCATGAGATGAACATTCAACACAAAAATCAATTGCATTTCTATATGCTAACAATGAACATGCGTCAGCAGAAATTTTAAAAACACAGTACCGTTTACAATTGCTTTAACAAAAATGAAATACTTAGGTATAAATTTAAGAAAACATGTCCAAGATCTGCATGTTAAAAATTATAAAATGAAAAAGAAAAGAAAGAAGACCTACATATATGGAAAGACATACTGTATTCATGAATTTGAAGATACACATTGGAAAGATGCCAATACTCCTTAAATTGAATGCAATTCCTGCAAAAATCTCAACAAACTTTCTTATAGACATACAAGTTCATTCTAAAATTTAAATGCACAGGGAAATCCCTAGAATAGCCAAAACAATTTTGAAAAAGGACAACAAAGTGGGAGGAATCATCCGTCCCAAAGTTAAGGCTTACTATTGAACCACAGTAATGAGACAGTCTTTCACATGCAGAGGAATTGGGATGGGGAGGGGCCTGTGTCTACAAAGACATAGCTCAAGGGAGATTTTTACGGTAATGAAACTTTTCTATATTCATCTTACAAGATTCTATGCATGTGTGTATCCTTATATGAAATGATGAAATGCCTGAGAATTTCTGTAAAAAAATTCAGAAATATAGATTGGATCAATGAAGCAATGAACATATGTGGCAAAATATTGCTTTCATTAAATATGGGTGAAGGGCACTGACTTATTATATTATTCCTTCTAATTTTGTGTATGTTTTCAAATTCCCTCTCTCTGTTTCTCTCTTTACACAAACACACACACATTATTTTTTTCTGAACAATTTGAAAGTAAGATGCAAATATGTTGCCACTTCACCCTTAATGCTTACATTTATTTCTTAAATTAAAAAAACACTCTCCTACATAACTACAGTACAAAATTAAAATTAAGAAATTAATATTACTATCTAATCCACGGGCCCCATTATTTAAATTTCACAAACTGCTTTTTTTTTTATATAGATTCACAATCCGATGTGTGATCATATATTTTATTTAGCTGTTATATCTCTTTAGTTTGCTTCAATCTGAAATAATTCCTCAGTCCTTTTCTCTTTGTTTTTCATTACTTGGATACTTTGATAACTATGGCAGTTTTGGGCAGAAGTTCCATAGAAATAATAGTTTGTTCTAATTGCATCAGGAGAACATGATGCTGAATTGTTCTGTTACCAGTGATATTCAATTTTTCACTTTGTTACAGTGATTCTGGGCTTTGCTGCATTGGTAAGTTAATTAATAATTACATTTTACTTATTAATAATTAAATAAAATTAAATAGAAGATATTTTGACACTATATAAATATCCTATTCCACATCAAATTTTGAGCCACTAATTTTAGCAGTTGATGCCAATTCTTTGTCTGAATCCATTATCCTTATGATAGTAGCCAAATGATGGTTTTCTATTTCTGTCATCCCATTTATATTTATTAGTAGGTACTCTACTGTAAGACAGAACTCACCTCTCTTCCTTATGTATTGATTTATATCAACATGGACTCATAGATTCCTATTTTACTCAATGTGTCACAATTCATTAATATCATTATTTATTTTGAAGCTCAGTATTTTCCAGACTTGGCCAGTAGGAAATCCTTCAAGCTAACTCCTATGCACTTTTGACAATTTTCATTATTTTTAAAACACTTCCTCACATTCTGACACAGCAAAATGTTCCAGGTTCATCTTGTACTTCCTCTGTTCCTGCTCTGGTGTCAAGGATCATTGATTCTTGGCTCTTGGGGTGGTACTGTTTCTGGTTCCTCTCATGAGACAGAGCTGGAAAAAAATTCATGTACCCACACTATCTATATCTATTTCCAAATGTGTCTTCTATATAAATGTTAGCAACCTTGAGATCACACTTTGACCTTGGCATTCTAATCTACTGCCCTGTGGTTAATCCTAGCCTTATTCATTTTTATACTTTTAACTGCCTTTTGTAACCTGGCTCCCATTATACTTGATATATTTACTTATATACTTTTTCTCCCTGTGCATAATCTCTTTACCACCAGAGCCATTTCCACAGCCCAAGACAAGCACCTGTCACCCTTTATCCCAGGATTGTTGCCCTATACACTGTTTTGGGCATGACTTCTCCACCCACACTAGACAGGTTGGCGAATTGTTTAGACTCAACAAAGGGAAAGGTATTTAAAAATTTTATAATAAAAAAAGTACTTAACAGTGACAGTTTAAATTTTCTTTCCAATTTGGTTGCATTTCATTTATTGTTGTTGCATAACTGCTGTGGATAGGACTTTCAGTTGAATAAAACTGGGGAGAGTGGGCAAACTTGTCTTGTTCTTGATCTTAGAAGAAAAGTATCAGAATTTTACTGTTGAATATAATATTAGATGTGGGTTTGTCATACAAGGCCTTGATAATGTTGAGGTGCATTGCCTCTATTCCTATTTTCTTGAGAGTTTTTATTGTAAATGGATGTCAAGTGATTTTTCTGCATCTATTGAGGTGATCATATAATTTTTATCTTTCATTTTGTTAATATGATGTATCATGTTGATTGACTTGTGGATGTTGAACTATCCTTGCATCCTCGGAAGAAATAGCACTTGATTATGGTGTATGGTACTTTTAGGCTATTGTTAAATTCAGCTTGATACTATTTTGTTGAGAACTTTTGCATCTATGTTCATTAGGAATATTGGCCTGTAATTTTCTTTTTTTGTGATGTCTTTGTCTGGTTTTGGTATCAAAGTAATGCTGGCCTCATAACAGGAGTTTGAAAGCATTCCCTCCTCTTCAAATTTTTGGAAGAGTTTGAGAAGGATACATATTAAATCTTTGAATGTTTGGTAGATTTCTCCAATAAAGCTGTTTGGTCCTGGGCTTTTGTTTTTTGGAATGTTTTGATTACTGATTCAATCTCCGTACTATTTAGTAATCAGTCTATTAAGATTTTCTATTTCTTCATGATTCAGTCTTGAAAGATTTTATATTCCTAGGAATTTATCCTTTTGGTTAAATTGATTAACAATTGGTTGTCCAAGTTCTTGACATTTAATTGTTCTCTCTTTCATTTTCAATTTTATTTATTTGAGCATCCTGTTTTTGTTTCTTGGCAAATCTAGATAAAGGTTTTATCAATTTATCTTTAAAAAAACCCAGATGTTAGTTTCATTTATCTTTCTTTTGTCTCTTTAATCTCAATTAAATTTCATTTATTTCTGCTGTGATCATTATTATTTCCTTCCTTCTACTAACTGTGGTCTTTGCTTTTTCTAGTACATTTAAGTGTAAAGTTAGATTACAGGCCAAAATATCTGACAAATATAGATGCAAAAATCCTCAACAAGATATTAGCAAACCAAATCCAACAACACATAAAAAGGATCACACACAATAATCAAGTTGGATTCATCCCAGGGTCACAAGGATGGTTCAACATAGGCAAATCAATCAATGTGATACACCACATCAACAAAAGAAAACCACATCATCATCTCAATGATGCAGAAAAGACATTTGATAAAATGCAACATCCATTCTTTATAAAAACTCTCACCAAAGTGGGTATAGAGGGAACATATCTCAACATAATAAAAACAATTTATGAGAAAATCACAGCCAACATAATACTCAATGGTGAAAAGCTGAAAGCCTTCCCACTAAAATCTGGAAAACGGCAAGTATGACTACTCTCACTTCTCTTATTCAACATAGTATTAGAAGTCCTAGCCACAGCAATCAGACAAGAAAAAGAAAGAAAATATATCCAAATAGAAAGGGAATACATAAATTATTATATGTAGATGGCATGATAGAAAACCCTAGAGATTCCACACAAAAACTATTATAACTGATACACAAATTCAACAAGGTAGCAGGGTAGAAGATTAACATACAGAAATCTGTTGCAATCTTTATGCTAACAATGAAATATCAGAAAGTGAAAGTTTAAAAAATTACTTTTAAAATTGTGTCAAAAAAATAAAATACCTAGGGATAAACCTGACCAAGGAGGTGAAAGACTTATACACTGAGCACTATAAAACATTGATAAAGGAAATTGTAGATGATTTACAGAAATGGAAAGACATACCATGTTCTTGGATTGTAAAAATGAATGTAGTTAAAATGGCCATACTACCCAAAGCAATCTACAGATTTAATGTGGTCCCTATCAAATTACCCATGACATTTTTCACAGAACTAGAATAAATAATCCTAAAATTTATAAAAAAACAGAAAAGACCCAGAATTGCCAAAGCAATCCTGTGGAAAAAGAACAAAGGAGGAGGCATAACCCTCCCAGACTTGACAATACTACAAAGCTACAGTGAAAAAATGGTGTGGTATTGGCACAAAATCAGACATATGGATCAATGGGACAGAATAGAGAGCACAGAAATAAACCTACACACCTATGGTCAATTAATATTTTGGCAAAGGAGGCCAGAAAATACAATAGAGAAAAGACAGTCTCTTCAGCAAGTAGTGTTGAGAAAGCTGGACAGCTGCATGTAAATCAATGAAGTTAGAACACTCCCTCACACCATACACAAAAATAAACTCAAAATGGCTTAAAGACTTCAATATAAGAAATGACATCATAAAACTCCTAAAAGAGAACATAGGCAAAACATTCTCTGGCACAAATTATAGAAATACTTCCTTAGATCAGTCTCCTATGGCAATAGAAATAAAAGCAAAAATAAACAAATGGGACCTAATCAAACTTATAAGCTTTTGCACAACAAAGGAGACCATAAAAAAACCCAAAAAGACAACCTTCAGAATGGGAGAAAACATTTGCAGATCATGTGATTGACTAGGGATTAATTTCCAAAATATACAAAGAGCTTATACAGTTCAATATGACAAACAAAAGCACAACTCAATCAAAAAATGGGCAGAAGACCTAAATATTCATTTCTCCAGACATACAGATGGCCAATAAGCACATGAAAAGATTCTCAACGTCTCTAATTATTAAAGAAATGCAAATCAAAACTACAATGACATATCACTTCAGAGCAGTTAGAATGGTCATCATCAAAGTCTGCAAATAATAAATTCTGGAGGGACTTCCCTGGCAGTCTGGTGGTTAAGACTCCACACTTCCAATGCAGGGGGCATGGGTTTGATCCCTGGTCTGGGAACTAAGATCCCACATGCTGTGTGGTGGGGCCAGAAAAATAAAAAACAAGCTGGAGAAGGTGTGGAGCAAAAGGAACACTCCTACACTGATGGTTGGGATATAAGTTGGTGCAGCCACTATGGAGAATAATATGGAGGTTCCTTAAAAAACTAAAAATAGAATTACTATATGATCCACCAATCTCACTCCTGAGCATATATCTGGAGAAAATTCTAATTAGAAAAGATACATGCACCTCAGTGTTCATAGCAGCATTATTTACAATAGCCAAGACATGGAAGCAACCTAAATGTCCAGTGACAGAGGAATGGATAAAGAAGATGTAGTACATATACACAATGGAATATTATTCAGTCATAAAAAAGAATGGAATAATGCCATTTGCAGTAACACAGATGGATCTGGAGATTATCATACTAAGTGAAATAAGGCAGAGAAACACATAATAATATTAAGAGATATAATATTAAGAGATATTTGTAGAGAAATCTGTTTTAGCTGATCATCATTCCCCATTTTCCCCAGTGTTAAGCACTGTTTTAGCCCTCCGGAATCCTGAATTTCTACCTAGTGATAAAGTCAACTCTATTTTATATTAGAATGTTTTCTGTGTAATATGCCCTTAGCTTTCATTAATGACTTCTTTAATTTTGGTTTTAGACTGGACATGGAATGATGACTCTAAAGCTGACTGTTTATGCTGAGGTATTCCACATTTCCTTTTGGAAGGTTTTAGAGTTTAAAACGGACTGTTGTAAGCCAAGGAACAATTAACTTGTTTGTCCATTCATTCATTACTGTATTCAATAAACATGTATTCATCAGCATCTATCTACTAAACACTGCTAAGTGCTGAGGCTAGAACAGTGAATGAAACAGATGAGGATGGTGCTTATGAAGATTTCACATGGTGCATAAAGACAGGGATGGGGGAGACTTCATCACGTCTCTGATAGCCTGTAACAGAGAGGTCCCAGCTCTCCTCTCAAGGGATGCAGTGGCTTGGATGATGAAGCATGAGGAATGCTGGGGTAAAAGTTAATTGTTTGAGCTTATTTAAATCTTAGTCAAAATGTTTTCCTTTGAGCTTTGTGTAAGGCCCGCACAGGAGAAAATGTTTCAATCCACACATTTCCTCTGTTCTGTATGTTAACAAGAATACACCCCCTCCAGGGAAGCTGCCTAGATGCTTATTAAAATGTACATTCTTGAAATAATAGCAAGGTGATAAAATGACATATAATCAGTGGAATTGCACCTTGTGAATACCTATATTATAGAACTTATACTGTATTGCACTTTACCCCTTCATCACTAGAGTGAAATCAACTAGAGCATATTATTCAGCTTTGAATTCACTGCTCCATCAAGCAGAGTGACTGCCAAAATATGGTTGCTCAAAATAAGTTGAAAAATTGGTGAACACATTCATTTATGGTTTTACATTAAAAACTTATTACATGCTAGAATAAAAGATATATCTACTGAAGAGAAGAAGTTTATCTGGGCCCTTAAAACTAAGTAATAATCACACTAAATTAAAATTTTGTGAATGAGTGTTATGTGCTAGAGGTAGGGTTACAGCAAGGTTTTCCCCAGATGTACCAAACACATTTTTTAATCTTTTGTGTCAAAGTATGAATATACTTCTGGGCTAATCGTATACATATCACAGTGGAGGAAAATAAACAATGACAAAGACTTAGAAGTTATTGTTATAGAGTGAATTGTGTCTCCCTAAATTTCATATGTTGAAGCCTTAATCTCACTGGGATGGTGTTTGGAGATGAGACCTTTAGGGAGGAAACTGAGGTTAAATCAGGTCACAATGGTGGGGTCCTAATCCAATAGAACTGGTGTCCTTGTAGGAACAGGATGGGACATCACAGAGTTTTTTTCTCCCTGTATGCACCAAGGAAAGGTCATGTGAGGACACAGCAAGAAAGACTGAAAGCCAAGAACAGAGTTCTCACCAGAAACCAACTTTAAATGTACCTTGATCTTGGATTTGTATTCTCCAGAACATTGTGAAAATAAATTTCTGTTGTTTAAGCCACCCAGCCTGTGGTAGCTTTTTATGGCAGCCCAAGCAGACTCATGCCTTTGTGTTCATGGAAACTATGAATTGCAAATCACTTTGGCAGTATAACTCATAAAATAATTAATCTCAGATGAAAATATTTAACATAACATCTAATGTTACATAAAACCTCTGGACAGAACTTTCCAAACTAGCAGTCTCACCTACACAGAATATCTAGTCACTCCTTAATGATGGCAGGAGATGAGGGTTTAGAGCATTTTAAGATAATAATTACTCTCTAATGACAGAGAATCTACAGCAAAGATGGGTTTTACATTTTGTTTTCAAAAGGAAAGAAGTAAAGAAGAAAGAGTAGGGAGAGAGGCAGGAGGGAGAAAGTCAAGGACGGAGAGAAGCAGGGAGAAGAAGGAAGGAGAAGAAGGGAACCACTACTCATCAGTAGCCCACTTTTGCTCTGCCCCTCATGCCCCTCATGCCTTGTTTCCATTCTGCACCAGCTTTGCTCTAAGTTCTATCATTACAGTCATTCCCTCATCTACATCTTCCACCAATTTATCCCTTCTTTCCTTCATTATAATTCACTTGCATACAGTCATGGTTATTATGTCCTATAGTCAGTCAACTCTGTTTTAAAGGCACTACCCTCTTACTTTGGCTGGTGATCTCATTTTTTCCTGTGGGTACTGAATACTCTAAACTTCAGTGATATGGATAAGAGAGAAACACCCTCAAGCAGGAAACAAGGTGATGCCTGCCTGGAGGGTCTACCACAGCCATGACTGCCACCTGAGGTGAGACGGAAAGGATGAGATGAAGTGGTAGAGTTGTCTGGCCCAGTTCACCTCTTGCATCATCGAGATCCTCATGATTTCATGCATGTCCACTCTATTGATTAGACTTCAGATACTGACCAGCTGCAGTCTCTTAAAAGCACTGAATATCAAGTGTTCAGACATATAATCTACACTCCCCTTTACTGCAACTGATAATATTAATTATTTACCTCCTCCACCATTCATTCTAGATTTTCTTCATCTTTCGTCACCGTTTCCGTTGGTTTAGGTTGCTTTTCTGATGGGGCCACCCAGACCTTCCCTGAGGAGTCTGAGCCCTTGCCAGGCTTGGGTTATGTCAATTGTTTATTCCCATTACCACCAGTGAACACCTACTATTTAACAAGCCCCTGATAATAATCCTGGTCAATTACTCCTGCCAGATGTTTTTTTCTATCTTTGCCTACTAGTCTATCACCTTGGAGAGCTCAAAATGATTAGGTGGGAGTCATAGCTGAAGCTCAGTGGAAACATCAGAGTTTCCCCTTGGAAATATTCTCCTAATAGGAAAAAAGGATCTCCTATCCAGCAGATACTAAGGATGGAATCAATATTTATACACTATGGCAAAGATACTTATGATGAGAGGGGCTGTTTCTGCTTCTATCTTCCAATTTCTAGACTCAAGTGTTCTAGCTTTAGAGGACACAGCAGCATGGACTGCAGTTACATCAGTGCCTGTTCCACATCTTTGATGACAGTGCCATCAGTCTTCAGTATATTGTCCCCAAGCGGGCACATTCGCTGAGCTAAGAGTTCATGCTATTGTTCTGAGACCAGATGCTTTCAGGTGAGCAGACACCCAACTGGCTGGAAGTTTTCCTTAAGGTGAGAGGTCCATGAGAACACCCTCAGATTCCATAATTTACTAGAAGGATTCACAGGACTCAGAAAGAGCTGTTATACTTGGAGTTATAGTTTATGACACTGGAAGATTATGAATTAAAATCAGCAAAGGGAAAAGGTGATGTCCAGGAGAAGCCAGGTGTGAGCAACAAGATGTCCCTCCCCAGTGAAGCTGCACACGGTGTGATGAATTCTCCCAGCAATAATGTGTGTCTACACATGCAAGTTCACCAACCAGGGATTCTCACCTGAGCCCAGGTGCTCAGTGTTTTCATCAGCAGCCAATCACCCCCAATGCTGCTGTAGGTAGCATCTCCATGACTGATCAGCTATTCACAGCTCAGCCTCCTGGAGCAAAAAGAGGTGTTCATCATAAGTCCCATTGTTAGGATAAATTTCTCTCATCACACTGTTCTTTCATGGGAATCAGACAAGGGTCAGTGCCAAGGACAAGTCTTTCTTTTGAACATGTTTGGTTTAAGCAACGCAAGCCTGCTGAGTTCACCCTTTCTTGCACCATCTCCTTACGTGTAAAATGGGTCTCCCGGTCTAAAATGATATTATGTGATTTATACCATAATTAAAAATGTGATTCTGATATTGGTAAAGTGGGACTGTTGTAAGCTCTCTGAGGGTGGCAGTAGCAGAAGAGTCAGAGGTGCCCAAGGACAGAAACAACATGATGCATCCTTAAAACAAGACTCACAGAGTGTGGTGAGTGAACCCCACCCCCAGAACTGTTCAATCCTGACACCGCTGAAACCAGAGACAGAGCAGGAAGATCAGAGTCAGATAGAGGATGGGGGTTGGAGAAGCACCACACAACACCCATCAGATTTCTTCACCTTTCCTCTGGTGTGGGGGCTGAACACCAGCTCTGACTGCCCTGAGGAACTGGTGGAGGAGAAGCAAAGAACAAGACTCCACGCTCCTTTCCTACTCATCCTCCCATGGGTCCAGGGAAGCTTGCGCCAAGCTCCAGCAGCTGTAACCTTAGTGGGGGTTGCTGAGGTGGAGAGCAGGCAGAAGTCGTACCGTTCAGCACATGGATCAGAGCCAGGAGTGAACTCACCAGCCCTAGTTTCAATCAGGTGATAAGTAAATACTATATTGTTATGTGCTGCCTTGAGAATGAATGCAGAGCTCTTTCAAAGAAGGATACGTGTCATAGGCAGGAATGGAATATCCATGTTCTAAAATAATTGAGAGAATAAACAGGGAATCTTGGGGTCAGGGGGGATAGTTACAACCAATTGCCAAAGAGTCATTGGGATACTCTGGGTGCAAAAAGCAGAAAAATGATACAAAATCACAGATATCATCGACAAGTCGTTGGTCTCCAAATGGAACCAGTTGCAGCTAACATGTCTTCTTACTTTTTCTTTCCCTGTGTAAGACAGGTTTTTGTCTAGAGACCTAAAAATTTGCAGTTTGTAAATCTGTGTCTAGTGACCTCGTAGGAAACTCAATGTATCCTGGCCATGAAATACTCAGTTAAACTGCCCAGATGTTGCCATGGAAAAGAGTTCCCAAATTGTAAAATGTTTATGTCTGCACCACATTTTATTTGTAGTTTTTGTGGTGCAATGAGCATAAGTTCTCAGGAGGGTTCCTTCATAAGGCTGCTGTTCAGAACTTAGTTTCACACACACACACACACACACACACACACACACACACACACAAGCACACAGCATCCTGGTGAAGCGTAACAATTTTTTTCACAAGGTAGTTAGAGTTCTGAAGAATCTGTAGACATTTGCTACAATTCTACATGTAATTTCCATTGTATGCCTAATTGCTATTTCATTTTTAAGTTATAATATTTAAAAGAAATTAATCTTCTAATTCTATGTTAAATTATGCCTTTATTCTCTTTGGAGTGATGCATAGTTGTAAATATCAGTCTAGTGCACCCATTACTTTGTACTTGCCTTGCCTTAGTTTATCATGTACCAAATTGTGGCAACAAGTTCCTAATTTACCACCTGCTCTTTCTGGGGTCCCTTCTATGGGCCTTTGTATCATTCCCAAGCTTAGAAAACTCTCATGTGGCTTCTAATCACGTGTACAGTACGTCTTGAACCCATCATAACCCAACACTAGCTGCCTTTACTCAGAATATTCTCCACTACCTCACCACGGTGCTCATGCACACCTCCAGAACAAGAGTGTCTCTTACAGCTTAGAACATCTTCTTTCCTTCACGTCAACTCCAGGCTTTATCTTTTAGAACATAAATCAAATACCAGGTCATCAACACCCCTTCCCTTATTCTTCAGACAATTTTCTGAGCCCTTCATATGCTGTTCCTTTGCTTGATTTGGTATCTGATAAAACAATTTTCTGATATCGGGATTACTTACCCTGGGGTTCCCCACAAGCTTACAGACTCCTGGAGTAGAAGGACCATGCCTTGGTCTTCACTTAGAACCTTCACAACTTACTGGTATGTCTGACTCCGTCACTTTATGAGAAATTACTCTTCATGGGACTTGGTTCACATCATGATTAAGGGGATAACAAGAGGAAAAGTTTTATGATTTTTGTGCTTCAGTGCTTTCACTGAGCAATTCTGTGGAATTTTCATAAAGGAAGATCGACGTTACGCTCTAATGAATTTGCATGTGTGCCATGCATATTCTCAGAACAATTTTAAACCCGGCATCTCCCTGACTCACTGCAGTGGTGGTTATTATCATAGTTTTCAAGAAGACACTGAGACATAAAGAGGAAAATGATAAATAATATGACCTTGGAGATAGAGCATAAGTTAGTTTTGCTCATGTTAGCATCTGGATCCTTAATGTAGTCAAAATAAGTTTGGGAAAATTATCATAAGCTGTTATTTTACATTGTGTCAGCAATTCTCTAGAGTATTATATTATGCTATTAACTATGTTGCATTAATTCTTGTTACTCTGTAAACATATGGTTATTAGATTAGAATATTATTAGCATAAATACAGTCTCAAGTAACATGAAAATTAACATGAGAAACTTAGAATCAGCCAAGAAACACCATTTTCATGGGCTCATTGAAACCTCCCCTATTTGCATAAAGGACCAAGCAAGTGATTGGTGTTTTAGAAATAGTAGGACAGCCACACTGTTTACAGGGCAAAACATTATGCAATAATAAGAAGCAAGTCATACTTTGACAGCCATTAAAAATGTCCTTTACTTCTGCTTCTTCAAAGCTCTTAAGCTAAATTTGTTATATTTGGGGGCAGCCATTATTATTATTTTGTTTTACTATTCTGACCCTCTTGTAGATCCTTGCAAAGAGTGATTACCCAAAGGTAAGAATTTAGAAAAGATATTTTATCTTCTATACCACAGCTCAAAATCATCCTGGTACCCACTGACTTTGTTCAGAATTTCACAGACATTTCAGAAATAAAATTTTATTACATTTTATTTATATTTATTTTATATTTATATTAATATTATTATATTATATATAAATATATAATTAATAATTATATAATATATAATAATATATAATTAATAATTATATAATATATTAATATATTATATATTAATTTATATTATATATTATTATATATTATACTTATTTATATTTTATTTTTATTATATTATATTTTATTTATTTGATTATATTGCACTGCACTATAAACTTCCACTGTGAAAACAATTTGGAAGAATCCTAAGTGGATAAACTATGAGACTGCAGGCAGACTGACATATTTCCCAGTGAAGGAACCGGATTATTTTTGAGAAAATCAATATTATGCCCACACTGATATCATTTTTATTCAACAAGAGGGAATACAAGCAGAGACACCTTAAAGTAAGTGAGGATACCTTGAAATTATTGAAAAGTCATGCTTGGCCGAGTTCGTCTCTGAGGTACTCACAGCGAGAAGTTGCATGCCAAAACGTAGCATGAAGAGTACAGGAAATGAACGACCTTTCAGAACTTTTTTAGAAAAATGGTATTTAAGTTTAGAGAATCTTGACATTTTGGAAGCACAGGCATAAATAGTGAGTAATATCAGAATTAGGTATTTTTAAATCTGAAGAATTTTAAGCCAACTTTTCAAAAGAAGTAATTTTTTTGGACACATGTCACTGAATCATTATTCACATAGAGACAAAAAGCCTTGTAGCCAGTGAAAAAGTGAAAAGTCCTTAGACTCTGAAATTTTAAATATATGAATGGAGCCCTGATATTCTCTTAAAACATTAAATAACCAAAAAAGGTATAATACCATGTACAAAAACTTCCCTCACTAAAAAAAAAAAAAAAATCTCTTTGGTCCTTGGTCTTCTTTTCAATTTTTATTTTTTCTAAAATGATTTCCTTTTTTAGGTTAGTTAAAAACTTTCAAACTAGAATGTTAAAAATGTTAACACTAATTAGTTATTTAGTGCTTTCTATGTAGTAGACCCTGTGTTAGGGACATCATATCATAATTGATTTTGTGTTCTATTTCCCATGATCATCTTCAGATGAAACCTATCATGGGGCGTGGGGAAGGGCAGAGGGTGCAATGTTGCCTGGACTAGGGGGGCCTGAGTGGCATCACTGCTGTTCACTGTCTTAAATTATCCGTCACTAGTTCTGGAGTTTTGGGGATGAGGTTTTACTCTCAGTCTCTTCAGTTGTGAGTCAGAGATTGAATTAACTAAATATTTCCATTACCAAAACATTTTAAGTGATGATATTCACTTTTAATGATTTTTTATAAAAAGCTTTATTTTTACAAATAGCAATAATGATATTGTGAGCTCTTAGCTTTTGTCTCTGAACTTCTCTTCTAATTTATATTTACTCTCATTCTCATTTTGTATTATTTGTTTTATTCAGCCATATTATTGTATTGTTTCTGCTGTAAGGCAAATAAATCATTGTAGAAGAAAACAATATATACACATATACATAACCAGGTGTATATATGTATATAAATTAAACTGCAAACTTTACAGCAGGGAAGACAAAAGCTGTTGCTACTTTATTTTATTTTTCTTTTGATAGTGGTTGTTACATAAATGAGCCGAAGATGGGCTCCAAATATTTGTGTACTTTTTCACAGTGGGCTGCTACCTATTAGCTCAAAAGCCCGCTGGCACCAAACTCAAATTTTTACACATCCAATTGTTTAAAATGCAGTCAAAATAATCAGATTTTCAGCCTGTTAGAGCCCACTTGCTTTTCATACCCCATGACACTGCACTCAATATGTACTGGCCATAGATGGGATAAACCCAAGGACTCTAAGCCCCCGCTGCCCTCCAACCCAGAGACTCTCGCTGGGCTGCTTGCTGAGTGACATTGCCTGGACATGGAAGGCCCTCTTGGACTCCCCTCTCCTCTGGAAGTTCCCTCCCCCTCCTCCCCTTCTCCTGATGTTAAGGACCTTCTCAGGGTACAAACTTGTCAAAGCATCCCCTCAATAAACCTTACTGTGTGCTACTGCCCCCTGATGGTCATATCTTTTTCCTTGTTCAGCACCTGCATCCTTCACACTCATTATCGTGGTGAAACAAAAATAAGACATGGAACCAAATATATATATTTTGCATCCTCTATCTAATATACACTGTACTGAGCATTTTTCATTCACTCTATTATTTTACCTTATGAAATTCTTACTCACTGGGTAAAGGTGTTATTATCCCCTGACAAATAAGAAAATCAAAAGAGCACATCAAGTCTTCCACATCTAGGAAGAAATGTAACTTAAGTGGTGATGAAGAACAAACTCAACCGTCACATTCCATTCTTTTTCTGGTTATAAATCACCAGCCCATCTACTTTGAGCTCTCTACTTTTATTTTTAATTCATTATGAAGTCCTGTTATGCCATCCTGACATGTATCAGGGATTTAATTTTTTCCAAGACTCATTTTCTTTACTTGCAAAACAAATTCAAAAAAATCCGTTCTAAATGTACAAGCCCACATGAAAAGAAGCATAAGTAATTACTTTATCATCTATGAGGAGTTCATACATATAAAAGCATTATTTCTTTTTTTAATTCTGAAATGACAGTGGGCAGTGGATCCATACATTGTGGACATCATGATATAGATACCAAATAATTCAAATGGTGATGTGAACCATTATTACAGAACTTACTTGTGCCAAGGCAATATCTGGTGCATAAATGGTAAGAATTCATTATTTTGAATCCATTAACAAAATACTGATTTGATAGGTCGCTGAAGACATGGATGAAAAAACTACTCCTTAGCAGTCTGAAAAGAAGTAGTTTTCCAAAGGCAATTTAAGTCTGAATTAAGTTTTTTTTACATTAGAAAATAATGCAAGAACTGAAACATTTTCCTCATTTAGAAAGTATTTTTATTTTAGCAGTACCATTATCTTGCAACATAGGTTAAGAAAGATAGCAGAATAGTTTTTAATTTTAAATTTATTTTTAAAAATAAGAAAAAACCTAATAAAATAATATTTGTAAAGCTAGTGTTACAAGTACAGATATTTTCAATTAATTTTTCACTGTTGAATTGATTGCCCATGGTCAACAGGAGTGAGATTCCCAGCTGCTGCTGTAGTTATATGTCACTATTTGTCCTTATTCTGCCAGATGCATGATTAGGTAATTTATGAAATAACAAAAGGAAGTCATAGTTCATTTAAACAGCAAATTGTAGAAGAATTTCTTTGAGAAATTGAATAATTCAAAAGAAATACTCAACCTCATTTTCTATTGGGAGGTAACAAGAGGTGCATTTACATCAAAATTTTAAGGGGTGTGTTTGTGTGTGTGTGTGTATTTATACCTATATTTTAAGACAGAATTTTAAAGCAGTAATAAATTATGAATTTGGCCCCTAATGGAAGTTTGTTAGAATATCAGAAGTTTGCACAGAACAAGTTTTTCTTATTGAGCTCAATTGCCTGCCTTCATTTAGACTTGAAAGGTCAAATCTCAAGCTTTCTCTTGTAAAGATATTGGCTTACAGAACCTCTTGCTTATTGTAAGACAGCATATCTGACATGGACTTTGTGAATTTAGAGTCAAAATGTGCATTTAGGACCCTACTAGAATTTTGTTCTCAATAAAGTTCTTATAAAATAGCTTTATAAATTTAATGAATGTCACATTGTAAAACAGTGACATAAGACCCCTGAGAATCACATCCTGCTGGTTCTCCTCTGGCCCTTCCTACTTCTTGCCAGTCTCCCTGTGGACAACTTTTCTACAAAATGCCTCTTAAGTATTCCTGCTTTCCCAGTGTTCATACTCACTTTGCTACCCACTTTGAATATTCTCAAAACACTGCTAAGTCTACCAGAGCCACCTACATGCTCATGATCTCCAAATTAACTGTATGCACTGCTGTCTCCTTACCAGCAGTGATTACCCATCTGCCACCTTTCTATGTCCTGATGTTAGAGTCTGGGCCACCAGAGAGGGACTGGGAGAAAGGCAGAGGGAGGGATTTTATCCCCATGCAGATTTCAAAGGTTATCTCTTTCTGCTTTCTCCTAAAATTTGGGTTCCATCTATGTTGCTCTATTTATAATTACTTTAATAGTCTATGTTCCCTTCTTATATTGTACATGGTGTTTACTCTGCATTGAACACATTTTTCCACTCATTTAGTTGGTTGATTTATACTCATTCTAGGTTCAAACATGACCTTCTCTTGGAATATTGTTTAAAAACCTATACATTGTTTAACAAGGACCTAGAAGACCTAAAGAGCAAAAAAACAATGATGAACAACACAATAACTGAAATTAAAAATTGTCTAGAAGGGATCAATAGCAGAATAACTGAGGCAGGAGAACGGATAAATGATCTGGAAGATAAAATAATGGAAATAACTACTGCAGAGCAGAATAAAGAAAAAATAACGAAAAGAATTGAGGACAGTTTCAGAGACTTCTGGGACAACATTAAATGCACCAACATTCAAATTATAGGGGTCCCAGGAGAAGAAGAGAAAAATAAAGGGACTGAGAAAATATCTGAAGAGATTATAGTTGAAAACTTCCCTAATATGGGAAAAGAAATAGTTAATCAAGTCCAGGAAGCACAGAGAGTGCCATAAGGATAAATCCAAGGCAAAACACACCAAGACACATACTAATCAAACTATCAAATATAAAATACAAAGAAAAAAATATTAAAAGCAGCAAGGGAAAAACAACACATAACACACAAGGGAATCCCCATAGGGTTAACAGCTGATCTTTCAGCAGGAACTCTGCAAGCCAGAAGGGAGTGGCAGGACATTTTTAAAGTGATGAAGGAGAAAATTCTACAGCCAAGATTACTCTACCCAGCAAGGATTTCATTCAGATTGGATGGAGAAATTAAAACCTTTACAGACAAGCAAAAGCTAAGAGAATTCAGCACTGTCAAACCAGCTTTACAACAAATACTAAAGGAACTTCTCTAGGCAGGAAACACAAGATAAGAAAAAGATCTACAATAACAAACCCAAACAATTAAGAAAATGGTAATAGGAACATACATATCAATAATTACCTTAAATGTAAATAGTTAAAATGCTCTAACCAAAGAACATAGACTGGCTGAATGGATACAAAAACAAGAACGGTATATATGTTGTCTACAAGAGACCCACTTGGGACCTAGGGACACATACAGACTGAAAGTGAGGGGATGGAAAAAGATATTCCATGCAAATGGAAATCAAAAGAAAGCTGAGGTAGCAATTCTCATATTAGACAAAATAGACTTTAAAACAAAGACTATTACAAGAGACAAAGAAGGACACTATATAATGATTAAGGGATCAATACAAGAAAAAGATATAACAATTGTAAATATTTATACACCCAACATAGGAGCACCTCAATACATAAGGCAAGTACTAACAGCCATAAAAGAGGAAATTGACAGTAACACAATCATTGTAGGGGACTTTAACAACCCACTTTAACCAATGGAAAGATCATCCAAACTGAAAATAAATAAGGAAACACAAGCTTTAAATGATACATTAAACAAGATGGACTTAGTTGATATTTATAGGACATTCCATCCAAAAACAACAGAATACACTTTCTTCTCAAGTGCTCATGGAACAGTCTACTGGATGGATCGTATCTTAAATCACAGATCAAACCTTGGTAAATTTAAGAAAATTGAAACCATATCAAGTATATTTTCTGACCACAACACTATGAGACTAGATATCAATTACAGGAAAACAACTGTAAAAAATACAAACACATGGAGGCTAAACAATACACTACTTAATAACCAAGAGATCACTGAAGAAATCAAAGAGGAAATTAAAAAAATACCTAGAAAAAAATGACAATGAAAACACAATGAACCAAAACTTATGGGATGCAACAAGAGCAGTTCTAAGAGGGAAATTTATAGCAATACGATCCTACCTTAAGAGAAAAGAAGCATCTCGAATAAAAAACCTAATCTTACACGTAAAGCTATTACAGGAAGAAGAAGAAGAACAACAACAACAACAAAAAAAACAAAGTTAGCAGAAGGAAAGAAATCATAAAGATCAGATCAGAAATAAATGAAAAAGAAAGGAAGGAAATCATAACAAAGATCAATAAAGCTAAAAGCTGGTTCTTTGAGAAGATAAACAAAATCAATAAACCATTAGCCAGAGTCATCAAGAGAAAAAGGGAGAAGACTCAAATCAATAGAATTACAAATGAAGAAGGAGAAGTAACAACTGACCCTGCAGAAATACAAAGAATCATGAGAGATTACTACAAGCAACTCTATTGCAATAAAATGGACAACCTGGAAGAAATGGACACATTATTAGAAATGTACAACCTTCTGAGACTGAACCAGGAAGATATAGAAAGTATGAACAGACCAATCACAAGCACTGAAATTGAAACTGTGATGAAAATTCTTCCAACCAACAAAAGCCCAAGACCAGATGGCTTCACAGGTAAATTCTATCAAACATTTAGAGAAGAGCTAACACGTATCTTCTCAAACTCTTCCAAAATATAGCAGAGGGAGGAATATGTCCAAACTCAATCTACAAGACCACCATCACCCTGATACCAAAACCAGAAAATGATGTCACAAAGAAAGAAAACTACAGGCCAATATCATTGATGAATATAGATGGCAAAATCCTCAACAAAATACAAGCAAACAGAATTCAACAGCACATTAAAAGGATCATCCTCCATGATCAAGTGGGGTTTATCCCAGGAATGCAATGATTCTTCAATATACATAAATCAATCAATGTGATACACCATATTAACAAATTGAAGGAGAAGAACAATATGATCATCTCAATAGATGCAGAGAAAGTTTTCAACAAAATTCAACACCCATTTATGATAAAAACCCTGCAGAGGGTTTCCCTGGTGGTGCAGTGGTTGAGAGTCCACCTGCCAATGCAGTGGACACAGGTTCATGCCCCAGTCCAGGAAGATCCCACATGTCGCAGAGTGGCTAGGCCCGTGAGCTATGGCCTCTGAGCCTGCACGTCCGGAGTCTGTGCTGCGCAATGGGAGAGGCCACAACAGTGAGAGGCCTGTGTACCAAAAAAAAAAAAAAAAAAAAAAAAAACCCCTGCAGAAAGTAGGCATAGAGGGAACTTACCTCAACCTAATAAGAGCCATATATGAAAAACCCACAGCCAACATCATCCTCAATGGTGAAAAACTGAAACCATTTCCACTAAGATCAGTACCAAGACAAGGTTGCCCACTCTCACCACTATTATTCAACATAGATTTGGAAGTTTTAGCCACAGCATTCAGAGAAGAAAAAGAAATAAAAAGAATCCAAATTGGAAAAGAAGAAGTAAAGCTGTCACTGTTTGAAGATGACATGATACTATACATAGAGAATCCTAAAGATGCTCCCAGAAAACTACTAGAGCTAATCAATGAATTTGGTAAAGTAGCAGGATACAAAATTAATGAACAGAAATCTCTTGCATTCCTTTATAGTAATGATGAAAAATCTGAAAATGAAATTAAGAAAACACTCCCATTTCCATTGCAACAAAAAGAATAAAATACCTAAGAATAAACCTACCTAAGGAGACAAAAGACCTGTATGCAGAAAATTATAAACACTGATGAAAAAAATTAAAGATGATACAAATAAATGGATAGATATACCATGTTCTTGGATGGGAAGAATCAACATTGTGAAAATGACTATACTACCCAAAGCAATCTACAGATTCAATGCAATCCCTGTCAAACTACTAGTGACATTTTTCACAGAACTAGAACAAAAAATTTCACAATTTGTATAGAAACACAAAAGACCCAGAAGAGAAAAAGCAATCTTGAGTAAGAAAAACAGAGCTGGAGGATTCATGTTCCTGACTTCAGACTATACTATGAAGCTACAGTAATCAAGATAGTATGGTACTGGCACAAAAACAGAAATATAGAAAGCCCAGAGATAAACCCATGCACATATTGTCACCTGATCTTTAATAAAGGAGGCAAGAATATACAATGGAGAAAAACCAGCCTCTTCTGTAACTGGTGCTGGGAAAACTGGACAGCTACATGTAAAAGAATGAAATTAGAACACTCTCTAACACCATACACAAAAATAAACTGAAAATGGATTAAAGACCTAAATGGAAGGCTAGATATTATCAACCTCTTAGAGGAAAACATAGACAGAACACTCTATGACATCAATTACAGCAAAATCCTTTTGGCTCACCTCCTAGAGAAATGGAAATAAAAACAAAAATAAACAAATGGGACCTAATGAAACTTAGAAGCTTTTGCACAGCAAAGGAAACCATAAACAAGATGAAAAGACAACCCTCAGAATGGGAGAAAATATTTGCACATGAAGCAACTGACAAAGGATTAATCTCCAAAATTTACAAGCAGCTCATGCAGCTCAATATCAAAAAAACAAACAACACAATCCAAAAATTGGCAGAAGACTTAAATAGACATTTCTCCATAGAAGATATATAGAGAGGCAACAAACACATGAAAGAATGCTCATCATCATTAATCAGTAGAGAAATGCAAATCAAAACTACAATGTGATATCATCTCACACTGGTCAGAATGGCCATCATCAAAAAGCCTAGAAACAATAAATGCTGGAGAGAGTGTGGAGAAAAGGGACCCCTCTTGCACTGTTGGTGGGAATATAAATTAATACAGCCACTGGGGAGATCAGTATGGAGGTTCCTTAAAAACTAAAAATAGAACTACCATACGACCCAGCCATCCCACTACTGGGCATATACCCTGAGAAAACCATAATTCAAAAAGGGTCATTTAACACAATGTTCATTGCAGCTCTATTTACCGTAGCCAGGACATGGAAGCAACCTAAGTGTCCATCGACAGATGAATGGATGAAGAATATGTGGCACATATATACAATTGTCTATTACTCAGCCATAAAATGAAACAAAATTGAGTTATTTGTAGTGAGGTGACTGGACCTAGAGTCTGTCATACAGACTGAAGTAAGTCAGAAAGAGAAAAACAAATACCATATGCTAACACATATATATGGAATCTAAAAAAACCCACAAAATAACAAAAAAGAATAGTCATGAAGAACCTAGGAGCAAGACAGGAATAGAGACGCAGTCCTACTAGTGAATGGACTTGTGGACACAGGGAGGGAGAAGGGTAAGCTGGAGCAAAGTGAGAGAGTGGCATGGACATGTATACACTACCAAATGTAAAATAGATAGCTAGTGGAAAGCAGCTGCATAGCACAGGGAGATCAGCTCAGTGCTCTGTGACCACCTAGAGGGGTGGGATAGGGAGGGTGGGAGAGAGGGAGACGCAAGAGGGAAGAGATATGGGGGTATATGTATATGTATAGCTGATTCACTTTGTTATAAAGCAGAAACTAACACACCATTGTAAAGCAATTATACTCCAATAAAGATGTTAAAAAGAAAAACAACCTATCCATTTACTCTCAAATACACTGGGCATATCTCTTTCATAGTCCTTACACACTATATGCAATTGTCTGGGTAATTTTATATTTCTGCTACCAGTTGTTTGGCTATTTGATATGAATGACTACATTGTATTCATATTAGCATCCTAACGACTATACTAGTTTTCACATATGATTAACTGAATATTTCTTGAGCAAAGAAATTAATAGACCATAGAATGAGCAAATTGGTGAATGACGATGTCTGCTAAAAACACATTGCTTCTTGGGAAAATAGTTTCTGCTACTAAAGATATGTAGCTGTGCCCTTAGAAAATATAATTATCTACGAAGTTTGCTTGAGACATGCCGAACAGTCTTTTAATCTTGTCTAAAATAAAATGATGCTTGTCTCTTAGAACCGTATTTCTGGTTAGGTAGTAGATGAAGATGTCATAATTGCTGGCCAGTACAATGAAGGTCTCTGTCAATGGGGAACTCGTCTATATGCCAATGACCCACAAGTTTCAATGTGGTGATCAAGGTGATTAATTGCCTTGGTGGTAGTTAGTTGGTCAGGATACCATTTAAGGTCCCAGCTAATATGTAGAACAAATATTTCTTCCTGATGTATCAAGAAAGGTTCCAAAGACACTTGAGGTAGTCCTTGAAAAGAAATGTTGGAATAAACAAGATAACAGAAGAAAAGTTTAGAAAACAGAGTTACAAGGAGAGAAAATGGAATAATTGGTGAAAGGAGACCTGAAGATTTAAGCAGTTGTGAGTAGTTCAGGGTGACATTGTCATGGAAACATAACATGAATGATGGCGGGTGGCAGACACTGTTTAGGCAAGAGGAATGAAAAGGAAGCTGGAAAAGTAAATCCTAAAGTCCAAACATGGCACAAGGTGAAGAAGACTCTTTACTGCTACTTTTACTGCTATCTAGAAGTCATTGAGATTTTACTATGTATCAGAGATAAGGCTAAAACCATTAAACTTATTACCTCATTTAATTTCCTCTTGAATCATATAAGACAGAAGATTATTTTTAAGATTGTTTTACAGATGAGGAAACTGAACTTTGGTCAAAATTAGTGACTTTCTGTAAGTCACCCTGCTAGCATACGGTAGAGTCAGAATTTGAAGCCAATGTTCTTAATGACTATATTCTACAGCCACATTTTCAAGTCTGGCTTTAACTCAGTTTACCCATGGAGATGTTTCCAGGTAAGGATTTGCCAGTCATTGACTGGAGCTATGCTTTGCCTTCAGCTCAACTGACTGCACATTGGTTCCTCCTGAACAGATACTGCTGTTCATTTGGACACTTAGCTTATGTTCACATCCACTGAGTCCCATATGACACACACCCAAACTCACACACGCACACTGACCCTTCACTCTCTCACCTGGAGAATTTCTACACTTCTCCCTGTAGACTCAGGTCTCTGACCTCTGAGGTCTTCCTCAGGCCCCACTCACTCAAGAGGCTTTCTCTGACCACTTTGTTTTTTCGTGTTTTATCATTGAGTATATGGCAGGAACAGTGATAACTAGGCTTAATGAGTGTTGAGTTTTTAAACCAAAATTACTTGCCAGAGATATGCATTATCAAAAGTCACATATATTTAGGTTTGAATGGAAATGCAGTTAGCTGTGTGGAGTGGCCAATATAAGGTCACATCTCTTCAGAAGGTACAGTGATTATAGGAAAGTCCCCTACTGAGTCCAGTGTCAGTAGGAATTATCTTCACATCTCTCCTTGCTTGGTTCTGCCACTGGCACCATCTTCCTCCTCATTTCTATTATGATTGATGTTTCTTTCATCATCCTTTCCAGTATTGGGCTTAAGATATTGCTCCCAGGAGTCACTTGAGACCCAGGAACAAAGGTGATGATTCAGAGCACTCCCTGGGGTGAGGTCTGCATCTCCTCAACCACATGCTCTGAGGAAAAAATGTCATACACAAGCATGCACTACGTCTAACTTTCAGTCCCCTTTTATAATGCTATGCAGAGCTGGGGTGTCATCTGAGGGGAATGTCACCTACCAAGGCCTGCTGTTACACCCTTTTCATTCTGAACTAGACCATCTTCTACAGGAAACCCAGGAATGATGGCTTCAAGGTTTGCCTTTAGCATTCTATTTTCAGGGTTCTTGTTGCTTAGTTCTCAAGAAGGGATATTCATTGATCAAGTAGGGCCCTAAAGTGATTAAGCTTACTCTTCCTGATCATGATATCTACCAATCCTTAAATTCAAGGGGGCCCCAGAGACGACCAAAATAGACCACAGTTACAGTTGAAATGGACGACACTTATGTGAGGGTACTAGCCCAGCCACCTCCACCTGTGAACTGAGTGAGCTGTCTTCCAACTCCCCAGTGGAAGAAGAGTTTACAGAGAGCAGCTACCCACAGACTCAAGACCTGTGTTTTCTGGAAGGCCCTTGTTTTGCACGGCTTCCTTGAACCATGGGTCTGTTCTCAGCCTGAATGTGGCCCAGGCTGGAGAGCAAATTGACAGGTGAGGAAGCCCAGGTCAGTTTCTGTCACACCTTCTGTTGTGGAACATTCCATTCTCCAAATCCTAGGTCCTCAAGTCAAATCATCTCACTTATATTGACCCAAATGTTCTAAGTGGTATCATGCTAAGTCTTGTCTTAACTCAAGTGACCTAGGAGCTCCAAGCACCCCAATCCTAGCTACTGTCTGTCTACACCAGCCAGTGATGTTTGGGTTTTATTTCTCCCAGTGCTTCAGTTGTAGCTCCCATAGGATGGAAATTCTTCACCGTATCTCACCTGACTACCTAATACTCAGGCAACATTAACCTACATTCTGTTCATGAAAAGCCTGAAACCCTCACGCACCTGTGCCTTCAAACACACCCCTTCTTCTCACTGGGATGGCCTTTCCCATATCCTGTTTCGGGACCTAATTATTTCCTTCCTTTCAAAATGCATCTCAGGTGTCATCTCCTCGAGGTAGACATTCCTGGTGCTCCCAGGTCAACTGGCTCTCAACTTGGTCTCCTTAGTATGTACTTCTACATTCTGAACTTTTCTCACCATCAATATTTTCATAAATGCCTGATTTTTCTTTATTTTCCACTAGAATTTTATGTTCTTGAGGCCATGAATATGTTTCATTGTAATTTTTATTCACCATATGTATTTCAGGATTAATCAATAAGCTTTGTTTGTTCATTAATGATTTTACTTCTTGTCAGTAAACCTGTTCATAAATATTATCCTAATCATATGAATAATAATTAAGTAAAAAAGAAATAATTGATAACCTATTTCTAATGTGTTCTGCTTAGAGACTTAAGCTCCTTATGTGCTTTGTCTCACCAAATCTTCTTAACAATCACTGCAAAATGAATTATTATTAGTCCTATTTTACCTGTGATTAAACTGGGATATTCAAATAACTTGCCTGATGTTTCATATCAAGTAAGCAGCTGAACTGGTATTTTAATCTAAACACCCATTAAACTAATAATTGGTTGAAACCAGCAGAGTTCACTTAGAATATGAATTTTGACATCTTCCCATGTAAATATACAATTAATTATTGAGACATTACAAGTGCTGATGAATCAGTTGATAATTTTCTTCTTACATAAGTATTTTGTACTTAGAAAAAGTATACCACATGCAATCTATATTCAGATGCCAAGTTATAGCTGTGCTTTCATCAGATGAATCAATTTCATATTTGTTTCCTAGATTAGCTGTGAACTCTGTCGGTAATTAAATTGCATTTAATCAATTTGGGAGAGAAAAACCATCTGTCAGGTGTGTGAACCTAATTAGCCACGGTGTTTTGAATGGACCAGTATATAATGGTAGTGATTTTACTATCAGGAGTTACAATTCAAACAAACAAAATTTTATCATTACACTTTATGTGAATCTCAACAGCTCATCAAAAGTCTATTTCTGGGAAAATCTTCATACTTTGGCTTGGAAAATAACATTTTATGGGAGATTGCATTTGAATGAAGACATCTGTAGTGGGGCTAGAATTTATAGAATGCCTCTCATGGAAGATAATAACCAGATCATCCAAACACATTTGCATTGGATACATATCCTGGGCATGACACACATTTGTCGGACACTCCTGTAATAGGTACTGTGCTGGGTACTGTAGTACTCAAGGATGAGAAAGATACCATCCCTACACACAGTGTTTTATAGTATAGTCCAGGGTGGTAGTTTTGTGGATTATCAAAAGAAATCTAAAACTTCCTGAGCTCTATCTAACAATTTCTGTTCTAAATCCTCATTTAATCCTCACAGCCTTCTCACGGTGGTCATTTCTATTTTACACAAAGACACTCCAGTTGATGAGGGCAGAGACATAATAACAAGAGAGAGAGAGTTAGCAAAACTGGCTTCCAAAAGGTAATCAAACCTTTGACATAATGGTGAATTTTCTCATGTGGCACTGAATTAGATTTTACTATAATGCCCAAAGTCATAAAGGTTAACAAAAACCCTTTGAACAGAAGCATGAAAAGAAGGTGCTCTCCAGAGTAAAAGAAAATTTTATCACTTGGGAAATAAGTGAAGTTCCAGAATTTTCACAGATTTTTTTTAACAAAAAGAAGTATCTAGACAACTGGCATGTAGATGATTAGATCTGACATTTACAGGCTGAAATTTTGTAATTTCAGACAACAAGGCTAAGATATTATGGAGTCAGAACTCTACTGTAAAACAAAAAATGACTTACTTGACATATGAGAACATGTATAAGGTAGGAGGAAAATAGGGGCAGTAGATGACAAAGTGATAATTCATCGAAGGACATGGAACTCTGGCGTTAATTATCCTCAGTCATCTGAGCACTGCTTTGCCTACAGGAAGAATTACAAATTCCCTTGCATGGTCTGTAAGTCTCTTCATGTGTAAACTCTGGCTCCCTCCCCAAAGACTTGCTGCCTCCCAGAAACAACTGAATGTCCTAAAGCTAAACAGTAAGCTATTTTTTTTAGTGGACAATCCATTGTTCTTTCATTCATAAGAACTACTAAGATTTTTTTTTAACATCTTTATTGGAGTATAATTGCTTTACAATGGTATGTTAGTTTCAGCTTCACAACAAAATGAATCAGTTATACACATACATATATTCCCATATCTCTTCCCGCCTGCATCTCCCTCCCTCCCACCCTATCCCACCCCTCCAGGCGGTCACAAAGCACTGAGCTGATCTCCCTGTGCTATGCGGCTGCTTCCCACTAGCTAACTACCTTACTTTTGGTAGTGTATATATGTCCATGCCTCTTTATCGCTTTGTCACCGTTTACCCTTCCCCCTCCCCATAGCCTCAAGTCCATTCTCTAGTAAGTCTGTGTCTTTATTCCTGTTTCACCCCTAGGTTTTTCATGACATTTTTTTTAATTCCATATATATGTGTTAGCATACGGTATTTGTCTCTCTCTTTCTGACTTACTTCACTCTGTATGACAGACTCTAGGTCTATCCACCTCATTACAATGAGATATCATCTCACACCAGTCAGAATGGCCATCATCAAAAAATCTAGAAACAATAAATGCTGGAGAGGGTGTGGAGAAAAGGGAACCCTCTTACACTGTTGGTGGGAATGTAAATTGATACAGCCACTGTGGAGAACAGTATGGAGGTTCCTTAAAAAGCTACAAATAGAACTACCATATGACCCAGCAATCCCACTACTCGGCATATACCCTGAGAAAACCATAATTCAAAAAGAGTCATGTACCAAAATGTTCATTGCAGCTCTATTTACAATAGCCCAGAGCTGGAAACAACCTAAGTGTCCATCATCGGATGAATGGATAAAGAAGATGTGGCACATATATACAATGGAATATTACTCAGCCATAAAAAGAGACGAAATTGAGCTATTTGTAATGAGGTGGATAGACTACTAAGATTTATAGAAGAATTATTATTAAGAATTATCGAAGAGGTTAATTGAATGTCTTGTGCAATTCACTATGAGAGCTGCAAGGATGCCCATATTTCCTAAGACCACAAAGCCAAGGTCACTTTTAGGTATCATTATCACAAAGAAACAAAGCTTTTATCACTTCAAGAGTTAATGCCAGCATTTGCAGTGTGCAAGATTCAACTTCATGCCTCAGCAAAATTACAAATGGCATTGCATATTGATTTATGAATAGACAAAACTTGGAATACTAAGTCTGCAAATGTCAGGGGTTTACTCTATTACAAATGACAACAACTGAACCTAATTCCAAGCAATCATATTCCTTGAAATTTAAATTCAATACCTGTACCTTCCACAACAAGAACTAGTACTTGTCTTTGTTGACAGCATCTCACTACATCACAAAGGTGCTATCACTAATGGACTCACTTTGTGAAGTTACGGCTTTCCTTTACAAGGCAAGACATTTATGAATGAGAAATGTAACCATTCCAAAATTCTGATCAAAGGAAAGAGGTTCTGTCAACAAACATAACGGGGGAAAATCTGAGAGACAAAAGCATATAAATGGAGTCAGGGAGTGGAATGAGGGGTGTCTTGAGGACTTGCAGAAAATGGGTCTGCAGGGACCCTGGCTTATTTTGTATTAGGTTGAGATAACACAAACATATCCATGGAGACCATTCTTCACTCCCCCAAGGAATTCTATTATTCCAGGTTCTTTTTTTCATTAAATAAATCATTCAAATTATATAAGTGACCCAGAGCAGGCAAAATGTTGTGTCCAAGTCCTCCATCTCTGCCTTCATCAGCTCACTTCTGGGGGTCCCCATGGATAACTATGCTCTCAGGAGCATTAACAAACTTTAACTGGACCATTGTAAAGTCTTTTCTTCCTTGATTCCATCATTAACATAATACATAGACCAAGCCCTCGAATTCCATAATCCCTCAGTAATATATTCAACTCAGCTCTTCTTCTAAGAAGAATGTAGCAGACACCGTGTAACACTGATATTTATATAACATTTACATAACATATACAAATATATAAATTGTTTATATAAAAAATTTGCATAACATCTATGTAAATATTATTACATATTATCTATGCTCCATAATTCTTAAATATTATTATCCCCACTGAAATATAAAAAAGTAAAACAAATTAAATAATTGCTCAGGGTTTATCACCACATAGCAACAGCTGAGAATCAAAGGGCTGTCCATCTGATTTCAGAGTCAGTCTACTTAATTACTCTATATTACTCGCTCTTGTGAAACTGGTTTGAAGTGATATATTCCCAAAAGACTGGCCCACACTCTATGTTTGAAAAAAAGTTGAACTTTTGGTGCTGGAAAAGCAGAGAATCACTGTGTACTTTAGTCTATTTATGACCTGAACTGGAATGCAGAAACTTCTCCCTTCTGCTTGTTTGCTTTTTTCTCCATTTTATAAATTTTGCTTAAAATCTACTCTTTCATGGAAACCTCATTCATTCATTCCACAATTTTATATTAAATCAGTTCTTTGTATTGGGGAATGTGTTAGACACTGGTCATGCCTAACAGTGTGTAAGATGGACTCTATCCTGTCATCACAGATTTCAATTTAGAAAGATTAAGTATAGGGGTGAGGAAATAGCTTTAAAATATATATGTGTGTATATATATATATATATGCATGTATACATATTTTAATTATTTAATCAAATTATACTATATTTGATTAATACTTTTGTGATCCTCTCTTATAACCCCAATATTGGATCTACAGAATTTCTTTAAAGACTCCATCCCATACAATCCTATATCAATTAATGATATAACAGCACTGTTTACAATGCCCTGTTCTATGCTCAGATCATTGCTGTATCCAAATTAAGAAACATTACTATATGGAAAATATTTAAAATCAGAGTAGCAATAAAATGTATTTTTTATAAGAAAGAAGAAGAATTTAAAATATATATAAATGAAATATATATGTAACAATATGTGTTTATTATATAAAATGAAATATTAAAAGAATATAAGTAAACTAATAAAATTCTTAATTATAAGCAGCAGAAGGAATGAGCTTGAGGCTTCTTTGAGCATACATTTTTAAATAGTTTTGCTACTGTACTACAAAAATATTTTAGCTGTTTAAAAAATTAAATTATATGTAAATAAAAAAATGAACATAACTTTAGAAAAGAATATTTTTATACCAAAATATTTTAATAACTATAGGGAGGAAATAATTGTTTCTGGTGATCTAAAACATAAACTACATTTATGACATGTTAGTAGGATATACACTAAGGGGCCAAAGAACAGTAACATTAAATTACACTGTATATACTGTAGTCTCATTATTATTAGAACTATTGGTATCATTATTTTGATATTATTTTTATAGTGTATGGTAAAGCAAATTAGTGATTGTGTTACTGTTATAGTATAGAGAGAAGAGCTACAAATATAACACTAAAAACTTATGCCAAATCTCCCCAACCTAGTTGGAATTTTTATTACAAATTCAGGATTTTCTAAAATTATACAGTTTGTACTTACAGAAAAGACCTAGAATCCATGACACCCAACAGCAATGAGTAGGAAAGCAATAATAATCCTTAAGGCTGCCTTTTTATTCTAATCATATTTCTCCACTGAGAGGAACCAGAGCTTGTCAGAGAAATCCAACTCTAGTCTGGATGGGGGATGAACACAGGGAAGTTCTGCAGTGCCCAGAAAGGACCGTCTTAGGCTAAACTCTATAACCAGACTCACCAGATTATAACAGGCCACACATGGGACCAGTCTGCTAGTGGGATATGAGACTGATATAAGTGCCTGCCCGTAGGGTACCCTGGGTGCTGGTCTTGATTGGGATTCTGCAGCCATACATCAGACAGCTCAGGTGCAGGGAGACAGATGCACATGACAGGTGTGGAACCTGCACTATCTTAAGGGCCTTATTTCTGAGGGAAGCTGATATCTCTTGCAACACCTCTACAAACATAGATCCCATGGTCTCTCCAGAAGGATTCAGTCCCAAGAGTGACCACACCAAGGGAAGCAACAGATACAGCTTCCTATCATATATTTACTATTTACCGAGGCCAGATGCGGTTTGCCAATGAAAGGTAATTTTTACTATAAGCAATGTCATTCAATAACTTACCTTCTTTACCTGTTTTCAAGGATACAGACCTAAGAAAAGTTCAAATCCTCATGCATCAGGGGAAAGGGTTTTATTAACATTTTGCCCACAGAAGTATTCAAATATTAATGCTGTTTAAAGAGTAGAAAAAATAATGGTTTGTTACTATTTGAGATGACTATTATTTTATACTTTAATCTAAAAGTTGGTAATTAAAAGGAAAAAAAAAAGGTCTTTATCCATGGAATCCAAGTAGTACCAGCTATTAAGAATGATAGCTAACAGGGGCTTCCCTGGTGGCACAGTGGTTGAGAGTCCGCCTGCCAATGCAGGGGACACGGGTTTGTGCCCCAGTCCGGGAAGATCCCACATGCCGTGGAGCGGCTGGGCCCATGAGCCATGGCCACTGAGGCTGCATGCCCCGGAGCCTGTGCTCCGCAATGGGAGAGGCCACAGCAGTGAGAGGCCAACGTACCACAAAAAAAACAAAAAAACAAAAAACAAACAAACAAAAAGAATGACAGCTAACAAATGTAGGCAATTCAGCTCATAGCATTGGGATAGTAGAAGTTTTCCATTCTTAAGGAGAATTCGTTCAAGGCAAGAGTCATTGATGAGAGCTAAAATCATCAAGTGAAAGAGGATGGGGGAGTGGACACTTGCAGGATTGTTGAAGGGGGTCATCAAGAGGACGTGACTGTTGGACCCTGGCGATCGGAGGCTCCTCATCCCTCCTCTGTACTTGGAATGTATGTCTTCCTACTGTCCCCACAGTTAGAGCTGTTTCAAGGATACAGCCTTGAGGGAGTAATGTGATGTTGAGACCATCTGGACAGTATATGTGACTGAACCAAGTTAAGTCCTCTATGTAAACTTTAAGATTCTGGCAAGTGGGAACTGAGATCTACTCACACTTAAGTTCCCTGTTTATGAAGCCAGCCACCTCCCAATCTGGAGAGGCTACCTCTTTCTTAGGTCTCTCCTTGTTCTGCATGTAAGGGGGCCAGTTTCAGATCTCACCCGGGAAGCTCCAAGGTTAGGAACCAACAACCGTGCATAAACATCACCCACAGAGGACCTGATATTCACAAGGACTCACTCCTCTACCATGCAGGGGTTTGTGTGTCCTCATTGTAACCCGGCAGTTAAGTCAGTTTAAGGTTCCTCGCCCCTTATCCTTAGAGGGGAAATATTGTATGTTCAGCATGTCTGGGAAAGGAGATTAAGCTTCCATGGTTCAGCCATTCCTTCTCCACCTTCATGGGTTTGATTACAGGTAGGGGGCACACATTCCCTGTTCCTCTGAGTCATATTCTTTGCAGAATAAGTTTAGGGAAGGCTGTCCTGTGGGTTTTCAGCAAAGTACATGACTAGATGGGTCAATCGAATTTGGAATGCAATATTAACATAAAGCTGGGAAGCATATTTGTCCCAAGTGTTTCGAAGAAGGATTAGTCATTTTGCTGGGACTTCTCCATTTGTTCCCGTAGACCAACTCCCTCCTCTCTGCAGTCTGTATTGTGTTAATTGTATGCATTGTGCTCACCGCTCCTTAGTGCTCTAGCTTCCAGCGGGTTCAGCCAATGGTGAGTTTTGTAGGAAATCAGAGAAAGGGCAGGAGAATGAGGTGGAGTATTTATTTTCCTAGAGGCTTCCCAAAATATTGCTTTGGGCTGACTTCTTACCTCTACCAAGGTCACAAAGGTGTAAAAAACTTGGGATTTCACATATGGATACTTGCTGGTTTTGGTATTGCTACAGCTTGTGTCCTGGAATTTTGATAAATTCTATTATATGAGATTCCTGTTAAAAAGGAAAACCATAGTATGTTTAAAATCATATATACTGTGTTATTGAACATACCTCTTAAAGAAGAGATGCCGTTTTGACTAGGCAGCGATGGAAACTGACTCTTGTGCTTACAATTAACAGTCTGATGCTTGGACAAGTTCTTTTGTTTTTGATTTTTGAAACGTTTTCTAATTAAACGTTACTTTATTTTTCAAGTTTTAAAAAGCAAAACTTTGAAATAAAACACTTAGGAAATAAAATTAAAATGTAAAATATTGACAAAATTCCATCATTATTAATATCACTAATAAAATTTTTATTTCATTTTGTCTTTTCTGTGCATATTTTACATAGCTGCAAAACTTCCATGCATTTCATTGTATCTTTCATTGCATCTTTCTTTTTCTCTTATTATAATAGAACTCATTTTGCAAATCATTTGCAAACACTGGTTGGCTAATGGCTATTATTGAGAATATGTGCTAAAATTTACTTAAGTGTTAGCCCGTATTTTGACAGTTTGGTTACTTCTGATATATTGTTAGGTTACCTAGCTCTTCAATAAGTACTTTTCTATATCAATTTTGTTTTATATTTATAATTATTACTGCTGATAGAGTACAAATAGTATTTATTAACTAGGATAAATTAGCAAATAGAGCGCAGCCATCCAGAAATACTGTATAAAATAGAACTTCTTAAATCACTAATTATAAAGCCAAGCTGGAATGAAAGAATGGGAAGAGGGGCACAAAATCAGGGTGGAAAGGTCTGGCTGAGGCTGTGAGAGATCATAGTTGGGGAGCAGCCATCTCAGGACAGGCTCATTTCAGAGGCAGAACTGATGTTACTGACTGTCACCTTTCCCGAAGCTCCCGTGTGCCTTTGTTAAGTTTATGAACTGTAGGTTAGAAAATGGGTGTGTCAGACTGTTTAACTAAGGTTCTCTTTAAAAAAAAAAATTTAACCATATCTAAACACCATCCTGGAGATTTCCCTGGTAGTCCAATGGTTAGGACGCTGTGCTTCCACTGCAGGGGGCATGGGTTCAATCCCTGGTCGGGGAACTAAAATCCCCTGCATACCACGAGGCGCATCCAATAAATAAATAAATAAACACCATCCTGCAACAAAACATCTGCAGCCTTGCCGCTCTTCTGAGATGGGTCAAGGGTCAAGGGACTTGTCTTCAGGCTACCTGGGCACCTTGTAAACAACTTGCAGCTCATTCTTGATGCAAATGCTGGTGCTTCATGGACGCTCATGGGCCTGCAGCTGACCACTGAGATAGAGACTGGGAGAGGGCAGTGGTTGCCTAGGACGGCCAGGACTGTATTGGCTGGGAGAAGAGTGAATTTAGAAGAGCTCGTTTGATCCCAGAGGAGCCAAGGATATGGATAAAAAAGCAGGCATGAGAGTAGATGCCAAACTGCAGAGCCAGGCCATGAAACATGGAACAAGAAACGAAGGCAAGGCTTACAGAAGGTGATGATGTGGTAAGTGGGTGAGTGAGTGGATGAACGGATGGATGAGACTCAGGGCCAGTCATTTAGGACAGACTGTGTGAACTCTGAAGGCAGTTACATTTGTCATATCAGAGTCAGGGACGGTCCGGAGGGAGAAGACACCTGATTTCAGATGTACGCTGCTTTGAGGAGTGCTCTGTGAGTGGACAACTAGGGGGTATGGGCGGAAGCCCCTTGCCCACATCCTCTCCACGTCATGCACTTAATCATGCACTTACCTGCTTCGTATGTCAGCCTTACGTGCTTCTACACGACTGAAAAAGGCTCCCAAAACAGCAACTGAAATGTTAGAAGAAAAAGTGGAAATTCCAATACTATCAATATTAATCTTTTTGGGCCACTGTCACGCAGAATTCTACCTGTGTCCTCTCTAATTCCCTGAGTGTGTGTTCCTTTTCCCAGTAAGGAAATACAAACTTCTTTCCTATTTATGATTCCAAAACAGAAGAAGAAAGATTAATTGTATGTAGACCCAAGCATTCTCAGGGCCAGACTGTGGAAATCAAAGACATTTGCATTTGCCGACATTTCTTCTCATATAGAAATATTAAAAATTCAATCACAAACACTTGGATGTGTTGCCTGTGTCGCAGTCTGTGAATGCACCTCCCAAAAACCTTACCTGCTTTGCTATTTAGAAATGGAATATTTTCTAACTGTAAAAAATGTTAGAGTGTTTCAGGAGGTTTTGTGATTTAAAATAAGATTTTCTCAAGATAATTACCCTTCATAATTCTTTTACTCGACATTAGATATGCAAAAGTAGGCTTTTAGATGGGGGTTTCTGAACTTTCGTTCAGAAACTGTACAGCACATTCACCTGGGATGTCTGTGCATTTTATCTGTGACATAGGTGATACCTGTTTCTTATCCATCCATCTCTACCTTTTCATTCAAAGCACTCAGTCCCTGTCTTTGTTACTTAGAGGTGAAACACCCCTGCCAGAAGTAGAGGATGATCAGCATGTGTCTCATTTAAGGTTCATGGGGAGAGTTTCCAACCCAAAGTGCTTGGCTCAAATGCACCCAAATGACATTCCATCCCAGGCAGCCCAAGCCTGGACTCCTCCGGGATCCTGATGGGACAGCCAGGGCGGTATATGGCAGCCCTAATGAACTAATACAGTCATTAATGTTTCATGGGCAGTCGTCCTTGGCAATATCCCTTACCTGCCTGGACACTAGACTAAGAGAGTTTTTATCATTTCTTAGGAATTTACCAGTTGCATTTTGTATTTCAGCTTATATCCACAATGTGTTTAATACTGTAATTCCAGTGGAATAATCTTTTTTTCTCTCTAAATAATGTTTACAGTTTTAGTTGTTGATTTTTCTAGTTGCTACTAAATTTGATTGAAAGAGGTCCTTTGTACACTGAGTGCTCTGAAAAGCACCTACACTGACATCGCACATGCCTGCCATCTGGAAAAGTAGCACATCATTCTCTCTCTCTCTCTCATCTATCTCTCAAACAAGGAATTTGACTGATTACGTTAGATGTGCTGCCATAGACTTGATTAGGAAATTTCAAAGTTCTCTAAAGTATACAGAGTTTTCTAGGGTGTTATTACAATCTCCTCTTCCAGAATACAGAAAGACTTTGCTAATATAGTTACTTTCTATATCTCACTGTTAAGTATTTCCTATTTTGCTATGAACTTTTCTATGAGAGCATTTGTGTGGCATACAAGTTTTTCAGCAAATAGGTGTAGATTTTCTTAAGTGAAGAATAGGAACACTGTAACCTTGACGGCTTCTGTGATTCTCTGTAATCAAGACAAAACTAAATAGTTGCACTACTGTGATATTATTTTGCTTTCAAAAACAAAATTAAATAGTACCCAGGTGTTATGCTGAAGAATCAAATTTCTAACATTCTGGATATCTGAGAGCCATTTGTTAGATCCACCTAGCTGAAACAAGTGATTTGATGAAATATGGAGAGACAAGTAAACATCAAAGAGATTTCAAAGTGCAGGAAATTGTAGCTCAATTATGTTTATCATAATTTCAAAATCCACAAGAGAAAATCAAAACACAAGGATATAATCACACATTTTAGCTGCTAGAATCCCTAGAATAGTTATCACTTTTTTGTGATAAAAACCAAATATTTGGTATGACTATATTTTTGTAAAAATAAGCATATATACACAAAATTTATACAATGGAAATTAATGCTCTTAAACTTTGGTCACATCTCTATGTTGCATGGAATTCTGGTGATTTTTTTTATCTTCTTATCCTGATTTATTATTTGTCTATAGCAAAGTACTGTCTCTTGTGCAATAATATTTTAAAGCCTGTACAAATAAGAACCAAGTAGTTTTAATTAATTAAATGAGCACAGACCCAATGTAATTAAAGATACCCAATGGAGGCATTCACTTGGGCACTGTATCATATTATCCATGAGACCCTGTATTGGAGCAACTTCAATGAAAACCATTTGGCAACATTTCATTCAAAGCTCTGAAATATACAGGTACTTTCAAAATGTAACTTAATCTTGTTTAACTTAATTTAACTTAATCTTTGCCTCATAAGCAATTCTGGATATCAGCAAAAAATTAAATACAAGGATGTTCTGTTCACCAACACCTATTTAAGTTGGGAACAATTTGAATCACCTTTAATACTCAACAATGATGGAGAGGTTTGAGAAAGTAGGAAACGCTCATGGTAATTTAAGGTATTACAAACATTGCAAATTATGTCATAGAAGAATTTTTAAAGACACAGAAAATTGAAAAATAGGGTTTTTAAACATTTTGTTTTAAATTAATTACTGATACACAGAAAGTTGCAAAGGTAGTGCAGAGAGATTATGTGCACTTTTCGCCCGATATTTCCCAGTGATTTCTACTTAAATATACATGAGATAATATCAAAACCAGGAAACTGACATGAATATAAATGTCCGTGTATTGTTCTACGTCATTTTATCACATGTAACAGCCATGACACACAAGGTATAAAACTATTCCATCCCAATAAACATTTCCTTCTTGCTAACCCTTTATAGTCAACACCCACACTCTACCCCCCACACACTGCTGCCATCCCTTATCCCTGGTAACCACTGATCTGTTTTCCATCTATATAATTTTGTCATCTCAAGTAGGTTATAAAAAGGGAATCATATAGCATGTAAATTTTTGAGATTGGCTTTTAAACTCGGAATAATGCCCTTGGGACCCATCTAAGTCGTTGCAGGTATCAATAGTTTGTCCCTTTTTACTGCTGTGTAATATTCGATGGTATGAATACCACAGTTTAGCCATTCACCTACTGGAGGACATTTGGGTTGTTTCCAGTTTTTCACCATTACAAATAAAGCTGATATGAACAAAATTGTGGGAAATTCCCTGGGATTCTTTATTTTATGACAGTTTTTTTTATCATAAATGGCTGTGAAATTTGTGAAATGCTTTTTTTTGCACTTGATCATATGATTTTTCTCTTTAGCCTATTAATATAGTGGTCTACATTGATTTTCAAATATTGAACAAGCCTACATCCTTGAAATAGTCATAGTGTATAATTTTTGTGTGCACATATTATAGCTTAATTCTATTTGCCAATATTTTTTAAAGAATTTTTGCATCTATATTCATGAGTGATACTGGTGTGTCATATTTTCCCTTTATACTTTGTATGTTGGGATTTGGTGTATGCTAGCAGTATTGATTTGTTAGAAGGAATTGAGAATTGGTCCCTCCTCTTTTGTATTTTCTGGGAGTGACTGTGTAAAATTGGTGTTATTATGCAAATATTTTGGAGAATTCTCCAGTGATGTCATCAAGTCCTGGAGTTTTCTTCTTTGGAAATCTTTCTAACAATTTACCTTAATTCCAATAGGGCTATTCAAAGTACTTATCTCAAACTGAGTTTGTTGTGGTAGTTTCTGCTTTTTGTTTCTTCCTAAATTGTAAAATATATGTATTTAGAGTTGTTCATAGTATTCCCTTGTTATCCTTTTGACATCTGCAGGGTGTGTAGTGATATCCACTGTTTCATTACTGATATTAGTAGTTTGCATCTTCTACTTTTTTCCTTACTAGATTTTTGTCAAATTTATTAATTTTCTTAAAGAACTGGCTTTTTATTGTTGTTTTTTTTTCTCTACTGATTTTCTGGTTTTAATCATGGATCCTTTTGAAGCTTACTTTTAACTTCTGGGTGTTTAGATTTCCTCTCTTCTTTCTGTTGGTGATATCTAGTTTGCTTTCTTGTGTTCAGAAAACACACTGTGTATGATTTCAATATGGAAAATTAGTTGAGCCTTGTTATAAGGCCCAGGACGTGGTCTATCTCATTATATATTCTGTTAGCATTTGAAAAGAGTGTGTATTCTGCTCTTGTCAGGAAGAGTGTTCTCTAAGTGTCAGTGAGATCCTGTTGACTGATCAAGTGTCATTGAGTTCTATATCCTTAGTGAATTTCTGTTTACCTGTTCCATGAATTGCTTACAGGAGTCTTGAGGTTATCGACTATAATTGGAGATGTGTCTATTTCTCCTTTCAGTTCTATCAGCTTTTGCTTCATACATTTTGCGAGCTATTGTTTGGTACATACACATTAGGACAGATATGTATTCTTGGTTGATTTATTATTTTATTATATAATTTTCCCCTCTCTCCTTGAAAATTTTCCTTGCTCTGACATCTCCTTTATCTGATATTAATATAACCACTCCTGCTTTGTGTTCATTAATGAGTGTGTTGTATAACTTTTCCCATCATATTACTTTTAAAGTATCACTATACACTGCATCATTATATTTGAAATGAGACTTTTTGCCGATAGTATATATTTGGGTGATGTTTTTTTAATCCACTCTACCAATGTCTGTCTTTTAGATGGTGTATATAGACCATTTACATTTAATCTGATTTCTATATAAAAGGTGTAAGTATGTCTTTTTATTTTTTGTTTTCTGTTTGTTCTCCCTGATTTTTATTTGTTTTCTTTATCCTAGCTTCCTCTGAGTTACTTGAACATTTTTTCAAATTCCATTTTGATTTAGGTATAATGTTTTTGGATTTACCTCATTGCATAGTTTTCTTAGTGGTTTCTCTAGGTATTATAGTACATATACATGTATAACATCACAATCTACTGGTGTCAAATTTTTTCCAGTTTAAATGAAATGCAGAAAACTCACTTCCCTTTACATGCTTTTTTCTTTTTTTTAAAATTGAAGTATAGTTGGTTTGCAGTGTTGTTTTACCCTTTACATTCTTTTAATCTCCCTATTTATAATATGATTTGTGTAAATATTTCCACTGCAAACATTGAGAACTACATCAGGCAGTGTTATAATTTTTGCTTTGACCTCAAATATAATTTAGAAAACTCAAGAGAAGGATATTATATTTACCCATTTTTAAAAATCCATTATTTTTTCATTCTTCATAATGTCCTAAGATTCCTTCTTTGATCATTTCTTTTCTTATTAGAAAACTTCCTGCAGCCATTATTTTAGGGTAGCTCTTTTAGAGACAAATTCCTTAGCTTTCCTTTTTCATAGATATAGAATTCTGGTTCTATAGTTCTTTTCTCTCAGCACTGAAAAATTTTGTGCCACTACATTCTGGTCTTCATGGTTTGTGATGACAAATCCATTGTCATATGAATTGTTTTTCCCTACACCTAATGCTTTGTTTCTTTCTGGATGCTTTCATGATTTTTTCCTTTGTCTTTAGTTTTCAAAATTTTATTATGATTTGTTATGGAATGTTTGTTAGGGTTTACCATGTTTATTGGTTCACTCAGTTTCTTGACTCTGCAAATTTATATCTTAGAATAAATGTGGTAATTTTTAGCCATAATTTCTTGAAATATTTTTAGTGCACTATCTTTATCTTCTCCATCCAGAATTCTAAGGACATGAATGTTAGATATTTTGTTATACTGCCACAAGTTCCTCATGATTTTCTTAAGTATATGTTTTCTCAGTTGGGTGATTGGGTGAATTCTGTTGTTTTTGTCCTCAAGTTCACTAACTCTATACTTTGTCCACTCTGTTCTGCTATGGGGCCCATTCAATGAGTTTTTCATTTTGGTCACTGCATTTTCTAGTTATAAAATTTCCATTTGGTTCTTCTTTATATTTTCTATTTCTTTGATGATAGATTCTATTTCTTTGCTGAATCTTTCTGTTTTCATTTGTTTCAAAAATGTTTGTCACTGCTTGTTGAAGCACTTTTATTCCTTTAAAATTTGTGGGCTTCCCTAGTGGCGCAGTGGTTGAGAGTCCGCCTGCCAATGTAGGGGACTTGGGTTCATGCCCCGGTCCAGGAAGATCCCACATGCCACGGAGCAGCTGGGCCTGTGAGCCATGGCCGCTGAGCCTGTGCATCCGGAGCCTGTGCTCTGCAATGGGAGAGGCCACAACAGTGAGAGGCCCGCGTACTGCAAAAAAAAAAAAAAATTCATGTCAGATAATTCTAACATTTGTGTCATTTCAGTCTTGACATTTGTTGATTTTTTTCTTTTTCACAATGAGATCTTCCTGTTCTTTTCTATGTCATGTGATTTTCTATTGAAATCTGAATATTTGGTTATTATATTATAAGATTGGATCTTATTTAAATCTTGTATTTTTAACAGAACTCTTCTGTCACAACTCCGGTGGGAGAAGGGCAGGATGCTGCCTTTTTACTTACATGTGAGACAAGGCCAGGTTTCCAACTTGGCTGCCACTAAAATCTGGGGGAGGAGAGGATCCTTATTCCAGTGGGCAGTGGTGGGAAGCTCATTTCTCCTCTTGAGCTCCACTTTAAGATCCCTACTACATCTCTGGTGATACCACCCTGGCAAGGAGTTATAAGGATGATGCATTATGCCTCCCTACTATGCCTCTACTAACCCTGTGGAAAGAGTTAGCCTTATTACTTCTGAGTGATGGTGAAAGCCATGAAGCCCCTCTAGGTCTCCTCTAACACCACTCCATTGAGGAGGGGTAGAAGTACCTCATAATCACTGGGTGGGGCTAGTGGGGCAGGCTTCCCACATAATTACCATTGACACACAGGTATGGTGTCTTCTTACTTATCAGTGAGATGAGAATCCCTGATCCCGAGTGGGTCTGCTCTAATACCATCCATTAAGTGTGGTTACAGTGCCTCATTCTTGCCTGGTAAGTGTGGAAGTCTAGGTTCTCCACTCAGTCTGTTCTAGTGAGGTGGTAATGGGACTGCAGTTTTTTGTGTGTGTTGGGCTGGAGTAGAGTGATTATTTTCTGAAAGTTGTCTGTCTTGTGAGGTGTCTATTTCCTTATACTGTGACTAGAGAGAGTAGGTTTAATCTGGACTGTTTATGTTTGTGCTCACTGAATTTTCCCGGTTTCTGGTATCACTGGTACCAAATAGGGAGGTATAAGCCAAAAATCAAACACAGGGAATTCACCATGATGTTGTTCCACAGGTCCTGGGGTCCTTTGTCAGTCTGCCCTATTATCTGACATTACAGAATTTTTTTCTGATTGTTTAATCATAATGTCCAGGGTTTTTAAGCTGAAATTGGAGGCAGAAATAGGGAAAATTAAGTATACTCCATCAGCCCAGAAGCAGAAATCTCTATACAATATAGTTATAAGAACTATGAATGAGTAAATGACTGAGGAAAGGATAATAGTGATAAACATAAGAGCATGTGGAGAATGGCTCCATTCCTATTAAAAGGTTATATATGATATATCATAGGTTGTTTACACACATGTATGTATATTTACACATACATACACACATACATGCATAAATACATACACAGAAATTATATCCGAATTTTAACTTTTTTTTTTTTTTTTTTTTTTTTTTGCGTTCGTGGGCCTCTCACTGCTGTGGCCTCTCCCGTTGCGGAGCACAGGCTCCGGACGCGCAGGCTCAGCGGCCATGGCTCACGGGCCCAGCCGCTCCGCAGCATGTGGGATCTTCCCAGACTGGGGCACGAACCCATGTCCCCTGCATCGGCAGGCGGACTCTCAACCACTGCACCACCAGGGAAGCCCCGAATTTTAACATTTTTGCCTTATGTCGTATGATTGCAGCTTTTATTTTTCTTCAGTATATATTTTCTTCTTTTTTTAAACATCTTTATTGGACTATAATTGTTTTACAATGTTGTGTTAGTTGCTGATGTGTAACAAACTGAATCAGCTATATGTATACATATGTCCCCATATCCACTCCCTCTTGAGCCTCCTACCCACCCTCCACATCCCACCCCTCTAGGTGGTCACAAAACACTGAGCTGATCTCCCTGTGCTATGCAGCTTCTTCCCACTAGCTATCTATTTTACATTTGGTAGTGTATGTATGCCAATGTCACTATCTCACTTCATCACAGCTTACAATCCCCCCTCCCGTGCCCTCAAGTCCATTCTCTACGTCTGAATTTTTATTCCTGTCCTGCCCCTAGGTTCTTGTGAACCTTTTTTTTTTTCCTAGCTTCCATATATATGTGTTAGCATACAGTATTTGTTTTTCTCTTTCTGACTTACTTCACTCTGTATGACAGACTCTAGGTCCATCCACTCTGCTTCAGATAACTCAATTTCATTTCTTTTTATGGCTGAGTAATATTCCATTGTATATATGTGCTACATCTTCTTTATCCATTTATGTTTTGATGTACACTTAGATGGCTTCCACGCCCTGGCTGTTGAAAACAGAGCTGCAATGAATATTGTGGTACATGACTCTTTTTGAATTAAGGTTTTCTCAGGTTATATGCCCAGTAGTGGGATTGCTAGGTCATATAGTAGTTATATTTTTAGTTTTTTGAGGAACCTCCATACTGTTCTCTATAGTGGCTGTATCAATTTAAATTCCCAACAACAGTGCAAAAGGATTCCCTTTTCTCCACACCCTCTCCAGCATTTACTGTTTGTAGGTTTTTTGATGATGGTCATTCTGACCAGTGTGAGGTGATACCTCATTGTAGTTTTGATTTGCATTTCTCTAATGATTAGTGATGTTGAGCATCCTTTCATGTGTTTGTTGGCAATCTGTATATCTTCTTTGGAGAAATGTCTATTTAGGTCTTCTGCCCATTCTTGGATTGGGTTGTTTGTTTTTTGGATATTGAGCTGTATGAGCTTCTTGTATATTTTGGAGATTAATCCTTTGTTAGTTGCTTCATTTGCAAATATTTTCTCCTGTTCTGAGGGCTGTCCTTTCGTCTTGTTTATGGTTTCCTTTGCTGTGCAAAAGCTTTTAAGCTTCATTAGGTACCAATTGTTTATTTTTGGTTTCATTTTCCTTACACTAGGAGGTGGGTCAAAAAGGATCTTGCTGTGATTTATGTCATAGGGTATTCTGCCTATGTTTTCCTCTAAGAGTTTTCTAGTATCTGGACTTCCATTTAGGTCTATAATCCATTTTGAGTTTATTTCTGTGTATGGTGTTAGGGAGTGTTCTAATTTCATTCTTTTACATGTAGCTGTCCAGTTTTCCCGACACCACTTATTGAAGAGACTATCTTTTCTCCATTTTATATTCTTGCCTCCTTTGTCAAAGATAAGGTGATCATAGGTGCATGGGTTTATCTCTGGGCTTTCTATCCTGTTCCATTGATCTATCTTTCTGTTTTTGTGCCAGTACCATACTGTCTTGATTACTGTAGCTTTGTAGTGTAGTGTGAAGTCAGGGAGCCTGATTCTTCCAGCTCCATTTTTCTTTCTCAAGATTGCTTTGGCTATTCGGTGTCTTTTGTGCTTCCATACAAACTGTGAAATTTTTGTTCTAGTTCTGTGAAAAATGCCATTGGTAATTTAATAGGGATTACATTGAATGTGTAGATTACTTTGTGTAGTAGAGTCATTTTCACAACGTTGATTCTTCCAATCCAAGAACATGTTATATCTCTCCATCTGTTTGTATCATGTTTAATTTCTATCATCAGTGTCTTATAGTTTTTTGCATACAGGTCTTTTGTCTCCTTAGGTAGGTTTATTCTTAGGTATGTTATTCTTTTTGTTGCAATGGTAAATGGAAGTGTTTCTTTAATTTCTCTTTCAGATATTTCAGCATTAGTGTGTAGGAATGCAAGAGATTTCTGTGCATTAATTTTGTATCCTGCTACTTTACCAAATTCATTGATGAGCTCTAGTAGTTTTCTGGTAGCATCTTTAGGATTCTCTATGTATAGTATCATGTCATCTGCAAACAGTGACAGTTTTACTTCTTCTTTTCCAGTTTGGATACCTTTTATTTCTTCTCTTCTATGATTTTCAGGGCTAAAACTTCCAAAACTATGTTGAATTATAGCAGTGAGAGTGGGAAGCCTTGTCTTGTCCAGATCTTAGTGGAAGTGGTTTCACTTTTTCAACACTGAGAGCGATGTTAACTGTGGGTTTGTCATATATTGCCTTTATTATGTTGAGGTAAGTTCCCTCTGTGCCTACGTTTTGGAGGGTCTTTATCATAAATCGGTGTTGAATTATTTTGAAAACTTTTTCTGTGTCTATTGAGATGATCATATGGTTTTTATCCTTCAGTTTATTAATATGGTATATCACATTGATTGGTTTGCATATATTGAAAAATCCTTGCATTCCTGGGATAAACCCCACTTTATCATGGTGTATGATCCTTTTAATGTGCTGTTGGATTCTGTTTGCTACTATTTTGTTGAGGATTTGTGCATCTATGTTAATCAGTGATATTGGCTGGTAGTTTTGTTTTTTGTGACATCTTTGTCTGGTTTTGTATAAGCATGATGGTGACCTTGTAGAATGAGTTTGGGAGTGTTCCTCCCTCTGTTATATTTTGGAAGAGTTTGAGAAGGATAGGTGTTAGTTCTTCTCTAAATGTTTCAAAGGATTTGCCTGTGAAGTCATCTGATCCTGGGCATTTGTTTGTTGAAAAATTTTTAAACACAATTTAATTTCAGTGCTTGTGATTGGTCTGTTCATATTTTCTATTTCTCCCTGGTTCAGTCTTGGAAGGTTTTACTTTTCTAAGAATTTGTTCATTTCTTCCAGGTTGTCCATTTTACTCATATATAGTTGCTTATAGTAATCTTTCATGATCCTTTGTATTTCTGCAGTGTCAGTTGTTACTTCTCTTTTTTCATTTCTACTTCTGTTGATTTGAGTCTTTTCCCTTATTTTCTTGATGAGTCTGACTAATGATTTAACATTTTTTTAATCTTCTCTAAGAACCAGCTTTTAGTTTTATTGATCTTTGCTATCGTTTCCTTCATTTCTTTTTCATTTATTTCTTATCAGATTTTTATGATTTCTTTCCTTGCTAACTTTGAGTTTTTATGGTTTTTCTTTCTCTAATTGCTTTATGTGTAAGATTAGTTTGTTTTTTGAGATTTTTCTTTCTTGTTTTCTTTTTCTTGTTTCTTTCTCTCATTGTTTTAGGTGTAAGATTATGTTGTTTATTTGAGATTTTTCTTGTTTCTTGAGTTTATAGCAAAACAATCAGATTGTATTGCTATAAACTTCCTTCTTAGAACTACTTTTGCCACATAACTTTTAGATCGTCGTGTTTTCATTGTCGTGTTTTTTCTAGGTATTTTTAAATTTCCTCTTTGATTTCTTCAGTGATCTCTTGGATATTTGGTAGTGTATTGTTTAGCATCCATGTGTTTGTATTTTTTAGTTTTATTTTTCTGTAACTGATATCTATTCTCATAACATTGTGGCCAGAAAAGATACTTGATATGATTTCAATTTTCTTAAGTTTTCCAAGCATTGATTTGTGACCCAAGATATGTTCTATCCTGGAGAATATCCATGAGCGTTTAAGAAAGTGTATTCTCTTGTTTTTTGTTAGAATGTCCTATAAATATCAATTAAGTACATCTTGTTTAATGTGTCATTTAAAGCTTGTGTTTCCTTATTTATTTTCATTTTGTTTTATTTGTCCATTGGTGAAGGTGGGGTGATAAAGTCCCCTACCATGATTATGTTAAGGTCAATTTCCCCTTTTATGGCTGTTAGCATTTGCCTTATGTATTGAGGTGCTCCTATGTTGGATGCATAAGTATTTACAATTGTTATATTTTCTGCTTGGATTGATCCCTTGATCATTAGGTAGTGTCCTTCTTTGTCTCTTGTAAAATAGTTTTTATTTTAAAGTCTATTTTTTCTGATATGAGTATTGTTACTCCATCTTTCTTTTGATTTCCATTTGCATGTGATATCTTTTTCATCCCCTCACTTTCAGTCTGTATGTGTCCCTAGGTTTAATGTGGGTCTCTTGTAGACAGCATATACACAGGTCTTGTTTTTGTATCCATTCAGCCAGTCTATGTCCATTGGTTAGAGCATTTAATCCATTTCCACTTAAGGTAATTATTGATATGTATGTTCCTATTACCATTTTCTTAATTATTTTGTGTTTGTTATTGTAGGTCTTTTCCTTCTCTTGTGTTTCCTGTCCAGAGAAGTTCCTTTAGCATTTGTTGTAAAGCTGGTTGGTGGCACTGAATTCTCTTAGCTTTTGCTTATCTGTAAAGGTTTTAATTTCTCTGTCAAATCTGAATGAGATCCTTGCTGGCTAGAGTTTTTTGGTTGAAGTTTTTTCCATTCATCACTTTAAATATGTCCTGCCACTCCCTTCTGGCTTGCAGAGTTTCTGCTGAAAGATCAGCTGTTAACCTTATAGGGATTCCCTTGTATGTTATTTGTTGTTTTTCCCTTGCTGCTTTTAATATTTTTTTCTTTGTATTTAATATTTGATAGTTTGATTAATATGTGTTTCAGCGTGTATCCTGGATTTATCCTGTATGGGACTCTCTGTGCTTCCTGGACTTGATTGACTCTTTCCTCTCCCATATCAGGGAAGTTTTCAAGTAAAATCACTTCAAATATTTTGAGTCACTTTCTTTTTCTCTTCTTATTCTGGGACCACTATAATTCAAATGTTGGTGCATTTAATGTTGTCCCAGTGGTCTCTGAGACTGTCCTCAATCTTTCCATTTTTTTTTCTTTATTCTGCTGTGTGGTAGGTATTTCCACTATTTTACCTTCCAGGACACTTATCTGTTCTTCTTCCTCAGTTATTGTGATATTAATTCCTTCTAGAGAATTTTTCATTTTATTTATTGTGTTGTTCATCCATCATTATTTGTTTGCTCTTTATTTCTTCTAGGTCCTTGTTAAACTTTTCTTGTATTTTCTCCATTCTATTTCCAAGATTTTGGATCATGTTTTCTATCAATACTCTGAATTCATTTTCAGGTAGACTGCCTATTTCCTCTTCATTTGTTTGGTCTGGTGACTTTTTACTTTTTTCCTTCATCTGCTGTGTATTTCTCTGTCTTCTCATTTTGCTTGACTTACTGTGTTTGGGGTCTCCTTTTTGAAGGCTGCTGGTTCATAGTTCCTGTTGTTTTTGGTGTCTGCCCCCAGTGGGTAAGGTTGGTTCAGTGGGTTGTGTAGGCTTCCTGCTGGAGGGGATTGGTGCCTGATAGATGAGGCTGAATCTTGTCTTTCTGGTGGGTAAGACCACATCCAGTGGTGTATTTTGGAGTATCTGTGAACTTATCATGGTTTTTGGCAGCCTCTTTGGTAATAGGTGGGGTTGTGTTCCTGTCTTGGTAGTTGTTTGCCATGGGGTGTCCAGCACTGGAGCTTGTTGGTTGTTAAGTGGAGCTGGATCTTAGTGTTGAGATGGAGATCTCTGGGAGAGCTCTTGCTGAGTGATATTATGCGGGACCAGGAGGTCTCTGGTGGTTCAATGTCCTGTACTCGGCTCTCACACCTCAGAGGCTCAGGCCTGGCACCCATCTGTGGCACCAAGACGCTGTCAGACACTTGGCTTAGACTAAAAGTGAGAAAAAAGAAAGAAAGAAAAATAAAATAAAATATTTAAAATAAAAAATATGATTAAAATAAAAAGAAGATAGCAACAAAACCAATAATCAAATCCACCAATGATAACAAGCAATAAAATCTTTACTAAGGTAAACATAAAAATCAGAAACTAGTCAGCCGCATACAACAAACCCCAATTCTACAGTTGGTCCCAAAATCCACTGCCTCAATTTTGGATTTCTTCATCGTCTATTCAGATATTCCACAGATGAAGGGCACATCAAGTTGATTATGTAGATTAATCCAGTGCTCCTGAGGTTGCATGGAGAAATTTCCCTTTCTCTTCTTTGTTCACACAGCTCCTGAGGTTCAGCTTTGGATTTCTCCCCGCCTCTGCATTTAGATCACCTGAGGGCATCTGTTCCCTGCCCAGACAGGACAGGGTTAAAGGAGCAGCTGATTAGGGGGCTCTGGCTCACTCAGGCCAGGGGTGTGAGGGGTACAGAATGTGGGGTGAGCCTGTGGTGGCAGAGGCTGGTGTGACATTGCAACAGCTTGCGGAGTGCTATGTGTTCTCCTGGGGAAGTTGTTCCTGAATCACGGGACCCTGGCAGGGGCAGGCTGCACAGGTTCCCAGGAAGGTGTGGTTAGTGACCTGTGCATGTACACAGGATTCTTGGTGGCTGCAAAAGCAGCCTTAGCATTTCATGCCCATCTCTATTGTCTGCGCTGATAGCTGAAACTCACGCCTGTTTCTGGAGCTCATTTAGGCGGTGCTCTTTATTCCTTCTCCTTGTACACTCCAAAGCAATGGTCTCTTCCCTCTTTTGCAGGACCAGAATTTTCCCCGGACTCCCTTCCAGCTAGCCATGGTGCACTGGGCCTCTTCAGGCTGTGTTCACGCAGCCAACCGCAGCCCTCTCCCTGGGCTCTGACCTCCAAAGCCGGAGCCTCAGCTCCCAACCTCCACCCGTCCCAGCAGGTGAGCAGACAAACCCTTCAGGTTGCTGAATGATGGTCAGCACTGGTCCTCTGTGTGGGAATCTCTCCACCTTACTCTCTGCACCTCTGTTGTTGCACTCTCCTCCATAGTTCCGAAGCTTCCCCTCTGCCCACTCAGAGTCTCCACCAGTGAAGGGGCTTCTTAGTGTGTGGAAACATTTCCTCCTTCACAGCTCCCTCCCAGAGGTGCAGGTCCTGTCTCTATATTTTTGTCTCCGTTTTTCTTTTTTTCTTTTTCCCTACCCAACTGCGTGAGAATTTTCTTGCCTTTTGGGAAGTCTGAGGTCTTCTGCCAGCATTCAGTAGGCGTTCTGTAGGAGTTGTTCCACATGTAGATGTATTTTTGATGTATTTATGGGGAGGAAGGTGATATCCACGTCTGACTCCACTGCCATTTGAAGCTCTCGAGAATCGTTTTTCTTAAATATTTGTGCACTTAAAAGTCATGTGGGAATCTCATGCAGATTCCAAGGTACTATATCAAGAAGTTCAACACAGTAAATTTGACTGTTTGCATTTTTATTTTACATCTTTATTGGAGTATAATTACTTTACAATTGTGTGTTAGTTTCTGCTTTATAACTAAGTGAATCAGTTATACATAAACATATGTTCCCATATATCTTCCCTCTTGCATCTCCCTCCCTCCCACACTCCATATCCCACCCCTGTAGGTGGTCACAAAGCACAGAGCTGATCTTCCTATGCTATGCGGCTGCTTCCCACTAGCTATCTATTTTACATTTGGTAGTGTATATATGTCCATGCCTCTCTCTCACTTTGTCACAGCTGACCCTACCTCCTCCCCATATCCTCAAGTCCATTCTATAGTAGGTCTGTGTCTTTATTCCTGTCTTACCCCTAGGTTCTTCATGACATATTTTCTCTTAAATTCCATATATATGTGTTAGGATAAGGTATTTGTCTTTCTCTTTCTGAGTTACTTCACTCTGTATGACAGACTCGAGGTCTAATCCACCTCATTACAAATAGCTCAATTTCGTTTCTTTTTATGGCTGAGTAATATTCCATTGTATATATGTGCCACATCTTCTTTATCCATTCATCCGGTGATGTACACTTAGGTTGTTTCCATCTCCTGGCTATTGTAAATAGAGCTGCAATGAACATTTTGGTACATGACTCTTTTTGAATTATGGTTTTCTCAGGGTATATGACCAGTAGTGGAATTGCTAGGTCATATGGTAGTTTTATTTGTAGTTTTTTAAGGAACCTCCATACTGTTCTCCATAGTGGCTGTACCAATTCACATTCTCACCAGCAGTGCAAGAGTGTTCCCTTTACTCCACACCCTCTCCAGCATTTATTGTTTCTTGATTTTTTGATGATGGCCATTCTGATTGGTGTGAGATGATATCTCAGTGTAGTTTTGATTTTCATTTCTCTAATGATTAATGACGTTGAACATTCTTTCACGTGTTTCTTGGCAGTCTGTATATCTTCTTTGGAGAAATGTCTATTTAGGTCTTCTACCCATTTTTGGATTGGGTTGATTGATTTTTGTTATTGAGCTGCATGATCTGCTTATAAATTTTGGAGATTAATCCTTTGTCAATTGCTTCATTTGCAAATATTTTCTCCCATTCTGAGGGTTGTCTTTTGGTCTTGTTTATGGTTTCCTTTGCTGCACAAAAGCTTTGAAGTTTCATTAGGTCCCATTTGTTTATTTTTGTTTTGATTTCCATTTCTCTAGGAGGTGGGTCAAAAAGGATCTTGCTGTGATTTATGTCATAAAGTGTTCTGCCTATGTTTTCCTCTAAGAGTTTGATAGTTTCTGGCCTTACATTTAGGTTTTTAATCCAGTTTGAGCTTATTTTTGTGTATGGTGTTAGGGAGTGATCTAATCTCATACTTTTACATGTACCTGTCCAGTTTTCACAGCTTCACTTATTGAAGAGGTTGTCCTTTCTCCACTGTATAATTCTGCCTCCTTTATCAAAAATAAGGTGACCATATGTGCGTGAGTTTATCTCTGGGCTTTATATCCTGTTCCATTGATATAACTTTCTGTTTTTGTGCCAGTACCATACTGTCTTGATTACTGTAGCTTTGTAGTATAGTCTTAAGTCAGGGAGCCTGATTCCTCCAGCTCCGTTTTTCGTTCTCAAGATTGCTTTGGCTATTTGGGGTCTTTTGTGTTTCGATACAAATTGTGAAAATTTTTGTTCCAGTTCTGTGAAAAATGCCAGTGGTAGTTTGATAGGGATTGCATTGAATCTGTAGATTGCTTTGGGTAGTAGAGTCATTTTTACAATATTGATTCTTTCAATCCAAGAACATGGTATATCTCTCCATATTTTGTATCATCTTTAATTTCTTTCATCAGTGTCTTATAATTTTCTGCATACAGGTCTTTTGTCTCCTTAGGTAGGTTTATTCCTAGATATTTTATTCTATTTGTTTCAATGGTAAATGGGAGTGTTTTCTTGATTTCACTTTCAGATTTTTCATCATTAGTGTATAGGAATGCAGAGATTTCTGTGCATTAATTTTGTATCCTGCTACTTTACCAAATTCATTGATTAGCTCTAGTAATTTTCTGGTAGCATCTTTAGGAGTCTCTATGTATAGTATCATGTCATCTGCAAACAGTGACAGCTTTACTTCTTCCTTTCTGATTTGGATTCATTTTATTTCCTTTTCTTCTCTGATAGCTATGGCTAAAACTTCCAAAATTATGTTGAATAAGAGTGGTGACAGTGGGCAACCTTGTCTTCTTCCTGATCTTAGTGGAAATGCTTTCAGTTTTTCACCATTGAGGATGATGTTGGCTGTGAGTTTGTCCTATATGGCCTTTATTATGTTGGGGAAAGTTCCCTCTATGCCTACTTCTGCAGGGTTTTTATCATAAATAGTGTTGAATTTTGTTGAAAGCTTTCTCTGCATCTATTGAGAGGATCATATGATTTTTCTCCTTCAGTTTGTTAATATGGTGTATCACAATGATTGATTTGCCTATATTGAAGAATTCTTGCATTCCTGGAATAAAACCCACTTGATCATGTTGTATGATCCTTTTTATATGCTGTTGGATTCTATTTGCTAGTATTTTGTTGAGGATTTTTGCATCTATGTTCATCAGTGATATTGGCCTGTAGTTTTCTTTCTTTGTGACATCCTTGTCTGGTTTTGGTGTCAAGGTGATGGTGGCCTAGTAGAATGAGTTTGGGAGTGTTCCTCGCTCTGCCATATTTTGTAAGAGTTTGAGAAGTATAGGTGTTAGCTCTTCTCTTAATGTTTGATAGAATTCACCTGTGAAGCCATCTGGTCCTGGGATTTTGTTTGTTGGAAGATTTTTAATCACAGTTTCAATTTCAGTGCTTGTGATTGGTCTGTTCATATTTTCTAATTCTTCCTGATTCAGTCTTGGCAGGCTGTGCATTTCTAAGAATTTGTCCATTTCTTCCAGGTTGTCCATTTTTTTGGCATAGACTTGTTTGTAGTAATCTCTGATGATCTTTTGTATCTCTGCAGTGTCAGTTGTTACTTCTTCTTTTTCATTTCTAATTCCATTGATTTCAGTCTTCTCCCTTGTTTCTTGATGAGTCTGGCTAATGGTTTATCAATTTTGTTTATCTTCTCAAAGAACCTGCTTTTAGTTTTATTGATCTTTGCTATCATTTCCTTCATTTCATTTTCATTTATTTCTGATCTGATTTTTATGATTTCTTTCCTTCTAACTTTGGAGTTTTTTTGTTCTCCCTTCTCTAATTGCTTTAGGTGCAAGTTTAGGTTGTTTATTTGAGATGTTTCCTGTTTCTTAAGGTAGGATTGTATTGCTGTAAACTTCCCTCTTAGAATTGTTTTTGCTGCATCCCATCGGTTTTGGGTCATTGTGTCTCCATTGTCATTTGTTTCTAGGTATGTTTTTTATTTCCTGTTTGATTTCTTCAGTGATCACTTCGTTATTAAGTAGTGTACTGTTTAGCCTCCATCTGTTTGTATTTTTTACAGAACTTTTCCTGTAGTTTATATCTAGTCTCATAGCATTGTGTTCAGAAAAGATACTTGATACAATTTCAATTTTCTTAAATTTACCAAGGCTTGATTTGTGACCCAAGATCTATCCTGTAGAATGATCTTTCCTGGAGAATATTCCATGAGTACTTGAGAAAAATATGTATTCTGTTGTTTTTGGATGGAATGTCCTATAAATATCACTTAAGTCCATCTTGTTTAATGTATCATTTAAAGCTTGTGTTTCCTTATTTATTTTCGTTTTGGATGATCTGTCCATTTTTGAAAGTGGGGTGTTAAAGTCCCCTACTATGAATGTGTTACTCTCAATTTCCCCTTTTATGGCTGTTAGTATTTGCCTTATGTATTGAGGTGCTCATATGTTGGGTGCATAAATATTTACAACTGTTATATCTTCTGCTTGGATCGACCCCTTGATCATTATGTAGTGTCCTTCTTTGTCTCTTCTAATAGTCTTTATTTTAAAGTCTATTTTGTCTGATATGAGAATTGCTACTCCAGCTTTCTTTTGGTATCCATTTGCATGGAATATCTTTTTCCATCCCCTTACCTTCAGTCTGTGTGTGTCTCTAGGTCTGAAGTGGGTCTCTTGTAGACAGCATATATATGGGTCTTGTTTTTGTATCCATTCAGCCACACTATGTCTTTTGGTGGGAGCATTTAGTCCATTTACATTTAAGGTAATTATCAGTATGTATGTTCCTATTCCCATTTTCTTAATTGTTTTGGTTTCGTTATTGTAGGTCTTTTCCTTCTCTTATGTTTCTATCCTAGAGAAGATCTTTTAGCATTTGTTGTAAAGCCGGTTTGGTGGTGCTGAACTCTCTCAGCTTTTGCTTGTCTGTAAAGGTTTTAATTTCTCCATCAAATCTGAATGAGATCCTTGCTGGGTAGAGTAATCTTGGTTGCAGCTTTTTCTCCTTCATCGCTTTAAATATGTCCTGCCAGTCCCTTCTGACTTGCAGAGTTTCTGCTGAAAAATCAGGTGTTAACCTTATGGGGATTCCCTTGTGTGTTATTTGTTGTTTTTCCCTTGTTGCTTTTAATATATTTTCTTTGTATTTAATTTTTGACAGTTTGATTAAGATTTGTCTTGCATATTTCTCCTCAGATTTATCCTGTATGGGATTCCTTGTGCTTCCTGGACTTGATTAACTATTTCCTTTCCCATATTAGGGTAGTTTTCAACTATAATCTCTTCAAGTATTTTCTCAGTCCCTTTCTTTTTCTCTTCTTCTTCTGGAACCCCTATAATTCGAATGTTGTTGTGTTTAATGTTGTCCCAGAGGTCTCTGTGACTGTCCTCAGTCCTTTTCATTCTTTTTTCTTTATTCTGCTCTGCAATAGTTATTTCCACTACTTTATCTTCCAGGTCACTTATCCGTTCTTCTGCCTCAGTTATTCTGCTATTGATCCCATCTAAAGTATTGTTAATTTCATTTATTGTGTTGTTCATTGTTACTTGTTTCATCTTTAGTTCTTCTAGGTCCTTGTTAAATGTTTCTTGCATTTTGTTTATTCTATTTCTAAGATTTTGGATCATCTTTACCATCCTTATTCTGAATTCTTTTTCAGGTAGACTGCCTATTTCCTCTTCATTTGTTAGGTCTGGTGGGTTTTTGTCTTGCTCCTTCATCTGCTGTGTGTTTTTCTGTTTCTCATTTTTCTTATCTTAGTGTGTTTAGGCTCTCTTTTTTGCAGGCTGCAGGTTTGTAGTTCCTGTTGTGTTTGGTGTCTGTCCCCAGTCTCTAAGGTTGGTTCAGTGGGTTGTGTAGGCTTCCTGGTGGAGGGGACTAGTGCCTGTGTTCTGGTGGATGAGGCTGGATCTCGTTTTTCTGATGGGCAGGTCCACATCTGTTGGTGTGTTTTGGGGTGTGTATGTACTTATTATGATTTTAGGCAGCCTCTGTGCTAATGGATGGGTTTGTGTTCTTGTCTTGCTAGTTGTTTGGTGTAGGGTGTCCAGCACTGTTGCTTGCTGGTTGTTGAGTGAAGCTGGGTGCTGGTGTTTAAATGGGGATCTCTGGGAGATTTTTGCCATTTGACATTATGTGGAGCTGGGAGTTCTCTTGTGGACCAGTGTCCTGAAGTTGGCTCTCCCATGTCGGAGGCACAGTACTAACACCTGGCTGCAGCACCAAGAGCCCTTCATCCACATGGCTCAGAATAAAAGGGAGAAAATGTAGAAGGAAAGGATTAGTAGTAGTAGAAAGAAAGAAACAAAGAAAGGAGGGTGGGAGGGTGGGCAGGAGGGAGTGAGGGAGGGAGGAAGGAAGGAAGGAGGGAAGGAAGCAAAAAGAAAGAAAAAAGATAAAGTAAAATAAAATAAAGTAAGATAAAATAAAGTTATTAAAATAAAAAATAAGGCTTCCCTGGTGGTGCAGTGGTTAAGAGTCCACCTGCAGATGCAGGGGACATGGGTTCATTCCCCAGTCTGGGAAGATTTCACATGCCATGGAGCTGCTGGGCCCATGAGCCATGGCCACTGGCCCTGCGTGTCCGGAGCCTGTGCTCCGCAATGGTAGAGGCCACAACAGTGAGAGACCTGCATAACACACACACACACAAAATAAAGCACACACACAAAAAAAATTATTAAGAAAAAAATTTTTAAAAACCACAAGAAAAAAATGGACAGATAGAACCCTAGGACAAATGGTGGAAGCAAAGCTGTACAGACAAAATCTCACACAGAAGCATACACACTCACAAAAAGAGTAAAATGGGAAAAATCATAAACGTTGCTCTCAAAGTCTACCTCTTCAATTTGGGATGATTCATTGTCTAAAGGAGGGAAGGAAGGAAGGAAGGAAGGAAGGAAGGAAGGAAAGAAAGAAAGGAAGGAAGGAAGGAAGAAAGAGATAATGAAAGAAAGAAAGAAAGAAGATACAGTAAAATAAAATAAAGTAAGATAAAATAAAATAACGTTATTAAAATAAAAAATAATTATTAAAAAAAGAAAATAAAAGGATGGATAGAATCCTATGACAAATGGTGGAAGCAAAGCTATACAGACAAAATCTCACCCAGAAGCATACACATACACACTCACAAAAAGAGGAAAAGGGGAAAATATCATAAATGTTGCTCTCAAAGTCCACCTCCTCAATTTGGGATGATTCGTTGTCTATTCAGGTATTCCACAGATGCAGGTACATCAAGTTGATTGTGGAGCTTTAATCTGCTGCTTCTGAGGCTGCTGGGAGAGGTTTCCCTTTCTCTTCTTTGTTCTCACAGCTCCCGGGGCTCAGCTTTGGATTTGGTCCCGCCTGTGCCTGTAGGTCACCTCAGGGCATCTGTTCTTCGCTCAGACATGACGGGGTTAAAGGAGCAGCTGCTTCAGGGACTCTGGCTCACTCAGGCTGGGGGGAGGGAGGGGTATGGAGTGTGGGGTGAGCCTGTAGTGTTAGAGGCCGGCGTGACGTTGCACCAACCTGAGGCATGCCGTGCGTTCTCCCGGATAAGTTGTCCCTGGATCCCGGGACCCTGGCAGTGGTGGGCTGCACAGGCTCCCTGGAAGTGGGGTGTGGATACTGAACTGTGCTCACACACAGGCTTTTTGGTGGTGGTAGCAGCAGCCTTAGCATCTCATGCCCGTCTCTGGGGTCCGTGCTTTTAGCCGTGGCTCACGCCTGTCTCTGGAGCTCCTTTAAGCAGCGCTCTTAATCCCCTCTCCTTGCGCACCAGGAAACAAAGAGGGAAGAAAAAGTCTCTTGCCTCTTCGGCAGGTCCAGACTTTTCCCTGAACTCCCTCCTGGCTAGCCGTGGTGCACTAACCCCTTGCAGGCTGTGTTCAAGCTGCCAACACCAGTCCTCTCCCAGAGCTCCGACCGAAGCCCGAGCCTCAGCTCCCAGCCCCACACGCCCCGGCGGGTGAGCAGACAAGCCTCTCGGGCTGGTGAGTGCCGGTCGGCACTGATCCTCTGTGCGGGAATCTCTCCGCTTTGCCCTCCGCACCCTTGTTGCTGTGCTCTCCTCCGTGTCTCTGTAGCTTCCCCACTCCACCACCCGCAGTCTCCACCTGCAAAGGGGCTTCCTAGTGTGTGGAAACCTTTCCTACTTCACAGCTCCCTCCCACTGGTGCAGATCCCGTCCCTATCCTTTTGTCTCTGTTTATTCTTTTTTCTTTTGCCCTACCCAGGTACGTGGGGGAGTTTCTTGCCTTTTGGGAGGTCTGAGGTCTTCTGCCAGCGTTCAGTAGGTGTTCTGTAGGAGTTGTTACACGTGTAGATGCATTTCTGGTGTATCTGTGGGGAGGAAGGTGATCTCCGCGTCTTACTCTTCTGCCATCTTCCCCTCTTCCTGACCGTTTGCATTTTAACTGCAAAGTGACTGCGAGCAACTTTCTAGCAGGTAGTCCACTGACTGCACATTGAGAACATTGCTCCACAGTATTTCATAGACGTGCTAAAGTTAAAAATTTGGGTTCATGATTTATGGCATTCTAAGTTAAGAGAGCAAATAGGGCTTTGCTTTCTCAACACTAGTGATCCTTACAATCTATTAAAGGTAATGGCTACTGCCCATGAATCCATCATAAAACTAGTTTGTTCTTTCTTCAGCCAGGCACTAAGCATAGACTACATGCCCTGGGTCTTAATGTTGCTGAGGAATTCCCACCCCACCTTTTCTTGTTTTAATTACCTTGATCCCCTGAATAATAATCTCTGCACACATAACAGGCACACAATACATGAACTACCACTTTAATTAATTTGGATCCTCTGATAACACAAAAACTAAGCCTTGTAAATGTAAAAAGAAATAAGGAAAATTTCTAAGAAACCAGAAAATATACTGATTTTAAGTCAGAAGTCCAGTAATATAGATGTAGATGTAGATGTAAATGTAGATGCAGATGTAGTGTATCAGTCTTCTAGGGCTGCCAAAGCAGAATACCATAGATTGTGTGGTTTAAAATATAACAATTTATTTTCTCACAGTTTCGGATACCAGAAATCAAAGATCAGTGTGCCATTGGGATTGGATTCTGGAGGGACTCTCTTCCTGGCTTCTAAACAGTGCCTCAGCCCTTATCCTCATGTGACATTTCCTCTGTGTTTAGGTAGAGGAAGCAAGATTTCTCGTGTTTCTTCTTCTTTTAGACACCAGTCCTATCAGATTAGGACTCCACCCTTATGATCTCATGTAACCTTTATTACATCCTTAAAGGCCCTGTCTTCAAATGTAATCACATTGGGAGTTAAGGCTGTGATAGATGAGTTTTGGAAATCTATAACATAGATATACACACAGATATATATTTATATGTAGCTTTACATTTTAGACAGAAGCTCTACATATTTTAGTTTATTTTAGTTTTACAACATTTCGTGTTTCTTCTATAAATACTGTTTTATGTTAGGTGCCCCTCTTTCTTACATCTTTCCCAGGAGATACATATCTAGACCAGAGATAATATCTTATTCCGATGTGTGTCCCTACAGTTGTGCTGGAAAACACCCTCTATTCTTTTTTCATAAAGGATATGGGAAAGGCAAACTTTTGTGCCTTTGAATATTGGAAAGTACCTGAATTTTGTCCTCACTCACTTGAGTGATTAGTCTTGGAAAATGGCAGACTTTTGTTCTCAATTGCCATTTTTTACAAAGGGAGCTGAGACTCTGAGAAATTAATGTAATTGCCCAATGTCACTTCAGTGGGGAGAAGTGGATTCTAGAGACAGAACTCAAACCCTAGTGTTTGAACTAATTTATTCATGAAACATTCATTCTTTTACTCATTTGGGACTTGTTGAATATCTATTATTTTCATGGTTCTATTGCAACAAAGATAAAGATTTTTCTCTAATGCTGAGAATTTTATAGTATAATTATGGACACACAATGTTCTCCCTTTATTCTTTCACTTTTCCCACCTTCCAACCAAACAGAAGTGTTACTTACCTTCTGTGTCCTGCATTTTCCTGAGTCCACGCACTGGAACATGCATTCCAACACCTCCCAACCCAGCTACTCCTAAAATCTAAGTTTGACCTTGAAGTCTCCATGTTTCCCATGCGGCCTCTTCTCTAACGTGGAAATCCTCTCTCTCTGCCATATCCCCAAATACTATTTCTACTGCTCGGATCACTATCACTTTCTCCTTGCCCTTGCATGTATGAATTTATAACCTCACTGAATAGACAAAACCTGTAATAACTTACCCATGTCTAGTCATTTTTTCCCCACCCGAGCTTAGCAAGCCCCCTTCCATATGCATCAGCTGCCTAGTGTCTTTAATCCATTGCTACTTCACACTCCCTCATCTTCTTCTCTGTGAGAACAACAGTTTCTCAGACATGCTTCCCCTAAAATAGTTGTTGCTGCCATTATCTGTCCATGGTCACTGCTAGCTGTCTTTAAAACCCCTGATTTATATTATATAATATTATATTTTATTATATTATATTATATTATATTATATTACTATTTTCTGTAAGGTACAGTAGACTTTATTCTCCTTAAGAGTAAGGTCCTGGGTTATATTCATCTCTCATGATGTTAAGAGTGGTCCTGGGTTATATTCATCTCTTATGATGTTAACAGTATGTAACATTTAGAAAGCACTTGAAAAAATATTTATGAGTAAGTGAATTGATTACTATTGACATATATGAAAAAATTCTTCAGTGTGACATTCAAAAAAGAAAATCTGAGTACTAGCAATAACTTAGAGGTATCACATAAATTCAATGACAAAATGTCCTTTTATTAGTTAAACATTTTCCCTGTCCTGCTCTCCATGATTGAGTATGGGGTGAACACCTGCTGATTTCCACCTGGCAAAGCTTCGATGATGAATGAATATATTTTTTATAGCATTAATTACAGGGCTTAAGTTTTTCTACTCAGAGCCAGAGGCACTACACATAGCAGATAGAAGTTGGAGCTTATAATAATCCAAAAACTATCACTAAAGGGAATTCTTGTGTCAAAAGTAAGTATGATGTTTTAGAAAATAAGTATGCTACCTGCCAAGATGTTCATAGGAAACACTGTCATTTCATCTTCAGAAGTAATTGAAGAAAATATTTTTCAACAAATATTTATTGAACACTTGTTATGGACAATGACCCAGGTGACTTTTGAACAACTCACTTAAGTATTAAGTAGAGTCCATCCTTCACATGTAGGAACTAAAGTGAGATTAACTGACTTGGCAGGATTTACAGAGATAGTTCATAGCTGCAGAAAAATCAAAGAAAAATCAAGTTATTCACAAAATAACTATTTAACTTTCTTTTTAATTAATCAGCAACCATTTCCTACTCTGTGTTGTAGTTATGCTCTTAAGAAGTTATGGACGCACAGACACAGAAAATAAGCTTATGGTTACCAAAGGGCAAAGACAGGGGAAGGGTATATTAAGAGTTTGGAATTAACAGATACACACTACTATATATAAAGTAGATAAACACCAAAGACCCACTGTATAGCACAGGGAATTATACTCAATATTTTGTAATCTGAAAAAATGGATACATATGTATGTATAACCGAATCACTGTGCTGTACACCTGAAACTAACACAACATTGTGAATCAACTATACTCCAATTTTAAAAAGTTGTGGAGCAGAAACCTGTGAGTGAGCAGCTGGGTCTTCTGGGGATCTCTGGAGTGTGATTTGTAATAAGAAATATTACCAGAGATATTACTGTGGAGTCACAAGCTCATATTATTAGCAAGTAACTTTGGTCCAGGACTCATCAAATCCCATCGATTTTGCTTTTCTCCTGCTCACGAGCTTTGAGTTTCCATCCCACACTCTGATCATCACAGAAATGCATGCTTGAAGGAAGGGACATGCCAAGATGAGCTGGTCTTCTCTCAACATGTGAGTGCATTTGCCAAGGTGTGTGTTTTAGTTTGGGTTCTCACGTGGAAGCAGACTTTGAAATAAGGATTTAAACCAAGGAATTTATTTAGGAAATTATCCTGGTAGCGGAGAAGTGAGACAGGTAAGAAAGGAAAGCCCATGTGCATTAACTCATATTACTTGCTGGGGGCGATCCCAAATAGGGACCTGCACAAAACAGTCCTCAGAGTTATCCAAGATGAGAGGCGAGGAAGCTGGAGTATTGATTTTTCATTGGTTGAGGGCTGCTTCTGGGTCATTAATATCCAGGTACCTCCAGCCGACCCAGTGTATGGGGTGAGACTGTTCATATGGTCAGAAGCCTTCAGGCAGAAAAGCACATGTGCTTGAGGTAGGAAGTCAGCTCTGTGCCTGGCAACAATTTGGGGAGAAGAGTGATACACCACGTGCATTTCCATCCACTTTCATTTACTTCTGTTTGAAAGCTGATCAATAGAATCATTCAGATCCGGGTACCCCAAGGCCCTCTTCCATTGCAACTTCATTCCATCAAAAATCATTCAGAACATATTCATTGAGATTCTATGCCAATCTGATCTCTCTGTTGGGCATTGATTCTGTAAATGTGAATGCATACATTCTTGTCCTCGAGACAGGAAAATGAGAACACACCATTTTACTAATCTTTACCTGACATCTCATGCTGCAGTGGGACACTGAAGAAGAAGACATGAATGCTTTCAGAGAACACTTGGATGCTTTCATTGAGTTTACATTCAAACTGAGTCTTGGAACATAATTAGAGGTTTCCAACATGCCCAGCTGAAAGGACATTTGAAATGGAGATCGAATTGTTTGTTAATACATAAAAACTCTGTTCAAGAGCTTATACAGCAGGATTTCAGACCAGAAAAGGAGTCAGGAGTGAAGTTATTAGGGTACTCAACACCACAGCAAGAAAGTGAAGTATCAGCTAAGATAATTGAGAGCCTCCTGAAGATTAAATTTGACCAGCGTGAATGTAGCAAAGACTTCCTGCCTCAGCTGCCTCATTTGGAAGATTAAATGAAGAGATTTCAACCAAGTTGACCAGTTTGGATGTTAAAGCCTCAGACCAGATTTTAACAGTGATATGGTCTCATCTACAGCAGGGTCAGTGGGGGTAAAGTACAGGGGGCAAAATTTAGGTATGTTTAATTCATAGAAAACTTGTTTTTGTGTTTTATCAGACTGATTGAATTCAGGTTTAGTTCTTGCAATTTATTAGCTATGTAAACTTGAGCAGATTAATTGTTCTTTCAGTTCTCTCATTGGTTATGTAGAGAAAAGAATGTCATTAACCTCCTAGGGATGTTGAGAGGATTATATTAAAAACTCTCATTTATCATGTGGCACCTGGCACTCAGTGAGTGGTTAATAGATGTCAGATAATGCTCTTATTGTCAGGTAAATTATTATCCTATTTGTTTCCACAAGAACTATCATAAATAAAAAAGTCAATTACAATGTGCACATTAATTACACATTGGGTAGAGTATTATTTTCTCAACTAATTCTAGTTCTTTCTAATCAGACACAACCATACAATTGTATAATCATATATCAAATTAGTAGAAACATAATCTAACTTCATTAATGTATTTTTGATTAATTATGAAAATACAGAATATTTTTCATTGTTGGTATAAAAAATTAACAGTTAATAGATCATTAAAATTCCTCAACATGGTGATAAGCTGACCATCAGTGGCTCACCCACTTTCCCACATAAAATCCTTAAGAAAAAATAAATACTCAAATTTAATTTCATAATTAAGAATTTTCTGGATTTTCAAAATAATTCAGAATTGTTTAATATTCAATTTTAAATTAAAAGTTTTTGTTTTATCACAATGGCTATGAATCAAGGGTATTTAAATGATTTGATGGTTAAGTAAGTTCCTACAAGCTCAATTCCTTTACTTATTTTTACTCTGACTCTTTTCAGGAGCTTTAACAAGATATATGTATATCAAAAGATTAATAAAATGGTCCTTGCCATTGACATAGAAATAAAAGACTCAGAAAAGAAAGAAAAAGCATGAACTACCAAAGAAATAATATATGTATAAAAAAGTATCAGATGTGGTATAGTTTTAAGGTAGCAAAAAAAAAATCATATGACCATCTCAATAGACAGAGAAAAAGCATTTGGCAAAATTCAACATTCTTTCATCATGGAAACTCAACAAATTGGGTATAGAAGAAAGGTACTTTGGCCATATATAACAAACCTATGGCTAACATCATATTTGACAGTGAAAGGCTGAAAGCTTTTCTTCTAAGACCAGGAATATGGTAAATGTACCCAATTTCACCACTTCTATTCAACACAGTACTACAAGGACTAGACAGAGCAATTAGGCAATAATTAATTACTTAATTATTTAAAACTTAAAAGGCATTCAGATTATAAAGGAAGGAGTAAAATTGTCTTGTTTGCAGATTACCTGATCTTATATAGAGGAATTTCTAAAGACTCCACTAAAAAAATGTTGGAATTAATAAATTCAGTAAAGTTTCAGGATACAAAATCAACTATAGAAATCAGTTGCATTTCTATACATTAATGGTGAGCTATCTGAAAATGAAATAAAGATACAATCTCATTTACAATTGCATCAAAAATAATAAAATAAGAAAAAATTTAAACAAGGAGGTGAAAGATCTGTACACTAAAAAATATAAGACATTAATGAAAGAAATTAAAGAAGACACAAATAAATGGAAAGATATCCCATGTTCATGGATTGGACGAATTGATAATGTTAAAATGTGCATACTACCCAAAGCCATCCATAAAGTAAATGCCACTCATCAAAATTCCAATGGAATTTTTTCACAGAAATAGAATAAGCAATCCTAAAATGTGTATAAAACTGCAAAATATCCCAAGAAGCAAAAGGAATGCTGAGAAAGAAGAACAAAGCTGGAGGCATCACACTTTCTAATTTCAAACTATATTACAAAACTGTAGTAAATAAAACAGTATGATTTACAGCATAAAAACAGACACAATGGAATAGAATCAAAAGTCCAAAAATAAGCCCATGTGTATACAGTCAACTGATATTTGAGAAGGCACCTGGAAATAGTCGATAAGGAAAGAAGACTCCTTAATAAATTGTTATGGGCAAACTGGATATTCACTTGCAAAAAATGAAATTGGATCCCTATCTTACACTCTACATAAATACTAACTCAAAATGGATTAAAGACTTAAATGGACTAAAGATCTGAAGCTGTAAACCTTCCAGAAAAAAAAACACAGAAAGCAAACTCCTTGACATTAATCTTGGCTATAAATTTTTGTGTATGACATGAAAAACACAAGCAACAAAAGCAAAAATAAATAAGTGAGACTACATCAAACTAAAAAGCTTCTACATGGCAACAGAAAAAATCAGGAAAATGAAAAACCTATGAATGGGAAGAAATATTTGCAAACCATATTTCCAATGCAGGGTTAATATTCAAAATGTATAGGAAACACAAACAACTCAATGTAAAATAAATAAATAACCCAATTTTAAAAATGGGCAAATAACTTAATAGACATTAAAAAAAGAAAACAGACAAAGGATACATGAAAATGTTCTCAATCATCAGGGGAATGTATATAACAACCACAATGAGATATCATTAAACACCTGTTAGAATTGCTATTGTTAATAAAAGGTGTGGTGAGTGCTAGTGAAGATGTGGAGAAAAGGGAACTCATGTACTCTTGGTGGGAATGTAAATTGGTACAGCCACCATAGAAAACAATATGGAGGTGCCTCAAAATATTAAAAATATAATCCAGCAATCCCACTTCTAGGTATATAGGTATCTCTGTTTCAAAGAGATACCTAGACTGCTATGTTCATTGCAGTTCATAGTAAGTATTTCTATATACATATATATGAATAACCTATATATGAATACTACTCTGTTATAAAAAATAAGGAAATTCTGCCTTTTGTGACAGTATGGATGGAACTTAAGGGCACTGTGGTAAATTTATAAAGTCAGACAGCGAAAGACAAATACTATATGATTTTACTTACATGTGGGATCTAAAAAAGCCAAATTCATAGAAACAGAGAGTAGGTTGGTGGTTAACAGAGGCTGGAGGGTTGAGAAAATAGGGAAATTTTGGTCAAAGGATACACGCTTCCAGTTAAAATATAAATAAGGTCTGGAGATCTAATGTACAGAATGGTGAGTATAATTAACAATAATTTCTTGTATACTTAAGAGAGTAGATCTTAAACTTTCTTACCACATAAACAAAAAAGGTAATTATGTGAGATGAATGTATTAATATTATCATGGTAAACATTTTATAATATAATATTTGATAAAATATAAAATACATTTAATAATATTTGATACATATATCAAAACATCACATTGTATACCTCAAACTTACACAAAGTTATGTGTCAATTATATCTCAGTAAAGTTGGGGAAAAAAAGAGCCAGCTTTTGGTTTTGTTGATTTTCTCTATTGATTTCTTGTTTTCAACTTCATTGTTTTCTGCTGTAATTATGAATATTTATTTCCTTCTTCTCATTTTATATTTAATTTGCTCTTTTTTCAAGTTTACTAAGGTGGAAACTTAGATTATTGATTTACATCTTTCTTCTCTCCAAATATATGGATTTAATGTTATAAATTTCCCTCTGGACACTCCTTCTATTGCATTCCACAAATTTGATAAGTTGTGTTTTCATTTTCATTTAATTCAAAATATTTAAAAATTTTTCCTGAGATTTACTCTTTGACCTATGTGTTATTTAGAACTATGTTGTGTAATCTCCACTTATTTTGGAGTTTTCCAGTTATCTTCCTGCTATTGATTTCTAGTTTAATTCCATTTTGGCTTTAAAGTAGACATTGCATGATTTATATTATTTTAAATTTGGTAAGTCGTGAGATTGTTTTTTCGCCAGGAAAGTAAATATTCTATGTGAGTTTGAGAAGGATATCTATTCTGATTTTGGAGGTAGTGGTCTATAGATGTTGATCATAACCAGTTGATGGATAGTGTGGTTGAGTTCAGCTATGTCTTTACTGATTTTATGTCTGCTAGGTCAATCCATTTCTGGTAGAATGGTGTTAAAATTCCCAGCTATGATAGTGGATTCATCTATTTCTTCTTGCATTTTTATCAGTGTTTGTCTCACTTTCTATCAGTAGTTTGACAATTTGTTGTTAGGCACATACACCTTAAGAGTTGTTATGGCCTCTTGGAAAATTGATTTCTTATCATTATGTAATATGTTTATCTCTGATGACTTTTCTGAAAATATGTTCTGTCTGCAATTAATATACCTACTCCTGCTTCTTTCTGAGGTATGATATATGGTATATTTTTCTTAATACATTTACTTTTAATCTGTATGTATCTTTATATTTAAAGAGGTTGTCTTGTAGATAACATATAGTTGGGTTTTCTTTTTTGATTCCCTCTGACAAATCTCTGTATTTTAACTGATGCATCTAGACTACTGATATTCAAAATGATTATTTGCATAATTGGATTAGTATCCATCATATCTCTTCCTATTTTCTATGTGTTGCCCTTGTGTTTTGTTTCCATTTTTGTCTCCAATGCTTTTTCTGCCTTTTGTGGTTTTAATTGAGTATTTTATAGGATTTCATTTTCTCCACTTTCTTAGCATATTAGTTATAATACCTTTTTTATATTTTTTAGTGGTTGCCCTAGAGTTTGTAACATACAATTACAACTAATTCAAAGAGAAATATTGTCAGATATAATTTTTAATCAGTGGAGTTTTCAAGGAACCCATATAGAATAGGAGAATTTCTGACAATTCACTCTGTGTGCTTTCTCTGCTTTGCCAGACAATGAGTTGTTTGGACCTGAGACCTCATCCAAGTCCTCCAGAGACCAGGTGACCAGTGTTACCAGCACAGCCCTAGACACAGGCTTGAAAAGCCCTCATGCATTTGCCCTTTCTACAGGGCACACATCTTGAGTTCTAGCTCACCCTGTCAGATGTCTGCTGGCTTTCATCCAGACTTTTTCATAACACACATCTCAAACAAACTGTATATATATATATATATATATATATAGAGAGAGAGAGAGAGAGAGAGAGAGAGAGAGAGAATGAAGAACAAAGATGCTAAATAAATACAAAAGAAAATAGAAAACATAATGAAAGAAATTATGCTTAGTAATATTAATAGAGAGCAGTATATATTTCAGTGCAAAAGCATTCAACAGAAAAAATTAGTTTGTATTAATAAAGTATATACTCAATAGTAAAACTATAACAATAATTAAACTTTAGCAAGCCGGTTAGAAAATCAGCAAAAGACTTTAATATACAGTTCATCTAGAAAGTAAAACATTGCAAATAACCACATCAAAAGATATTCAATTTCATTAGCCATCAGAGAATTACAAATTAAAATCATGACAATATAACACCACACACTTTTTAAATGACCAAAATAAAATATACTGACAGTGTCAAATGCTGGTGAGGATGTGGAGAAACTGGATTTTTTGTACATTGCTGGTGAAATGTAAAACAATACAGCCACTCTGGTAATCAGTGTGGTATTTTGTTTTATAAATTTAAGCCTACATTTAGTATACCACTCAGAAATCACACTAAAGGTAATTTATCCTAAGGAAATGTAAGCTATCCTAGGGAAATGTAAGCTTACATTAAAAAAAAAAACAAACCTGTACACTTAATTAGCTTTATTTTAAGTGGACAAAAACTAGAAAAAAACCCATATGTCTTTCAACAAATGAATGGATAAAAAGCCATGGCACATCCAAACAATGGAATACTACCCAGCAATAAAGTAGAAAACCATAATTTAAAAAGATACCTGCACTCAAATGTTCACTGCAGCACTATTTACAATAGCCAAGTCATGGGAGCAACCTAAATGTCCATCGACAGACAAATGGATAAAGAAGATGTGGTATGTATATATACAATGGAATATTATTCAGCCATAAAGAAGAATGAAATAATGCTCTTTGCAGTAACATGGATGTACCTAGAGATTATCATACTAAGTTAAGTAAATCAGACAGAGAAAGGCAATATTATATGATATTACTTATAGTGGAATCTTAAAAAAAAGTGATACAAATGAACTTATATACAAAACAGAAATAGACCCACAGACATAGAAAACAAACTTATGGCTACCAAAGGGGAAGCAGGGGCAGGGATAAATTAGGAGTTTGGGATTAACATATACACACTACTATATATAAAACAGATAACAAGGACCTACTGTATAGCACAGGGAACTATATTTATATTTTGTGATAACCTATAAGGGAAAAGAATCTGAAAAATTATATATATATATATATGTGTGTGTGTGTGTGTGTATGTATAACTCAATCACTTTGCTATACATCTGAAACTAACATAACATTGTAAATCAACTATACATCAATTAAAAATTAAAACCAAAACAGGTAGAATGGAAAATTTATTCATACAATAGTATGAATAGATCTCAGGGAATTATGTTGAGTGAAAAAGCCAATCTTAAAGGGTTATATATTTTATGATTCCGTTTATATAACTTTCTCTAAGTGACAAGTTAAGATAAAGAATAAATCAGTGGTTGCCAGGGGTCAAGTTTGGGGAAAGAATGCAACTATTAAAGGTTGACATGAAGGAGTTTCTGTCTAGTGATGGAAATAGTGTATCCTGATTTTGGTGATGGTTACTCAAACCGACACATGTGATAAAATTTCATGAAGTGTACACACACAAACAAAAGTGCATAAATACTGATAAATATTGAATAAAGTCTGTACCTGAGTTATTAGAAAGACACTGACATTAGTTTCTGGTTTTGACATTGTCCTATGATTTGATAAGATATTATTATTACTGGGGGAAGCTGGATAGAGGATACATTGGAACTCTAACTTTGGGAACTTTTTACATCTTAAATTACTTCAAGATAAAAAGTTATCAATGAAAACACATGGTAAACACTAGAGAGTCTAATAACCCATTTGGTATAATTGAGCATTTATTCTTTTTTAACTTGAAATATAACTGATATACATTGTATTAGTTTAAGGTGTACAACATAATGATTCAACATATTTATATATTGCAAAATGATTACCACAATAAGTTCAGTTCCCCTCACATAGTTACAAATGTTTTTCTTTAAGAATCTCAATATTTATTCTTAAGATCTCAATATTTATTCTTAATTAAAATAAGGAGGCTGGAGGGAGAAAAGGGTGAAAGGACAGAAGGAGGAAAGCAATCAGAGGAGAAGGAAGGAAGAAACTCAAATGGGAATAGAAAGAAACTATCCTTTGATAAAGATTGTCTTGTAAAACAATACCCAACATCATATTAGGACCCAGATTCTCAGTACGTAATTGGAATTTGTGAATAAATCAGGGAATTCAAGGTCAAGTGAATTTGGTTCTTATCCTAATAATGTAGTTCACTAAGTCAGTAATTATGAGAGAAACTCGACCTGAATCTTAGTTTCCTTAACTGAAATTGGCGAGAATAATACTGATATTATGAGATTGCCATGAGAATTAAAACACGTGTGGGTCCACAGTGTAGACCCACTAAGTCCTGGTACTCTAAGAGAGCATTTGAAGAAGTTCAGCTGTATAAATTTAAATTTATATGTCTCTTAAACAAATTATACTGCATTATCTAGAGAATAATTTTCCCTCTTTCTTGCTCTCTCTCTCTGCTGGTGGACTTTTCACCTTCCGCTTGTTTAATATTCAGAAAAATCTTAGATTCTAGTCATTATTTCCAGTTTACATGGAGAAAACTGAAGAACAAAGAAGTTAAATAATTTCCCCAGTATCATTGTGTTAGTAAGACAGAAAGCCAGAATTTCAACCCGGGAGCTAGTTACTTTCTACCAGATATTGAAGTGCACATATACATTCTAATGAATATCGGAAAGGTATACATTCTAAAATGATCCTAAACGCCAAAGGCTATCTCAAAACTGCACAATTAGTTGAAATCTATGTTCTTATTGTCCCGTGAAATTCATTTTTATAGTAAGGTTCCGACGTTAGTGGTATCCAGGTAGAATGGGAAAAACTTTACTTAGCAAAAGTTACTTCTTGGATTTCTCCACTGGCTGTGAATTCTTCACTTGCCAAGATTTCTTGCACTGCCCCATATTCATCTCTGCAGATGCTTCAAAGCCTTGCCTCTGAACACAGAATAGCCAGTATGGCACAGATGCTCTCTGAATACAAAGTGAGTGATTCACATGAGTCAGCGTTAATGGGAAATCAGTACTGAATCAGAGGAAAGTACCACAAGGACTCAGGATGGAGGATGGAACCGCACAGGGAGCCAGGATTAATGCAGCCAAAGGAAGATGGAGAATGAGGAGAGAACTCCTTAAAGAAGATCTTCCCGTATAAACCTTATCTCAAATCGATGGAGCATGATATTTAAATTGATTAAACATGCAAAAAAATCTCTGCAGGAGATGGCACTGCTATTTGTATTCTTCACTAACCTTTGAAATATTCCCAGAAAAACCCTCCTTCCGCTCTGCTGCTCCCAGAGTCCCACTCAGCGTACACAGGAAATTGAAAATTAATATCCAAGCAGTGTTGAGACCTGTTGAGTTTCAAAGCTGAAGTTACTGCTTAGGCTTGATGAGGAAATTACTGGCTGGAAATTTAAATGAAAAGAAGAAAAGTAGTCATAACTTATCACTGAATTTTTATCTAAGAGTAAGCAATTGTTTAGGTCTCTTTTAATTTACAAACTTAACTGTTTATTTATAGTCATCCGAAAATTTAAATATGAGGAAGAATCAGTGTCTCTTTATATGTCTCATTATTTAATTTCATCCCCAGGTCTTCAGAGTTTGCTCCTAACAGTAGGTAATTATTTGCACATAAGGACCATAAAAAAGAAGACATTTCTAGAAAAGTAGACCTGGTTTCCCATCTGTGTTTTCTTTCAGGACAAGGTTGATGGAATACTTATCTTTGCATCCTCAGAACCAAGCACAGTGCTTTGCATATTGTGTAAACTTTTTTGAAAAGTTGATTAAGGAATAAAATAAACTGTAAAATAGGCCTCACTGACTTTTATAAAGGCTGCAGAGTATTGAATACCTCAGGGACCATGTGTGCTGAATTTCCTGTTATCAATTCAGCATCACCACTGTCCTTCCCAAGGCCACCTCTGCACTGTAGAAAAGAAGACAGGAATTGTATTTTCAGTAGGATTTTGGGTTGAGTTGGCTGGTATGAGGAATTGCCTTTGGGGTGGGAGGCTGAAAGAAAGCAGAGGTCACTACTGTAGGACAGAGTCACAACTACACAAGTAGTTTCCAACACCCTTCTGGAACCAGCCATTTCCTGCTGCAGGCTGATATGTGAACAGTTGTGATCCCACCTGAGATCTTCCCAGATCCCCACTGCCCCAGCTCTTCAGACTTGGCACACACATCGAATTTCCAAATTAAAGTTATCAATACCTGGTATACCTTGACTCCAAGTCCAAGAATAGACTGTTTTCCTGAACAAACCCTGGTTCCACGGCCATTTTCATCATCAGCCTTAGAACCATAGTGCCTTGTATATTAGCACTGAAACCTCTTTAACCCCTCAGTTCCTATGAGATCTCGGAGGCCAGCTGGTGGCACCAAGACTCTTGACTCAGTCAACGGAAATCGAGCCATTCTCGAGATGAGGGACGCTCTGTGCTGTTCTCCTGCTATCTTTTCAGCTCCATCCTTCCTCTTGAACTTCCCCAACACAGTCCTCCCACAGAGAATTCTTAGGGAGAACTTTTTATACATTCAGATTTTAATGAAACATTGGCTCTTTCCATATTTATTAGAACATTTGTAGACTTCAGTGAAGAGTGAGCATTCAACAACAGGCTATGTACTAATTGGCTTGGAGGAGGCCCACACTCCTTTTTTGTTTCCAGGTCATATTTTCAACATGACTTTCAGCCTCACATTGGAAAATAAAATCCATCAAGTTGTGTTACAGTCTAGTCATCTTCCTCTTAGCTGTTGTCATCAGGAAATCCCGCCCCCAAATTCACAGGTAACATTGGCATCAGGGCGTCAGCATTTCTCTATATCTTCACAACTTCCCTCACCCCAAAGTGTAAGTACTCATTCTGGAGCACATTCAATGCCCTGTAGGTTTAAAGTCTCAATTTCCTCAATTCCAAGAGATGTTTATCTACACATCAGTGAACCACAGTCCCACAGTGGCAGGAATTCCTCATTTTCAGAAGGATTCCAACCTTAAATCTTGCAGGGCTCTCTTTGGTCACCACCATCAATAACTCCATATCTCTCACCATATTATACTCAATATGCCTCTGCTTTAACTTTAGAAAGACATCTGGTCCTCAAAGTATACTCTCTTCCCCCTCCTTTGAGTTACTTTCTGATTTGGCTGCTTTCTGGATCCAGTTTGGGCTCCCCGCCCCACCATATCTCCCACCTGGGCTGCAGTGAAGATTATAATCATAATTTCATTCTGTGCAATATCCAGCAAGATGTGAACGCTGCCCAGCAGCTTTAAGTCCACACCCAGCTCCTGTTCTCAGGCTGCTCTAGGTCACGCCTTTGGGATTTTTCTTCTCTATGTTTCTAGTGCCTAGAAAGGTTACTAACATGTGCTATGTATTCGGTGACTATTTTGCTGAATTCAATGAAGATCATTTTAACAGTTTTCTAAAAATGTTCTCTCTCCCCACTAACACTCCCACCCACACAATCTCAAGAAGATGAACTCTCCTCCTCCTATGATGAGAAAAGAGAGCTTTTTGACAGAACCCCCCAACTTCAACAACTACACATTCACATGGCAAGTATGAGTCTCAATTTAAGAAATATGTGTAGGAAAACACCAGTTTTTTTTTTGTTTTATTTTTTTCTGTAATCAACTTAATTTTGTGTTGCTGGGTGGGCAGGAACATTATTCTCAGACATTTTGAAGTCACCAGGCTCACTTGGTCTGACCTGAGTTTTAAGGCTGTGGGTGAGGTCTCTACTGCAGCCCTTGACTTCCAGGCTGGCTGGCCCTGGGACAGGTGTGGTGTCTGCCACGGCATCTTTAGCCCAGTGGGCTGCATCTCCTGCCGCAGTTGGGACCAGTGGAAGAGCTGAGAGCCCCTGCTGAGGGCTACCTTCCTGGTGGTCATTGAGCATCCCGGGTGTCCTACAGGGCAGCCCCGCTGCGCACATGTTTCTCAGAAGTTTCTTCCGTCCCTCCACCTGGGAGAATCTTTTTTAATTCTAAGCGCACCTTATTTCCTCATACACCTCTATCTTCAGTGGATCTAGGCTTTTGGAAACAGAACCCAGAATAACTTTCTTCTCAGTTTTGAAGAACAGTGAATGTTGCTTGATTAACCAGGGAAAATGAAGGGAAGAATATGTGGAAAAGGCAAAAATGAATATCTCAAAAGTAACTATATGTGGTAGTTTACCTAATAATAACTAAGCTCATCTTTCCTTCCCTTTCTTCTGCTAGAGAGATTCCGTGGTCACCATCTGTGGCCTGGCCTCACCTGGTCTCGGGATCTCTCCCTCAGCCCCACCCTGGGGGGTTGCTCATCATATGTAAGCCATTTCTCTCCCATTCCACCTACCTCTCCATTTCTACTGGATTGTTTCTTCCAACATGTTTATACTTACACAAGGACGTCCAGCTTTAAAGCAGCTTTCCTTGACCATGTCCACCCGATGCTGTGTGTCCTTTATTCCCTCTACAGCTGCATGTTCAAAAGAGAGGTTGACTTTTCCACCCTGCCTTTCTCACCACGCAGTCACCTTGACGCACTGAACTAACCTTGCCCAGGTCAGTGAGGGTGCCCTAAAGCTGCTGAGAATCTTCTATCTCTTGTTCACTTGACTTCACTAAGGTCTCTAAAATGATTAAGTACGATAAAGGACTTTTTATCACTTGACATGCTCGGCTCCATTATCAACTAAAGCAGCCGGGTCCAGATTTCTTTTCTGCATCTCTGGTCCCTTTTCCCTCAGGCTTTGCATGAGGTCTTATTTCCCTGTTCATCCCACAAGTGCTCACGTGATCCAGGGCTACAGCCACCTCTGTTTTGCTCACCATATGCTTTTCTCATACAACTTACAGACACAAGTCCAGATGGTTTTCTATAACAATATTTACTGATTGCACAATAATAGTTAAAATACTGAGAATCCCTGATGAAATCAGCTCCTCATATTCCTTTTTCATGATAATTATTTCCAACATATTTATTCCCTATCAATACTAAAGCCCATTTTCAAATTCTTTTCTTATTTTAAAAATAGTTTACATAAGTAATAATTGACTACATTTTCAAAATAAAAAAAGCAAAATCATACAGAAGTTTATAGATTAAAAATGTAAGCTCCCAATTACGATCCCTGCTTGCTCTTTTTTACTCACTCAAACTATTCCACTTACCCAGTCATTGACATTTAATGAATGACAAAAATATCTGTGCTTTTAAATACATACTATATATTTATTTATATGTGTACACTGTGTGTGTGCTGTATATGGGTTTCATAAAAGAAACCTCTCTACATACATGTCATCCTCAAAGAGGGTACAGACCTGCTGGAATTCTAATACCATAGCCTGTGATGGTGAACCAATAGAAATTTATCATTAATATGTGTTGGGTTTTGCTATATTTGCATTTCAATAGAATTGTATAATGATTTTTTTCAACTTTAAAAAGTATTTAAAAGATGTCCTATCTCTACATCTCATTGTTTAAATCCCTCCATATATAAGAAAGGAAAGTTGAGTCTAGGGCTTAGCAAAAGAATCCATACCCTTCTTAAGAAACCTGAACAAGAAAATGGAGATTGGTGTGCAGAGAGCTGGGCTGATTCCCATCAGATGTCTTGGAGGGGACCTGCTTCTGGGACCAGTTACCCTAATGCAGAAGAAACCAGGGCTCCCAGGTGTCAAGACATCTCATTGAGGATTTCCCATGGTAGAGCAAAAACAGTCATCAGGCTGACACTCAGAAAGGGGTTCCGCTGGGAGAAGCTGTGTGTCCACAGCAGACAGGCTCTCCCTGCAGGAGGATTACGGCTCCAGCTCTGTTCACCAGACTCCCCGCCTGTGCCAGGGAAACCCTGTTCTACACCAGGGAAATCCCTCCCTCAGTCTCGGCGGGAATGCTACCACTCCTGGTCCAGTGTTACCCACAGGAGGAGAAATTACTAGAAAAGCAGTCTCTGCTGTAATCCTTGGATAGTTATCATAATTAACTACTAAAGGAAAATAAAACTGCAGAAATGTCTGCTTGTTTTACTGAAAGCAGATCATAAGTAGGCTTTATTTAACAAATGCATAATTTTTGGTGTGCTTGGTGATATGACTATGATCATTGAGAGGAGCTAAGATATGAAGAATAAAGGTTGAACTTGGCTTTCCTTCTTCAGGGACACCTGGGGCTACAGATTGTTCAAGGGAGCCATAGTTTTGTATAGCCACAGGGCAGTGGCTCAGCCACAGTCCCTGCTCCTGACTGGGAGCGCCTGTGTCCAGGTATCAGGCCTTTCCATTTCTAAGCCTCAGTTTACCTCTCTGTAGAAGTGGGGTCAGGAAATGTGTGTGAGTCAGACCCAGTGCACTGTTACTCAGGATTCTATTACAAATCAATATAAAGGTTAGAAAATGGAACCTCGGAACTCGGCCAAAGTCTGTCATTTGGGGCTTAGATCTGAGTCCCATGGTATTATGTATGGACTTCTAGAATTTTCCTGGAGTAGGGCAGGGTTTTGATTTTCCCTGAGTCAGGCAGCAAGGCAAGCCTGACAGTGATGATGGTGAGGCAGCTCTGAGAACACGAGCCTTTGCCTTTGTATTAACCTGCCCAGTTGTTCCATTTAGAGCAGAAAGCCACATCTTAAATGCAGGAATGAGGCTGGAGGAAGAAAGCTGTCTGGGATCACCCTCTGAAATATGATTTCATAAGTTACAACAAGACTGAGAATAAAATGTATGAAGCAAGGGCGCAGTCTGGGGCTTTTGTATGCCCTTAGGAGTTATATGCTCGGTGGTCAGTCTGAGCCCTGCAGACAACAACCCAGTGGCTCCAGCCACTTCTCAGAACTCTGCCCTCACCCCTACCACTCTGTCCACAAGCTCAAGCCACAGCTGCCATTGTCCTTTATTCCTCCTTTTGCCTCTCCGTCTGGCTTTAGGGCTTCATATTTACTGAACCCTCGTCTGGATATATTATGACTCAGGGGTCTCATGCAGGGTTTTTTCTTTCCCTTTGTACATTGTCTCAGATCAAATGACATCTTGGAAAGCTTCTCTCCAACCTCAATCTAAATCTCTAAGTCAGAATCTCCTCCTCCCACCTTTCTCAATAATACCATGCTGCATGCTGTTGTGTTTTCCTGAAGGCACATATGGCTGCCTAAAAATGTCCCGTTTATTTATTCACTTACTTATTTATTTACATCTCCCTTCCACTAGTGTACGAGTTCCAGGAAATCATAGATTCTGTCTTGTCCAGTGCCTACTGCCTACTTAAAACAGAATCTGGCACTGAACCATAAAAGACAGAGTAGTCCTGCCTATGCAATGAGGAAGCAATGGGGAAGGGGTAATTGTTATGTAGTTATCTGTGTAAGTGATGGTGTTTATGGAGTATTTGACCTGAAAAGTTCAATAAACAATCTATGATGGTGCTGTCGGGAAGGAAGACATTTTCCTCTACCCCTAGGTTCTTGACAGATCAACAGGAGAAAATCAAGCAAAAGTTTAGTAGCATCATGGGAAAGACCAGGAAAACTCAGTAACTCACTAAAATAGCTGAAGCTCTCACCTTAAATACCATCTTTAGCTAAAGGCAACAGAAGATGTTGGGGTTAGTGGTTTGGAATTTCAAAGGGGAGGAAGGCCATTCATGTGGAGATGGAAAAGCAAAGGTTTGGAAAATAAATATTTGCTGGGCCAGGCAGAGACAAAGGGGTGCCAAGAAGAGTTTTAACAAATGGATTTTGGCAGGTTCCTTCCTGTCTACACACCTACTTCAAACTATAGTTATCCATGGGGATAGCGCCTTTCTGGGAGCAGCTCCTCTACATTCTTTTAGGCAATTAGGAGGAAGGTCAAAGTTTCTGTCTGAATCCTTTGGGACTTGATTGTTTTCAGCTCAAAATAATCTGCAGACCAAAGAGACACTCTGGGGAGGCAAGTTTTGCTCTCCTACAGTGTCAAGAGTAACATTACCTTTCTTCTGTGGTTTACCTTGGGCAACTCATTCAGTAGAAACCATCATCATGGCAAATGCTGTGGACACCACTTCATAGAACGATCACGTTTCCACAGCAATGAGATTTTAAAACTAGGTGACTGGCTGACTTAAATCTCACCAACACACAAGATGGCTTAGAAGAGAGAAGTAATAGAAAACAAATTTCTTGTAATTGCATCAATTACATCAAATCTTACAGAATGCTTTCCCCTGGGCTGTGGGAAGCACTGGTCAGAATGAAGCAAACTCTAACTTTGTTAACAGATAGAGGTCAAGTCTTAATTCCAGCCCCTCCACTTACCAGTTGAGTGACCTTAAAATAATGTCTTAACTGTTTTGATTGTCAGTGTCCTTATTAAAATGAGATGTTCATACTGCCTGCCCCATGACTGGCTTGGAGGAAATGCTCAACCCCAAACAAGCAGTGTGTGTAGTCATCTGATTTATTCTCACACCACCCTAGAGAGTAGGCAAGATCAGGTGTTATATTCAATCGATAGAGACATAGTACGTTGCAGAGGTGCCCACAGCTGAAGAGCATAGTAGCAAACCTCATACTCAATACCCTGCTCCAGTGCTGCTCTTCCCTAAAACATAATTCTATATGACCCTTTCCTTTTTTTTTTTTATTTGTTTGCATATGCATGTGAGCAAGTGTTTTTTGTTTTTTTTTTTTTTGGCAGTACGCGGGCCTCTCACTGTTGTGGCCTCTCCTGTTGCGGAGCACAGCCTCCTGATGCACAGGCTCAGCAGCCATGGCTCACGGGCCTAGCTGCTCTACGGCATGTGGGATCTTCCCGGACCGGGGCACGAACCCGTGTCCCCTGCATCGGCAGGCGGACTCCCAACCACTGCGCCACCAGGGAAGCCCGCAAGTGTGTGTTTTTTGTAATATTTTCCACATAAAAAGAATTGTGTAAATGTATCCATGAGGTCCAGAGAATAATGACAAAGAGAACAAATAAGTGTGTACCCATTAAAGAGATTGTAACCGTTACCAACTGTTCCCCACAAGCCCCCTCCCTAACTATGATCCACCTCTCTCCCTCCATTCTCCCAAGAAGAACCACCACTCTGAAATTTGTGTTTATAATGAACTGGATTTTGAATATAGTTTTCTTACATATGTATTTAACTTCAAAGTTGTATCATTTCATTATGTCATTTTTTTTTTTACTTTAAATAAATGGTAGTATACTTTATACATTTTTCCTTGAGTTGCTTTATCCCACTCAGTACTGGATTCCTGAGATCCTAGCATGTTATTGAAAATGGTAGTTCATTCTTTTTTTTTATTCTTTTGTTATTTTATTGTGAGAAAATAACACAGTAGATTTATCCATTCTACAAATGATAGATTTTGTAGTTGTTTTCAGTTCTTGTATGTATTTCCTTGTATAGCTGTGCAAAAGTTTCTTTGGGATATAAAACTTGTAGGCGGCGGTGCCCAGGAGCCTGGGTCGGACTCAGAAATGGCGGCCTCCATGTTCTACAGCCGGCTCTTGGCTGCCGCCACCCTTAGGAGCCACCGGTCCCGGACGGCGCTGCGGGCCGCTGCCCAGGTTCAAAAGATGTTGTGATAAAGGCACAAGTTTTAGCTGGTGGTAGAGGAAAAGGAACATTTGAAAGTGGCCTCAAAGGGGGAGTGAAGATAGTTTTCTCTCCAGAAGAAGCAAAAGCTGTTTCCTCACAGATGATTGGGAGAAAGTTGTTTACCAAGCAAACAGGAGAAAAGGGCAGAATATGCAATCAAGTATTGGTTTGTGAGCGAAGATATCCCAGGAGAGAATACTACTTTGCTATTACAATGGAAAGGTCATTTCAAGGTCCTGTATTGATAGGAAGTTCTCAAGGTGGTGTCAACATTGAAGATGTTGCTGCTGAGACTCCTGAGGCCATAGTTAAAGAACCTATTGATATTGTAGAAGGCATCAAAAAGGAACAAGCTGTTCGGCTTGCACAGAAGATGGGATTTCCAGCCAATATTGTGGATTCTGCAGCAGAAAACATGATTAAGCTTTACAACATTTTTCTGAAATATGATGCAACCATGGTAGAAATAAATCCAATGGTAGAGGATTCAGATGGAGCTGTGCTATGTATGGATGCAAAGATCAATTTTGATTCTAATTCAGCTTATCGCCAGAAGAAAATCTTTGACCTACAGGACTGGACCCAGGAAGATGAAAGGGACAAAGATGCAGCTAAGGCAGATCTCAACTACATTGGCCTAGATGGAAATATAGGCTGTCTAGTAAATGGTGCTGGTTTGGCAATGGCCACAATGGATATAATAAAGCTTCATGGAGGGACTCCAGCCAACTTTCTTGATGTTGGTGGTGGTGCCACAGTCCATCAAGTAACAGAAGCATTTAAACTTATCACTTCAGATAAAAAGGTACTGTCTATTCTGGTCAACATCTTCGGAGGAATCATGCGGTGTGATGTTATTGCACAGGGTATAGTCATGGCAGTAAAGGATTTGGAAATTAAAATACCTATTGTGGTACGGTTTCAAGGTACACGAGTTGATGATGCTAAGGCACTGATAGCGGACAGTGGACTTAAAATTCTTGCTTGTGATGACTTGGATGAAGCTGCTAAAATGGTTGTAAAGCTCTCTGAGATAGTGACCTTAGCCAAGCAAGCCCAGGTGGATGTGAAATTTCAGTTGCCAATCTGATTTGAGAACCCAGTGGTTGGCTGAAGATGTTAAATGTGTTATAATTGTTAAAAATATTGAGTTCTGTATTATTATTGTTCCTTTTCTCTTTAGTGTGTGAAGATTGTAATTACCATCTAGGCACAAAAACTTTTAAAAGCATTTGGTCTGCATTTAATTCTGTACAGAATGGGCTGTTTGTATAAAGAATGTGTAATGCAGTTATCTAGTTTGTTTTGTTGCAGCTTTCTTTCTCAGTTTTGCAGAATGTCACTTGCAATATGCCAGTTTATTGTTGGGTACAGCATTCTTCATTGATAAGAGTCTTATGAATGAAATAAATATGAAGACAAAGCTTTATTCTTTAGTGTCAGAAATGTATTATATCTAATAACTTGTTTCATTAGTAGAGCAGTGTATTAAAACAATGTTTATATAAGAAGTGTCTATCTTCAACACCAAATACCTAACTAAATATATCAGTCACTATTTATAAACAGACCTTTCAAACACTCCCCAGAATATTCTTTTAAGTATTTCAGGAAAGTAACTTGTGAATTATTTGAGCATTGTTTTAATCATTACAGAACATTGATATCTGCAAGTCCTCATGATCTTGTGGTATTGAGAAGAACCTGTAGGTTTGTATCATGTAAGGATATATTTACTAAGGACCTTGGCAGACAAAATTAACAATGTCAATTTAAATTAATAAAAAATCTCCCAATGTGGAAAAAAAAAAAAAAACTTGTAGACCAAAGGACATTTGTTCAATTTTCACTCAACTATTTTGTTTTAAAAATTGTTTCTAAGACTAAAGTTAGGGCAGTGAAGAAAACATACAAAAATTCCTTCCCTTATGGTGATTATATACCTGTGGGAAAGGCAAAGAGTAAACAAGACAAAAAAATAAAACATTATATTTGTCAGGATAGTCCTGGTTATGCTACTGTAGAAAATAATCCTCAAATCTTAGAGGTTTAAAAAATTAAAAATATTATTTCTTGATTCATTACATGTTCTTCAAGGGGTAGCAGGGACCTCTCTCTACCTTGTCATCTTTCTCATTTGGGGACCCAGGGTGCCCACTCTGGGTACATGTCAGGCACAGAGGAGGAGGGTGAAGAGAATGTGGCAAAAGCCACTGATGCACATCAAGCTTCTTCCCAGAACAGACACCTGTCCTTGTACCTGTGCCTCAGGCCTCAGGAAAGGCTCCTGGCCCTGCACAGAGTGTGGCTGTGAACTCCAAACACCCTGCACCTGGGAGAAAGGAGGTGATCAAACACTTGCAAGAAGTCCCAGTGACTAGCACAAATAGGGCTTATTAGATGGTTATAATCATAAGGGGAAAATGCAACAGGAATAGGACTAGCACAAAAGTACAGGACTGGAAACCTTGTTGGGGAGAGTAATGAGTTAATTACTCTCCCCTTGTTGGGGAGAGTAATGGTGATTAGAGAAGGTCTCACCAGGAAGATGACCTTGGGATAAACGACCAAAGCAGGCAAGAGATTGACTCATTGTGGAGGCATTTCCAGGGACGACCTCACTAAGGGAATCAGGGAAAGGCCTGGGCAGAAGCTAAGTGGAGTGTGCTAGGAGAGGCACGAGAAGGAGCCAGAAGTACAAGCTGAGTGAAGCTGGGGGCAGATTGGGAAAAGTCATGTGGAATTTGGCATTAACTCTAAGTTACAAAAGATTTCAGTAGAGGTATTTGAGCAGAAGAGTGACACCATCTGACATATTTTAGTAGGATGGTTGCTATGGTAAAAATAAGCTGAATAAATATTGGGGTGCATGTGTCTTTTTGAATTATGGTTTTCTTTGGATAAATGCCCAGAGTAGGATTGCAAGATCATATGTAGCTCTATTTTTAATTTTTTAAGGAACCTCCATATTGTTCTCCACAGTGGCTGTATCAATTTACATTCCCACCAACAGTGCATGAGGGTTCCCTTTTCTCCACATCCTCTCCAGTATTTATTGTTTGTAGATTTTTTGATGATGGCCATTCTGAGTGGTGTGAGGTGATACCTCATTGTAGTTTTGATTTCTTTAATAATTAATGCTGTTGAGCATCTTTTCATGTGCTTTTTGGCCATCTTATGTCTTCTTTGGAGAAAGGTCTATTTAGATCTTTGGCCCATTTTCTGATTGGGTTGTCATTGCAGCACTATCTACAATAGCCAAGACATGGAAGCAACCTAAATGTCCATCGACAGAGGAATGGATAAAGAAGATGTGGCACATATATATAATGGAATATTACTCAGCCATAAAAAAGAATTAAATAATGCTATTTGCAGCAACATGTATGGACCTAGAGATTGTCAAACAGAGTGAAGTAAGTCAGACAGAGAAAGACAAATATCATATGATATCACTTATATGTGGAATCTAAAAAAAATGGTACAAATAAACTTATTTACAAAACAGAAATAGAGTCACAGATGTAGAAAACAAAGTTATGGTTATTGGCGGGGTAGGGAGGGCAGGGATAAACTGGGAGATTGGGGTTGACATATACACATTACTATATATAAAATAGGTAATTAATAAGGACCAACTATAGAGCACAGGGAACTCTACTCAATACTCTGTAATGACCTATATGGGAAAATAATCTAAAAAAGAGTAGATATATGTGTATGTATAAATGATTCACTTTGCTGTACACCTGAAACTAACAACATTGGAAATCAACTCTACTCCAATAAATTTTTAGAAAAGAAGGTACTGAATTTTAGGGGGAGGGATGACAAAGCCAGGAACAGGGGACTAGTTAGGAGGATATTTTAATAATTTAGACAAGAGATGAGGGTAACATGAACTGTGATGGTGGAAGTTATTGTTGTGAAAAGTGGTCAGAATTAGGGGTCTGAGAGGAAGAGAGCAGTCAAGGTGCTTCAAGACATAGGCATGAGCAACGGAGGGATGGAAGGACCTCACCAGGATGGACCGCTACTTTCAACTCTGCAAGGACGGTGATGCAGTGCTGCCCAGCAGTTATTATACATCTATCCCCTAACACCTGAAGGGTGTAATTATCTCTTTTGCTCCTTATCTTAGCTAACAATATTGTTTGACTTTTTAACTTATTTTCTAAACTGGTGGGTATGAAACGTTACCGTGTTTTTTTTTTTTTAACATCTTTATTGGAGTATAATTGCTTTACAATGTTGTGTTAGTTTGTGCTGTATAACAAAGTGAATCAACTGTACATATACATATATCCCCATATCCCCTCCCTCTTGTGTCTCCCTCCCACCCTCCCTATCCCACCCCTCTAGGTGGTCAAAAAGCACTGAGCTGATCTCCCTGTGCTATGCGGCTGCTTCCCACTAGCTATCTATTTTACATTTGGTAGTGTATATATGTCCATGCCACTCTCTCACTTCGTCCCAGCTTACCCTTCCCCCTCCCCATGTCCTCAAGTCCATTCTCTATGTCTGCATCTTTATTCCTATCTTGCCCCTAGGTTCTTCAGAACTATTTTTATTATTTAGATTCCATATTTTATTTTTAATTCATAATTCCTTGATTTTTCATGAGCTTGAGTATTTTTCATATATTCATTTGATGATTGTGATTCTTTTCATCCAAAACACTGATTACTGATTCAATGCTTTTCCCTGTTTTTTTCGGATTGGGTTGTCCATTTTTATTCTTCTTCTTTTTTTTTTTTGGTCAAAATTGTTTATATGTTCAAGTGGAATTGAAAACATCTTCTAGTTTATAGCTTATGTATTCTAATTTTTCTTTTAAATTATCTAACTCTTTGTTACTGGTATATAGAAATCAATTGATTTTTAAAAAATAGTTATATCTGGTCTACCAGCAAAGCAATAGTACTAATTTAATGTTCTTTTATAGGTTTTAGGAGTTTCCTATATGTATTAATCAGAGTTCTCTAGATAAAGAGAAGCAATTGCAGATAGTTCAATTGATTGATCTATTGACTGTCAATAGATAAGTATAGAGGAGATTTCTTATTGGAATTGGAGCATCTGGTTATGGAGTCTGAGAAGTCCCATAATCTGCCTTCTGCAAGCTGGAAACCAGGAAAGCTGGTGATGTAATTTAGTCCAAGTCTAAAGGCCAGAAAATTGGGAGGCTGATGGTGTAAGCCCTGACCTGAATTAAAAACTCTGAGAAGAAGGAGCACTGATGTCCAAGGGCAGGAGAAGATGGATGTCTCAGCTCAAGTAGAGAGAATAGGTTAGCCTTTTCTTTGTCTTTTTGATTTATACAGGCCCTCAATGGATCAGATGATGCTCATTCACAATGGTGAGGATCATCTTCTTTACTCAATTCACCAATTTAAATGCTAATCTCTCTGGAGATACCATCACAGACACACTGAGAAATAATGCTTTACCAGCTATCTAGGCATCCCTTAGACCAGTCAAGTTGACACATAAAATTAACCCTCACACTATATTTATAAAATGTCATGTTAACATCAGAGTTTGCTTCCTTTTTTCCAATTCTCACAACTTTTATTTATATATTTTTTACTTTTAATACATTGCGTAGACTTCAAGTTTGGCAATACTGCTTGTTCAAGAATACTTAGTAACATCAACTGTACCATCATTTCTGCTTTACTCCATCCCCAGAAAGATGTCATAAGATTTGAAAATAAAGAATTGCAGTTAAACCTAATTTAGCTACAAAAGGTGAGATTACAGTCTATACCCAATTGTTTTCATAAGAGTATAAAAAGTTACATTCAGTGGTCAGGATACTATAGAGGTACAGACATCATACTTTACACCTTGATAATGCCCTTCATTGACACACACAGGAATAGCCCCAATCTGAGAATGGAACAAACAAAAAGAACACTTCCATGAGGTGGAAAGATAAAATGTTGAATACTTGTTTCAATCTGAGCACACATTTTTTAGTTGATTTATTAATCTCTCCAATCCTCAATCATTTGTTTAAACCTCTATTCCAATTTTATAAAACCATGAAAAGACAATGAAAGGATAATAACTAATGTGGTATGTCCATTATGCTTCCTTGCCCACTATTATACATCAGTAGCAGTGAAGTATTGGGTTGGCCAAAAAGTTCGTTTTGTTTTTAAGTAAAAATAAAGACACATTTCTCATTTTCACCAAGAACTTTATTGAACAACATATTCATCAACCGAGCGAACTTTTTGGCCAAACTAATACTACATTGATCATAGAAATATAATCAGGTGGGTCCAAGGTAACTTCCGCAAACACTATTTATTATATTTTCTTATTCTCATATTTTCTATGGTTGCTTCTGTTTCTGATAAGCACAGTCTAGATTAGAATAGTGTCAATTACTGCCAGCATACATTTGTAGCATCCTCATCTTATGTACACACACACACTCACAAACACACACACACATACACCCCTCTGTTCAGTTTAATTCTCTGGCCAGCTCTGCACAGTCTTTTGCCCTTGGAGAGTTCTATCTACCTAAAGTCATGCTCAAGTAATTCATTTTCTATTGATGTGGAGTTCAGTTTCTCACTACCTTGGTTGTTTCAGTACATGCAAGAGGACTGTGCCATCATTTATTCCATCTTCATACTATTTGATCACATACATGCATAGTCTTTTAATAAACCTAGTTGTAAGATTTGATCAAGATGTCTGCTGTATTCTCCCAATCCCCGTCTGAATAGATATATGTATGACTTATCTTAATTTTTCTTCTAAATCCCTGTAGAAATTTACTTAGGACGTATTTTATCAGACAGTCTTCTAGTAGTATATAGACCACTGGCTTTAGCATCCATCCATAAACACCCAAACACTCCCCGGAGGATGTAAATCCCTTATCCTCTATCACTAAATACATGGCTTTCAGCCCCACTCAATGTGCAGAGTTACCATCACCTTCCTCCACTAGCATGTTAATGCATGTGAAGCATATCTACGTTGGCTGATTTCCAAAGAGCAGCACTATCCTCAATCCAGAAACTTTCATGTGTGAAACAAGCAAGATGTTTTGTCTCAGCTGGAAAAAATTATAGTTTAGACCATATGTTAGTAGGGGCAGGGAGATCTTGGAAGACCCCACCATTACTTCCACAAGCAATACTCCACGTTAATGAAAGAAGTGATCTCTTCACAAAATTTCCCTTGTCTTGAGCTTTGTAATAAACCATTTATCTTTTTTCAGTGAGTTCCACTCTCTCTATGCAAATGTTTTTCTGACCTAATGGGTATTTCTGGTCTCATGTTTATCTGATGTCTTCTCCTGGCACCTAGGACCAAGATGTAGACTGTCTTCCACCAGGACTGTATAAAGTAAATGCATCAGGCTACACCAGTAGATTTGCTGAATAACAGTACTGAATCTCTGCCAGAGCCTCCATCCACGTGCATTCTTGTTGAACACACTTCACAAGGCATTTGAGTCATTGAATATTTGCATTCCAGCTACACTGCCTCCCCACAGCCTTTGTAAACACTGACTGTTATTTCTGCTTAGGGCACAACATAAATTTAGATTTCTTCCTCATGACTTTCTGAGTAGGGTTCAGTAGGATTCCTAGGGTGGGATGTGTTTTCGTCCAAAGCCAAACAAGCCTAAACCTCTATTCTTGCTCTTCAGAGGCAGGTCAATGAGAGAGAATAATTTATTTCTTAAAATTTGAAAGATGTCCCTAGTTGCTTTGTCCCAAATCCTCTCCAAAATTTCTCAGACTAGACCAGGCACTGAGTTTTGGCTGGGTTTATCCTCCAGCCTGTGTTTGTCATGTAGTTGACTAGAGTCTTTAAATTCCCCTGCTCTTATTTTTCCAAAAAGACAATTATAATGGCAAATCAGGGGTTTTTAAACATCTTTATTGGAGTATCATTGCTCTACATTGTTGTGTTAGTTTCTGCTTTATAACAAAGTGAATCAGCTATATATATATATATATATATATATATATATATATATATATATGGTCAGTTTTTTGAACACCTACTTCTACACATTACAAGTTAGTTGCCACAGCATTTGGAAGAGTCTGTACCTTCTTGGGACTATGTTATGAATTCCAGTTTTTCCTTTCACTCACTAGTTTGTACAATTGGTCATAAGCTCCCTCCCCCTGTTATTATTCTGAGAATCCATTATGGCATAAACGTACTTACTTTTTGCTGATATTTCTCAAAAAATGCTCCAACTCCTTAAAGGAATTACCTCTGCATCTTGTGGTAATCTGGCCATGGCTCCAGGTATTTCCATGGTGTTGTGTGGGATACCAGCCTGTAAGCTATTTTGTGAGTGAATATGTTCTGTCTGCTGGGATGACCAAGCAAGGTCATGCCTTCCAAAACCAGAAGAACTGGTCTTTTTAAAAAATTTTCTAAGAGCATTTCTCACCCACTTTATTATTATTTTTTAAATTTTTATTGGAGTATATTTAATTTACAATATTGTATTAGTTTCAGGTGTACAGCAAAGTGAATCAGTTATACATATACATATACTCACTCTTTTTTGGATTGTTTTCCCATATAGGCCATTACAGAATACTGAGTAGAATTCCCTGTGCTATACAGTAGGTCCTTATTAGTTATCTACTTTATATATAGTAGTGTGTCTATGTCAACCCCAATCTCCCAATTTATCCCTCTCCCCCTACCCACCCTTGTAACCATAAGCTTGTTTTCTACATCTGTGACTCTATTTTGTAAACAAGTTCATTTCTACTATATTTTTAGATTCCACATATAAGTGATATCATATGATATTTGTCTTTCTCTGTGTGACTTAATTTGAATCTTTTTCATCTAATTTTCTCCCGTAGATTTAGTTTTTGGCAATGTCAATAACATTTAGCAAATAGTATTTACTAACTCATCCACTCCTTGAAATTCTTTCTATGTTCACTTAGCCAGACCTCTCGGTCTCCATTTCTCCCAAATTTCCTTGGTAAGGGATTGTCCCCCATAATCAGTCACAAATCTTTCAACACTTCATATCAAGGATGTGTAGGGAGTATTCGTAGCCTTGGATTCGCCTCATGCTTTTCTCTCCTTCCCATATTTTTAACCAGAAAGTGCCTTCACTGTTATGATTTGTGGACTAGAATTACAATTCCCACTGCAGACAACAGTCTGTGCTACTACAGATAGCCGACATGTCCAAGGAAACTCGCAGGCCTTATAGATCAACCTCCAATTTCATTAATGATTCAAAGAGCACAAGGAAAAATGCAGTCAGAGCATTCTGCTTTGGGCGAACAAAAAATAGGCAGAAACAGCTCCCAAGGTGCTCCCTTTCCTGCACGGGGACGCGTTCTGGGTTCAGAAAAATGGAAAAGAGCTAAGAGTCTGCAGTGCTGTCAGTGTGGTTGAAGTATTTTATAAATGACTAGTCAGACAGGGTTAAAGAGATTATATGACTAATATTTATCCATAAAAACTATGTTTACTGTATATGCCCCAAATTTATGTTCCAGGTTTACTTAAAAATCAGCAATCTTGACTTACCAGGTATATGCTAATAAAAGTATTTGAAAAGATCTTGGTCTGTAATATTTCTGTTAACCAAATGCCACTATCATATGCACAAGGAAATTTGTCTTAAGTCATCATGTCCTTAGTTGATCCAAGAAGAAAGTAGGTGAATTATAGACCTGCTGTGAACTCTTCTATATGAAGATATGTACCATAACTACTGGCGCCTTAGCTACATTGTGTGGTACATGTATGTTCTCTTTGGTACATAATTCCCAATTTTTCCAAATTGGTTAGTACTAACACCAGCAAATTATGACATCTCCTTTTTTTCCATACCCTCAGCAACAAATTGGTGTTCATTCATTCTAATACTCACCATATTCTGATGATGTGTCATAGTATCTTATTCTTGTTTTACTTTAATTTCTCCAATGATTAAATAGATGCTGATTTTTATTTGCTCTTTTGGTATTCCCCAAAATACCAAAAGTAAAGATACTTTTGGTATCTTTATTTGGTATTCCCTCCCCACTCTTTTTTAAAATTCTTGTTTAAGTCTCTTGCTTATTTTTATATTAGATGTATGTCATTTAATTATTGCCATGAGGTATTTCATTTTATATTCTTGATAAAGCTCTTTGCCATTATATATATGGAAATATCATCTGATAATCAATGGCTTTTCTGTTACTTTCAGTGGTGAGGATTGATGAACAGAAATCCCTGATTTTAATAATTTTAATATTAATTTATCAATAATTTCCTGTACAGTAATGAGTTTGGGTATTTTTCCTGTTGTAAAAGATTTTTCTATCCCAGAATCAGAATAATATTCTGCTGAGTTACATTCTAAAAGCTTTATTGTTGAGAAAATAAACATTTAGATGTACTGTCCATACGTAATTGATTTGTGCATATCCTATAATGTGGGGTCAAAGTTAAATAACTATTTCGTATTGTTTTCCACTTGATCCACCACCATATGTTAAACAGACTCTCCCCACTTCTGCTCTGATGCCTCAAGTTTGTCATTAATACAGATATCATTTGACAGCTGTGTTTCTGGAATCTTATGGATCTACTGGTCTATTTGCTATCTGCCATCTCTTTGCTTTAATTAATATCACTTTGAAAAATGCGTTAACATTAGGGAATGTAGGCACCCTAGTATTGTTTTTCTTCAATATGGATTTAGCTATTTTTGGTTTTTTGCATTTTCATATGATTTTAAGGATCAGCTTCTCAATTTCCACACAAAAATAATCTGCTTGGTTTTTCATTGGGATTTGATTTAATCATATATTGATAGAAGAATATTAATAACTTTATGATTTTCAATTTATGAAGATGATATATCCTTCACTTTACTTAGACCTTTAAATGTTTTCTTAATGATATTCTATATATTTCTGTGTAAAGATCTTGCATCTTTTCTTTAGATTTATTCTTAGGAATGTGATGTTTCTTGATGCAATTACAAGTGGTAGCATGTAAAAAGTTAATTTGTAATTGCTGATATCTAATAACATTGTTGAATCTAGTGACACTGCTGATTTCATATATTGATCCACATTTTTTATCCATAACCATTTAAGAGGGTTGCTTCATGTTGTTTGGCTATAAATACAGTAACATTTTCATTTTTTCATCTAAAATCTTTATAAAGCTAATTTCTGTTTCTTATCATATAACACTGACTAGGATCTCTAATAAAATCCTTAAATTAGGTGGCTATTCTTATTCTATGGGCATTCTTGTTTTATTCCTGATTTCAAGGCACAAGATGTGCATATTTTACCATTAAGTATGGGTACTCTAAATTTTATATGTAGTTATCCTTGGGCAGGCAGATTTCTGAGATGACCCTCAAATTTCCGCCCCCGGGATACACACCTGTACAGTCTCTTTCCCTTGAGTGTAGTCGGGACCTGTTATATGACAGATTTTCTGTACCTCCTGTGTACTAACCCTCACATGCACACTTGTCTATGGTCACTCCAATTACTACCTCTTTCTATACCTTCACACTAATTCTTTTGATTCCAACCCCACACCACAGGGTTAATTTGACCCTTCTGTCTTGCCTATTCTCAATTTCTTTTTCTGAAAGTAAAAAACCTGACCCTCATCATCTCCAATATATTTACTTATTTGTTCAATCCTTACATGCACATGGTTTCAGGATTACTAACCTAAGCCCTTTTAAGAAATAAAATTACTAACTAGAGTACAGTATTTCTATACAGTTCTTTTTGTCTTTAGACTCAAAATATCCAAGTCAAAATCCTGATTTGCAAAGTTATGTAGGCTGGTTCCTCTTTCCCCAGCCCCTTCAGTTTAGTTATACATTCATTTTTAATACAGTTATGTTAATTTATTTGGCTCTCCTTTTTAGTTTTATTTGACATGTACGATTCATCATGACTTGAGGTTTTTTTTTTTTTTGCGGTATGCGGGACTCTCACTGTTGTGGCCTCTCCCATTGTGGAGCACAGCCTCTGGATGCGCAGGCTCAGTGACCATGGCTCATGGGCCTAGCCGCTCCGCGGCATGTGGGATCTTCCCAGACCGGGGCACAAACCCGTGTCCCCTGCATCAGCAGGCAGACTTTCAACCACTGCACCCCCAGGGAAGCCCTGAGTTTTGTTTTGAAACCATAATTGAGGGTCAAGTGTTAAAGCCAGCAAGTGTTATTTTTGGAGATACACTCTCTAAGGAAGCAATGAACCATCAACTGTGAGCAACATTTACAAGAAGAGCATAAAAAAATAGCTTCAAAACTAATGATTTAGTTGAAAGAAAGAGCATTACATTAAAGAGTTAACAGAGCAGTTGTTCATATTTCCCAGATAACATTGGTGCTTTAAAGGGTCTTATACATAGGCATGATTTTTTTTCTGTCGTGTGGTTGCTAAGAATTGTACAGTTGCCAAAATATTAGTGAAAGACTACATCAAAGATGCCTCCTTGGGAAATCTGTGGTAGGGGGTGGGGGCGTCTGCTCATTGAGTGCAGCACAGATACTTTTAACATGGTAGTTCTTTTTGTATATGTGCTATTTGAACATGATGGTGAAATAAAGGAAATTTTTATTTAACTTTTACCATTAATTCTGACAAACCCAGAACTACATAAAACTATAAAGGATTACATTGTCATCAACAGTGGTTTGAAGGGAAAAGTATTGTGCATGTATTCAAATGACTTAGCTATATTGACAAGAAACAATCTGGGTTGTCACCAGATTATTGCAGCTGGTTGGTGTCAAAATGTAAATCAACGTAATAATACCTTCACTGAGAAAGTCTTGCCTCTCCACCCCAAAGTAAGATGAGCTAAAGTGTGCAATAGTAAAAACTGTGAATGGCATAACATCTAATGCCTTGAATTTTAGATTATTCTCATCAGCATCTGATGATACAGAAGCTGATTATGAACAATTGTTAAGAATGCTGAGGCATGATAGTTAAAATTGGGAAAATTTCTCTCAAGCGTATTTGAACTACAGAAAAGACCATTAGCGTTCCTCATACCTCAAGATAAGAAACAAGAGTAACCATACATTGGTCAGCAGCACATGCATATTGAGTGATATTCTCAGCAATTTTAATCATGTGAATATATCCAGGCCAGGAAGAATTTAAATAGGTTTGTCAGTGGCAGACACAATCAAAGAGCAAAATTTAAAACCTTTAAGAATAGAATTTCTACAGATTGTTCTGTAATTAAACAATTTTATTTATTTTTTAATTAAAAATTAAATATTTATTGTAGTATAATTGCTTTACATCGTTGTGTTAGTTTATGCTGTATAACAAAGTGAATCAGCTATAAGTATACATGTATCCCCATATCCCCTCCCTCTTGCATCTCCCTCCCATTCTCCCTATCCCACTCCTCTAGGTGGTGACAAAGCACCGAGTTGATCTCCCTGTGCTACGTGGCTGCTTCTCACTAGTTATCTATTTTAAATTTGGTAGTGTATATATGTCAATGCTACTCTCTCACTTCTTCCCAGCTTACCCTTTGGCCTCCCTGTGTCCTCAGGTCCATTCCTAACATCTGCGTCTTTACTCCTGTCCTGCCTCCTGCCCCTAGTTTCTTCAGGACCTTTTTTTTTTTTTTATTCCCTATATATGTGTTAGCATATGGTATTTGTTTTTCTTTTTCTGACTTACTTCACTCTGTATGAGACTCTAGGTCCATCCACCTCACTACAAGTAATTCAATTTCGTTTCTTTTTTGTGGCTGAGTGATATTCCATTGTATATATGTGCCACAACTTTTTTATCCATTCTTCTGTCGATGGACACTTAGGTTGCTTCCATGTCCTGGCTATTGTAAATAGTGCTGCAATGAACATTGTAGTACATGACTCTTATTGAATTATGGTGTTCTTGGGGTATATGCCCAGTAGTGGTATTGCTGAGTCATATGGTACTTCTATTTTTAGTTTTTTAAGGAACCTCCATACTGTACTCTATAGGGGCTATATAAATTTACCTCACCAACAGTGCAAGAGGGTTCCCTTTAATCCACACCCTCTCCAGCATTTATTGTTTGTAGATTTTTTGATGATGGCCATTCAGATTACTGTGAGGTGATACCTCATTGTAGTTTTAATTTGCATTTCTCTAATGATTAGCTATTTGGAGCATACTTTCATGTGTTTGTTGACAATCAGTACATCTTCTTTGGAGAAATGTCTATTTTGGTCTCCTGACTATTTTTGAATTGGGTTATTTGTTTTCTTTTGATATTGAGCTGCATGAGCTGCTTCTATATATTGGAGATTAATCTTTTGTCAGTTGCTACATTTGCAAATATTTTCTCCCATTCTGAGAGTTGTTTTTTGGTCTTGTTTATGGCTTCTTTGCTGTGCAAAAGCTTTTCAGTTTCATTAGGTCCCATTTGTTTATTTTTGTTTTTATTTCCATTTCTCTAGGAGGTGGGTCAAAAAGGATCTTGCTGTGATTTATGAGTGTTCTGCCTATGTTTTCCTCTAAGAGTTTTCTAGAGTCTGGCCTTACATTTAAGTCTTTAATCCATTTTGAGTTTATTTTTGTGTATGGTGTTAAGGAGTGTTCTAATTTCATTCTTTTACATGTAGCTGTCCCATTTTCCCAACACCACTTATTGAAGAGGCTGTCTTTTCTCCATTGTATACTCTTTTCTCCTTTATCAAAGATAAGGTAACCATATGTGCATGGGTTTATCTCTGGGTTTTCTATCCTGTTCCATTTATCTAGAGTTCTGTTTCAGTGCCAGTACCATACTGTCTTGATTACTGTAGTTTTGTAGTATAGTCTGAAGTCAGGGAACCAGATTCCTCCAGCTCAGTTTTTCTTTCACAAGATTGCTTTGGTTATTCATGGTCTTTTGCATTTCTATACAAATTGTGAAATTCTTTGTTCTAGTTCTGTGAAAAATGCCATTGGTAGTTTGATAGGGATTGTGTTGAATCTATAGATTGCTTTGGGTAGTATAGTCATTTTCACAGTGTTGATTCTTCCAATCCAAGAACATGGTATATCTCTCCATCTGTTTGAATCATCTTTAATTACTTTCATCAGTGTCTTATAGTTTTCTGTATACAGGTCTCTTGTCTCCCTAGTTAGGTTTATTCCTAGGTATTTTATTCTTTTCTTGCAATGGTAAATGGAAGTGTTTTCTTAATTTCTATTTCAGATTTTTCATCATTAGTGTATTGAAATGCAGGAGATTTCTGTGCATTAATTTTATATCCTGGTACTTTACCAAATTCATTGATTAGCTCCACTAGCTATCGGTAGTATTTTTAGGATTCTCTATGTGTGGTACCATGTCATCTGCAAACAGTGACAGTTTTAATTCTTCTTGTCTGATATGGATTGCTTTTATTTCTTTTTCTTCTCTGATTGCTGTGGCTAAAACTTCCAAAACTATGTTGAGTAATAGTGGAGAAAGAGGGCTACTTTGTGTTGTTCTTGATCTTAGTGGAAATGGTTTCAATTTTTCACCATTGAGAATGATATTGGCTGTGGAGTTGTCAATATATGGTCCTTATTATATTGAGGTAAGTTCTCCCTATGCCTACTTTTTGGAGAGTTTTTATCATAAATGGATGTTAAATTTTGTCTAAAGTGTTTTCTGCATCTATTGAGTTGATCGTATGATTTTTATCCTTCAGTTTGTTAATATGGTGTATCACATTGATTTATTGTTTATATTGAAGAATCCTTGCATTCCTGGGATAAACCCGACTTGATCATGGTGTATCATCCTTTTAATTTGCTGTTTGATTCTCTTTGGTACTATTTTGTTGAGGATTTTTTCATCTATTTTCATCAGTGCTATTGGCCTGTAGTTTTCTTTCTTTGTGACATCTTTGCCCGGTTTTGGTATCAGGGTGATGGTGGCCTCATAGAATGCATTTAGGAGTGTTCCTCCCTCTGCCATATTTTGGAAGAATTTGAGAAGGATAGGTGTTAGCTCTTCTATAAATGTTTGATAGAATTTGCTAGTGAAGCCCTCTGGTCCTGGGCTTCTGTTTGTGGGAAGATTTTTAATCACAGTTTTAATTTCAGTGATTGTGATTGGACTGTTCATATTTTCTATTTCTTCCTGCTTCAGTCTCGGAAAATTGTGAATTTCTAAGAATTTGTCCATTTCTTCCAGGTTGTCCATTTTATTGGCGTATAGTTGCTTGCAGTAATCCCTCATGATCCTTTGTATTTCTGCAGTGTCAGTTGTTACTTCTCCTTTTTCATTTCTAATTTTATTGATTTGAGTCTTGTTCCTTTTTTTCTTGATGAGTCTGGCTAATGGTTTATCAATTTTGTTTATCTTCTCAAAGAACCACCTTTTAGTTTTATTGATCTTTGCTATTGTTTCCTTCATTTCTTTTTCATTTATTTCTGATGTGATCTTTATGATTTCTTTCCTTCTGCTAACTTTGGTGTTTTTTTGTTCTTCTCTCTCTAATTGTTTTACCTGTAAGGTTAGGTTGTTTCTTTGAGATGTTTTCCGTTTCTTAAGGTAGGATTGTATTGCTATAAAATTCCATCTTAGAACTCTTTTTACTGCATCCCATATGTTTTACGTCATCGTGTTTTCATTGTCATTGGTTTCTAGGTATTTTTTGATTTCCTCTTTGATTTTGTCACTGATCTCTTGGTTATTAATTAGTATATTGTTTATCCTCCATGTGTTTTAATTTTTTACACATTGTCTTATAGTTTTGTGGTTGGAAAAGATACTTGATAGAATTTCAATTTTCTTAAATTTACCAAGGCTTGAATTGTGACCCAAGATATGACCTATCCTGGAGAATATTCCATGAGCTCTTGAGAAGAAAGTGTACTCTGTTGTTTCTGGATGGAATGTCCTATAAATATCAGTTAAGTCCATCTTGTTCAATGTATAATTTAAGGCTTGTGTTTCCTTATTTATTTTCATTTTGGATGATCTGTCCATTGGTGAAAGTGGGGTGTTAAAAGTCCCCTATTATGTTTGTGCTACTGTCAATTTTCCCTTTTTTGGCTGTTAGTATTTGCCTTATGTACCGGGGTGCTCCTATGTTGGGTGCATAAATATTTACAACTGTTATATTTTCTTCTTGGACTGATCCCTTGATCACTATGTAGTGTCCTTCTTTGTCTCTTGTAATAGTCTTTGTTTTAAAGCCTTTTTTGTCTGATATGAGAATTGCCACTCCAGCATTCTTTTGTTTTCCATTTGAATGGAATATCTTTTTCCATCCCCTCACTTACAGTCTGTATGTGTCCCTAGGTCTGAAGTGAATCTCTTATAGACAGCAGATATACGGGTCTTGTTTTCATATCCATTCAGCCAGTCTATGTCTTTGGTTGGAGCATTTAATCCATTTACATTTAAGGTAATTATCGATATGTATGTTCCTATTACCATTTTCTTAATTGTTTTGGGTTTGTTATTGTAGGTCTTTTCCTTCTCTTGTGTTTCCTGGCTAGAGAAGTTCCTTTAGCATTTGTTGTAAAGCTGGTTTAGTGGTGCTGAATTCTCTTAGCTTTTGCTTGTCTGTAAAGGTTTTAATTTCTCCATCAAAACTGAATGAGAACCTTGCTGGGTAGAGTAAATCTTGTTTGTAGGTTTTCCCCTTCATCACTTTAAATGTGTCCTCCCACTCCCTTCTTGCTTGCAGATTTTCTGCTGAAAGTTCAGCTGTTAATGTTATGGGGATTCCCTTTTATGTTATTTGTTGTTTTTCCCTTGCTGCTTTAATATTTTTTCTGTGTATTTAATTTTTGATAGTTTGATTAATAAGTGTCTTGGCATGTTTCTCCTTAGATTTATCCTGTATGGAACTCTCTGTGCTTCCTGAATTTGATTAACTATTTCCTTTCCCATATTAGGGAAGTTTTCAGCTATCATCTCTTAAAATATTTTCTCAGTCCCTTTCTTTTTCTCTTCTTCTTCTTGGATCCCTATAATTCAAATGTTGGTGCATTTAATGTTGTCCCTGACATCTCTGAGACTGTCCTCAATTCTTTTCCTTCTTATTTTTTCTTTATTCTTCTCTGTGGTAGTTATTTCCACTACTTTATCTTCCAGGTCACTTATCCATTCTTCTGCCTCTGTTATTCTGCTATTGATGCCTTCTAGAGTATTTTTAATTTCATTTATTGTGTTGTTCATCACTGTTAGTTTGCTGTTTAGTTCTTCTAGATCCTTGTTTAATGTTTCTTGTATTTTCTCCATTCTATTTCCAAGATTTTAGATCACGTTTACTATCATTATTTTGAATTCTTTTTCAGGTAGACTGCTGATTTCCTCTTCATTTTTTAGATCTGCTGGGTTTTTCCCTTGTTCCTTCATCTGCTTTGTGTTTCTCTGTCTTCTCATTTTGCTTAATTTACTGTATTTGGGGTCTCCTTTTCACAGGCTGCAGGTTCATGGTTCCCATCGTTTTTGATGTCTGCCCCCAGTGGCTAAGGTTGTTTCAGTGGGTTTTGTAGATTTCCTGGTGGTGTGGACTAGTGCTTTTGTTCTGGTGGATGAGGCTAGATCTTGTCTTTCTGGTAGGTGTGTCCACGTCTGGCTGTTTATCTTGGGTTGTCTGTGGCCTTATTATGGTTTTAGGCAGCCTTTCTGCTAATGGATGGGGTTGTGTTCCTGTCTTGCTAGTTGTGTGGCATAGGGTGTCCAGCACTGTAGCTTGCTGGTCGTTGAGTGGAGGTGGGTGTTGGTCTTGAGATTCAGATCTCTGGGAGATTTTTGCCATTTGATATTAGGTGGATCTGGGAGGTCTCTGTGGACCAGTGTCCTGAACTTGGCTCTCCCATTTCAGAGGTGCAGCCATGACGCCTGGCTGGAGAACCAAGAGGCTCTTATCCACACAGCTCAGAGTAAAAGTGAGTAAAAAAAGAAAGAAAGAAAGAAAGAAAGAAAGAAAGAAAGAAGATAATTTTTTTAAAAGTTATTAAAATAAAATGTAAGTATTAAAAAATGTTTTAAAGTAATAAAAAAAAGAAAGAAAGAAAGAAGAGAGCAACCAAACTAAAAAACAAATCCACCGATGATACAAGCGCTAAAAACTATACTAAAAAAATAAAATAAATTAAAAAAAATAAACAGGCAGACAGAACCTTAGGACAAATGGTAAAAAACAAGCTATACAGACAAAATCACACAGAGAAGCATACACATACACACTCACAAAAAGAGAAAAAGAAAAAAATATATATATATTTATTTATATATATTGTTACTCCCAACGTCCACCTCCTCAATTTGGAATGATTCATTGTCTATTCAGTTATTCCACAGATGCAGCATACATCAAGTTGATTGTGGAGGTTTAATCCACTGGTCCTGAGGTTGCTGGGAGGAATTTCCCTTTCTCTTCTTTGTTCCCACAGCTCCTGTGGTTCAGCTTTGGATTTCGCCCCATCTCTGTGTGTAGGTCACCTGAGGGCGTCTGTTCTTTGCTCAGACAGGATGGCATTAAAGGATCAGCAGATTCGGGGGCTCTGGTGTACTCAGGCCAGCAGGAGGGAGGGGTATGGAATGTGGGGCAAGCCTGCAGTGGCAGAGCCCAGCGTAACATTGCACCAGCCTGAGCTGCACTGTGTGTTCTCCCTGAGACCCTGTACCTGGATCACGGGACCCTGTCAATGGCAGGTTGCACAGTCTCCTGGGAGTGGAGGTATGGATAGTGACCTGTGCTTGCACACAGGCTTCTTGGTGGCTACAGCAGAAGCCTTAGCATCTCATGCCTGTCTCTGGGGTCTGTGCTGTTAGCTATAGCTTCCTCACCTCTTGAGCTCATTTAAGTGGCACTCTTGATCCCCTCTCCACATGCACCAGAAAACAGAAAGGCAAGAAAATGTCTCTTGCCCCTTTCTCAGCTCCATACTTTTTCCCAGACTCCGTCCTGGCTACCTGTGGCACACTAACCCTTTCAGGCTGTGTTCACGCCACCAACCCCAGTCCTCTCCCTGAGATCTAAGCTCCGAAGCCTGAGCCTTAGCTCCTAGCACCCTCCCGTCCCGGCGGGTGAGCAGACAAACGTCTCGGGCTGGTGAGTACTGGTCCATACAGATCCTCTGAGAGGGAATCTCTCCACTTTGCCCTCCCCACCCCTGTTTCTGCGCTCTCCTCCATGGCTCCAAAGCTCCCCCCCCGCCACCCATAGTCTCTGCCCATGAAGGGGTTTCTTTCTTAGTGTATGGAAACCTTTCCTCCTTCACAGCTCTCCCACACTGGTACAGATCTTGTCCCTATTCTTTTGTCTCTGTTTTTTCTTCTTTCTTTTGCCCTACCCAGGTACATGGGGAGTTTCTTGCCTTTTGGGAGGTCTGAGGTCTTTTGTCAGCATTCTGTAGGTGTTCTGTAGGAGTTGTTCCACATGTAGGTGTATTTCTGATGTATTTGTTGGGAGGAAGGTTACTTCCTTACTCTTCAACGATTTTGAAGCTCCCTCCCTTGGTGCTTTTAATATTTTTTCTTTATATTTAATTTTTTATAGTTTGACTAATATGTGTCTTGGCATGTTTCCCCTTGGATTTATCCTATATGGGACTTTCTGTGCTTCCTGGACTTGATTATTTCCTTTGCCATGTTAGGGAATTTTTCAACTATAATCTCTTCAAATATATTTTCAGACCCTTTCTTTTTCTCTTCTTCTGGGACCCCTATAACTTGAATATTGGTGCATTTAATGTTGTCCCAGAGGTCTCTGAGACTGTCCTCAATTCTTTTCATTCTCTTTTCTTTATTCTGCTCTGTGGTAGTTATTTCCATTATTTTATCTTCCAGGTCACTTAACCGTTCTTATGCCTCAGTTATTCTGCTATTGATTCCTTCTAGAGAATTTTAAATTTCATTTATTGTGTTGTTCATCATTGTTTGTTTGCTCTTTTGTTCTTCTAGGTCCTTGTTAAACCATTTTTGTATTTTCTCCATTCTATTTCCAGGATTTTGGATCTTCTTTACTATCATTACTCTGAATTCTTTTCAGGTAGACTGCCTATTTCTTCTTCATTTGTTTGGTGTGGTGGGTTTTTATCTTGCTCCTTCATCTGCTGTGTGTTTTTCTGTCTTCTCATTTTGCTTAACTTACAGTGTTTGGGGTCTCCTTTCTGCAGGCTACAGGTTCATAGTTCCCATTGTTTTTGGTGTCTGCCCCTAGTGGGTAAAGTTGGTTCAGTGAGTTGTGTAGGGTTTCTTGTGGAGGGGACTGGTGCCTGTGTTCTGGTGGATGAGGCTGGATCTTGTCTTTCTGGTGGGCAGGAACACATCTGGTGCTGTGATTTGGCTTGTCTGTGACCTTATTATGATTTTTGGCAGCCTCTTTGCTAATAGCTGTGGTTGTATTCCTGTCTTACTAGTTGTTTGGCATGGGGTGTCCAGCACTGGAGCTTGTTGGTCCTTGAGTGGATCTGGGTCTTAGCACTGAGACAGAGATCTCTAGGAGAGCACTCACCAATAGATATTATGTGGGGCTGGGAGGTCTCTTGTGGTCTAATGTCCTGAACTCTACTGTCCCACTTCAGAGGCTCAGGCCTGACACCCGGCCAGAGCACCAACACCCTGCCAGTCACAGTTTTGGGAAGTCTGAGGTCTTCTGCTAGCGTTCAGGTGGTGTTCTGTAGGTTTTGTTCCACATGTAGATGTATTTCCAATGTATTTGTGGGGAGGAAGGTGATCTCCACGTCTGACTCCTCTGCCCTCTTGAAGATCCTCCTGGTAATTAAACAATTTTAGATCAACTAAAGGATGACCTTGATGGTGCATATCTATGAAAAATTATCAATAGACACTTTATGAAGTTGATAAAATATTTTGAAAATTGTTTTCCATCAAAAGAAGATCTATGAAAAGGAAATTATAATTTTATAGTTAATTTATAATTTAAAAATTATAGTTGAATTTAAATGATCTTTCCATGATACAGAATCCACCTCTTTTGTTGAAAAATCATTTTAATTTAACTGCAATTTACATGATAATTTGCTTGAACTAGCTACTAATGTGTTTAAAATAATTATGGAAGTATCTTTGTTTCCTTTTGAAGCATCCCATGCTTCATTTTTATAAAAGTTAAAGTCCTGGGCTTGCAGAAATAGCTTTAAATTTCATTTCTTTTAATATTCTTATCAACATACTTCTGAAAGACTAGTTTCTGTACTAAAATTTTTGTTCAAATAAAACATAAACAACTTAGGGATTTATTACCTGTGTTAATAGTTGTCAATTCCTTAACAAACAAGAAGTTCATTGGGCACATTAAAATGCTTCAAATATTGATATTTTAGTGTTTATTAAAACTTCATGTACATACATTAATATGGGAGGTCAAATTTTTAACTGTATATTTTGTTTAGTTACAATTGAACAGTGATAGGAAGCTAGTGATTACTTTTAAGCATATTTTCAAGGAATCAGATGTGTACTTTTTGTAATTCCTTTATTTCCCTATATCATATTTGGTTGAATTATATTTAATAAAAGGTAAATTTGTTTTTGTTGAATGAAGTCATAAAACTATTGAGACATTTTCTGCATGTATGTCTTTTGGTTGTTAAAAAATGCTCATTATATTATAATAGCAATTCACTTTTTGTTTGTTTTATTTAAATTTTTAAAAATTGAGGTACAATTGATGTATAACATTATATTAGTTTCAGATGTACAACATAATGATTCAACTGTTTGTATATATTGTGAAATTATCATCATAGTAAATCTAGTCACCACCCATCACCGCACGTATTTACAATTTTTTTCTTGTAATGACAACTTTTAAGATCTACTTTCTTAGCAACTTTGAAATATGTCATTTCCAAAAACATGAATAGTAATTCATTTTTATTGTATTTCACAAATTATCAGTCCAGTATAGTGTGATATAGAAACAGGCAGACAAAATTGAAAACAACAACAAAAAGACAGAAAAAAGAAAAGAAGAGAAAAGTAAAGATAACCTGTCCTTCAACACAGATAGTCTGAGAATATAAGGAAGGCCTTTCCTGCATGGCCTGGTATTTAATTTTGGGGCTAACATCAGGTTTCATCACTGGACTTTCCACACAGTAGGTGAAGGTCTTGAGCAGCCCCTCACCAATAGGCCTCATGAGAGATGAAACTGACCTGCTCCTAGCAACCACAATGGCCTAGTGTCTACATACAAGTTCTGCCTTGGTCCCTGGTCTTGCACGGTCATCACTGAATGGCCCAGGAAAGAGAAAGAGAATGATCTGCAAGGGGGTGGTCATCCCCCAGGACATCTGGACTCTGGCCAGGGTCCTTAGCTCACTATAGTCATTGATTATCCCCAGGGTCCATGGCGCATCAGCACCCTCTGTGCTCTGTGTCTGTCAGCATGGATGGTTCCACTTTCTGTCTGCTGAACTAGTGCTCAGAGCTTATCAAGGACAGGGTTTGTTCTGAAAATGGAGGGGGTGGAAGTGAGTGACAGAATCCAGCCAAGTAGGACATAAGGATTTACTATCAGAAATTGAGAGTCAGATTATATCCCTGCCTTAAAAAAACAAACAAACAAACAAAAAACTTAGCTTCTTTGGAAATAAACTGATTAAAGGAGTCTTGTACCCTCTCATTCTATAACATTGGCTTCATCTTCCAAATAGTAATACCAGAGTCAGTGGCATAGGGAAGTTACATAACAAATATCTTAGAGAGAAGAGACTGGCCTTTAAAACTGTTTTTCCCCCTTTGCTCAATTCACTAGTTTATTCAGTCATTTGACAATGTTGTATTGTTGTTTTGATATTAATGACAGAGATGAGCAGACCATGTCACACATAATATGTGAAGTTAATTTAGTTAAAAACCATAGAATGCACATATCCCTAAACTATTATCTGCTTCTGGTGAGGGAGCTACACTTCATTTTAATTTCTGTCTTCAAAAATGCTTTTAAGCTTGGTGGTGATTCACTTTATTGTGCCCTTTATATACTTCCAGGAATTGCTTCTTTCATCTACTATTTGAAATGGTGACTGAGAGAGGAAATCATTCACAATAATATGCTCCAGAAGGAAAATATAACCATCCAGCTATTGTTCCAGATCCTTAAATCATGTTTTACCTCATCTAATAAAAAGCTTAATTTACGTTGGAAAGAGTAAATGTGTTTGCTACAAAGTGGGTTTCCTGTTGCCAAGTAAGATAAATGCCAGGGCAAGGAACAGAGGTATAGCTTTCTTATGTATTAATATCTAAATAGGGAGATTTGAAACATTATAAAATGGCATTCCTCTAGGAAGAGGGGGAAGGATTGTCATTGACTCATCAAATATTTATTGAAAACCTAGTATATGTCAGAAACTGATCTTGGACATGGGGCTACAAGTATGAACAAACAAAAATTCCCACCCCTGGCTCACATTGAACCTAAATAACCATGTCTTTGTCATAAAGAGCTGAGTGATCATTTCCACTGTCTACCTCAGTCATTGTAAACGCACCACAAAGTAGAGTGAATGTCCCTCACGCTCTTGAATTCAACACCATCTGGAAATGTGACTATGAGATACTGAGCATCAAATATGAGTCAGGTGATTTACTTACATTGCTTCTCAGTCTCATAAATAAAAGCTCCAGGTAGGAGCTACTGTTTCCTTATGATACATCCTTCTAACCCACAATGGATAAAATAATTTCATCAAATCAAATGCTGTGGCAGAGTTGAGTTTTCATTTGGTTGTTGGGCCTATTTGGGAAAAGTCTGTCAGGGAAACATCACTGTTTAAAGTTTGGGATGGAATAAGTGTTGTTGGTTTGTAGCTCTGGAAAGTTCAAGGGCTTCTGGGAATCTTTTGTAAATTGGTGGCTTAAGACCTTCTGAGACACCATCTGATGCAGTTCGCTGTCTGAAGCTGATTCTCTTCTAGGTTGGAGAGAGTATGTCTGACCCTGGAGAGTATTTTGACAGAAATCTTGTTTCTGTTTTTTCTTTGTTGAGTTTCCCTCTAGGTCTTTTCTTTAAGGATACAGATGCTTGTTGTTTTTCATGACTTACTAAATAAATAGAACACAAGAGGAGGTTTGATTTCTTAATTAAGGAAAGCTTCATTAAAGTTTGTGTGTTTCAACATTTTCTTATGTTAAGAAGTCTTTCAATTCAATTCCTCATCTTTTGGTAGAGTTTAAATATATAAGATTAAACATTTGATTGACTAAATCAATAAAAATTCATGTATTTTGGTACTGAAAAATAGATTCCAAATGTAGATTCTTTTCCAAATTCCATGTTTCTTCTAAAGGTTGTAAGATTAAGAAAGTGGAAGCCAAGGTTTTTTGTCTTAATTCTCTTATCATCTACTTGTGAGATCTTTGCCAAGACACTTGTCATCCTGAGAAAATTAACATTCTAAAATGTCATCCTGTTGAAGGACTATATAATAACTAATTGTGGCTATCAATTAGTGTAATAGAAAGTTTTACTAAAAATAACCATAGTAAAACCAATGTTTTAATATTATAGTGATTTCATAATTAGCCACTGAACAAAATCTTTTACATTAATATACAGCAATATGTGATTGAACCAGTAGTAATAGTAATGCTGATTACAATCACAATACAGAGAAAAACTAGATAAAAAAGAATGGAAAAGGAAGGTGTGAAATATGTCAATTTTTGTCTATGCATTGGAAACAGAAGTGTATGGAAAGGAATTAAATAATTATGGTGAATGAAGGATTGTTTAATGGATTGTTTACATGAGGATGTATGGGGAGTTGTGTAGAGCTTCTTTGGAATGAACCATCTGAGATATGACAACACAGCCTAGGATGAAATGGTAATGACAGCTGTGACATGCTCATTGTCCACTGATTTAATAAACCGATGCTGAAGAAAAGCCGTTCAAAGGTTTATACAGTGTGAGCTCCAAAATGTGCAACCTTCTTAAATTTTCAAAATATTGCCCTTTAAACTATTCAGGAAACTGCTATTGAAAGCACAGCTGAAGCTGCATCTGTTCTACTTTGTGTCCTTGCCAACCTTGTAAATAAAAATTATGTATGGAGTCCGCCTGCCGATGCAGGGGACACAGGTTCGTGCCCTGGTCCGGGAAGATCCCACATGCCGTGGAGCGGCTAGGCCCGTGAGCCATGGCCGCTGAGCCTGCGCGTCTGGAGCCTGTGCTCCGCAACGGGAGAGGCCACAGCAGTGAGAGGCCTGCGTACCGCAAAAAAAAAGAAAAAATATATGTATGAACAACAGGTGTGTGTGCAGGTATCCGTGTGCATACAAGCATTTACATATGAATACACTTTGTGAGTACAGCATGTATTATCAATCAGAAATTGAATACTGCTGACTTTAATATTTTTTCCTGAGTTCTCATGTTATAAAAGATTCTCAACGGCTTGTTTGACAATTTTTGTGATAGATTATAATGAACTAATTGTGATGGGAAAGACAAGAGAACCCATAGTCTTTGGACACGTCTCTTGTTCCATGCACTTTGTGAAGTCCTTTATAATCAGTTATTAACATAAATTCATATCACAGTTATTAATATTCAAATATTATGGATGAGAAAACTAAGCTCAGAAAGGTGAAATAACTTATACTGTTCTGAGGTTCAAAAATATTTTTGTTAAAAACCTCAAGCTTGTATCACGTATCCTCATTAGCCTCAAGATATCAGGAAGGCTCAAAGCAGTCTCTGTCTCTGTGGCAATCTGCTACCAAATGAATCAAGCCCTGCTGCTTGTCACTTATAAAATCAATTACATACTCACAAATGGTAGAAAAAAAGGTGCCTTTAATCAGAATTCTGGCAATCTGGGGAGATGGGGGACTCAGGGTCCCCCAAAACCACCTCTCAAGATTCTGCTCCGCCACGAAATTTTTTAAAGGGAAACAGAGTAGTAATCTCGGTTAAACATTGCAGTAGGGGGTCAGAGCCCTCACCATCCTCCACTGTGTGCAGGCAGGTCATCTCCTCGGGATCTTCCTCTAGATGTTATCTTGTTCACACAGTTTGGTCATGCAGTCTTGTCAGGAGATTACTGAATGGGAAGCTAGGGAAGTGTTCTGATCACCTGTAATTACTTCTTCTTCATTTCTACTTCTTTGATCTATGGAGAGAACCGACAAGTTAGGCAAGGTATTGTGTGATTAAAAGATGTGAAAGGTGTGCTAGGGCCAAAGATGAGTAGAGCACGGGGGTGACTGGTTTAAGGTTAGTTACAATATAGCTTTGCTAAAGTGACAGGAAAGGGGGTTTCCTGCTGAGGGTGGTTTCCTGTCAAGAGCTGTTTACAAAGCCTCCATAATTTAATTGTGATTTAACTATTAATATACAGTAAGGGGATTACTATACAACTAAGTGCATCATTTAGGAATGAGCCCACGTTCAAAAACAAAGCAAACATCAAAGCAAAACAAACAAATATCTGACTAATGAAGGCTAAATACAAAGGTGGATCATCTCCAGCTGCCAGAAGTCACTGTGTTAGGAGTGAAGACAGAGGACCAATGATGTCATCAAGGTCCCAGGCATGTCCTATCTCCCTGCTCTGCCAAGATATGTGTATGGCTTTTCTTCTCCTGGACTCAGGAGGACGCTCACTGCCTTCGGGTATGTGTCTCTGTTCTTGACATTAGAAGGCAGAAAGGGAAAGAAAGGTACTGACAGTCCATGCCGTCTGAGTCTGTGTCTATATAATTGACCATAACTTACATCACACAACCTCAACTAGTGGCAAGAGCATCTGAATATGTGAATATATTTAATGCAGCACATTGATATCCTAAAGCAAAGAAGAATTCAATTTTCAGGAAAAAAAATAAGGATTTTTGTGGAAATGAATAATGTCTACCTCACTGAAAATTTCAACTCTGATCGATGACCTAAAACATCTACAGCCAAAGAAACTATTATTTAATCATGTGCCCCCAAATATCACAGACTTTTAGATATTCATCTGAGAGAACTTAAACTCTAACTACAAGGGAAGCTAATCACTTACCCTAAATCACATGCAAGTTATTTTTAGGAGACAAAAAAGGGATGTTGATGTAAACATGTTAGGCATTAGATTTTAACTCCCAATTCATTTCTTTGAGTATTTTTGATTTTTATTAATTTCCAAACACTCATATTTTATGTTGCATCAAATGGTCAGTCTATTTCCAATCTTTCCATCTGTGGACATATTTTTCAGTATTCTAAGGTTTGGACAAAGAAGGTCACCTGTCATTTCAGTAAACAAATGATGTTGCAGCCTTAAAGACAGCAACCACTCTGGAAGGTGCACCTTGAGGAGAATTCAGGATGGAGAAAAATAGGACACTGGCTCTTGTTAGTTAAGATGCATATCTAAGGAATAATTTCAATGAGGTCCGAGTCTTGCATCTTCCCATATACAGAAAGCACTGAAGTCTTTATCTTGAGATGTCTGTTTTGTGATTAGCAGTGATCTTTTGATGTTTGACTATATTTTCTTCCAGTAAAAACTCCTATATCTCCTGGCTCCTCTCTTTACCTCTTTGGAGCAGGCCCTCAGCACTGAGAAGCTGTATCTCTGGCTATAGTCCTCAGTAAGTCTGTCAAAAGAAAACCATAATTCTCAACTTTTAGGTTGTGCATGTTTTTCAGTTGACAAAGGGAACCAATAAATATAACCAGTGTTTTGTCAGAAGCAGCAAGACCTTGGGAGGCTACATCAGCTGCAGTCGTGTTGTGGCTTTCCCCGTTTAGAAGTCCACTAAAGCTCACCCCACTTCCTCTTCTCTTCATGTAACACCTTCTCTAATTCTCAGCCACCCGATAAACAGTTTTCTACAAACAAGATGACTGATATGAAAGATAATCTCGAAATTTAGTCCAGAAAGACCTGGATAAGAGATCTGTTATCCTTTTCAGTGGTGAAAACTGCATCTTGCTGTGGGTTTACAACAATTAGAGCTGATGTGCTGACCTATCCAATTGTAGGAGATTTCAAACAAGATCATGCAATTGGACACAATCTGGCCAATTTGTAGGTACCAGAACTACTGGCCAGACTGAGTGCACATTTAATAAAATCTATTATCCAGGACTTAAAATCATGACTTGTATCTTACCTATTTCACTCAAAACCAAGTGAGTTTGGCTTTTAATGTTAACACAGTCATTGGCAGATGATTCTTCCTTCTAGATTTTGAGATAACTATATCCTACTTTTGTGCTTCTGTCTTATTTTTATACACCATCATATAAACAAATGTTCTCAAGATCTTTATATTGTGAAATAAAACTTTTCTCTGCCCTTTGGCCTCTTCTCCGCCCTTACTGTGCATTGTGTATCTGTATTAGGCATTGACCAAACCTCCCCCATCGGCAGAAATACCTGCTCAACCGTAAAGAAAAACATTATCCCAGCATCAACAAGGCAACTCCTTTAAAAATAACACTCCTTTGGATCTTGTAAGCGGCCACGATGATGCTTAGATCTGGACTGTGTATGCTGTCAATAATACACCATTTAATGTGCAGCCCTTTGTCTCAAAAAGCTTATATAACTGTGCCTTGACTTCTAATTGGGCCGAACAGTTTTCAGAGCTTTCTGATATGTTCTTCCTGGGTTATAATCCTCAAATTTGGCTGAAATAAAATTTTCCATTTCTTTCCTAGATGGACTGGTTAATTTTTCATCGAATATGAATACTTAGATCATTCAGATTCCATCTGAATAGCTAATTCTTCAGTCGGTAAAAGGATCAGCCTGTAAGGTTTACTCCTTCCCCCCCCCCGCCATATTATTAATTGAGAGTCAAGTGAATGAATCTAGACATTGGGTAAGATGTCTCTTCTCTCCAAGTTTGGGAACGGCTTTAATATGTAGTCCTTAAAGAGCTCTTGGACATGCACTTATTGAGTTAGTATTGGCTTGAAAACCAGTCTTCTTTATGTTCTACTCAGATAACATTGAATTCACAAGTGTAACTGGGGCAGAACATTTCACCATCTTTCGAGTCATGGTACATATTACAGTTTTCCTGTCTTTGTCTTCTTGCACTTGTGACATGGAGCTTTTACCTACTGCATTTTTGTAAAAGTATTATCTTAACTGGAAGTAAGTCTGCCCATTTTTGTGTCCAATTTCATAATCTCTTTTGAATTTGGTCTCAATCTATTAATGGTTGATCCAAAGGCGACACTTCATGTCAATGCTGTTCTTCCAAGAGAAGAAAGGAATACACACCCTGGATCCTGAATTGTGTCTTCCGTCTTGTTTGTTAACAAATGATGTTTTGTTTCTATCTGCATCACATTGTGGTTAAAAAGTTTAAGTCCTTTTTCAGGATTTGTCTTTATTTTTTGAATCTCGGCTGCCTGTTATTTCTGATCGTGACTGATCCCAGCTGACCATGTTATTCTTCAACAGGATGCAGAGGGATGGTCCACAAACCTACCCACCCGAGACCCCTATAAGCCTGAAGGACGCCACTTCCCCTCTCCAGTACCATATGGGTCACTGCCAAGGTTTGCCTTAAGGTGGCAGCAGGGAGATATAACCCAGAGAGTTCTGAGAAGATTCTGCCCATCCTCCTATTTCCTGGCCCATGAAGGTACCATCTTAGGCTTGTCTAGGGACAAATATATGATTTGATATGAGTATATATATTTGTTGCTTTATTCTGCTTATGAAGCTGATGCAGAACTGCATTTTGTAAGCTTGGTGTTAACACTTGTCCTTCTATTCATAGGTCAACAGGCCTGTCTTCAGTTTTAATAAGGAAGGAGAATGGAGAACGAGGCCAAATCATGCCAGGCTTGGGAAGAACAAAGGGTTGTAGAGAATTTTTGATTGTGGAGAACAGATGGTCTGATCTAGACACAGAAAAGAGAAAGCTCTGTTATCTCCACATGATCACCCTCCCAGGCAGTGAAGAGTACCTGAAAGATTTCCAGATTTTATAGTGTTTTCACAATTAAAGACAGTTACAGTTGAGTGCACAGCATGTTGCCATGAGCCAGATAAAAGTACATCATCAAGAGTTCTGGGTAGATTGGGTACTTGCCTGTTTGAATAAGTTATAAATTTCTGAGGGGGCTACTTGGGAACAAATACTTCACTTCAGGCTGCATATTCTAATGTCTTGCTCTGAATTGAGACTGAGTGCTTTCTAAGGTTTTAGCAGAGCAATCAGAATTTGAACTGTGGCTTCCAGATGCATTGTTTTCCCTGGTACCTGTGAGCGGGGAGCCTCATTTATGCTGGATATACTGACTAGTGAGCTTGGGAAGTAGTGGGTGTCTGTATTGCCCCAACAGGCTTCTTTAACTTTACAAAATAGTTTAATAAGCAAAAGCTCATTTGTTTTCCCCTTCTGCAATTGAGTCTTTTGAAATAAACTTGGAAATAGCACCCTCAGACTTTCTCTGTTGTGTTCAAAAATTCATTTCCATTTCAACTATATTGAAAAAGACCTAAAAGCAAAATGTTTCCTCTCTTTTGGTGTGCATGTAGGGGGTGGTTCTGCCGAGGAGAACTGCAGTTGACCAAACTGTATCATAAATTCTGGCTACCAAAATGAAGAGTCCTCTACGGTGGGCTTCTCTGCCCAGCTCCCCTTAGATGGAGAGAGCCCCATGGTCCTGACCACGTGACTGTCACTGGATCCGCTGTGCAATGCAGCGACCCTCCTGCATTACCAGCTTCTGCTCCCATCCTCTTAGTTGGGTCAGTGTTGGGTCATTGATGTAAGAGAGAGCAGGAAGCTTCCCTTGCTTTCACTTTCACTTGTTTGTTTTAGTGCTTTGTTTTGTCTTAATTAGAAACCTGGGAAGTCAAAGCCTGCTCTCTGCAAGTGGAAAATCTGTGCAGATCTGGCCACACCGGGAGCTCCTGCACAAGGAACAGGCGGGTCTGGGGCAGGAAGAGCCCAGGTGCAGAAGAAACAGGTGAGGCAACTACCTAGAATAAAACATAGAAATAACATAAAATATAAACAGAACAAACCTTTAGAGTTTTCCTCTGCCTCATATTATGCCTCGGTTACAAAAATAAGAATATTTAGAAGACAAGAACAAGCAGAGAGAAAATAGGAGAAAATCAGTGACAGAGAACCCGAGGGACCAAGGATGGGGTCTGTGGACAGAAGGATGCGCAGCAGCATTGCCCCACAAACAGAGAGGTACTTCCCATAGGGTCTCTCCAGGGGCAGTGGTCCTGCTGGGGTACAGGCAGGGCATGGGGCAGCCCGAGGGGGGTGCCTGCAGATGTCAAAGGTGAGGTGGGAGAGTGCCTCTTCATTACCTGCCAATCCTCCAACACTGGACTGGGTCGGTTGTATCCCAGGGACCAGCCCTCCAAGTGCCGGATGTTCCTGGCAGCCCTGGGGCCTGAATAGGAGCCGGGGTACTCGGGGAAGCAAGGCTTCAGGGAAATCACAGGGCATCATGGAGTCTTTACCTTGAAGGGTAGGCACAGTCAGGAGATGCTGCACCAGCCTGTGGGGCAAACATCAGACTTTGACAACCACGGTTTGAGACCCCAGGACTTCCACTTGAGCAGAAGGGGTTTTGGGGAGTCCGGGGATTCACTGGGGAAAGGTTGGCGGGATTTTTCTCTGTTGTGTCTATTGTAATTTTAATGCACAGATTTGTATTTTTACTCCCTTTGGCTGGTGAATTCTGTGGGTAAAATCGCAACGCATCTCTTTTAAGATTTCTATTTTCTCTGCCCTATGATTGCTTTTTTTTTCTTGATTCTATTGAAGAACTAACTTATTATTAACTCTGAGCAAAAACAAAACAAAAAAAAAGCTGTTTTCTGAATGTGTTATAGATACAATTGCAATTTCTATTAGTGTTATATTCAGTGATAGGGATAAAATGATGGGGAAGAAATTAAGATTTTTTTTCCTGGAAGCAAAACCCCAAAACAAATGGATGGCATTCTGATTCCAGTAGAGATATCTCATTACATCTTATATACAGCTTAATATATAATTAGGCAATTCATTCTTTATTTTATTCATCAAGACTTTAATAATTTAATGGTCTATTTTTTAGCAGGTGATGTGTTGCCTAATTACGCACTGCTCTGCTTTATTTTGCCAATCTGATCCATCTCGAGGAATATTTATGACTGGCTTTAATGGAATGCAGTGGTCCTGATGTTTCAAATACCTTTGGTTTGTCCATTCAGATCTACACTCCAGTTTCCACTTTGCCCTCTGCCCAGAGAGGCTGAGCTCAAGTGTATCATTTTTTATCTCAGCTGGTGAGAGTCCTGACATGTGACCAGAGGGAGAGAGAAGAGTAAATCCAGGTTGTTATTCTTGCAGCTTCTTCCTTGTGGGTTGGCCTCAGGTTCTGGTAATCGTTGCTTACTTCTCTCCTTTGGATAGCTGTATGAAATTCAGATGAACCTGATTATTAACTTATACAAAGACAGAAAACAATTCTAGGTGGATTGTAAAGCCAAAGTGAAAAACAAAAAGGCTTTGCAAGATAAAATAGACAAATATCTTCATGAACCTTGGGAAGGCAAAGATTTCTTTAGTAAGATACAAAAGTGTAGCCTAAAAAGAAAGAGATTGAAGAATATGACTACATTAAAATGATGTTCCTTCTTTGAGAGCAGACACAGATAAGAGAGAGAAAAATCAAGTCATAGTCAGGTAAAAGGTGTTTACAATACGTACAGCAGAAGACTGGGATCCAGAATGCATAAATAATCTATAATCACAGCAACAATAAAACACACAATGCAATGAAAAGCTATGCAGGAGAAGTGGTGCTTTGTAAAATAAGGCATCCATATAAACAATAAAAAATATTTTTTAAATGTCTGATTCACCTCTTTAGTAATAAAGCAAATTAAAGTTAAGTTTACAACATGATAACACTATACACTCACCAAGATGATTAAGAAAAAAAATTGACAATACTAAATGTTTGGTAAGTAGGTAGATCAGTGGGAATCCAGAGTCCTATTGGTAGGACTGTAACTTACACAATGATTTTGGATAGCAGTCAGTCATTATTTATTCACTTTGAACATACACATATCCTATGACCCAGTAATTTCAGTCCTAAGTGTTTTCAGAACAGAATATGTGAATATGTGCACCGAGGGAAATAAATAATGTTCATAGGAGCATTATTCAAATTAACCCCCCAAAACTTGGAAACAACCCAAATATACATCAGTGGTAGATTGGACATACAGATTGGTGCATTTATTAACAGAATGTTACATAACAATGGAAACCAATGAACTGGAGACCCATACGATGTAGAAGAATCTTACAGTTTTTTTTTGTTGTTGTTTTGTTTTGTTTTGTTTTGTTGCGGTACGCTGGCCTTTCACTGTTGTGGCCTCTCCCGTTGCGGAGCACAGGCTCCGGACGCGCAGGCTCAGCGGCCATGGCTCACGGGCGCAGCCGCTCTGCGGCATGCGGGATCTTCCCAGACCGGGGCACGAACCCGTGTCCCCTGCCTCGGCAGGCAGACCCTGAACCACTGCGCCACCAGGGAAGCCCGAATCTTACAATTTTGAAGGGAGATACAAAACAGTGCATGAAGAGCTGTTCCAATTATGTGAATTTCAAAGCAGGCCAAGCTGTTAGATACCAGGTAGTAGTTTTATATGAGTGCTGTTCTTTAAAAAGTAAAAGGTTAAAAATAATCACACTGCTTATATGGAGGTTTTCAGTTGGAGGAGATTTGGGAAGCTGATAGGGGTTCCACTTGGTTTTCAGTTACAAACCCAGTGCAAAGTGACAGAGACCACAATACCCTGGGATTTCACAAAGGAAGACATACCCTGGGAGCCTCTATACCAGCACTAACAGATCCTCCTTGTTCACCCAGGCCTCTGAATTCAGAGCCACTAGTGGGATTGGGAACAGTAGGACTACTTTTCTCTTTAAGACCCAGTAAAACATGCACCCCTGCCAGTAGTAGTCATGTTGTAAGTATTTAGTCTGGGGGCCTGGAAGTGATACTTCCTAAGGTGATTTCTCTCCTGTGAAATAGTCTCTTTCTTTCACTTCCTCATATTTCTCAGCAAGTGCTGCCCCAAGTTACCCCAGAGGAGTGTCACTTGTATACTCCAGTGCAGTGGAACTCTCTCACCTTTAAAGTTCTATAACACTGATTATGGATGATTTTACACGGTTGACTTTTGAACATTGATGTTCATCTCCTCAAAGGACCAAAGGCTGAACTAAGATGGGAGCCTTGCCTTGTGTTTCTTCTTTATCCCCTGTTTCACTTAGCATGATGCTGAGTATACAGTAGCTCTTCAATAATAATGTGCTGAAAGAGTTATTGATGGGGAAATGTCCATGGATCCTGATAATTTACTAAAATTAAACCTGAGACTGAATCTCCCCTACAGTGGAAAAAATATAATCATATTCAATGAGTTTTTTTTTCTCCAATAATGTATTACTAAGTCTGATCAGGCTATTTGGAAATGAAGGCTTATATGGGTTTAACAAATAATTTTAGAAAGGGGTTTCATACTGTCATTACAGAGTACTTTTTACAGTTGTCATTATATGGCTTTAAAAGTCTTCATAAGTACTTCCTATTTCCAGTGTTGTTAAAGAAAAAAACTCAGTAAGCATATTTCAAGTAATATATTCTCTCCTTTGCTCCTGCCAAGCCTCCTATAAATAGAAAACTCAGAATATTTCTGCCAATTTCCTGTATCTGAGCTTTCCACTAGCAAACTTCTCCTGCAAGAGTAGATTAAACTACTTGTCTTGAGTGTTGGCAGTTAAGGTTGAGTCAGCATAATTATTCTGAATTTCCCTCCAAATAACCCTCCCTTTAGGAAATAAATTTAAAGTGTGTAATCTGCTAAGGGCAGTGGGGACTATATTCACTACTATATTTGCTCCCAGGCCTGGGGAGGATGAGACAGCACAGCCTGACCCCTTCTGGGGTCAGCCCACCATGACCAGGAGCATTAAGACCCCAGAGGTTCCGTCCTGCAGGTGGATGATGAATCAGAGTTGAGGTTGCCTCATTCACGAGATAGCACATGATAATACCAGGAAGGCAGGGTTGGCCAAAACCCCATTCTCCATGGAGACTCCTGGACCACTAAGGAAACTTCTAGACCTGCTTTCTGTGCACTGGTTCCTCAAAAGAACAATGAACTCTTGGGTTTCCATTGTTTGTTACGTGATTCCCCCCAGAGCAACCCACCTAATATTTGGTTAAAAGAATACCATTTCAGTGATACTTTTCTGAAGAGCAGACCTATTTCAAAGAACGACTAACCTATGAATTTATTTTTTTTATTAAAATGTTTATATTTTGCCTCCTTGGTCATTCTTCTGTAATACCCCTCAGAGAGAGATTGAAAGAAGAAAAAATATAAACTGGAAATAACCATGTAAGTTCTTGAACATAATCCTCACAATCACCTATCTTTATAACTAATGAGTAAAAGAAGACTCACAGAGATACATCATCTTTAAGAGAAGCTACATGATGATTTGTGTAATTTAGGTCCAAATCTATGTTGTCTGATGTGAAATCTCAGGATTCTCTACATGCCCTCTTCTTAGGAAACAGAGCAGGTGACATGTTGCATGTTAGGACATGTGGTGAAGAGCTCAGAGAAGGGGAGTGGAAACAGTGGATCGAAAGAAAGGATTGTAGTGAGTAGAGATGTTAGGATCGAGAGCTTAACTTGTGATCACTGTCATAATAATTATAAGCTATTTACTTTGTTGCTGTGACTGCTCCACTTTTTAAATTGCTTCTTTCTCAAGACACGGTGAAGAGACTTCCCTGGTGGTCCTGTGGTTAAGAATCCACCTTCCAATGCAGGGCATGTGGGTTCAATTCCTGGTTGGGGAATTAAGATCCTACATGCCGTGGGGCAACTAAGCCCATGCGCCACAACTAGAGAGGATCCCACATGCCACATGAAGATCCTTTGTGCCGCAACTAAGACCCAACACTGCCAAAAATAAATACTAAAAAAAAAAGACACAGTGAAGAGATGGGAGCTGGCAGGTGAGGTGATGGCCCTAAATCTCCAGGAGAGACAGCCCCTCTCCTTTGATGGTCTTTGATGTCATCTTTGCTCATCTCTTCCCTCCATCTAAGAGAGAGTATTCTCTGAGACTGGGGGAATAAAATCAGAATTCCAATAGGCCATTGTGCTGAGAATCAGAACTCTGGTGGTTGCACATGGTGTGTAAGGCTTCCCCACCCCCTGTTGTTTGTTACTGGGCTGTTTGCCCTTTTGAACCACACTTTGCTCTGTGCTCCCGACCTCCTTGGGCTGCATCAGCTGAGCTTCCCTGAACCATGGGCTCCAGCAGGAGACTGGCATGGGAGGAAAGCATGGGATGTTTACTCCCCTGGCAGCCTGCCTTCCAAGGGGAGATTAACAGGATCTTTCCTCACCCAAAGGCCACAGCTCCATGAGGTAGCTCTTGCTTCCAGTTACAGCTCTTCTTTATCCTAGTAGCCCCGCTCCCCTTGTCCCGTCAGCCCTGTGGGGTATAACAATTTCTTCTGTAGTGTGTCTCTGGGTACTTGGTCATCTCCTGAGGGTTTCCCATGACTCTGTTCTTACCTGGTAAATAGTCCCTTGGTTAAAGCCCTTTCCAGTGATGTCTGCTAGTGTGTTTCACCTTCCCTGTCAGGACCCTACGTCTGTAATGACGAGATTAATTGCTGATCCTGCATTAGTTCATTAATTGACACAACCTATTTATCAACAAAGGACTGTATATCAGACTCTTTACTAAAAATAATAGTCCCAGAGATAAACCCATGCACCTATGGTCACCTAATCTATGACAAAAGAGGCAAGTATATACAATGGAGAAAAGACAGTCTCTTCAATAAGTGGTACTGGGAAAACTGGACAGCTACATGTAAAAGAATGAAATTAGAACACTCCCTAACACCATACAAAAAAGTAAACTCAAAATGGATTAAAGACCTAAATGTAAGGCCAGACACTATAAAACTCTTAGAGGAAGACATAGGCAGAACACCCTTTGACATAAATCACAGAAAGATCTTTTTTGACCCACCTCCTAGGGCAATGAGAATAAAAATAAACAAATGGGACCTAATTAAACTTAAAAGCTTTTGCACAGCAAAGGAAACCATAAACAAAATGAAAAGACAACCCTCAGAATGGGAGAAATGTTTGCAAACGAAGCAACTGACAAAGGATTAATCTCCAAAATATACAAGCAGCTCATGCAGCTCAATATCAAAACAAAACAAACAACCCAATCAAAAATAATAGTAACAAGAGTTGACATTTACTGAGCATGTCCCCTGGGCCAGACCCTTCTCTCAGTAAGTATTCTCTGTTTAATGTGATGAATAATGTCAATGACCCTATGTGGCATGTGTATTAGTCAGGATACACTAGCGTATGTTGCATTAAAAAAAAAAATCCCAAACCTCAGAGACTTGATCTCAACAGAGATTTATTTCTTGGTAACATCATAATTTTCTTTGAAAACAAAAGTTCTTAATACAGAGATGCTTGCCATTTGTGAATGCTTGCACACACACACATACACATGAGTTATGCCATAATCATGATCTCTACTCGTAGTCAAATTTTGAGTATCTTAGTCATTTCAGGACAAACTGTAATGAAGTATCATAGACTAGGTGGGTTGTAAACAACAGAAATTTATTTCTCACAGTTCTGGAGGTGGGGAAGTCCAAGTCCAAGAACAAGCAGATTCAGTGTCAGGCGAGAACCTGCTTCTGTCGGTAGGTGACTCTTTTCTCACTGTCCTCATGTGGCAGAGGGAGCAAGGGAGCTCCCTGGGGTCTCTTTCCTGAGGACACTAATCTCATCATGAGGGCTCCACCCTCATGACTTTATCGCCTCCCAAAGGCCCACCTCCTTGTACTATCACATTGTGGTTTTGGGTGTCAACTTATGAATTTGGGGTTGGGTACACAAGCTTTCAGTCCATAATGAGTTGAAGGTGAAGAAGTAAAAGTAAAACATGGCCAGTGTAAAGAATCTCTAAATATTAAAATAATACGGGTTTTCTTTTATACTCACTGAGAGAATAGACTCGTATCTGTGATTTACACTGTAGGCTTCCAAGACTGCCTTGCATTGAGCCAGTGTTGAAATATGTCTATTAAAATCTCTGTGATAATTATGGCTGACCTTAAGGCAATCCTTCAAAATAAAAGTGTAGCTGTACCTCCCTGAAGCGTAGGCATTAATTTAATGATATCCTTTCTTCACCACATTAGGTTGATTTACGGTAGGAATAAAACATTGCTGAAGGCAAATATCCAAAGTCAATCTTGTGAATGGTCCACCCTCAATGGTCATAAGACACAGGAGACTGAACAAAGAAGAAATCTGGAGATGGACACTTAATAAAAAGTTTTAAAAAGGAACTGTGGCTTAGGTCGACTAAAATAAAGTCATAGAATAATTTAAAATTTTCACATGAAAAACATAAAAATGGGGGGAACAACTCATCTGAAACTTCTAGATCTAGTGAATGTGATTATTGCCAGATTTGAAATAAGGAAATAAAATGACAGTAATTCTGAGAAAAAGCAACCTGATCTCATAATATTTCTGGAATCTTTTGAGTTGCTAAAGGAATTTTACATTGTTTTGAAATGTCCACTAATTTACCAGTTTTATACTTCATAAAAAGAGACTTTAGAAAGCAGCCAATACTATCAATTAGAGAGAATTTTGATGTATGTTGTCAAATTCCACTGTTTGGGAAACTGGTAGGAAGGTGGGAACCTGGCAAAGAAATTTTAACTGAAAAATAATAACCTGCATTTTATTTATCAGGGTGGAGTCAGCAGTAGCTAAATCATCTTTGTGATAAGAAATCATTCAATGCGTGCTTTTATTTTCAGGCTTGGATGAGAGTTTAAGAACAGTGACTTTTACGCAGAGACACCCAATAAGGGTTAATTTTTATTACTACCCCCACTGTGGAGAATCACCACCATCAACCTCCTAGTCACCCTTACCATCATCTTCACCATCATGTCCATCCTCATGCCAGCAAAACACGCTGGTATAAAAGACACAAAGCACCCGTGGTATCCTACTTTGTATCTAGAACTAGTGCTGAGAGGGCTGCTGAAAATCATCTCTACTAATAATACCAAAAAGTTACCTCACCTTGTTGAGTTCAGAATAACCCCGCTGTTAATGACCAGTGGAGTCTTTTTTAGAATTTAGTTGGAAGGTAATAATTTTGGGAATGTCTCTGGTTCTAAGTCCCTCCGACTTTATCCCTCACACTCCATCTACCTGGTCTCACTTCCCCACTCAGTTTTGCCTCCTAGGCCCATTCATTTTCAGGATGCAGGTTAGATGTGATCTCCGGGTAACCCTCTCACACTGCCCTGTACATATACACCACTTAGCACACTTCCCTCTGATCCAGCGCCTAGCAGTGCACATATAAAATGCTCCTATGCACGTGTGTGTGTCCTCCAATATCCTTACACATACTTTAAAAATTGGAGGGGAGTGTGTTTTTGCCTCTCTATCCCCAGGACTAAGCACAGAAATGAATACGCTAAATATTCATTGTGTAAATTTACTAAGCACTTAGCTATTAACATAAAGTAAAGATCATTCTCCTATGTTCTAGTTGAAGATATAATTTTATTTCCTCAGACACCACACTTGCATTTCTTTTTCATCTAAAAATGCTCTATAACCTTAAAAATATAAAGCCGATCTTGTTCCCAGCTGCCACTCCTGCACCTGGAATTATTTGTCTTATGATTACACTTCTGAAATAGCTCACATCTCTACCCTGCTCTCCATTTCCCCTGCACTGACTTGGTTAAAGAACTTATAGGCAGTTTCCTTATTTTCGTAAAATCCTCTCAACTACCCTTCCTTAAGCCTGGATTTTCCTTTTTCAATTCTGCTGCCGGAGTTATTTTTCAAAGTAATGAAGTGATTCTGTCATTCCCAGAATCAAAGTCATTCAATGGAACGTCATTCACTTTGGGGCAAAGTGCAGTCCTCGGAGCCTCAGTCACTTTCTACCTGAAACATCAACAGTTCTTTTCAACACCCAGTGCCCTGGGCACTGGGCAGGCACCAGGCAAGACGTCCGTCATGCACCTTCTCACTAGTTGTTGCAACCACCATACCAAGGGGTGTAATTGTTGTCCTGGAATTGCCTCTCTGCACTAAATGTTTCATAGAAAAAGTCTAATTACTTTTCCTTTTGATTTTTTTCCCAAATGGGTTATGGAATTTGAAAACACTTTCTTCAAAATAATTAATTTCACCCAGTAATCTCTCAACTTTTTTGATCTAAAGATTCAAGAATTTCTCTTTAATATTTCCCTCTGATCATGTATTTAAGCATTATATTTCTTCCTTCTGCTCTTTCTTGCTTCCAGAAGTACGTATATATACATATATGTGTCTATATATCCTCTATGTTTGGTTTATCTCCTATTTTTATACTTTCGTAATTGTCTTTAATGTCCCCTGACAAGCTCTAGGGCCATCAATTTTAACAAACTGGCTATACTTTCTTCAACCTCTAATTTGACCACCATGGCCACCATTACTTGCATTCATTTGGTGACTATGTTTGTTTGTTTTTACTGAGAATATTTTCCTAAGTTGTTTCTTACCTCTTGACATCCTCTTCAGATTTCACTGCTCTGTTTTTTTAAACGAGTGCAGCATCCTCTTTAATCTTTCTGATAATGCAAATTTGTAGTAAATTTTCATTTATAAACTAATTTGTTCTTAATCTACCCCATTTCTAAGAGGGATCTTGGTTCTGATTTTTGCATTTGATGTTTGTTGGAGGGAAATCACATGATCCCACCTGTCCCTGTGGAGGAATTCTGTAGAATAGGGTGTCTCAATCTGGACACCCCTGACACCTTGGACTGGGTAGTAATTCACCATGGAGGTGAATTACTGTACACCATGAGGGTGTACAGTAATTCACCTGTACGTCCTAGGACGATTAGCAGCATCCCTGGCCTCTACCCACTAGATGCCCGTAGTGATCCCACAGTTGCGACAACCAGAAATGTTTCCAGCTGTTACTCCCCGTCCTCTGGTGGGGCATGGAGGGGAGCAAAATCACCCCTGTTAAGGACCAGTGCTCTAGAGTGACTCTCCCCAGCCCTTAACCAAGTACGTATTAAGTTACATTTTTTCTCAATTTGGAAGAATAACCTGAATTAGGTGTTGAAACACCTACTGTTGGAGAATCCCTGAAAGCAGAAACAGTCTTTCTTAGCCATGCAGACCAGGCTCCCAGCCAGGAGGCCTGCAATTTGGGGGCCCTTTGGCCATTTTCAAACAAACCCTTCACTAAAGCTATTGTTGATAAGAAGACATTTCATTCTTCTTATATCTCATATCATCAGTTATGAAATTGACCCATGGACCCCCAGCAATCTCTTTCCTTTGATTTGCTGTATTTTCCCTATTACTGGTCTTTGTTTTTCCATCCTTAATGAAGTACTTTTAGTTTTGGCCAATATCATAGTTGAGACAGTGTGTATTAGAGATTATTGTGGTTCTTAATAGAGGCATTTTGGTCCATTTCAAAGGCAGGAAGTCGAGGCTTAGATTGACTATAGTGCTCATCACTTCTGGAAGCAGAGAAGAAGACATCATGGGGAGAAGCCATGGAGCTGGCCAAACTTTTTCTATTCTCAATTCCAGTGGTATTTCATATTTTCATTCATGATAATTCATCTAGAATTATTTTTTTTCTAAAATTGAATCTATCTAAATATCTAGTTGCCTGATGATTAATCATTCTAAAATCTAACACTTCAAAACATTTGTGTACCCGTTGTGAAAGATGCTTGTTTTATATTTTGTGGGTCTGGTTTTAACATTGTACCTACTTTTGAACATTTTAAGGAATTTTTCGACAGTTGATTTAAGAATCTTTTTTTCTCACAATGCCACGTGCTTGCTTTATATTTATCTGGTGATGATGTTTTAAGGTATAATTTTGTGTGTATGATCTAGTATTTACTTTCAACATAGAAATACTAAAAATAAAAGCAGTGAAGGTTAATTAAAATTATGGCCCAGACAGCTCACTCATTAATTTTTGCTGTCAGTGTATTAGTGCCTCACTAAATAAAAGACTGATAGATGAAGTAATAAGTGTATGTATTGGAAATAGTTATGGAAGAAAAAATAGCAAAAAAAAGAGGCTTGTACATGCACAGAAGACATATTATAAACCCAGATTTAAATGACCAGATGGATTATCTTCCATACATTTAATATTTAATAGAAGCAAAATACAGAAAATTATTATTTTATAGCCAACAAGAGAACAGTGAAATAATTTATTGTCTTCCACATGAGGTGTTATTATGAAGTGATTAGGTTATCTATTTAATGGCTACAAATACCATGAACATTGTATTTAAATCTCTTATTACCATCTGTATGCCATGGTCCATAATCAAGTGGTGCCCAAGGCATGAGAACATTATAACTTGCCCTCAGAGAGCACAATCATGACCTGGCATTGTGTTGAGCTATAATATCATCTTTAAATGGCAAGAAAGTCACAATAATGCAGGACAGTGAAATAAAGTTTTGGAAAATGTGAGGAAAGACACATGAAAATTGACTCAAAAGAGCCAATAACATTTAATAGAAATATCAAAGCACAGTTAAACCACTTGTAAAACAAAGTAAGGAAGAGGGATTTGGCTGCAAGAGAGAGAAGGATTTCAGGATTGACAGTGAAGCTATGGTAATTTAAACCACGTGGAACAGTTACAGCGATGGCCAGGTGGACGGCAGAACAAAATCGGGGCCGCAGAAACACGCACACACACACACACACAAGCATGCACAAACATAAGTGGCATGGATGGTTTTCCTCCCACCTGACAGCCAGCTTCCCATCTTCTTGAATTCTTCTTGATCTCTAAATATTAGATTTTCTAGTCCTCAGGAAACTGAACATCTTTTGTCCCTTATCTAGAATTTCTCTCTAGACCATTCTGTTATTTAAGTTCCTTTTCCCTGTCAATTCCTTTCTTCCTTTTAACACCAATCCCGCCGCTCTCGGACTTCCAGATGCCCAGATCCAGCTGCCTCCTCCATCTGTGTGTCTAATAAGGATATAAAACATATCCAATAATCTCCTGATCTCTACCTCCATAGTTTCCTTCTCTTCTCCATAGTTTTACTTCACAATAAATGGCCACATTATTCATCCATGTACACAAGACAAAAATTTCTTGGAATGTTCTCAGTTTTCAGATTACGGAATTGTAAGCAGTAGCTAAGCTGAATGAATTAAATCAAGATGCATCAACATGTACAACACATAAATAAATGATTTGCGTTTTAAAAATACAGAACGATTTGTACAATATGCTACCATGTACATAATTTTAAAAACACACTTTTAATAGTATATGGTGTTTTAAAAGTATAAATATGCTGTTTACCAATTTTTGACTTTGTGATTTCTTCCCCAGAGAGAGAAAATTGAGGTTGGGTTTGAATGAAACTTCACATGTATCTATGGTTTTGCTCCTTAAGGATAATCTAAATCAAATATGGCAAAATATGACTACATATTCAGCTGGCATGTTTGTAATGCACTTTTATTTAGCTTTCAATACCGGCTTGCATGATGTAAATAAAGAATGAGCAGCAAAGAAAGGGCATTGCCAAAGGCAGCCCATTCTCTGGGTGCTGTGAGGTCTTCCAGGGAATGAACTTTGCTGAAATAAAAGGTTTTCAGAGGGCAGACAAACCCAGGATGGGATTTCTTGTTTATTTAATGGTCTGCAATGTTATAAATATTTCATTGAACAACATTCAGAGAGGAAGCGTTCTGAATGCATAATAAAAATCAAATGAGAAATACTATGCAGTAAAATATTGCACAGGATAAACCAACCTTGGCCGCAAAAGAGTAATACATCAAGGCAGCGGTGGTGGTGGGCAGTGTGCTCTAGAGCAGAGAGTGTCAGCTCTCAGTTAGATGAAGGTGCATCTTTATCCTTTAGTTTGCCTACAGGTAAATCATGTTATTCTTTTAACCCTCAGGGTTTACAGTTTGCAAGCACTTTTAAATTTTATGTAAGTGGGAAATCTGGATAATAGCAGATGGTCAAAAAGGGCTGGGATTTTTTAAATTTTGGTAATTTTCTTTATAAATGCAGTCCCACCCACACTTTTCATTCATTAAATGACATCGGGATAGTTTAATTTTGAACAGTCTAAAATTATGGCAGGCGATAAGTAGTAGATTACTGTATCTTTCTACTAACTATAACTAGTTAGGAGAAATATCTGATAGTAAGCCTTCTATCCAGCATTGTTTTGACGAAATCTGCATTCATTCTTTCAAAATTGCACTTGTAGCACGTAAAACATCTAGGCAGAAATATGTCTGGCTAAGGTAACATTCTCGAAAGGATATCGTTTCATTGGTTTTCCCACTTTGGGCACCACAATTTTGATGGGTGTGTATTTAGGCAGGTGTTTATCACAACTCTCAGAGGCCTTAGGAAGATGACAAAAGAAGTCATGTGATATGAACAAACCTATACAACTGAATTAAATTAGTACACAGATTAGTATAGATCTGATTAAGAAATATATATGGTAATTGCAAAGGCTGTTTGTCAAGGATCCACTACCAACTTCTTGATTAGTGTATATATATATATATATATATATGTATGTATAATTTTTTTTTTCTTGCGGTACGCAGGCCTCTCACTGTTGTGGCCTCTCCCGTTGCGGAGCACAGGCTCCGGACGTGCAGTCTCAGCAGCCATGGCTCACGGGACTAGCCGCTCCGAGGCATGTGGGATCTTCCCGGACCGGGGCACAAACTCGTGTCCCCTGCATCGGCAGACGGACTCTCAACCACTGCGCCACCAGGGAAGCCCCTTGATTAGTATATTCACCAAGGCAATTAACATGAGCTGATGTAAAAGTAAAGACTCAGGAGCTTATTATAGCAAAGTTTATCTCTCATTTGGCTCACATCGACATAGGTTGCAGTTCCAGTGGGTGATGATCAGAACGGTCCCTTCCACTCTGTGCTGCTGCCATCTTGAAAACAATGCCATGCAAGGATGGAAAGAAGGTTATGAAAGATCACGGGAGGAAGAGGGGTGGAAGCCGCCTTCCACCCAGAGCTCCGGTGTGGTCCCCATTCACCTCTGGCTTCCAGCTGGGTTCAGCCAGTGGGAGGCACTGATGGAATGTCAGAGGACAGGAGAGAAAGAGTTTGGGTTACATGTGCATGTATTCCTAACAGCCACCTCTAAGAAGCGGCGTGACCTGTAAGTGGCGGCTCTGGTCCCATGGCTATGTTTACACCAGGTTCCAATATCGCTGCTCCCTTCCCTCCTCAGAGCTGGGTGATAACCTCTCCCTGGTCATCTATCCCTCGGATGCTTCCCCATCACCTGTTGCTGTCTTACCCTTGCCCATGTCTCTATAAGTGTTCCCTCCATTTGATTCTCTTCAGTTGAACATCTGAGATGCATTAATGTCCTGCTGGATACATAGGGCTACCTCACTCTTACTCACATGCCATCATCCAGAGTGTATTCCAATGGCTCAACCTAATTAAGAGCCTAGAATTGTAATCCCTCCATGGCCTCAGGAAGGGAAATCTGGACTCCTGAGCATCTCACCTGTCCTTGTAACAATTTGATTTTCAAAAGGGGACTCCTGGGGACATTGGTGTCGTGGTATATTAACATAGCTTAACTCTTTAATAAAGTGTTAGTAGCCAAACTGTTTTGAGAAATGCCAAGCTAAAGAAGCTCAAGGTGTTTCTAATGTTTTATTCAGAATCTAGGAGAAATGTGATGTGCTGATGTGCAAAAGCCAACCTCCAAGACTGAAATATTGTCTGCAGAATTTGCACCTTGGAAACCTATATTTTTCATGAAGCAGCTGATATGATTGAAGTTCTTTCCTGAGAAGTCAGTTTAGGAAATGCTGTCGTAGTTCCTTCTCAGTAAGCAGCTGGTGTGGTTCCTTCTCAGTAAGCAGCTGGTGGGTCTATCAGAACTTTCTCTAGGGGAATACTTTCTGGTTTTTTCACATCAAATTTCTCTTTTTCCAATACCTGCTTGATTTCTCATGTGAATCCCATACTACTCTTCCCTCATCACCTTCACGGGATTCTCACATTGCTTCATTATTTAGCACATGAAGAAAGTTCTTAATTCTTAGTTCCTGCATTTACAATTTCTGTGGCCCCCTTTGCCTGGCAAAGCAATAAAGCAATTCTTTTCTACTTCATCCAAAACTCTGTCTCCAAGAGTTAATTCAGTGTTGGGGTCCAGAGGCTGAATTTAGCTTCAGTTTCGAAATCTTAAACAAGTCATTGAAATAGATTTCTTTAGCCTCATTATATTTATTTATTTATTTATATCATCTGTTGTTGTTTTTTTTCACTTTGTTCAAATACTTTTAAACAAATCCCAGACATCCTGTCATTACACAACTTCCTATTTCACTGTTATGGACAGCAGGGTTATCTTACATGACCCCATAGCCATTATCACACCCAATGAAATGCACGATTCCTTGGTATATAGACCATAATCAAAGTTCCTTAATTGTCTCAAAAATATCTTTTTAACTGGTTTATTTGAACCAACATCTAAACTGGGTCTGCACATTATGTTTAGTTGGTCTCCCATGTCTTTCTGAAGCTAGTATTCTCAATGGGAGCATAATTTGATCAAGGCATGAAGAAATACACTAGGAATTGCAAACTCCAGCTGTGTGAGGGGTAAACACCCTATCATTGGAGGTACTTCTAGACACATCAACAAGATGTGGACCTTTGTTGGATAGAGCTTTTATTTATTTTTTGAATTTTATTTTATTTATTTTTTTATACAGCAGATTCTTATTAGTTATTTATTTTAAACACATTAGTGTATATATGTCAATCCCAATTTTGCAATTAATCCCACCACCACGACCCAGCACACTCTTCCCCCCCTTGGTGTCCATACATTTATTCTCTTCATCTGTGTCTCTATTTCTGTCTTGCACACCAGTTCATCTGTATCATTTTTCTAGATTCCATATATATGTATTAATACACAATATTTGTTTTTCTCTTTCTGACTTACTACACTCTGTATGACAGTCTCTAGGTCCATCCACGTCTCTGCAAATGACTCAATTTCATTCCTTTTTATGGCTGAATAATATTCCATTGTATATATGTACCACACCTTCTTTCTCCATTCATCTGTCGATGAGCATTTAGGCTGCTTCCATGACCTGGCTATTGTAAATAGTGCTGCAGTGAACATTGTGCTACATGACTCTTTTTGAATTATGGCTTTCTCAGGGTATATGTCCAAAAGTGAGAATGCTAGGTCATACGGTAAATCCATTTTCAGTTTCTTAAGGAACCTCCATACTGTTCTCCATAGTGGCTGTATCAATTTACATTCCTACTGACAGTGCAAGAGTGTTCCCTGTTCTCCACGTCCTCTCCAGCATTTTTTGTAAGATTTTCTGATTATGCCCATTCTAACTGGGGTGAGGTGATACCTTTTTGAAGTTTTGATTTGCATTTGTCAAATAATTAGTGATACTGAGCAGCCTCCCTCTTGGATCTCCCTCCAACACTGCCTATCCCACCCCTCTAGGTGGACAAAAAGCGCCGAGCTGATTTCCCTGTACTATGAGGCTGCTTGCCACTAGCTATCTATTTTATATTTGGTAGTGTATATATGTCCAAGCCACTCTCCCACTTAATCCCAGCTTATCTTTCCCCCTCCCCATGTCCTCAAGCCCATTCTCTATGTCTGCATTTTTATTCCTGTCCTGCCCCTAGGTTCTTCAGAACAATTTTTGTTTCCTTTCTTTAGATTCCATATATATGTGTTAGCATACGGTATTTGTTTTTCTCTTTCTGACTTACTTCACTCTGTATGACAGACTCTAGATCCATCCACCTCACTACAAATAACTCCATTTCATTTCTTTTTTATGGCTGAGTAATATTCCATTGTATATATGTGTCACATTTTCTTTATCCATTCATCTATCAGTGGACACTTAGGATGCTTCCATGTCCTGGCTATTGTAAATAGTGCTGCAATGAACATTGTGGTACATGACTCTTTTTGAATTATGGTTTTCTCAGGGTATATGCCCAGTAGTGGGATTGCTGGGTCATATGGTAGTTCTATTTTTAGTTTTTGGAGGAAGTTCCATATTGTTCTCCATAGTGGCTGTATCAAGATACATTCTCATCAACAGTGCAAGAGGGTTACCTTTTCTCTACACCCTCTCCAGCATTTATTGTTTGCAGATTTTTTAATGATGGCCATTCTGACTGGTATGAGATGGTACCTCATTATAGTTTTGATTTGCATTTCTCTAATGATTAATGATATTGAGCATACTTTCATTTGTTTGTTGGCAATCTGTATATCTTCTTTGGAGAAATGTCTATTTAGGTCTTCAGCCCATTTTTGGATTGGGTTTTTTGTTTTTCTGATACTGAGCTGCATGAGCTACTTGTAAATTTTTGAGATGAATCCTTTGTCAGTTGCTTCATATGCAAGTACTTTCTCCTATTCTGAGGGTTGTCATTTCATCTTGTTTACAGTTTCCTTTGCTGTGTAAAAGCATTTAAGTTTCATTAGATCCAATTTGTTTATTTTTGTTTTTATTTCCGTTTCTCTAGGAGGTGGATCAAAAAGGATATTGCTGTGATTAATGTCATGGAGTGTTCTGCCTATGTTTTCCTCTAAGAGTTTTCTAGTGTCTGGTCTTATATTTAGGTCTTTAATCCATTTGGAGTTTATTTTTGTGTATAGTGTTAGGGAGTGTTCTAATGTCATTCTTTTACATGTAGCTGTCCAATTTCCCAGCACCACTTATTGAAGAGGCTGTCTTTTCTCCATTGTTATTCTTGCCTCCTTTATCAAAAATAAGGTGACCATAGGTGCGAGGGTTTATCTCTGGGCTTTCTATCCTGTTCCATTTATCTAGATTTCTGTTTTTGTGCCAGTAGCATACTGTCTTGATTACTGTAGCTTTGTACTATATTCTGAAGTCAGAGAGCCTGATTCCTTCAGCTCCATTTTTCTTTCTCAAGATTGCTTTGGCTATTTGGGCTCTTTTGTGTTTCCATAAAAATTGTGAATTTTTTTGTTCTAGTTCTGTGAAAAATTCCATTAATAGTTTGATAGTGATTGCATTGAATCTGTAGATTGCTTTGAGTAGTATAGTCATTTTCACAATGTTGATTCTTCCAATCCAAGAACATGGTACATCTCTCCATCTGTTTGTATCATCTTTAATTTCGTTCATCAGGTTTTTGGTCTCCCTATGTTGGTTTATTCCTAGGTATTTTATTGTTTTTGTTGCAATGGAAATGGGAGTGTTTCTTTAATTTCTCTTCCAGATTTTTTGTCATTAGTGTACAGGAATGCAAGAGATTTCTGTGCATTAGTTTTGTATCCTGCTACTTTACCAAATTCATTGAGTAACTCTAGTAGTTGTCTGGTAGCACCTTTAGGCTTTTATATGTATAGTATCATGTCATCTGCAAACCATGATGGTTTTACTTCTTCTTTTCCAATTTTGATTCCTTTTTTTCTCTGATTGCCATGGCTAGGACTTCCAAAACTATGTTGAATAATAATGGTGATAGAGGGCAACCTTGCCTTGTTCCTGATATTAGTGGAAATAGTTTCAGTTTTTCACCATTGAGCACTATGTTGGCTCTGGGTATGTCTTATATGGCCTTTATTATGTTGAGGTAAGTTCCCTCTATGCCTACTTTCTGGATAGTTTTTGCCATGAATGGGTGTTGAGTTTTGTTGAAAGTTTTCTCTGCATCTATTGAGCTGATCATATGGATTTTCTGCTTCAATTTGTTAATATGGTTTATCACATTGATTGATTTACATATATTGAAGAATCCTTACATTCCTGGGATAAACCCCACTTGATCATGGAGTATGAACCTTTTAATGTGCTGCTGAATTCTGTTTGCTAGTATTATGTAGAAGATTTTTGTATCTATGTTCATCAGTGATATTGGCCTGTAGTTTCCTTTTTTTGTGGCATTTTTGTCTGGTTCTGATATAAGGGTAATGGTGGCCTCATCAAATGAGCTTGGGAGTGTTCCTCCCTCTGCTACAGTGTGGAAGAGTTTGAGAAAGACAGGTGTTAGCTCTTCTTTAAATGTTTGATAGAATTTGCCTGTGAAGCCATCTGGTACTGGGATTTTGTTTGTTGGAAAATTTCGAATCACAGTTTCAATGTCATTACTTGTGATTGGTCTACTTATATTTTCTATTTCTTCCAGGTTCAGTCTTGGAACGTTGTGCATTTCTAAGAATTTGTCCATTTCTTCCAGGTTGTCCATTTTATTGACATATAGTTGCTTGCAGTAATCTCTCATGATCCTTTGTATTTCCGCAGTGTCAGTTGTTACTTCTCCTTTTTCATTTCTAATTCTATTGATTTGAGTCCTCTCCCTCTTTTTCTTCATGAGTCTGGCTAATGGTTTATCAATTTTCTTTATCTTCTCAAAGAACCAGCTTTTAGTTTTATTGATCTTTGTTATCATTTCCTTCATTTCTTTTTCATTTATTTCTGATCTGATTTTTATGATTTCACTCCTTCTGCTAACTTTGGGGTTTTTTTGTTCTTCTTTCTCTAATTGCGTTAGGTGTAAGATTAGGTGGTTTATTTGAGATGTTTCTTGTTTCTTGAGGTGGGATTGTATTGCCATAAACTTCCCTCTCAGAACTGCTTTTGCTGCATCCCATAGGTTTTGGGTCGTTGTGTTTTCATTGTCATTTGTTTCTAGGTATTTTTTGATTTCCTCTTTGTTTTCTTCAGTGATATCTTCAGCTTTTAGTGGTGTATTGTTTAGCCTCCACGTCTTTGTATTTTTTACAGAGTTTTTCCTGTATTTGATATCCGGTCTCATAATGTTGTGGTCGGGAAAGATACTTAATACAATTTCAATTTTCTTAAATTTACCAGGGCTTGATTTGTGAGCCAAGATATGTTCCATCCTGGAGAATGTTCAGTGAGCACTTGAGAAGAAAGTGTGTTCTGCTGTTTTTGGGCTGAATGTCCTATAAGTATCAATTAAGTCCATCTTGTTTAATGTATCATTAAAATTTTGTTTTTCCTTTTTTATTTTCATTTTGGATGATCTGTCCTTTGGTGAAAGTGGTGTGTTAAAGTTCCCTACTATGATTGTGTTACTGTAAATGCTCCCTTTTATGGCTGTTAGCTGTTGCCTTATGTTTTGAGGTACAACTATGTTGGGTGAATAAATATTTACAATTGTTATATCTTCTTTTTGGATTGATCCCTTGATCATAATGTAGTGTCCTTCTTTGTCTCTTGCAATAATCTCTATGTTAAAGTCTCTTTTGTCTGATATGAGAATTGCTACTCCAGCTTTCTTTTGCTTTCCAATTACATGGAATATATTTTTCCATCCCCTCACTTTCAGTCTGTATGTGTCCCTAGGTCTGAAATCAGTCGCTTGTAGATAGCATATGTAGATGTCTTGTTTCTGTATCCATTCAGCCAGTCTATGTCTTTTGGCTGGTTCATTTAATCCATATACATTTAAGGTAGTCATCAGTATGTATGTTCAGATTACCATTCTCTGAATTGTTTTGGGTTTTTTATTGTAAGCCTTTTCCTTCTGTTGTGTTTCCTGCCTAGAGAAGTTCCTTTAGCATTTGTTGTAGAGCTGGTGTGGTGGTGCTGAATTTTCTTAGCTTTTGCTTATGTGTAAAGGTTTTAATTTCTCTGTCCAAATTGAATAAGATCTTTGCTGGTTAGAATAATCTTGGTTGTAGTTTTTTCCATTTCATCACTTTAATTATGTCCTGCCACTCCCTTCTTGTTTACAGAGTTTCTGCTGAGAGATCAGCTGTTAACCTTACAGGGATCCCCTTGCATGTTATTTGTTGCTTTTCCTTGCTGCTTTTAATATTTTTTCTTTGTATTTAATTTTTGATAGTTAGATTAATATGTGTCAGCATGTTTCTCGTTGGATTTATCCTGTATGGGACTCTCTGCACTTCATGGACTTGATTGACTGTTTCTTTTCCCATGTTAGGGAAGTTTTCAACTATAATCTCTTCAAATATTTTCTCAGTCCCTTTCTTTTTCTCTTCTTTTTCTGGGACACCTATAATTTGAATGTTGGTGCATTTAATATTGCCCCAGAGGTCTCTGAAGTTGTCGTCAATTCATTTCATTTTTTAAAATTTATTCTGTTCTGCAGTACTTATTTCCACTATTTTATCTTCCAGATCACTTATCCGTTTTTGTGCCTCAGTTATTTTGCTATTGATTCCTTCTAGAGAATATTTAATTTCATTTATTGTGTTGTTCATCATTGTTTGTTTGCTCTTAGGTTTTAGGTGCTTTTTAAACCATTCTTGTATTTTCTCCCTTATATTTCCAAGATTTTGCATAACTTTACTATCATTACTCTGAATTGTTTTTCAGGTGATTCCTTATTTACTCTTCATTTGTTTGGTTTGTCAGTTGTTTACTTTGCTCCTTCATCTGCTGTGTATTTCTCTGTATTTTCATTTTGCTTAATTTACTATGTTTGGGACCTCGGCTTCACAGCCTGCAGGTTCGTAGTTCCCATTGTTTTTGGTGTCTGCTCCTAGTGGGTAAGGTTGGTTCAGTGGTTTGTGTAGGTTTCCTGGTAAAGGGGACTAGTGCCTGTGTTCTGGTGGATGAGGCTGTATCTTGTCTTTCTGGTGGGCAGGACCAGGTCTGGTTGTGTATTTTGGAGTGAATTTAGGCAGACTCTCTGTTAATAGGTGGGTTTGTCTTCCTGTCTTGCTAGTTGTTTGACAGAGGGTGTGAAGCACTGTAGCTGGCTGGTCATTGAGTGGAGCTGGATATTAACATTGAGATGGGGATCTCTGGGAGAACTTTCACTGTTTAATATTATGTGGGGCTGGGAGGTCTCTGGTGGACCAAGGTCCTGAATTTGGCTCTCCCACCTCAGAGGCTTAGGCCTGACACCCAGACAGAGCACCAAGACCCTGTCAGCCACACGGCTCAGAAGAAAATGGAGAAAAAGAGATAAAGAAAGAAAATAAATGAATAAATAATATAATATAAACTTATTAAAATAGAATAAATATATTAAAAATATAAAAATGAAAATTATTTTTAAAAAAGGAAGAGAAAGAAGAGAGCAACTAAACAAAAAAACAAATCTAGCAATTATAACAAGCGCTAACAACTATACTAAAAAAAACAAAACAAAAAAAATAAAAACAAAAAATAGACACTGAGAACTCAGGACAAATGGCAAAACCAGATCTTACAGACAAAATCACAGAAAGAAGCATATACATACACACTCACAAAAAGTGCAAAAGAAAAAATATATATATAAATTAAAAAAGGAATAGAGAAACCAAATCAATAAACAAATATACCAATGATAATAAGCTCTAAGTACTAAACTAAGATAAACATAAAACCAGAAATAAATTAGATGCAGATAGCCAATCTCAAGTCTACCGTTGCTCCCACAATCCAATTTTGGGATGACTTGTTGTCTAGTCAGGTATTCCACAGATGCAGGTTTCATCAAGTTGCTTGTGGAGATTTACTCTGCTGCTCCTGGGGCTGTTGAGAGAAATTTCTCTTTATCTTCTTTGTTTGCACAGCTCCTGGGGTTTAGCTCTGCATTTGGCCCTGTTTCTGCATGTAAGTCACCTGAGGGTGTCTTTTGGGAAGTCTGAGGTCTTCTGCCAGTGTTCAGTAGGTGTCCTGTAGGAGTTGTTCCATATGTAGATGTAGTTTTGATGTATTTGTGGGGAGGAAGTTGATCTCCACGTCTTACTCCTCCACCATTTTGAAGGCAACCCCTCAATAATTTAATTACATTTTAAATGTTTTTCTACTAACTGATTGACAGTTATATTCTGGAAAGGATGAGAAATTTCTGCTAAGCTTGCTGCTGAATAATATGACAGAAGTTTTCTATGGCATTTGAAGGCTTTAGATGCCTTCTCCCTCAACTTTGAAAATATAAAGTCAGCTGGAAGAAGACAAGGTGGCTATGAGCCACAGGAGCGGTGATGGGCAGGAGGAGAGATCTTGGTGCCAAAGCAGAAGCTTTAACAAAAGAGCTAGGGTGTTTGTTTTCTTAATATTGAGTTTCATGAGCTGTCTATATATTTTGGAGATTACTCTTTTGTCTGTTGATTTGTTTGCAAATGTTTTCTCCCATTCTGAGGGTTGTCTTTTCATCTTGTTTATGGTTTCCTTTGCTCTGCAAAAGCATTTAAGTTTCATTAGGTCCCATTTGTTTTTTTGTTTGTTTGTTTCTTTGTTTTGTTTTTATTTCCATTACTCTAAGAGGTGGGTCAAAAATGATCTTGCTGTGATTTATGTCAAAAAGTGTTCTTCCTATGTTTTCCTCTAAGAGTTTTGTGGTGTCCAGTCTTACATTTAGGTCTCTAATCTATTTTGAGTTTATTTTTGTATATGGTGTTCGGGAGTGTTCTAATTTCATTCTTTTACATGTAGCTGTCCAGTTTTCCCAGCATCACTTATTGAAGAGACTTTGTTTTTTTCCATTGCGTATCCTTGCCTCTTTTGTCATAGATTAGGTGATCATAGGTACATGGGTTTATTTCTGGGGTTTCTATCCTTTTCCATTCATCTATATTTCTGTTTTTGTGCCACTACCATATTGTCTTGATTACTGTCACTTTGTAGTATATTCTGATGTCAGGAAGTCTGATTCCTCCAGCTCCATTTTTTCCCCCTTAATACTGTTTTGGCTATTTGGAGTTTTTTGTGTCTCCATACAAATTTTAAGATTTTTAATTTTAGTTCTGTAAAAAATACCATTGGTAATTTGATAGAGGTTACATTGAAACTGTAGATTGCTTTGGGTAGTATAGTCATTTTCACAATATTGATTCTTCCAATCCAAGAACATGGTATATCTCTCCATCTGTTTGTGTCATCTTTGATTCCTTTCATAAGTGTCTTATAGTTTTTGGAGTATGGGTCTTTTGTCCCCTTAGGTAGGTTTAATCCTAGGTATTATATTATTTTTTTGCAATGATGAATGAGATTGTTTCCTTAATTTCTCTTTCTGATCGTTCAGTGTTAGTATATAGGAATGCAAGTCATTTCTGTGCATTAATTTTATATCCTGCCACTTAACCAAACTCACTGATTAGCTCTAGTAGTTTTTAGGTGACATCTTTAGGATTATCTATGTACAGTGTTATGTCATCTGCAAACAGTGACCGTTTAACTTCTTCTTTTCCTATTTGTATTCCTTTAATTTGTTTTTCTTCTATGATTGCTGTGGCTAGGACTTCCAAAACTATGTTGAATAATAGTGGTGAGAGTGGACATCCTTGTCTTCTTCCTGATCTTAGAGGAAATGTTTTCAATTTTTCACCATTGAAAATGGTGTTTGCTGTGGGTTTGTTGTATATGGCCTTTATTATATTGAGGTAGGTTCTCTGTGTGCCCAGTTTCTGGAGAGTTTTTATCATAAATTGGTGTTGAATTTTTTCAAAAGCTTTTTCTGCATCTATTGAGATGATCATATGCTTTTTATTCTTCAGTTTGTTAATATGGTGTGTCACATTGTTTCATTTATATATATTGAAGAACTCTTGCATCCCTGGGATAAATCCTACTTGATCATAGTGTATACTCCTTTTAATGTGCTGTTGGAATCTGTTTGCTAGCATTTTGTTGACAATTTTTGCATCTATATTCATCAGTGATATTGGTCTGTAATTTTCTTTTTTGTAGTACATTTGTCTGGATTTGGTATCATGGTGATGGTGGCCTTGTAGTATGAGTTTTGAAGCATTCCTCCCTCTGCTATATTTTGGAAGAGTTTGAGAAGGATGGATGTTAACTCTTCTCTAAATGTTTCATAGAATTCACTTTTGAAGCCATCTGGCCTTGTACTTTTGTTTGTTGGCAGATTTTGAATCACACTTTCAATTTCATTTCTTGTGATTGGTCTGTCCATATTTTCTATTTCTTCCTTGTTCAGTCTGTAAGATTATACCTTTCTAAAAATTTGTCCATTTCTTCCAGGTTGTCCCTTTTATTGGCCTAGAGTTGCCTGTAGTAGTCTCATGATGTTTTGTATTTCTGCAGTGTCCATTGTAAGTTCCCCTTTTTCATTTCTAATTTTATTGATTTGAGTCCTCTCCCTCTTTTTCTTGATTTGTCTGGCTAAACATTTATCAATTTTATTTACCTTCTCAAAGAACCAGCTTTTAGTTTTATCGATCTTTGCTATTGTTTTCTTTGTTTCTATGTCTTTTATTTCTGCTCTGATCTTTATGATTTCTTTCCTTCTACTAACTTTGGGCTTTGTTTGTTCTTCTTTCTCTAGTTCCTTTAGGTGTAAGGTTAGATTGCTTATTTGAGATGTTTCTTGTTTGTTGAGGTAGGATTGTATTGCTATAAACTCCTCTCCTAGAACTGCTTTTGCTGGCTCCCATAGGTTTTGGTTCATTGTGTTTTCCTTGTCATTTGTTTCTAGGTATTTTCTAATTTCCTCTTTGATTTCTTCAGTGATCTCTTGGTTATTTTGTAAAGTATTATTTAGCCTCCATGTGTTTGCGTTTTTCACGTTTTTTTCCCTGCAATTGATTTCTAATCTCACAGTGCTGGTTGGAAAAGATGCTTGATATGATTTCAATTTTCATAAATTTACTGAGGCTTGATTTGTGACACAAGATGCAATCTAACCTGGGAAATGTTCCTTGTGCAGTTGAGAAGAAAGTGTAATCTGCTGTTTTCAGATGGAATGTCCTATAAATATCAGTTAAATCTATCTGGTCTACTATGTCATTTAAAGCTTGTGTTTCCTTAATATTTTTCTGTCTGGATGATCTTTCCATTGGTGTAAGTGAGGTGTTAAAGTCCCCCATTCTTATTGTGTTACTGTCAATTCCCTCTTTTATAGCTGTTAGCATTTGCCTTATGTATTTATAATTGTTATATCTTCTTTTTGGATTGAATCCCTGATCTTTAAGTTGTGTCCTTCATTGTCCCTTGTAACATTCTTTAGTTTAAAGTTGATTTTGTCTGATATGAATATTGTTACTCCAGCTTTCTTTTGATTTCCATTTGCATCAAACATATTTTTCCATCCTCTCACTTTCAGTCTGTATGTGTCCCTAGATCTGAAGTAGGTATCTTATAGATAGCATATATATGGGTCTTGTTTTTGTATCCATTCAGTAAGCCTGTGTCTTTTGGTTGGAACATTTAATCTATTCACATTTAAGGTGTGCATAGATATGTATGTTTGTATTACCATTTTCTTAATTGTTTTAAGTTTGTTTTTGTAGGTCCTTTTCTTCTCTTGTATTTCCCACTTACAGAAGTTCCTTTAGCATTTGTTGTAGAGCTGTTTTGGTGGTGCTGAATTCTCTTAGATTTTGCTTACCTGTAAAGCTTTTGATTTCTCCTTCCAATTTGAATGAGATCCTTTCCGAGTAGAGTAATCTTAATTGTACGTTCTTCCCTTTCATCATTTGAAATATATCTTGCCACTCCCTTCTGGCTTGTAGAATTTCTGCTGAGAAATCAGCTGTTAACCTTTGGGAGTTCCCTTGTATGTTATTTGTTGTTTTTCCCTTGTTGCTTTTAATAATTTTTCTTTGTCTTTAACTTTTATCAATTTGATTACTGTGTGACTCACTGCATTTCTCCATGGGTTTATCCTGTCTGGTACTCTCTGTGCTTCCTGGATTTTGATGGCTATTTTCTTTCCCGTGTTTGGCATGTTTTTGACTATAATCTCTTCAAATACTTTCTCAGGTCCTTTCTCTCTCTCTTCTCCTTCTGGGACTCCAATAATGCAAATGTTGGTGTGTTTACTGTTGTCCCAGAAGTCTCTTATTTTGTGTCACTTTAAAAGTGAGTAAATGGGTGCTCAGACAGTTAAAGTGATTTTCCTTAGGAGCCCTGTCAAGTGACAGAATTGGAATTCCAATTCTGGTTTATTGAAACCTAAATCCAATTTTCTTTCCAGTACATGATTCCACTTTTTATTGTCAGGTCACGCTGGTGTTAACATTCATACCTTGCTTTGAATGTGCTGTTCAGAATATTTTACTATTCGACAAGTTTTTATTTTAATATCTAGTTTGGAGGGCATCCAGTTTGAGATGGAGAAAAAGGAAATAAAAATTCAGAATCAAGACAGCCAACTCTGTGTTCAAAATCAGGTATCGTGCCTTTTTCCAACAGGTTCAGCTATGACAGGTGACCCAGACCACTGTTTGGAGCACACTCATATTTCACTCAGCTCGGCTGCTTTTAATATAGAGTTTACCTGGAGGGAACAGGAAAGGCATTCAGTGGACAACTGCCACCTCTCTCTTCCCAAGCCCCACTGACTCTGCTGCAGCCTGGACTTAATGGCTTAGAAACCCAGGCAACTTAGCAAGTATCACATATCCCTGTGTTCATCCTTCAGAGTCAACTGAGACAACAAAAGATTGGATTTTCCTTCTGGTTGAATTCTTGTTGTTGTTTTTTTTTAATTTAGAAATCATGCTTCAAGGCCAAACTCCAAAGTCTCGTTCATTTTGATGTCTTCCTTGATTCCCAAAAACTAGAATTAATTGATCCCTCTGTGTTTTTATAGTTCTTTGTTTATCTCTATAACAAAATCTTCAAAGGTAATCCCAAGCCTTTGAGTCAAAGCTGCTGACAGGAGTGTGAGAAAAGCAGATGGGTGAATGGGAGAGGATCCTGAAGAAGGAAGACCGCTTCTGAAAGGGAGCAGTTGTGGGGGGATCATAAGACTTCTGTTCACATGAAACAAGGTGAGGAAAGGGGGAACAGTGACAATAAGAGAATATAGGATGGAATACATGTTGCTTTGTACCAGGTAAGCAGTTGGTGTCCCTGGGAGGGGTTCCTGGTATGTGGAGAACAACCTGCAGGGGATAAGGACAGCTGATGAGGTTCCAGAGAGATGGGAGTGAAGGTGTGGAACTTGTACCACCAGAGACAACAGATACACCTGTGGACACAGAAGGCTAAGTGCTCAGCAGGTTAGGGAGGCTCCAGGTGATGTCAGGGATAAAAACATTCCTGCATCCTGGGAGCACAATGGGATTTTGCAGGAACCTGAGATGCAAAGACAAGGAGCCACTTGGTTTGTGCCTCTGAGGTAGCCGCCCACATCTGCATCCGGAGATACAGAGTTGGATGGCACTAACTCTCCAGTGTGTTGGATCTGAGCTTTGCAGAGATGACTGGGATACATACTTGGAAAGTGAGTTGACAGCCATTTGAAAATGTGTAAATAGTGAGTATGGGCTTTAGAGAAAGATATCAACTGTAGCCCTACTATTTCTAGCTGTTTAGGGCAAATAATGTTACTTTACTTCTCAGAGTCACTATTTTATCATCTGTAACGTTGGGACAAAAGTTTATATCAACAATAATTTTGTGACCGTAAAATGAAAAATTATGTAAAACTGCTGCAGAATGTATCTACAAAATGATAGTCAATTAATAAATGTTAGTTTCATCCTTTTGCCCATCCCCCATGGTTTCCCCCAATTTCCTGCATCTCTTCTGCTTTTCTTCTGTCTAGAAGAAAACTACTTTATCTAGATTTTCATTTTTGAAAATTTGAAGTGTCTCCAACATACAGGAAAGAATATCAAACACTTTTTAAAATAGCACCTGTTTAATTTTAACATTTTGACACTTTTTCTAACTTTATTTTGGAGACTTTTAAACATATACAGAGGTAGAGAAAATATTTTAACGGCTATCCATAAACCCATCACCCATCCTCATGGCCAATCTTGTTTCTTCTTTATCCTTCAACTTGCTCTCACTCGTTTTCTTTCAGCTTTATTGAGATATGACTGACAAATTTTAAAATGTATATATTTAAGTATACAACATGGTGTTTTGATATAAGTATACCTTGTGAAATGATTCCCTACAATCAAGCTAATTAACAGATCCATCACTTCACAGTTATCTTTTATGGGTGTGTGTGGTGAGAATGAAACAGGAGGGAAGGGGGCAGGGCACAACCTTTGAAAGAATTACATAGCCCGACATAAACTGATTAGAACCAAATGGGTCCAAGATGGAGGACAAGTTGGCTTCAAGTAGACCTTGATCCTCAGTATACGCTCAACGTAACACATCAGCAAGTGAAATGACACACCCACAAGCTCCATGACAGTTCCAAGGCCGACCATAAGAATCAAAAAGTGGGCAGTGTCCCGATTCCTAGAAATCCCCACCATTTCCCCAAAATAGCTGTAATACTCCTCCCACTCATTAGCCTATGAAATTACCCACCCCTATGAAAACTGACAACCACCTACCCTGGTACCTTTCTCACCTTCTGAGAAGGCCCACACTCTGTCTATGGGGTATGTTTCTCTCTAAATAAATCCACTTCTTACCTAATACTTTTCCTCTCACCGAATTCCTTCTGCAGTGAGACATCAAGAACCTGAGCGTCATTAACTCTTGAAACCAGGTGTGTGATCTGAGTTGGAAGACCATGGGTTCTAGTCTCAATCTGGGTTTAGGCTGGATTCGAGTCCCAGCACATGGGTTCAAGTCCCAATCTAAGGTGCACTGTTTTGAGAATACTTAAGATTGACTCTCTTAGCAAATTTCAAGCATACAACACATTATTATTAACTATAGTTACCATGCTGTACACTAGGTCTCTAGAACATGTTATAACTGAAAGTTTGTACCCTTGAACTACCTTCTCCCCCATTTCCTTACCCATGATCCCCTGGCAACCACCATTCTATTCTCTGTTTCTCTAAGCTCAAATTTTTAGATTACACATACAAGTGATTTCATGCAATATTTATCTTCTTGTGTCTGGCTTAGTTCATTTAGCACATTTTGCCATTTTTGATTCAGATCTCCAACTTTTACAATCTTTGCAGATACCGTCAGAGTCTCTGGCCACCCCTTCTTGTTACATCCCTGAGACAGGCCTCTTTGGAAATCGTTCTCTACTTTGCCCATGAATGCCTTGGTTCTGTTTACCAGAAACTACACATTACTATTTTGTGCATTTACATAAAAAATACCATATGTAACATTAGCAATTTGCTTCTATCAATATTATGTTTTGAGATGTATCCATGTTGGTATATGTAAAGCAAGTTTATCCATTTTAATTTGTGTGTGTTCTCCATTGTTACAAACACTAATTATTCATACCTATGCTAAGGGTCAATTAAGATTTTTCTATATTGTTGTACAGTATTTTACTGAAAATCCTTATATGTGAATTTTGAGAACACATAGGAGTTTTTATGTGAAATGATGAGGTCAAGGGTATGCTTACTTTGATTTTCTTAGGAATAACCAATTTGCTTTCCAAAGGGTTGCAGTTTCAGCTCTGACACAGAAAAAGCTTGGAAACTGTTATTCCCATCCTGACAACAAGAAAAAGATAAATAAAATGAAAATCAATGACTTTCCTCAGTTGTTGGACAAACTGCCACCCTGAAATCTGAAGAGTCAGGTAAATTCAGAGATTACAGCCAAGAGAAGCTCATCTGGGGAAGAAGCTGCTGGAACCATAAACCTGCAGAAACATTAAATGGCCATTTTAGAGACGAGCTAGAGGAGAAGTGTGAAAGACAGGGACACCTGGGGCCTCCACACATTCATAGATTTCACCTCCAGGAATCCCACCGAGTTCTCATGGTCAAGAAAAACAGTAACAAAGAATTCCCTCTTGTCTCTGACAGAAGTAAGGGGAAAGTAACCATTCTGAAATATGTCCAGAGGGTTGTCTGTAACAAAACATGTTCTCCAGTGGAAAACACTTTACCAGAGCCTTTTCTCACCTGCAGAGGAGGCATTGCCCAACTCCAGGTCCTTCTGGCATTTCTGTCTTACCTAAGTGGGGCAGGGGAAAACTAAGAAACACAACCTAAAGTTACAGACCCATTAAAAGATAGAGCTTTAGTAATAAGAGTGTAAATGACTTCCTCTGCCCACACTTGACCACACCAAGAGGGATCAGCTTTAGTAGCAGTAGATTATAGAAGAAAATGCTGCATATGTAGAGGAATCTGAGGAGGAGTTCTTAGGGAAAGGCAAAAAAAACAAACAAACAACAACAACAAAAAAAAACAGAGGAGGGAAAAACAAGAATACTATAGGATTTTAAGTGTTCTGGTACTGTAGCTCCAGAAAATGTCAAACACAACCCAGTGATGGAGAAATCAGAACCGTCATATATAGTTGTTGAGAAAGTAAAATGGTGAAGCTGCCCTGGAAAATACTCTGGAAGTTTCTTAAATGATGAAGCATAGAGATACCAGCAATTCTACTCTTAGATACATGCACAACAGAAATGAAAATATATGTCCACATAGAATTTGAACAAGCATGTTTATAGCAGCACTTAATAACAGCCAGGAAGTGGAAATTATCCAAGTGTCCATCAACTGATGAGTGAATAAACAAAATGAGGTGTGTTCAAACAATTGAATATTATTCACCTGTATAAAAGCAAAATGTTCTAATACATGCCATCACATGGAAGAACCTTGAAGACATTGTGGTAAGTGAAATAAACCAATTATAAAGACCACACAATATAAAATTCCCTTCATATAAAATGTCCAGAACTAGGAAATCTATAGAGTCAGATGGAAGACTGTGGTTGCCTAGGGCTTAAGGGGAGATGGGGGGTCGGGCAGGAGAATGTTAGCTAAAGCGTGTATGATTTCATTTTTGTGGTGATGAAAATGTAAAGTTGACAGTGTTGGTAGTTGCACATATCTTTGAATATACTAAAAAGTGAATTTTATACAGTAACTTTGAATCCAGTAGGCTTGTACAACTCTTTTCGTTAGTTCTAATAATTTGTCATGTTCTCTCTCTCTTCCTCTCTCTCTCTCTGTCTGTCTGTCTCAGTCATTCTCAATGTCTTTTCTTACTCTTCTCACTGAACTGAAGGAAAGTGGTAAACTTCAAGCATCTTGTTTCCAAAAATGAATACTTCTGATGACTCTATTGATTATTTTTAAAGGTACATTTTGGTAGACACACTCAAATATCACTTCACCAGTGAAGTCTTCTCTGACCAATTTTGAGAATTATAATATTACACCTTACTCCAATATTTCCATCCTCCTTTTTTATTATTCTTTATTATTTGTATTTTATTTTGTTGTTTAGTTTCCTTTTTATTGTTTGCTGTCTAACAAAATAAATACCTTGTATACAAGCTTTATGAGAGCAAGAATTTGTTTTTGTTTCCTTCTATAATTCCAGCAACCTTAAGAGATGATTCACACACAGTAGATGCTCAGTAATACTTGTGGAGGAAATAAATACTTATTACTGAGTTAAGAAAATGTCTTCCTATTCCTAGTATGTTAACATACACCATCCTCCCACCCAGGAGATGTTCATGTTTTATTAAGCACTTTTCTGAATCTAAGTAGATGATCATATATATTTCTCTCCATTAATCAATTAATATAATTAATTACTACATTATAGATGTCAAAATTAAGCCATCCTTTTATTCCTGGGATGAAAACTTAATTATTTGTATACAAAACACACACACACACACACACACACACACACACACACTCACTGGTAGCTAGCCTAGACTAAATGAGACTAACACTATTTCAACTGTAAAGATACTCTTGGGTCACTAACTTCTTACAGGTGTGAGACAGATTGAAAACGTGGCTCAGATACAAAAAAAAATGGCATGTTTTCCATTGCACTTTTGGAAGTGACCAAGGAAAGTGATGTTAACATAAAGTTATCCCAGAGGACAGAGCCAGGGACCATGAAGAACAAGGGCACCAGAGAGCAGACAAAAGGCCAATCTGAGAACATTTCCTACTCAACACAGGAGATTTATAGAAAACAACAAATAAAATGGGATGTGTATTTCTATTTGTGTCAAGAATAACACTGTCAATGGAATAAGCAAACCAATCAAAAGGCAAAAATTATCAGACTATTTTAAAAAATCCAATTATGATTTCTTCAAGAAATACACTTTAGATTTAATGATATAAATAGATTGAAAGTAAAAGAATATATATATTGTGTAAACAGAAACCACAAGAAAGCTAGAGTGGTTATACTAACACCATATAGAATAGATTTGTTTTTAAAGTCACTAGAGATGAAGAGAGACATTTCATTATAATAAAAATTCAATCTTTTAAAAGATATAGCAATTATATATATTATACATATAATGTATACTATATATTATATATATAATATGTATACATATACATATATATACTATATATATTATATATATAATATGTATACATATATATACTATATATATTATATATAATATGTATACATATACATATATATACTATATATATTATATATAATATGTATACATATATATATATATATATATTTTTAACAACAGAGCCCCAGTAGACATAAGCATAATGTGACAAAATTGAAGAGAGAAATACAGCTGTAACATAATGGTTGGAAACTTCAATACCCTACTTCTAAAATGTATGGGATAATTGGGGCTTCCCTGGTGGTGCAGTGGTTGAGAGTCCGCCTGCTGATGCGGGGGACACGGGTTCATGCCCCAGTCCGGGAAGATCCCACATGCCAAGGAGCAGCTGGGCCCATGAGCCATGGCCGCTGAGCCTGCACATCCAGAGCCTGTGCTCTGCATTGGGAGAGACCACAACAGTGAGAGGTCTGCGTACGGCAAAAAATATATATAAAAATAAAATAAAATAAAATGTATGGGATAAGTAGGCAAAAGATCAACAAAGAAACAGGAGACTTGAACAACACCATTAAGCAACCAACCTAATGATCCACTCAACAACAGCAGAATATGCATCCTTCTCAAGTGTGCAAGGAATATTTTCTATGATAGAACATGTTAGGACATAAAACAAGTTTCAATAAATTTAAAAGGATTGAAATCATGCAAAGTATGTGTTCTAACTACAACGGAATGAAATTAGACATCAACAACAGAAGGAAAGTTGGAAATTTACAAATAAGTGGAAATTAAACAATGCCTTACAAAGTAACTAAAGAGTCTTATCTTCTTGAGTAAAATGACTACTCAAATAGTTGCCTATTTTATAATGTGAGTTTCTTTATGGCTTCTTATCATTGAACAAGTGTTCCTTATATATTGTAGGTATAAATCTTTTATCAAACATATGATTTGTAACATTTGCTCTCAGTCTATGGCTTGACTTTTCATTTCATAATCATGTGTTTTGAAGTGCAAATGATTTTAATTTTGATGAAGTTCAATTTATCAAATTACTCTTTTATGGATAATGTTTTATAATGTTGTATCTAAGAACACTTTACTTTTCCCAATATCATGAAGATTTTCTCTTATTTTGTTCTCTGAGAAGTTTTTAGTTTTATCACTTATGTTTGGACTTATTTTGGTCTTTCTTTTTTTTTTTTTTTTTTTTTTGGTATGGTGGTATGGAGTGAAATAAAGGTTTAAGAATTTTGTTTCTGTGGGGTTTTTTGTTGTTGTTGTTCGTATGTTTTTGCCTGTAAATATCCAATGATCCTAGCACAGTTTTTTAAAAGGTAATATTTTATAAATATCAAATTGTTTTATCATTTTGGTCAAAAATCAATTGATCATAAATGCAAGGATTTATTTCTGAACATGCTTTTCTGTTCCATTGAGATATACATCTATACCTATGTCAACAACACCTTGTCTTGGTTACTGTCAACTTAAATTTTGAAATTGGGTAGTTTTTCAATATTAAAAATAGTAATTCCAAATTATTCTCAATTGTTTGGCTATTTTGGTTCTTTACAACCCCATATAAATTTAAAATCAGCTTTTAAATTTCTATTCTATTTTGATAAAGATTTCCTCATGTAAGTGTTCACAGAAAGGGACCATTCTCTGAAGAGACTAAATCTGCTCTTCAAGATGCACTGGACAGATCTCTGCCCTTACTGCCTGGACTCATTGGGTTGGGCATGGCAACCCATGCACCATCACAGACCCGACATGCAGTTAAGGATTATACGACTCTGATGCAGAGTTTACACACTCATGCCAGACTGTGGCTCATGCAAACATTGACACTCATTTGCCCTGCAATAAGGGAGACCCCATGGCACAGGACATGTCTTCATCTGCTCATGGCTAGCTGGCCACACAACTCTGACCCCACTCAGGGCTCTTGATGCCACCTCAACACTGGACTATTTTTCAAGTTACTGTGTTATTGTTCCAGTCTGTAGGGGAGAAGTTGACACCCCAAATCTCTTTTTGTCATGTGGACTATTTCAAGCTGAAAATAATCAAAAGCCAAGACTCAGGAAGAAACTTTGAGCTTCCTCCTAACTGCCTAAAAAAATGTAAATAGAGTACTTGTTCCAGACAGAGAACTTCACCATATATAACTAGAGTATCAACTAGGTATAGTGGACAGGAAGGAACCCAGCACAGTCTGTTTGATAAAATTCCTCTGTGTCCCATTGTCTCTGCTTGGCCCAGGAAACATTTGTTTACCAAACTTTTGTTTTTCCATCTCCATGTGAATTCCCTTCCTCCTCTTTGAAGTCCTAAACCTCTACTCCCAACATTGTCTTTTGTCTTTAGCCAAGGATGGTATTTAAGGTTAGGGCTTCAGCCATTTTCGTGAGTTACTGTTTTCCTGGGTCTCTCCCATGTATACATGTGATTAAATTTTCCTTTGGTCTTCTCCTGTTAATTTGAGTCATATCAATTTAATTCTTAGACTTACCAGAAGAACCTAGAAGGGCAGAGGAAAATTTCTTCCTTGCTGAGAAGTCTGATCAGCAAACTCCAGCCACACCATTGTGGCTCTTGAAACTGATCCATCATGTTTCCAGTTTTCCAGACCATCTGCAGTGTGATGATAGTGTGATGCTTATAGGGAAAGCTACTTGCAAATGAGCTGATAGTCAGGTATCCAATGACCCTTTTGTGTCCCCTGCCATTCACAGGCACCTGGTATCATTAAATATGGGGAGGACCTGTTCCAAGATCAACTCAAAAAATTTACACACACCATCCCCCACCTTTCTCCCAGTCCACACAACTCAGAGAAAGGCACTTTTTTCATTGGTCTTGGAATGAGGGTGTCACCAAAAAGGGATACCTTCTTGGCTGCTTCCTGAGTCATTGTCAGGAAGGAAGTGGAAGACTTACGTAGACTTATTTTGAAAATTTAGGATTCTACCCAAACTATTCTCAGCTATGATATATCCTTCTTTCCCCCAACAGAAGCCCATAACAAGGTGGTTGTCACATCCTGTGGGTGATAACAGGACAAAAGGAGCTTAAAGATTTAAACTTAAACTCCAGTTGAAAGGTCTAGGTGGAATTAGGGGTGATTGGGGAAAAAATGGTGAAATGCACATTTTGTGATAACAACCCCAGCATCTGAGGAAGATGCATACCTTAGACCCTAAGATGTACAAAGGACGGAGGGAAACAGCATTGCTCCTGCAGACTTTCTCACGAAAGAAAATGTCCTGTGCTTCTCTTGAGAATTTCTATAAATGTCCTAAATTTAGTTGACTGTTGAATGTGCTCTGCCAGACATCCTGACCACGATTTGATTCATATTCTCTTAACCTCTTTGAAAATTCTCTTGGAATTAGCAGGGGATTGTCTCAGCTCCCACACCTGTGAATACTTCGCCTGCTGCTGCTGCCTCATTCCCTTCATGGTTCCTCAGTCATTCTGTGAGGAGATGAAAGTCACCTGCCTGATGCATAGACATGGGGTAAGCTGAGCTGATTGACCTGTAGCAGGCACTTCAGAAATAAGAACTAATCTCAATTATTAAAAATAAACCATGAATCCTAAAGCCTACTAGCTTGCTAGGAGACCACAATGGGGGCTCTTTCAGGCTGTGTCCCCCAGAATGATGCAGGTCCTACTTGGGGAAACAATTGTAAATAATACTTCCTCCCCCCTTCCCCCCAGGAGCACCCTATGCTCCCTGTCACTTACCCTGTGTGTGAAAGCCAGACTTTAACTTTCCTCCCTTCCAGAAACATGGTGACTTGCACCTTAGGGGTGGTCATAAGAGAAGATTTTTGTTTTGTTTTGTTTTGTGACACATGACACTGTTGTGGCCTCTCCCTTTGTGGAGCACAGGCTCTGGACGCGCAGGCTCAACGGCCATGGCTTACAAGCCCAGCCGCTCAGTGGCATGTGGAATCTTCCCAGACCGGGGCACGAACCCGTGTCCCCTGCATCGGCAGGTGGACTCTCAACCACTGCACCACCAGGGAAGCCCAGGGTCTGTTTATTATTGTTAAGTTTTAGTGTTTTGTATACACTTGCATACTGACAGGTATGAGGTGGTATCTCATTGTGGTTTTGATTTGCATTTCCCTAATAATTAGTGATGTTGAACATCTTTTCACGTACCTATTAGCCATCTGTATGTCTTCAGAAAAATGTCTATTCAGATCCTCTGCTAATTTTTAATCAGGTTTTTTGTCTTTTTGTTGTCATTGAGTTGTATGAGATATTTACATATTTTGAATGTTAACCCCTTATTATATATATGATTTGCAAATGTCTTCTCCCATTCAGTAGGCTGCTTTTTCATTTTGATGGTGGTTTCCTTTGCTGTGCAGAAGCTTTTCAGTTTGATGTGGCCAAACTTGTTTATTTTTGCTTTTGTTGCTTTTGCTCTTGGTGTCAGATTAAAAAAAATCTTCACCAAGACCTATAAGTCAAGGATTTTACTGCCAATGTTTTCTTCTTGGAGTTTTATGGTTTCAGGTCTTACATTTAAGTCTTTAATTCATTTTGAGTCAATTTTTGTGTAAGGTACGAGATAGTGGTCCAGTCTCATTCTTTTGTTGTGGCTGTCCAAATGTCCTAACACCATTTATTGAAGAGACGGTCCTCTCCCCATTGTATATTCTTGGCTGCTTTGTTGTAAATTAATTGACTATATATGTGTGAGTTTTTTTACATTATTCGTGTTTTAATCATCATGTATTTATTTTTCTGTTGGAATTTTGTATGTGAAGGACGATCCTGGATCTTTGAAGTTTATGTTAGACTTTTAAATATGCCTGTCAATTCGAATATCTGTCACTAGAAAATCTTTTTTTACGTTCAAAAGCTGTTCAATTGCCTTACCTTCTTTTTTTTTTTTTGATAGATTAGAGCTGACACTATTTTGCAAAGGTGGAAGGTGATACTTAGAATTGCACTTTGTATAATTGAACTCACCCTTTTATAAAGCAAAGTTCTTACTTTTGTTTTTGTTGTATGTGAGAGAGGATAATTTATATTCTGTAAAAAAAATTAATATTGAAAAAAATCTCTTAAAAATGATTGAGTTTGCAAAGTCAACTGTCCAAAGCTTTCAGAATCTCCCATGTTGGAACTTGTTCAAATGGCCAAGCAGCTACTTGCCAGAACATTTTCTCTCTGCATGACTGGCAATATTTATTAAACATAATTCAGTTCAACAACCATGTGTTGTATGCTTTCTATGAATGAGTTACTCAGCTAGACACTGGGGAAATAATAAAAGAAAAAACATGGTCCTTTTGTTCAAATGAACATGCTGTCTGTAAAGTAGGTTATTTTATAAAATGATTCAACATAATAGAATTTCAGCTGCTGCAAGTGCTTAAAGAAGGCACAAAGAGCCCAGGGCAAGTGGAATTCAATGAAGATTACATTTTCTTTCATCATAGGATTGTTATAGTTTCCCTTTTTTGTGATTTAGATTTAATTAGTCAGATCTCAAATACATAGTGTTTATATAGCTTTGACATTTGCCAATTACTGGGGAGAATAGAATTGTAGCTTTACACAGAACTTTGCACCTAGATGTTGGTGTGCACTGTGAAGAAGAGTGTGCCCCAAATGGGCTGTGGCCAGCAAGATAGCTGGTATGGCTAGAGATAATGAAGGAAGAGAGAGAGAGAGAAAAGTGGTGAGGGGGTTTTAAGGTGTCTTGGATCAGATAAGTGTGTGGGTGATGTTAAATGGTTAGGTTCCCTACATCTTTGAAATTAGAACCAACTAGATTTCCTTATGGTCCATATATGATGTTAGAAAGACAAAGCAAAGTCAATATTTGTACTGAGTAACAGTAGAGGTGGACTTGCCATCAGTAAAGAAGGTTGTTTTAGGAGAGGTTTAAAGGCAACATCAGTAACTCATCTTCTGACATGTTAGATTTGAGACTCTGGTCAAACTCCACTGGAGCTATTGATCTAACGTAGGATTGGAGAAGCTGGAGTTCAAGGTAGAGTTCAGAGCGGAAAATGTAAATTGTAGATGCATTAGCATATAACTAGACATGATTATCAAAGGAATGAGTGTAGATGGAATCAAAGGGGAATTCAAGGACTAATCCCAGAGGCATTTACATTTTTAATGTCTGGAGCTAAAGGAAAAGTAAAAGAAAAAGGGGCTAAGATGGACCCCCTCCTCCCCAGAGGTAGAACAGGAAAGAAGACTATAGGATGTCTTCACTCAAAAATGAATAAAGTGTTTCCAGGAGAAAGGAGTGGCCATATCCGTACAATGCTGATGCCCAATAATCCACATTGTGTATAAAACTATGTATATTATTTGATGATGTGATAAAAACACAATCTGTGGAGTGATGGAGGCAAAACCTGATAGAGTCAGTGCAAGTAAAAATTCGAGGAGAAAAATTGACATAAAGTACAGACAACTTTGTCTATGCATTTTGCTATAAAGCAAATGAGAAAAATGGAGCGATTGATGGAAATGGGATCAAGAAAGAGTCTTTTGACAAGAAAAATAAATGCATACTATAGGGGTAGGTTTCACTTGAAGCTAGAAGGTGAAGACAATGTTTAATGCAGAGTTTGAGGACGCAGGAAATTCCCTTTTATTTGTTTAGAGTTTCAGCATGGCTAGTGAAAAGATTTTAGATGAGTAAGGATTGAAAAAATGTTATAGACACAGTACAATGAAGAGTAGATCCAAGGAATAAAGGATAACTCAGGAGTCCTGGGAATCTTTTGTTCATTGACATGGACTGAGATAAAGGGTGTGCTGGATTTGGGCTGAGTGCTATCATGTAGGTAGTAAAATGAAGGCTGTAAGAGTTGAGAAGAATTCCACTTGACTCAAGCTCAGTGGGGCATGGAGTCCTGCAGACAGGTGGCTTCCCCCAAGAATGATGGCTCCCTATTGACTTTTGCTACCTTCCTAGACCTCCAGAAAGAGAGAGATTAGGTGTTAGTTTGTGAAACAAGCAATGATTGACTGTCAACCATGATCTGCAAAAAGATGATCTCTATCCATGACCATAAACGCTCACTTGAATAATGTAAGTAGATGAATGCAGAGGGACAGTCTTTCGCACGTTCCTATAATAATGCATTTACTACATTTTTTTTCTTTATGGATTATGCTTTTGGTGTTACATGTCAAATTCAAAGTAATTGAGTTTCTCTTTTATCACAGAAATTTTATAGTTCTAATCCATATGTTTATATCTATAAGCCATTTCAAGTTAATTTTTGCATATGTTGTGCAAGAAGGTTCAAAGTTTACTTTTAACCCATGTCTTCTCACCTGTTACAGGACCATTCATTGAAAACATTATGTTTTATACTCATTAATTTGACATGGAACCTTTCTTGAAAATCAATTGACCACATATGTGTGGGTATATTTCGGATCCTCTTCTCTGTTCCATTAAACTATTGCCACTCTTTATGGCAATTCCACACTCTGTTGATCACTCTAGTTTTATAATAAGTCTTAAAATCAAAAAAGTAACTTTTTCAACTTTGTTGTTATTTATCAAGTTAGGTTTAAATTTCCATATAATTTAAAAAATAATCTTGTCAGTTTGTACAAAGAAGACTGCTGGGGATTTTACTGTGATTACATTGAATTTACAGATCAATTTTGAGAGAACTGACATCATAACAGAAATGAATTTTCTGATCTATAACCACAGTATATCTTTCATTTTCTTTAGGACTTCTTTAATTTAGTTCAGCAATATTTTGCAATATTAAATTTCATAATACACAATTAGAACTTGTTAAAATGATATATTTGTTCTAGTAACATTTTTGTAGATTCAGTTGGATCTTCTCCATAGATCATCATGTCTCTCTGAATAAAGAGTTTCACTTTTCTATTCCAATATAAGTTTGTTTTATTTAGTTTCATTATAGCACTGTGAAGAATCTACACTACAATGTTGAATAGTAGTCATGAGAACAGAGGAATATTCTCCAAGATAGATGACATGCTGAGCCACAAAACAATGTCTTAGTAAATTTAAGAAGAATGAAGTCATACCAAACATGTTTTCTAACCACAACACTACACTAGAAATCAACTACAAGGAAAAAAACTGCAAAAAATACAAACACGTGGAAGGTAAACAATAAGCTACTGAACAGTAAATGGATCACTGAAGAAAAAAAAAGAGGAAATCAAGAAATACCTGGAAACAAAGAAAAAAAGAAAAAACCCATAATGATCCAAAATCTTTGGGATACAGAAGAAGCAGTTCTGAGAGGGAGGTTTATACCAATAAAAGCCTACCTCAGGAAACAAGAAAAATCTCACATAAACCACCTAACATTACACATAATGGAACTAGAAAAAGAAGAATGAACAAAACCCAAAATTAGTAGTAGGAAAGAAATCATGAAGGTCAACGCAGAAATAAATGAAATAGAGATTGAAAAAATAATAGGAAGATCAATGAAAATAAAAGCTAGTTCATTGGAAAGCTAAACAAAATTGATAAAACTTTAGTCAGACTCATCAAGAAAAAGAGAGGGCCAAATCAACAAAATTGGAAATGAAAAAGTAAAAGCTATAACAGATGTCACAGAAACAAAAAGGAAAAAGAGCTCACTACAAACAATTATACACCAATAAAATTGATAATTTGGAAGAAATGGATAAATTCCCAGAAATGTACAATCTACCAAGACTGAATCAGGAAAAAAGAGAAAATATAAACAGACCAATTAACAGTAATAAAATTGAATCAGAAATTTTTTTACAACACAGCAAGAGATTGGTTCAAGATGGTGGGGTAGAAGTATGTGTGCTCACTCCGTCTTGTGAGAGCACCAGAATCACAACTAACTGCTGAAAATCATTGATAGGAAGACACTGGAAGTCACCAAAAAAGATATCCCACATCCAAAGACAAAGGAGAAGCCACATTGAGATGGTAGGAGGAGCACAATCACAATAAAATCAAATCCCATAACTGCTGGGTATGTGAATCACAGACTGGAGAACACTTATACCACAGAAGTCGACCCACTAGACTGAAGGTTCTAAGCCCCACGTCAGGCTTCCCAACCTGGGGGTTCTGCAATGGAAGGAGGAATTCTTAGAGAATCAGACACTGAAGTCTAGTGGGATTTGACTGCAGGACTTTGACAGGACTGGGGCAAACAGAGACTCCACTCTTGGAGGGCACACACAAAGTAGTGTGTGCATCAGGACCCAGGGGAAGGAGCAGTGACCAAATAGGAGACTGAACCAGACCTACCTGCTAGTGTTGGAGGGTCTCCTGCAGAGGTGGGGGGTAGCTGTGTCTCACTGTGAGGACAAGGACACTGGCAGCAGAAGTTCTGGGAAGTACTCCTTGGTGTGAGCCTTCCCAAAGTCCACCATTAGCCCCACCAAAGAGCCCTGGTAGGCTCCATTTTTGGGTCACTGCAGGCCAAACAACCAACAGGGAGAGAACTCAGCCCCACCCATTAGCAGACAAGCATATTAAAGTTTTACTGAGCTCTGCTCACCAGAGCAAGAGCCAGCTATACCCACCACCAGTCCCTCCCATCAGGAAACTTGCAGAGCCTCTTAGATAACCTCATCCACCAGAGGGCAGACAGCAGTAGCAAGAAGAACTACAATATTGCAGCCTCTGCAACAAAAACCACATTCACAAAAAGATAGACAAGATGAAAAGTCAGAGAGCTATGTACCAGATGAAGGAACAAGATAAAACTCCAGAAAAACAACTAAATGAAGTGGAGATTGGCAAAATTCCAGAAAAAGAATTTAGAACAATGATAGTGAAGATGATCCAGGACCTGGAAAAAGAATGGAGGCAAAGATTGAGAAGATGCAATAAATGTTTAATAGAGAACTAGAAGAATTAAAGAACAAACAGAGAAGAACAGTACAATAACTGAAATGAAAAATACACTAGAAGGAATCAATAACAGAATTACTGAGACAGAAGAATGGATAAGTGACCTGGAAGATAGAATGGTGGAATTCACTGCTGCAGGACAGAATAAAGAAAAAAGAATGAAAAGAAACAAAGACAGCCTTAGAGACAGCTGGGACAACAATAAATGCAACAACATTCCCATTATAGGGGTCCCAGAAGGAGGAGAGAGAGAAAGGACCAGAGAAAATATTTGAAGAGATAATAGTCAAAAACTTCCCTAACGTGGGAAAAGAAATAGCCACCGAAGTCCAGGAAGAACAGAGAGTCCCATACAGGATAAACCCAAGGAGAAGCATCCTGAGACACATAGTAATCAAACTGGCAAAAATTAAAGACAAAGAAAAATTATTGAAAGCAGCAAGGGAAAAATGACAAATAATATACAAGGGAACTCCCATAAGCTTAACAGTTGATTTCTCAAAGGAACACTACAAGTCAAAATGGAGTGGCATGACATATTTAAAGTGAAGAAAGGGGAAAACCTACAACCAAGATTACTCTACCTGGCAAGGATCTCATTCAGATTCGATGGAGAAATCAAAACCTTTACAGACAAGTAAAAGGTAAGAGAATTCAGCACCACCAAGTTAGCTCTACAACAAATGCTAAACGAACTTCTCTAAGTGGGAAACATAAGAGAAGAAAAGGACCTATAAAAACAAACCCCAAAAATTAAGAAAATGGTAATAGCAACATACATACCGATAATTACCTTAAATGTTAATGGATTAAAAGCTCCAACCAAAACTCACAGGCTTGCTGAATGGATACAAAGACAAGACCCATATATATGCTGTCTACAAGAGACCCACTTCAGACCTAGGGATACATACAGACTGAAAGTGAAGGGATGCAAAAAGATATTCCATGCAAATGGAAATCAAAAGAAAGCTGGAGTAGCAATACTCATATCAGATAAAATAGACTTTAAAATAAAAAATGCTTCAAGAGACAAGGAAGGACACTACATAATGATCAAGGGATCAATTCAAGAAGAAGATATAACAATTATAATTATACATGCACCCAACAAAGGAGAACCTCAATACATAAGGCAACTGCTAACAGCTATAAAAGAGGGAATCGACAGTAACACAATAAGAGTGGAGAATATTTACACCTCACTTACACCAATGGACAGATCATCCAGACAGAAAATTAATGAACAAACACAAGGTTTAAATGATACATTAAACAAGATGGACTTAATTGATATTTATAGGGCATTCCATCCAAAAACAACAGAATACACATTTTTCTCAAGTGCTCATGGAACATTCTCCAGGATAGATCATATCTTCGATCACAAATCAAGCCTTGGTAAATTTAAGAAAATTGAAATTGTATCAAGTATCTTTTCTGAAAACAATGCCATGAGACTAGATATCAAATACAGGAAAAGATCCATAAAAAATACAAACAGATTGAGGCTAAACAATACACTACTTAATAACGAAGTGATCATTGAAGAAATCAAAGAGGAAATAGAAAAATACCTAGAAACAAATGACAATGGAGACATGATGACCCAAATCCTATGGGATGCAGCAAAAGCAGTTCTAAGAGGGAAGTTTATAGCAATACAATCCTACCTTAAGAAACAGGAAACCTCTTGAATAAACAACCTAACATTGCACCTAAAGCAATTAGAGAAAGAACAAAAAAACCCCAAAGTTGGCAGAAGGAAAGAAATCATAAAAATCAGATGAGAAATAAATGAAAAAAGAAATGAAGGAAATGACAGCAAAGGTAAATAAAACTAAAAGCTGGTTATTTGAGAAGATAAACAAAATTGATAAACCATTAGCCAGACTCATGAAGAAATAAAGGGAGAAGACACAAATCAATAGTATTAGAAATGAAAAAGGAGAAGTAACAACTGCCACTGCAGAAATACAAAAGATCAGGAGAGATTACTACAAGCAACTCTATGCCAATAAAATGGACAACCTGGAAGAAATGGACAAATTCTTAGAAATGCACAGCCTGCCAAGACTGAATCAGGAAGAAATAGAAAATATGAATAGACAAATCACAAGTACTGAAATTGAAACTGTGATTAAAAACCTTCCAGCAAACAAAAGCTCAGGGCCAGATGGCTTCACAGGCAAATTCTATCAAACATTTAGAGGAGAGCTAACACCTATTCTTCTCAATATCTTCCAAAATATAGCAGAGGGAGGAACACTCCCAAACTCATACTATGAGAACATCACCCTGATACCAAAACCAGACAAGGATGTCACAAAGAAAGAAAACTACAGGCCAATATCACTGATGAACATAGATGCAAAAATCCTCAACAAAATACTAGCAAACAGAATCCAACAGCACATTAAAAGGATCATACACCACGATCAAGTGGGGTTTATTCCAGGAATGCAGGGACTCTTCAATATATGCAAATCAATCAATGTGATAAACCATATTAACAAATTGAAGGAGAAAAAACAAAGGATCATCTCAATAGATGCAGAGAAAGCTTTGGACAAAATTCAACACCCATTTATGATAAAAACCCTGCAAAAAGTAAGCATAGAGGGAACTTTCCTCAACGTAATAAAGGCCATATATGACAAACCCACAACCAACATTTCCTCAATGGTGAAAAACTGAAATCGTTTCCACTGAGATCAGGAACAAGACAAGGTTGCCCACTCTCACCACTCTTATTCAACATAGTCTTGGAAGTTTCAGCCACAGAAATAAGAGAAGAAATGGAAATAAAAGTAATCCAAATCAGAAAAGAAGAAGTAAAGCTGTAACTGTTTGAAGATGAGATGATACTATACATAGAGAATCCTAAAGATGATACCAGAAAACTTCTAAATCTAATCAATGAATTTGTTAAAGTAGCAGGATACAAAATTAATGCACAGAAATCTCTGGCATACTTATACACTAATGATGAAAAATCTGAAAGTGAAATCAAGGAAACACTTCCATTTACCATTGCAACAAAATAATATAATATCTAGGAATAAACCTACCAAATGAGAAAAAAGACCTGTATGCAGAAAATTATAAGACACTGATGAAAGAAATTAAAGATGATACAAATAGATGGAGAGATATACCATGTTCTTGGATTGGAAGAATCAACATTGTGAAAATGACTCTACTACCCAAAGCAATCTACAGATTCAATGCAATCCCTATCAAACTACCACTGGCATTTTTCACAGAACTAGAACAAATAATTTCACAGTCTGTTTGGAAACTCAAAACACCCTGAATAACCAAAGCAATCTTTAAAAACGGAGCTGGAGGAATCAGGCTCCCTGACTTAAGACTATACTACAAAGCTACAGTAATCAAGACAGTATGGTACTGGCACAAAAACAGAAAGATAGGTCAATGGAACAGGATAGAAAGCCCAGAGATAAACCCACGCACATATGGTCACCTTATCTTTGATAAAGGAGGTAGGAATGTACAGTGGAGAAAGGACAGCCTCTTCAATAAGTGGTGCTGGGAAAACTGGACAGGTACATGGAAAAGTCTGAGTTTAGATCACTCCCTAACACCATACACAAAAATACGCTCAAAATGGATTAAAGACCTAAATGTAAGGCCAGAAACTATCAAACTCTTAGAGGAAAACATAGGCAGAACACTCTATGACATAAATCACAGCAAGATCCTTTTACCTCTTAGAGAAATAGAAATAAAAACAAAAATAAACAAATGCGACCTAATGAAACTTCAAAGCTTTTGCACAACAAAGAAACCATAAGCAAGACCAAAAGACAGTGCTTAGAATGGGAGAAAATATTTGCAAATGAAGCAGCTGACAAAGGATTAATCATCACAATTTATAAGCAGCTCATGGAGCTCAATAACAAAAAATAAACGACCCAATCCAAAAATGGGCAGAAGAGCTAAACAGACATTTCTCCAAAGAAGATATACAGACTGCCAACAAACACATGAAAGAATGCTCAACATCATTAATCTTTAGAGAAATACAAGTCAAAACTACAATGAGATATCATCTCACACCAGTTAGAATGGCCATCATCAAAAAATCTATAAAAAATAAATGCTGGGGAGGGTGTGGAGAAAAGGGAACACTCTTATACTGCTGGTGGGAATGTAAATTGATACAGCCACTATGGAGAAGAGTATGGAGACTCCTTAAAAAACTACCAATAGAACTACCATATGACCCAGCAATCCCTCTACTGGTCATATACCCTGTGAAAACCATAATTCAAAAAGAGTCATGTACCAAAATGTTCATTGCAGCTCTATTTATAATAGCCCATAGATGGAGACAACCTAAGTGTCCATCATCGAATGAATAGATAAAGAAAATGTGGCACATATATACAATGGAATATTACTCAGCCACATAAAGAAATGAAATTGAGCTATTTGTAATGAGGTGGATTAGACCTAGAGTCTGTCGACAGAGTGAAGTAAATCAGAAAGAGAAAGAGAAATACTATATGCTAACACATATATATGGAATTTAAGAAAAAAAAATGTCATGAAGAACCTAGGGGTAAGACAGGAATAGAGACACAGACCTACTAGAGAATGGACTTGAGGATATGGGGAGGGGGAAGGGTAAGCTGTGACAAAGTGAGAGAGTGGCATGGACATATATACACTATCAAATGTAAAATAGGTAGTGGGAAGCAGCCACATAGCACAGGGAGATCAGCTCGGTGCCATCTGACCACCTAGAGGGGTGGGATAGGGAGGGTGGGAGGGAGGGAGATGCAAGAGGTAAGAGATATGGGAGCATATGTATATGTATAACTGATTCACTTTTTTATAAAGCAGAAACTAACACACCATTTTAAAGCAATTATACTGCAATAAAGATGTAAAAAGTAGAGAGAGGACTCAAATCAATAATATTAGAAATGAAAAAGGGAAGTTACATTGGACACTGTAGAAATACAAAACATCATAAGAGACTAGTACCAGCAAATCTATGCCAATAAAATGAATAACCTGGAAGAAATGGACAAATTCTTAGAAAGGTATAACCTTCCAAGACTGAACCAAGAAAAATAGAAAATATGAACAGACCAATCACATGTAATGAAATTGAAAGTATGATTCAAAATCTTCCAGCAAACAAAAGTCCAGGACCAGATGGCTTCACAGTTGAATTTTATCACAAATTTGACAAGAGTAAACAACCATCCTTCTCAAACTGTTCCAAAACATTGCAGAGGAAGGAATACTCCCAAACTCAGTCTGTGAGGCCACCATCACCCTGATATCAAAACCAGAGAAAGATACTACAAAATAAGAAAATTACAGACCAATATCACTGAAGAATACAGATGCAAAAATCCTTAACAAAATACTAGCAAATAGAATCCAACAACACATTAAAAGGATCATACACAATGAACAAGTGGGATTTATCCCAGGGATGCAAGGATTCTTCAATATATGCAAATCAATCAATGTGATAAACCATATTAACAAATTGAAGGAGAAAAACCATATGATCATTTCAATAGATGCAGAGAAAGCTTTTGACAAAATTCAACACCGATTTATGATAAAAACTCTCCAGAAAGTGGGCATAGAGGAAACCTAAGTCACCATAATAATGGCCATATATGACAAACGCAGAGCAGACATCATTCCCAATGGTGAAAAAACTGAAAGCATTTCCTCTAAGATCAGGAACAAGAGAAGGATGTCCACCCTCACCAGTCTTATTCAGCTTAGTTTTGGAAATCCTAGCCATGGCAATCAGAGAAGAAAAAGAAATAAAAGGAATACAAATTGGAAAAGAAGTAAAACTGTCACTGTTGCAGATGACATGATACTATACATAGAGAATACTAAAGATGCCACCAGAAATCTACTAGACCTAATCAATGAATTTGGTAAAGTTGGAGGATACAAAATTAAGGCACAGAAATCTCTTTCATTCCTATACACTAATGATGAAAAATCTGAAAATGAAATTAAGGAAACACTCCAAATACGATTGCAAAAACAAAAAAAAATTACCTAGGAATAAACCTACCTAGGGAGACAAAAACCTGCTGAAAGAAATTAAAAATGATACAAACAGATGGAGAGATATACCATGTCCTTGGATTGGAAAAATCAACATTGTGAAAATGACTATACTACCCAAAGCAATCTACAGATGCAATGTAATCCCTACCAAATTACCAATGGCATTTTTTTACAGAACTAGAACAAAAAATCTTAAAATTTGTGTTGAGACACAAAAGAACCCAAATAACCTGAGCAGTCTTGAGGGAAAAAAAAAACAAAAAAACGGAGCTAGGGGAATCAGACTCTCAGACTTCAGACCATACTACAAAGCTACAGTAATCAAGACAATATGGTACTGGCAAAAAAACAGAAATATAGATCATTGGAACAGGATAGAAAACCCAGAGATAAACCCAAATACATATGGTCAACTAATGTATGACAAAGGAGGCAAAGATATACAATGGAGAAAATACAGTCTGTTCAATAAGTGGTGATGGGAAAACTGGACAGGTACATGTAAAAGAATGAAATTAGAACACTCCCTAACACCATATACAAAAATAAACTCAAAATGGATTAGAGACCTAAATGTAAGACCGGACACCTCAAAACTCTCAGAGGAAAACATAGGAAGGACACTCTTTGACATAAATCACAGCAAGATATTTTTTGATCCACCTGCTAGAGTAATGGAAATAAGAACAAAAATAAACAAATGTGACCTAATGAAACTTCAAAGCTTTGGCACAGCAAAGGAAGCTCCAAACAAGACGAAAAGACAACCCTCCAAATGGGAGAAAATATTTGCAAATGAATCAACGGAGAAAGGATTAATCTCCAGATATATAAACTGCTCATGCAGCTCAATATTTAAAAACAAACCACCTTATCCAAAAATGGTCAGAAGACCTAAATAGACATTTCTCCAAAGAAGGCATACAGGTGGCCAAGAAGCACATGAAAATTGCTCAACATCACTAACTATTAGAGAAATGAAATCAAAACTACAATGAGGAATCACCTCACACCAGTTAGAATGAGCATCATCAGAAAATCTATAAACAATGAATGCTGGAGAGGTTGTGGAGAAAAGGGAACCCTTGTGCACTGTTGGTGGGAATGTAAATTGATACAGCCACTATGGAGAACAGTATGGAGGTTCCTTAATAAACTAAACATAGAATTACCATATGACCCAGCAGTCCCACTACTGGGCATATACCCAGAGAAAACCATAATTCAAAAAGACACATGCACCCCAATGTTCATTGCTGCACTATTTACAATAACCAGGACATGGAAGCAACCCAAATGCCCATTGACAGACGAATGGTAAAGATGTGTTATGTATACACAATGGAATATTACTCAGCCATAAAAAGGAATGAAATTGGGTCATTTGTAGAGACGTGGATGGATCTAGAGACTGTCATACAAAGTGAAGTAAGTCAGAAAGAGAAAAACAAATATCGTATATTAACACATATATGGGGAACCTAGAAAAATGGTACAGATGAACTGGTTTCCAGGGCAGAAATTGAGACACAGTTGTAGAGAACAAACATATGGACACCAAGGGGAGAAAGTGGGGGTGGGTGGGTGTATGAACTGGGAGATTGGGATTGACATATATACACTAATATGTGTAAAATGGATAACTAATAAGAACCTGCTGTATAAAAAAATAAAATTTAAAAATTTAAAAAAGACAAAAAAGATCTAACACAGGGAAAAATTAATTAATTAATTTTAAAAAACTATTAATTAATTAAATAAATAAGTTTTTAAATTTTTAAAAAAGGAATTTAAAAAATTCTTTATTGACTTTGTTACAATATTGCTTCAGTTTTTTATTTTGTTCTTTTGGCTGCAAGACATGTGGGATTGTATCTCCCTGACCAGGATTGAGCCCACTGTCCCTGCATTGGAGGGCAAAGTCTTAACCACTGGACTGCCAGGGAAGTCCCTGAATCAGAAATTTTAAAATTCCAACAAACAAAAGTTCAGGACCAGAGAGTTTCACACATTAATTCTATGATATATTTAAGGAAGCGTTAACACCAAAACTTCTCAAATGACTCCAAAAAATTGCAAAGGATGGAAACTTCCAAACTCATTCTGTAAAGTCAGCATCACCCTGATACCAAAACCAGCAAAGACACAGCAACCACAAAAATAAAAAGATAAATAATAAAGAAAGAAAAATGAAAAGAAAAAGAAATTTACAGACCAATATCACTGATGAACATAGATGCAAAATTCCTCAACAAAATATTAGTTAACATTCAAAAATACATTAAATGAATTATATAACATGATCAATTAGGATCTATCCCAGGGATGCAAGGATGGTTCAATACCCATAAATCAGTATGATACACCACATTAACCAATTGAAGAATGAAAATCATATGACAATCTCAATAGATATAGACAAAGCTTTTTGACAAAATTCAACATCCATTTATGATAAAATCTCACAATAAAGTGGGTAGGAAAGAAACACACTCAATATAATAAAGGCCATATATAGCAAGACCACAACTAACAGCATACTCAACAGTGAAAAACTAAAATTATTTCCTCTAAGATCAGGAATAATAAAGAATGACCGCCTGCATCACTTCTATTTAATATTTTTCAGGAAGTCCTAGCCACAGCAATCAGAAAAGCAAAAGAAATTAAAGGAATCCAAATTGGAAAGGAAGAAGTAAAACTGTCACTGTTTGCAGATGACATGATACTGTATATAGAAAATCCTAAAGACACCACCACAAAACTTATTAGAACTCATCAATATATTTAGTAAACTTGCAGAATAAAAAATTCATATACAAAAATTTGTTGTTTTCCTATATACTAACAAACTATCAGGAATAGAAATTAATAAGACAATCCCATTTACAAGTGTATCAAAAAGAATAAAATACCTAGGAATAAATCTAATTAAGGAGGTAAAAGACCTGTACTTGGAAATTTATGACACTGTTAAAAGAAATTGAAGATGACACTAACAAGTGGAAACATATACCATGTTCATGGATTGGAAGAATTAATATTGTTAAAATGACCACAATACCCAAGCTATTCTACAGATTCAATGCAATCCCTACTATAATATACCAATGGAATTTTTCACAGAACTAGAAAAATTATTCTAAAATTTGTATGGGAACCCAAAAACCCTGAATAGCCAAAACAATCTTAAGAAGAAGAACAAAGCTGAAAGCATAATGCTCCCTGATTTCAAACTATACTACAAAGCTACAATGATCAAAACAGTATAGTCCTGGCACAAAAATAGACACATAGATCAATGGAACAGAATAGAGAGCCCAGAAATGAACACACATTACAATTAATCTATCTCAATGGAGGTAAGAATATACAATGGAGAAAAGACAGCCTCTTCAATAAATGGTGCTGAGAAAACTATACAGCTACATGGAAAAGAATCAAAAGGAACTACTTTCTTACAACATATACAAAAATAAATGGATTAAAGACTTAAATGTATGACATGAAACCATAAAAATTCTAGAAGAAAATGTGGGCCATAAGTTCTTTGACATTGGTCTTAGCAATTTTTTTTGGATATGTTTCCTTAGGCAAGGAAACAAAAGCAAAAATAACAAATGGGATTTCATCCAACTAAGAAGTCTTTGCACAGTAAAGGAAACTATCAACAAAATGCAAAAGCAACGTACTGAATAAGAGAAAATATCTGCAAATGATATATCTGCTAAGGGGTTAATATCCAAAATATACAAGAACTCATACAACTTAACAACAACAACAACAAAAAAACAACCAAAAAAGAAAAAAACAACCCAATTAAAAGTGGGCAGAGGATCTGAAGAGACATTTTTCCACAGAAGACATACAGATGGCAAATAGGCACATGAAATATGCTCAACATCACTAATCATCAGGAAAATTCAAATCAAAATCACAATGAGACATCACCTCGTATCTATCAGAATAGTTCTTATCAAAAAGAAAACAAATAACAAGTTCTGGCAAGGTTGTGGAGGAAAGGGAACCCTCATGCACTGCTGGTGGGAATAAATTGGTGCAGCCACTATGGAGAACACTATGGAGGTTCCTCAAAAAACTACAGACAGAACTAGCATACAATCCAGCAATTGTACTCATGGGTATTGATCCAAATGTAACAAAAACACTCATTTGAAAAGATACATGCACCCCAATGTTTGTAGCAGCACTATTTACAATAGCCAGGACATGGAAGCAACCTAAGTATCCAGCAACAGATGAATGGATAAAGAAAATGTGGTGTATATATACAATGGAATATAACTATGGATAGACCTAGAAAGTATCATGTTAGGTGAGATAAGTCAGACAGAAAAAGAAAAATACTGTGAGAGAGCAGGAAGATGGCGGAAGAGTAAGATGCGGAGATCACCTTCCTCCCCACAGATACACCAGAAATACATCTACACGTGGAACAACTCCTACAGAACACCTACTGAACACTGGCAGAAGACCTCAGACCTTCCAAAAGGCAAGAAACTCCCCACGTACCTGGGTAGGGCAAAAGAAAAAAAAAGAATAAACAGAGACAAAAGGATAGGGACGGCACCTGCACCAGTGGGAGGGAGCTGTGAAGGAGGAAAAGTTTCCACACACTAGGAAGCCCCTTCGCGGGCGGAGACTGCAGGAGGCGGAGGGGGGAGCTTCGACGCCGCGGAGGAGTGCGCAGCAACGGGTGCGGAGGGCAAAGCGGGGAGATTCCCGCACAGAGGATCGGTGCCGACGGGCACTCACCAGCCCGAGAGGCTTGTGTGCTCCCCCGCCGGGGCGGGCTGGGCTGCGAGCTGAGGCTCTGAGGCTCGGGTTTCGGTTTCGGACGGAGCGCAGGGAGAGGACTGGGGTTGGCGGCTTGAACATAGCCTGAAGGGGTTACTGCACCACAGCTAGCCGGGAGGGAGTCCGGGGAAAAGTCTGCACCTGCCGAAGAGGCAAGAGACTTTTTCTTCCTTCTTTGTTTCCTGGTGCGTGAGGAGAGGGGTTTAAGAACGCTGCTTAAAGGAACTCCAGAGACGGGCGCAAGCCGCGGCTAAAAGCGCGAACCCCAGAGACGGGCGCGAGCCGCGGCTGAAAGCGCGGACCCCAGAGACGGGCGCGAGCCGCGGCTGAGGGCGCGGACCCCAGAGACGGGCGCGAGCCGCGGCTGAGGGCGCGGACCCCAGAGACAGGCGCGAGGCGCGGCTGAGGGCGCGGACTCCAGAGACGGGCGCAAGCCGCGGCTGGAGGCACGGACCCCAGAGGCGGGCGGGAGACGTTGGAGCTGCTGCTGCCGCCACCAAGGGGCCTGTGTGCGAGCGCAGGTCGCTCTCCACGCCCCTCTTCCGCGGAGCCTGTGCAGCCCGCCACTGCCGGGTTCTCGGGATCCGGTAACGACTTCCCCGGGAGAGCGCACGGCGGGCCTCGGGCTGGTGCAGGGTCACGCTGGACTTTGCCGCCGCAGGCCCGCCCCGCATTCCATGCCCCTCCCTCCCCGCCGGCCTCAGTACGCCAGAACCCCCGAATCAGCGGCTCCTTTAACCCCGTCCTGTCTGAGCAAAAAACAGACGCCCTCCAGCGACCTACACGCAGAGGCAGGGCCAAATCCAAAGCTGAGCCCCTGTGAGCTGTGAGAACAAAGAAGAGAAAGGGAAATCTCTCCAGCAGCCTCAGAAGCAGCGGATTAAAGCTCCACAATCAACTTGATGTACCCTGCATCTGTGGAATACATGAATAGACAGCCAATCATCCCAAATTAAGGAGGTGGACTTTGGGAGCAAGATCTATGATTTTTTTCCCTATTCCTCTTTGTGTGAAGGTGTATGTGTATGCTTCTGTGTGAGATCTTGTCTGTATAGTCTTGCTTCCACCATTTGTCCTAGGGTTCTATCCGTCCATGGCTTTTTCTTAAAATTTTTTTCTTAATAATCAATTTTAATTTGAAGAACGTTATTATACTTTACCTTCGTCCTTTCTTTCTTTCTTTCTTTCCTTCCTTCCTTCCCTCCTTTAGACAACGAATCATCCAAAATTGAGGAGGTGGTCTCTGACAGCAAGATTTATGATTTTTCCCCCTTTACCTCTTTTAGTGAGGGTGTATGTATACGCTTCTGTGTAAGATTTTGTCTGTATAGCTTTGCTTCCAACATTTGTCCTAAGGTTCTATCCGTCCCTTTTTTTTTTCTTTTTTTTTTCTAAATAAGAATTTTTTAATTCAAAAACTTTATTATACTTTATTTTATTTTTACTGTATCTTCTTTCTTTCTGTTTTTCCTTCCTTCCCTCCTTCCTTCCTCCCTCCCTCCCTCCCTCCTTTCGTTCCTTCTTGCCTTCTTTCCTTCTTTGCTGCCTTCTTTCTTCCTTCCTTCCTTCCTTCCCTCCTTTCCTTCTTTCTTTCCTCATACTTCTACTAATTCCCTCTACTTTTTCTCCCTTTTATTCTGAGCCGTGTGGATGAAAGGCTCTTGGTGCTGCAGCCAGGAGTCAGTGCTGTGCCTCTGAGGTGGGAGAGCCAACTTCAGGACACTGGTCCACAAGAGGCCTCCCAGCTGCACATAATATCAAACAGCAAAAATCTCGGAGAGATCTCCATCTCAACGCCAGCACCCAGCTTCACTCAACGACCAGCAAGCCACAGTGCTGGACAACCTGTGCCAAACAACTAGCAAAACAGGAACACAACCCCACCCATTAGCAGAGAGGCTGCCTAAAATCATAATAAGGCCACAGACACCCCAAAACACACCACCAGATGTGAACCTGCCCACTAGAGAGACAAGATCCAGCCTCATCCACCACAACACAGGCACTAGTCCCCTCCACCAGGAAGCCTACACAACCCACTGAACCAACCTTAGCCACTGGAGACAGACATAAAAAACAGGAGGAACTACGAACCTGCAGCCTGCAAAAAGGAGACCCCAAACACAGTAAGATAAGCAAAATGAGAAAACAGAAAAACACACAGCAGATAAAGGAACAAGATAAAAATGCACCAGACCTAACAAATGAAGAGGAAATAGGCAGTCTACCTGAAAAAGAATTCAGAATAATGATAGTAAGGTTGATCCGAAATCTTGGAGATAGGATGGACAATTGAATGGACAAAATGCAAGAATCAGTGAACAAGGACCTAGAAGAACTAAAGATGAAACAAGCAACGATGAACAACACAATAAATGAAATTAAAAATACTCTAGATGGGATCAATAGCAGAATAACTGAGGCAGAAGAACGGATAAGTGACCTGGAAGATAAAATAGTGGAAATAACTACTGCAGAGCAGAATAAAGAAAAAAGAATGAAAAGAACTGAGGACAGTCTCAGAGACCTCTGGGACAACATTAAACGCACCAACATTCGAATTATAGGGGTTCCAGAAGAAGAAGAGAAAAAGAAAGGGACTGAGAAAATATTTGAAGAGATTATAGTTGAAAACTTCCCTAATATGGGAAAGGAAATAGTTAATCAAGTCCAGGAAGCACAGAGAGTCCCATACAGGATAAATACAAGGAGAAATACACCAAGACACATATTAATCAAACTGTCAAAAATTAAATAAAAAGAAAGCATATTAAAAGCAGCAAGGGAAAAACAACAAATAACACATAAGGGAATCCCCATAAGGTTAACAGCTGATCTCTCAGCAGAAACCCTACAAGCCAGAAGGGAGGGGCAGGACATACTGAAAGTGATGAAGGAGAAAAACCTGCAGCCAAGACTACTCTACCCAGCAAGGATCTCATTCAGATTTGATGGAGAAATTAAACCTTTACAGACAAGCAAAAGCTGAGAGAGTTCAGCACCACCAAACCAGCTTTACAACAAATGCTAAAGGATCTTCTCTAGGCAAGAAACACAAGAGAAGGAAAAGACCTATAATAACAAACCCAAAACAATTTAGAAAATGGGAATAGGAACATACATATCGATAATTACCTTAAATGTAAATGGACTAAATGCTTCCACCAAAAGACACAGATTAGCTGAATGGATACAAAAACAAGACCCTTATATATGCTGTCTACAAGAGACCCACTTCAGACCTAGAGACACATACAGACTGAAAGTAAGGGGATGGAAAAAGATATTCCATGCAAATGGAAACCAAAAAAAGCTGGAGTAGCAATTCTCATATCAGACAAAATAGACTTTAAAATAAGGACTATTAAAAGAGACAAAGAAGGACACTACATAATGATCAAGGGATCGATCCAAGAAGAAGATATAACAATTGTAAATATTTATGCACCCAACATAGGAGCACCTCAATACATAAGGCAAATACTAACAACCATAAAAGGGGAAATCGACAGTAACACATTCATAGTAGGGGACTTAAACACCCCACTTTCACCCATGGACAGATCATCCAAAATGAAAATAAATAAGGAAACACAAGCTTTAAATGATACATTAAACAAGATGGACTTAATTTATATTTATAGGACACTCCATCCAAAAACAACAGAATACACATTTTTCTCAAGTGCTCATGGAACATTCTCCAGGATAGATCATATCTTGGGTCACAAATCAAGCCTTGGTAAATTTAAGAACATTGAAATTGTATCAAGTTTCTTTTCTGACCACAAGGCCATGAGACTAGATATCAATTACAGGAAAAGATCTGTAAAAAATACAAACACATGGAGGCTAAACAATACACTACTTAATAATGAAATGATCACTGAAGAAATCAAAGAGGAAATCAAAAAATACCTAGAAACAAATGACAATGGAGACACAACGACCCAAAACCTGTGGGATGCAGCAAAAGCAGTTCTAAGGGGGAAGTTTATAGCAATACAAGCCCACCTTAAGAAGCAGGAAACATCTCGAATAAACAACCTAACCTTGCACCTCAAGCAATTAGAGAAAGAAGAACAAAAAAACCCCAAAGCTAGCAGAAGGAAAGAAATCATAAAAATCAGATCAGAAATAAATGAAAAAGAAATGAAGGAAACAATAGCAAAGATCAATAAAACTAAAAGCTGGTTCTTTGAGAAGATAAACAAAATAGGTAAACCACTAGCCAGACTCATCAAGAAAAATAGGGAGAAGACTCAAATCAATAGAATCAGAAATGAAAATGGAGAGGTAACAACTGACACTGCAGAAATAAAAGAGATCATGAGAGATTACTACAAGCACTCTATGCCAATAAAATGGACAATCTGGAAGAAATGGACAAATTCTTAGAAATGCACAAGCTGCCAAGACTGAATCAGGAAGAAATAGAAAATATGAACAGACCAATCACAAGCACTGAAATTGAAACTGTGATTAAAAATCTTCCAACAAAGAAAAGCCCAGGACCAGATGGCTTCACAGGCGAATTCTATCAAACATTTAGAGAAGAGCTAACACCTATCCTTCTCAAACTCTTCCAAAATATAGCAGAGGGAGGAACACTCCCAAACTCCTTCTACGAGGCCACCATCACCTTGATACCAAAGCCAGGCAAGGATGTCACAAAGAAAGAAAACTACAGGCCAATATCACTGATGAACATAGATGCAAAAATCCTCAACAAAATACTAGCAAACAGAATCCAACAGCACATTAAAAGGATCATACACCATGATCAAGTGGGGTTTATTCCAGGAATGCAAGGATTCTTCAATATACGCAAATCTATCAATGTGATAAACCATATTAACAAATTGAAGGAGAAAAACCATATGATCATCTCAATAGATGCAGAGAAAGCTTTGGACAAAATTCAACACCCATTTATGATAAAAACCCTGCAGAAAGTAGGCATAGAGGGAACTTTCCTCAACATAATAAAGGCCATATATGACAAGCCCACAGCAAACATCATCCTCAATGGTGAAAAACTGAAAGCATTTCCACTAAGATCAAGAACAAGACAAGGGTGCCCACTCTCACCACTCTTATTCAACATAGTTTTGGAAGTTTTAGCCACAGCAATCAGAGAAGAAAAGGAAATAAAAGGAATCCAAATCGGAAAAGAAGAAGTAAAGCTGTCACTGTTTGCAGATGACATGATCCTATACATAGAGAATCCTAAAGATGCTACCAGAAAACTACTAGAGCTAATCAATGAATTTGGTAAAGTGGCAGGATACAAAATTAATGCACAGAAATCTCTGGCATTCCTATATACTAATGATGAAAAATCTGAAAGTGAAATCAAGAAAACACTCCCATTTACCATTGCAACAAAAAGAATAAAATATCTAGGAATAAACCTACCTAAGGAGACAAAAGACCTGTATGCAGAAAATTATAAGACACTGATGAAAGAAATTAAAGATGATACAAATAGATGGAGACATATACCATGTTCTTGGATTGGAAGAATCAACATTGTGAAAATGACTCTACTACCCAAAGCAATCTATAGATTCAATGCAATCCCTATCAAACTACCACTGGCATTTTTCACAGAACTAGAACAAAAAATTTCGCAATTTGTATGGAAACACAAAAGACCCCGAATAGCCAAAGCAATCTTGAGAACAAAAAAAGGAACTGGAGGAATCAGGCTCCCTGACTTCAGACTATACTACAAAGCTACAGTTATCAAGACGGTATGGTACTGGCACAAAAACAGAAAGATAGATCAATGGAACAGGATAGAAAGCCCAGAGATAAACCCATGCACATATGGACACCTTATCTTTGATAAAGCTGGCAGGAATGTACAGTGGAGAAAGGACAGCCTCTTCAATAAGTGGTGCTGGGAAAACTGGACAGGTACATGTAAAAGTATGAGATTAGATCACTCCCTAACACCATACACAAAAATAAGCTCAAAATGGATTAAAGACCTAAATATAAGGCCAGAAACTATCAAACTCTTAGAGGAAAACATAGGCAGAACACTCTGTGACATAAATCACAGCAAGATTCTTTCTGACCCACCTCCTAGAGTAATGGAAATAAAAACAAAAATAAACAAATGGGACCTAATGAAACTTCAAAGCTTTTGCGCAGCAAAGGAAACCACAAACAAGACCAAAAGACAACCCTCAGAATGGGAGAAAATATTTGTAAATGAAGCAACCGACAAAGGATTAATCTCCAAAATTTACAAGCAGCTCATGCAGCTCAATAACAAAAAAACAAACAACCCAATCCAAAAATGGGCAGAAGACCTAAATAGACATTTCTCCAAAGAAGATATACAGACTGCCAACAAACACATGAAAGAATGCTCAACTTCATTAATCATTAGAGAAATGCAAATCAAAACTACAATGAGATATCATCTCACACCAGTCAGAATGGCCATCATCAAAAAATCTAGAAACAATAAATGCTGGAGAGGGTGTGGAGAAAAGGGAACCCTCTTGCACTGCTGGTGGGAATGTGAATTGGTTCAGCCACTATGGAGAACAGTATGGAGGTTCCTTAAAAAACTACAAATAGAACTACCATATGACCCAGCAATCCCACTACTGGGCATATACCCTGAGAAAACCGAAATTCAAAAAGAGTCATGTACCAAAATGTTCATTGCAGCTCTATTTACAATAGCCCGGAGATGGAAACAACCTAAGTGCCCATCATCGGATGAATGGATAAAGAAGATGTGGCACATATATACAATGGAATATTACTCAGCCATAAAAAGAAACGAAATGGAGCTATTTGTAATGAGGTGGATAGACCTAGAGTCTGTCATACAGAGTGAAGTAAGTCAGAAAGAAAAAGACAAATACCGTATGCTAACACATATATATGGAATTTAAAAAAAAATGTCATGAAGAACCTAGGGGTAAGGCAGGAATAAAGACGCAGACCTCCTAGAGAACGGACTTGAGGTTATGGGGAGGGGGAAGGGTGAGCTGTGACGGGGCGAGAGAGAGTCATGGACATATACACACTAACAAACGTAGTAAGGTAGATAGCTAGTGGGAAGCAGCCGCATGGCACAGGGATATTGACTCGGTGCTTTGTGACAGCCTGGAGGGGTGGGATAGGGAGGGTGGGAGGGAGGGAGATGCAAGAGGGAAGAGATATGGGAACATATGTATATGTATAACTGATTCACTTTGTTATAAAGCAGAAACTAACACACCATTGTAAAGCAATTATACCCCAATAAAGATGTTAAAAAAAAAAAGAAAAATACTGTATGATTCCACTTATATGTGGAATCCAAAAGGCAAAACAAATGAACAGACATTACAAAAGAGAAACAGAATTGTAGATACTCTACAGAGGACAAACAGGTCATGGTCTGAGAGGAGGAGGGGGAGGAATGAGAGAATTAGGAGAAGGAGATTAAGTGGTACAAACTTCCAGTTACAAAATAAGTCAAGGGGATGAAACGTAGAGTGTGGGGGAATATAGCCAATAATAATGCAATACCTTTGTATGTTGATATATGGTAACCAGAATTATCATGGTGATCATTTTGAAGTGTATGGAAATATTGAATCACTATGTTGTGCACCAGGAGCTCACATAGTGTTGTAGGTCAATTATTCTTCAAAAACCAACCAACCAACCAACCAACAAACAAAAAAACATACCCATAGAACGAGATCAGATTTGTGGTCACCAGTGTCCCGAGGGTGTGGGGAGATTGGATGTGATCAAGGTAGGTCAAATGTACAAACTTCCAGTTATAAGATAAATACATACTAGGGATATAATGTACAACATGTTTAATATAATTAACAGTACAGTATGTTATATATGAAAGTTGTTAAAAGAAAAAATCTTGCCTTCTTATTATAAGGAAAAATTTTAAAAAACTTTTATCTATATGACATGATAGCTTTTCACTTAGCTTATTGTGGTAATCATTTTATGATGTATATGTCAATTCATTACTCTGTACCTCTTAAACGTATACAATGCTGTATGTCATTTATATCTTAATAAAATTGAAAGAAAAAAAATCAGGAGAGAAGACATCCTTTCTATGTTTGTGATTTTAAGGATGAAGCATTAAGTGTTTTCTCATTAATACAATGTTAACTGCGTAGATCAGGTTTAGGAAATATGCTTATATTTCTACATTTATTAAGTTTTTAAAAATCAGGAATAGATGTTGGATTTTCTCAAATTCTCTAACTCTTGGGGTGTTCACTTTTGTTTTCTTTTTAGATTATCCACATGGTTAATTGCACTGACTGATTTTAAAATATTAAATCTTCCTTGCATTCCTAGGAATAATCCCACTCAGTTCGATTTAACTTTCTAAAACTTTTGTTAAACATTTTTGCATCTATATCCATGAGAGATAATTTATAGTTCTTACAATTTTTTCATCCTCAAAAAATACAAATAATTGTTTATATTAAGATAATGTTGGCCTTGTGGAATACATTTGGAAGTATTCATTTTTTCTAAGTTTTAGAAAGGTTTTGTTTAAATTTTGTTATTTCTTTTTGAAATATTTTGTATAATTCATCAATGAAGCCATATTTGTGTGGAGTTTTATTTATGGGAAAATTTTTAACTACAAAATCAGTTAAAAATAGTCTTTTCTAAGTGTTCAATATCTTCCTGAGTGAGCTTTAGAGCTTTGTATTTTTAAGACACTTGTTTATCCAAGTTGAGTTTATTGGTGAAATGTTGTTTAAATATCTCTTTATAATACTTTTAATATCTGGAAAATCTATAATGATGCCAACTCTCTCATTCTTTATATTGGTAATTTCTCTCTTCTCTCTTTTTTTTCTTGACATGTCTGGCTAGGTTTCTTTTTTTTTTTTTTAATCAATTTTACTTATCTTCTGAAAGAATCAGCTTTTTTTCCAGTAATTCTCTTTATTGTTTATCTGTTGATTGTTCAATTGATTTCTTCTCTGATCTTTATTATTTCCTATCTGCTGCTCATATGGTGCCTAATTTTGCTGAATTTTTCTACTTTCTTTAGTTGATAACTGAGATAATTGATAATTCTTCTTCCCTACTACAGATTCAATGTTATAAATTTTTGAAATTCTGTCTCAAACTCTCTGTCTGTTTATACTCACTCTCACACACACACACACACACACACACACACACACACACACACACACACACACACAACTTATTCTTATTGGTTCTGTTTCTCTGGAGAACCCTAGTACAGATTTTGGTTTTATGGCCTAGAATATGTGCTATCTTGGAAAATGTTCCATGTGACCTTTAACAGAATATGTATTATTGGTTTTTGGAGAACATTGTTGAATAAATGTCAACTGGGTCAAGATGGTTGACAGTGTTGTTCAAGTATTCTATATTCTTACTTATTTTTTCTCTTCTAATAATTATTAAGAAAGTGTTGTTGAAATATGCAACTACAATTGTTGGTTTATCTACACCTTAATGCCATTTTTATCAGATTTTATTTCCAGTATTTTGAACTCTGTAATTAGGTGAACACACATTTAAGGGTATGTCCTCATGACAAATTGACCACTTTTTCACAAATGATCCACATTATTCCTTGCAATATTCTTTTCTCTGAAAACCACTTTCTCTCATATTAATGTAGGAATTCTGTACTTCTTTTGATTAATGTTAGAATGGTACATAGTTTTCAATCTTTCTGATTTTAACTTATTTGTGTCTTTATATTAGTTAATTTTCTGTAAGCAGCATGAAATTGAATCTTACATTTCACCCTATATGCCAGTGTGTGATTATTAATATGGTGTTTAGACCATTTGTATTCAGTGTGATTATTGATTTTTATGATATACATCTACAATTTTGCTATTTTTAAAAAATTTATCCCATCTGTTCCCTTTGTTCCTTTCTATTTTTTCTTTTTTTTCTTTGGATTGAGCAATTTTTATGATTGCATTATCAGCTCCCTTTTTTTGGCTTATTGGCTATTACTTTTTGTCTTCTTGTTTCAGCTGTTGCTTTAGGGTCTATGGTATACATGTCTGACTTATCACAGTCTACTTTCAAGCAATATTATGCTACCTTATGTGCTGTAGATGAATACTGCAACAATATAATTTTGCTCCTCCTTCCCAAATCTTTGTACTGTTTTTCATATGCTTTAGTTCCATGTACGTTATACACCTTGAAATATATTCTTATTTTATTCCTTTACATAAATAATTGGTAATATTTGAAAGAGATTTTAAAAGTCATAAATATTTTTTATACCTACTCATACAATTACCATTCCTACTGTTATTCATGGTTGTTTAAATCCAGATTTCTGTGTGACATAATTTTTGTTCTTTCTTAAGGACTTCCTGTAATATTTATTTTAGCACAGGTGGCTGGTATTGAAATCGAAGCTTTCATAGTCTGAAAAAGTCTTTGTTTTGCATTCCTTTTTGAAAGATATGTGACTGGGTATAGAATTCTAGCATGAATTTATTTTTTTTAATGCTTTAAATATGTTTCTCTACTGTCTTTGCCTTGAATTGTTTGTGAAAAGAAGTCTACTTTTATTGTCATCTCTGCACCTCTGAGGATAATGCGACCTATTTTCTCTGGTTTAAAATTTTCTCTGTATCATGGGTTTTAAACATTTTGACTATCATGTGACTTGGTGTCACTTTTTTATACTTCCTTCCCCTGCAAATTACAGTTTTTTATTTGACAAATTGGGAACATTTTTATCCACTATTTCTTCTAATATCTGCAGCCTACTTTTAAGAACTCCTGTTACAAATTCAGTTATCCTCTTAAACTGTCCCAGTGTTTGATACTGCTCTGTTCATTTGATTCAATTGTTCTTATTCTGTATTTCACTTTGGGTAGTTTCTATTGCCATGCTTTCCAGTCCTTCTGTGATGGTGGACACATCCCCCATATTGGTGCTGCTCTGCTGCCCAGTGCCTCTTGATGGGAAAGGGGAGTCTGAGAGCAAAAGGAAACTTCCACTGGCTTCTTTCTTCTGGCAGAGCTCCTGCTCCATCTTCCTTCCCAGTGTGGAGCCAGGCTGACCCTGCCTCAGCATATCTCACTTTTGATCCAGGATAAGAATGAATCTCCTTGGACCACGTACTTTTGTGTGTTGAGGTCAGGAAATGCTGAGTCTTGCTCACTTTCTTGGGTTGGACATAAGACTCTCTGCTACTGTTTTGTTTTTCCAATCCTAGGGTCCCAACACAGTTAATCTTATTATCATCTTTCATTGCTCTTTGGTTCCTCTTGCATTATTTCCAGTATTTTTATTTGTGAGGAGGTGTAGGGAGAAACAGTTCTATCCCATTTTGTGTTGTTTTAAGATTCTCTGCACAAGTCTTCTCATTTGTAAAATGGGTATAACAACAGAATGTGACTTATGGGATTATAGAAATGATGCATGGTCTGGTACTTCTTCAGTATTTAGTCATTGTTCACTACTGCTTTTTCATCTCCTCTCATCTCATTTCTTCATGCCATCTTTTCCCTGTCATCTGGTTCCTAATTTTTTCTACATAACAATAACTGCTACATTATGTTTAGTGAATGCAGACACCACTCTTCATGTACCTACTTATCTGAATTCAAAAAGAAGAAGAAGAAAATGTAAGTACCTGAGAACTTCTTTTTAAGGAAGTTAAAGATAACATTTTTATAAATAACTACTGATGAAATAGAACAATTAAACTCTAGTGGCAAAGACCCACACTGATTCTTATAATTAATGAAACCTATTCTTATCTCTGAGACAGGAGGACTAAAATAATATAAAAGGTTTTAAGTATGTATTAAATATCAGAATTCCTCCCAGGGCTTATTATATTTAGTAATTCATTTAGTTTTCATGATAACACAGCAAAAGATAGTTGGCATTATTTTGGCTTAACTACAAAAGAAATATAGACTCATAAATTAAGTGAATTTCTCAAGGTAGCACAGTTATTAAAATAATAGATTTCATTTATAACTAGTGAAGTTCTGAGTCAAAACACAAGGCACTTGAGTAATGACTGATAACCAGTCTGAGGCAAGAAGTATACAAAAGTGGGACTTCCCTGGGCTGCGGTTAGGACTCTGCACTTCCACTGAAGGAGGCATGGGTTCAATTCCTGGTCTGGTAACTAAGATCCTGCAAGCCACACAGTGCAGCCAAAAAAAAAAAAGGAGTATGCAAAATAATCTAGGCTGTCTTATAGTGCCATAAAACAAGACATCTATCAACATGACACTGGTGCCAATGAGAAGAAGCTTCTTTGGGGAAACATGGAACAACATGAGCATTAAAATAATAATGAATGCAATTTATGAAAACACTATGAGCATAGAGTTCTTCTGTCAATTAAGATAAAATAATTGAATAGATTCACTCTCTCATCTGAAATGATGATAATAATAATTATGCAGATAGAGTCAGACATGAAACATCAGGCAGGACAAGACAGCAATTTATGAGAGCTGGGGAAACAAATGAAGAAACCCAATGAGGGGCCCAGCTTACTATCCAGAGAGTCCCCAGGCCACCCCACAGGTAGGGGAGACCAGGGAGAGTGCAACAGGGACTTTGAATTGAGAAGGCAGAGGTGGGGTATGGTAAAGTTAGGGTGGGTAGAGTTCCCAAACTAGGGAATTGGAAAGAAAGCTGCAGAGAACTGAAGAGTTTTTTTCAAATCTCCAGTTGAGTAATAATCAGTGCTTGTGCATGAAGAAATTACTGAGGTCTGGAAATGAAACACCTTAAGTTACAGGGGAAAATCTGCAGAGCTCACACAGGACTAGACTTGGTTTGTATTCACAATAGCTAGAATGTATGAAAAACTACCCAAGGCCAGGAAAGAATAAATGGAATGGATTATAGAGAAAAATGCCCAGTAAAAACACAGGGAAGCTTAGTTCATGCTTCCATCAGCAGCTTTAGGTATGCTACTCAGAAGGTTACTGCTCCAACAGTGGGCTACAATTAGTCCTAAACTAAACGCTGTCCTGGTTTTTCCTAACAAAGCTTAAAAGCAAGCATCAAAAGGCTTAAACTATATCCAAATAATTAACTGAGTCCTAAAATATAGTTTAATAATATTTGTAGAATTTTAAAAAATTACCATCCAGCAATGTAACATTCATAGTACCTGCCAAACAAGAAATAATTACCAGGTTTATAAAAATGCGGAAAAGGGCTTCCCTGGTGGCACAGTGGTTGAGAGTCTGCCTGCTGATGCAGGGGACGTGGGTTCATGCCCCAGTCCAGAAAGATGCCACATGCATGGAGCGGCTGGGCCCATGAGCCATGGCCGCTGAGCCTGTGCGTCCAGAGCCTGTGCTCCGCAAAGGGAGAGGCCACAACAGTGAGAGGCCTGTGTACCGCAAAAAAAAAAAAAAAAATGCAGAGAAATATGAACTATGATGAAAAGGAAAAGCAATACATTGAAACTAACCCAAAAATGGTTTGATATTAGAATGTATAGACAGCAAAGTTATCATTAGCAACAGGAAACTTCAAGATTAGTGAACCTGAAACAATAGAAACTCTCCAAATTAACATGCAGAGTTTAGAAAAAAATCAACAAAACATCATTAGACTGTGGGACAATTCAAGAAGCTAAACATATTTGTAATTTGAGTGCCCAAAGGAAAAAGGGGACAAATATTTGAAAACAAAATAATGGTTGAAAATTTCCCAAATATGTCTCTCTTGAAAATAATAAACTATATCATCAAAGAAATAGCAGTTATAAAAAGAACCAAATAGAAACTGTAAAGTGAAAATTACAATAACAGAAATTTTAAAATCTTGTGAGATGAGCTCAATATTAGAGATCACAAAAGATAGAATCAGTGAACTTGAAGGCAAATCAAGAGGATTTACCCATTCTGAAGAACAGAGGCAAATCACATCAACAAAGCCTCAGGATCATGTGGGACAATACCAGAAATATCCATCATTGGAATGGCAGTCCCAGAAGGCGAGGTGATGAGTAGTGAAGATGGAAGAAACAGCATCAGATCCCACAGGTCAAGGGCTCAGTCTCACAAGACTGGTCCCCATCCCCCACTTCAGATACAAGAGGCAAGTCCAAGTTGTCACCTGTGCTTCTGACCTACCAGCTACAGATGGGAGATTCCCAGAACAGCCTCCTTGGGTTTGATTAATTTGAGAGAGAAACATTCTACTTACCAGATTTCTAGGTTTTTTTAATGAAGAGGTATAACTCAGGAGCAGCCAGATGGAAGAGGTGCATAGGGCAAGGTGTAGGGAAAGTTCAGAGTTAGGTAAAACAAAGACAGTACCTTGTATCAGTACTCAGGTAGCCTCCAGACAGGGTAGAGGAGACATAAGCTATAATTTATTAATAAGTTCTGCTCTGGAACTAGGGACCCATTCCCCACTCTGGGCACGTGGGTTGACATCTTCAAGACTGCTGTAAAGCTAGGGATGGTTGGTCATGACAATGTGAAAAATGCCGCAAAGCTCTCCTACCATTCTGTATTGCCTTTTGCTAAATTCAGCATTTGCTTGCTTGCTATCAACCTTTGACTGTTTTCTAGATTTCTGACAAAATTGGTTCTGATATTTTCTGCTTATTTTCCAATGTTTTTTGTGGCAAGATTACTCTTGGAGCTGCCTGCTCAATCATTTTCCTGACACCACTTTGTCAGTGATTTTTAAGTAGTTTATTTTCTTGTGTCTTGCAAGGAAATCAAGGTTGGAGAAGGTAATTCAGGACCAAGTATCATAATGAGTTATACTAAAATCATGTGACAAAGATGGTAAATACACTTCTTTGGGGAATATGCTTATTGAGATTCCATTTAATATAAGTATGATTGTTGCAGTAGAAAGAATGCCAGATTTAGAATGAAGAGAACTATTTTATGGTCCCTCCACTTGCTATCTGAGTGACCTTGCATGAGTCATTAAATTCTTTGACCCTGTTTCCCCTTCTCTAAGATGTTAATGATATTAATTACCTAAAACTATTCTAAAGATACACTGAAATTAAACAGAAAAAAACTGAGATGATTAACATATGAAGTTCTACTAAAATAATTTATAAGAAATTAAATTCTTATAATTTATAAGAATAATTTATAAGAATAATTTATAATAATGAATTCTCTTACCTAAGTATTATCACAATTTCTATCATAGTACATAATTTCTTCCATCACACTTTTCAATTTAAAAATTTTATTTGAAACCAATTGAAAAATCAAAGTGACTTTGGTGGAATCACACAGTGTTTCACAAGGGGAGAATCTGGTCCACTTACTAAAGTGTCTATAGGCAGAAGAAAGGAATGCATAGACAAAAAAAAAAAAAAAAAAAAAAAAACAAACCTCAATGGATCTGTCCCAGAATCTATGAGTACACTGTTTTTTCACTTTTACCTCATTCTACATGGGTGTGCATTACTAAAAGAAGAAAAAATAACTCAAAAAGTCAACACCAGTGAATTATTTAGGTTTGGTTCAGAAAAGTTCACTTTATTTCATTTAAAAGTTTTCAGAGACTTTATCTCTCAAAACGTCTTTGCACTTAACTGGATAACTTGAATTTTTTGCGTTCACATAAGGCTAACCATCCTCTTGGATATATGAGGAAATCAAAGGTAAAGGAAATTTTCTCATAAAATTTGCAAAACAAAAACATCCAAGAGACAATTCCAATACCGTAAAAATAAGATGTCTGTCTTCTAAATAAGTTCAGTGTATGAGGGCTTAAAGCAGAGCTCCTGTGCCTTTACTGATATGTGAATTTGACAAAAGGATCCTCATACTCGAGATCAATAAGGAAATGTTTTCCTGTCTGTGTTCAAATCCAAGAGGTGGCCATTTCTAGTAGTGAAATGCACCAGGGGAAAATTCGTGTTACACTTTAACAATGAAGGATAATTTTAAAACCTCCTGCTTCAGACATATTTTTAAACTGTTTCATATAGAAAATTTCCTTCATATAAAAATGTAGATAGAATGGTGAAATACACCCCCCAACGTATCAAAAAGATGTAAAATTATTTACGTTGATGAATCTTGTTTCATCTTGCCTCTCCTGTTGCTCAGCCTCTCCACATACACACACACACATTATTTTAAAGTGAATCCCAGAGAGTTTATCAGGTCATCAATGACTACTTCAGAATATCTCGCTAAAAGATAAGTGGTCTATTTCAAATATCACTACAACTAAAAAATAACAATTCTGTATCTACACTACAACTAAAAAATAACAATTCTGTATTATCTTTAAATATTCAGTCAGTATTTAAATTTCCCTCATTTCATTTTTTAAAGTAGTTGATCTTTTGAGTCAAAATCCAAGTAAGGTTAATATGAATTTGTTTGCTGTGCCTTGTAAGGTTATTTTAATCTGTAGGAGTCTCCATTCTTCTTTATTTGCTTTTGTAATTTATTTATTGAATATACCAATCAGTTTCCCTGTAGAATTTTCTGCCCTCTGTATTTTATGGCATGCCCTTGTTTTGTTAATAAATATCTGTGTCACCTGTATATCTTGTAAATTTGTAGTTAAGTTTACAGTCTTGGATTAATTCAGGTTGATTCTCATAATAATGAGTTTTTGGATTATACTGAGTCACAAATGGGTTAAAATCTCTAAAGCAAACATGAATATATCATGTATGAAGAGTTAGGTCATAGGGTGAAGAGCAAAATATCAATTTAACATCTGGAAAAAATGGGATACATAGAGAGGGTGCAGCTCTCAGTTTGCAAACTCTGAGTTACAAAAGTTCACCTTCTTTTTCATAAATCAGAGTAAGTTCTGCCTTCAAGCTTCCTGTCCCCAGGTTGGTGGAAAATTTAACTTTACCATTTTCCGTCAGTTGGGTAGAATAGAGAACTCAGAATCAAAGATTAAGTTTCTTAGAAAGAGCAAAGAGATATATTTCTTTTAAAAAAATTTTTATTGAGGTATAATTGATACACAATATTATATAAATTTCAGGTGTTCGACATAGTGACTCACAATTTTTAAAGATTATAATCCATTTATAATTATTATAAAGTATTGGCTATATTCCCTGTTCTATACAATATATCCTTGCTCATCTGTTTCTGTGAAATGAATCACACTAGCCCATAAGCAACGTTTTGCTATATCCTTGCACAAACCCTTTGGTGTATATACACATATACTTAGGACATTAATACTTGGAAATCGGACAGCTGCATTTCAAAAGTTGTGAATCTAAATATTTAGTGATCTTATCTAATTTCCTTCTGAAACGTTGCTTTGGTTTACACTTCCAAGAGCATCCTCAGTTTTGGAAATAATATAAAGTGTCAAATTCTTAATCAGAAAAGAAATTACTAAGTTCCAGTTTCATTCACATATATCACCTTGTATTATTGTGATAGTCCTGTGATGAGTCTGTCCAACTCCAGAAGTTCCATTGGAAACACACTAGGCTCCTCTCTTAGGGGGAATTTTGGAGAGATGGGCTTTTGATAGTGGCAGACAAATAGGAGAGGCTTTCAGCAATTGTTTGAGAAGTAACAAGGGTTAGGTGTGTTGGTTTATGGAACTCTACAATGCCGGGGACTGAAATGATAGTAATGTTCTAAATGACCTTCATCTGACCTTCCAGTTTGGAGATTTATTTCAAAAATCAAAATTCCATGTAACAAAACTTAAAGAGATTTGCATCTATCATGTTTTGTAGCCAAAGAAGGGGTGTGTGGGTGTGTGTGGGTGTGTCTAAGAGTGTTTCTACAATGTTTAATGCTTTATTCCCTCGAGGCAGTATTTTTTCTTCAGTTACATTTTGAAATGGATGTTGTTTGAGGGATCTTATACTATTTTTCCTTTTTGTCCCTACAAACAAATAAATCACTCTTTCCCAGCAAGTTCAGCTTTTCATTTATGACAAATTTAAGAATCTGACTGGCTGAAAGGTAGGAGGTTTGGTTTTCTTTCTCTTTTGTGAACGAGGCATTAAGTCTAAAATTGCCTTCTGTGACAAATTCCTTCCATCCCTAATCCTTCACAGAAATAATTTAGTGAACTAAAAGAGACAGAGGCCTCAAAGAAATAAGTGATCTCAGCCTTGTAAATAAAACCCATCTTGAAAAATAGAACAGAGACATGCTTACCCTATAGTGTTTTTATTTTTATAGTTTAAATTGGGTTTAAATGGCTTAAAACATAAATCTAAATAAAATGGAATCAAGTCTTCTAATTATTTTGTCACCCAAAGTGAAATTGTTAGTCTCTTTCTAATGTTTGTTTGAGGGCAATAAAGAAAAAAGTAATCATGGCCTTGATTTTCTTCAGAATTGTATTCTGTTCTTTACAGAAGCAAGTTTTTACATATTAATATAATGGTCAGCTCTGCTAAATCCTGGTCAACTAAATTCTTAATCTACTTTTATACACTTTGACTTGCTGAAAGATGTGTTGATGATCACCTGTGTTCCAGAAACTTTGCGAAGATTTTAAAGATGTTGAGATGATACAGGTAAGTGCCCTGTTCCAAAGGACTACTGGCCTACCTACATTTTGACAATTAAAATGAACTACAGTTTGAAATAAAATGGAAGTGTAGTTAAGTGGCTTTGGATAGCAATCAAAGGACTTTTGATCTAGACCTAAAAGGATGAAGAACACATGCTGAAATATGGGTAGAAACAAGAGAAAATCATAACAAACCAAAGGAATGCATATGCAGCTTAAAAAGAGTTTTAATAGCACAGACGAAACTGTTCTGTATGATGGTGTAGAAGCAGCAGAGGCAATTGATACTGGACATTCAGGTTCCCTTTGAAGGTCTGATAAAAGCCATCTAAGGACTTAAATGTGAACTTAAACTCAATCTTCTAAAATAAGAGGAATGCAGGGATTACAATAAAAATAAGAGTTTCCTGGACTTTATTATCAATATATTGTTGAATATATTTAAATTTTGTTAAATTTTTTTGAAGATAATTTTCAAATGTTTGACTTACAGTCTTTAAAACACAGTGAATATAAGCACCACTTCATTTAATCTTGAAATTTCATAATTTTTACATGGGCACTTGTGTTTTTTAAGAGGTTTATTGAGATATAATTCACATACCATAAAATTCACCCCTTTAGAGTGTATAATTACATGATTTTTAGTATATCCACAGAGTTGTGCAGTTATCACCTCAGTTTAATTTAGAACAGCTTTGTCATTCCAAACTGAAACTCCATATTTATTAGCTTTCACACTCCACTGTTCTCATCCCCTATCTACCGATTTACATTTTTCTCTATAGACTTGCCTATTCTGGATAATATACATTGTGATAAAATTCATATAATACAACATGAGGTCTTTCATGATTGACAATTCCCTTAAGCACAATGTTTCCAAGGTTTTTTCATGTTGTAGTGCCATGTATCTGTATTTCATTCCTTTTCATTGCTGAATAATATTTCATTATATGGAAATAATTTATTTATTTATTCATTCATTCATTCATTCATTCACATTTATTTATTCATTCATCCATTGATGGACATTTAGGTTGTCTCCACTTTTTTACCATTAGAAATAATGCTACTTTGGACATCCATTCATATGCAAGTTATTGTGTTGATGTATGTTTTCACTTTTTGAGGACCTGCAAATTGTTCTCCAAAGTGGCTACAACATTTTACATCCACAGAAATAATGTAGAATCATTCTAATTTATTATGTCCTATTCAACAACTGTTGTCATTTGTCTTTTTGATTATATCTGTGCCAGTAAGTGGGAAGTGGTATTTCATTGTAGTTTTGACCTGCAAGTCCCTAATGACTCATAATATTAACTATATTTTTATCAGCTTATTGGTCACTTTTTAATTTTTTTAATGGAGATAAGTGTCTTTTCAGACAATATGCTATTTTTTTAACTTTATTGAGGTATAATTTTCAGCCATAAAATTCACCCAGTTAAAATGTACAATTCAATGTTTTTTGGTAAATTACATTGATTTAAATTTTTTGGTGAGATGCATACACCATAAACTTGCCAATTTAACTATTTTTAAGTATTCAATTTAATGATATTCATTACATTCACAATGTTGCATAACCCTTACCATGTTTGAAGGTTTATACCTATGCTTTCTACTAAGAGTTTCATAGTTTTAGTTCTTACATTAAGGTTTTTTATCCATTTTGATTTAATTATTTTGTATGGTGTTTGGTAGAAGTCCAAGTTCATTCTTGTGTCTATGGATGTCTAGCAGTCTCTGGGCCATTGATCAATAGACTATTCCTCTCCCACTAAATTATCTTGGCAGCCTTGTTAAAAAATAATCTGACCATAAATATTAGTCTTTATTTCTGCACTCTTAATTCTGTCTTATTTACCCATATGACTCTCGTTATGTTAGTACTACATGGTCTCAATCACTATTTTTGTAGAAAGTTTGATATTAGGAATTGTGGCTCTATCTTTTATTACTTTGGTGATTGGTTATTTTGGGTTCCTGGAGTTTTCATATAAATTTTACCATCAGCTTGTCAATTTGTGCAGTGAAACCTGCTGAGATTGTTAGAAGGATTGCTTTGAATTTGTAGATAAATTGATATACTAATGCTGTTTTAACAACACTAAGCCTTCAGATTCATGAACATAGGGTGTATTTTCATTAATTTAGGTCTTTATTTTCTTTAAACAGTGTTGTGTAATTTACAGAAATTGAAATTTGCACTTTTGTGAAACGTATTTCTAATTTTTTTTTTTGCTAGTGTAAATGGAATGGTTTTCTTAGTTTCATTTCTGGATAGTTTATGGATAGTGTATAGAAATAAAACTGACTTTTGTATGTTAATCTTTTTTCCTGCAATCTTGATGAACTCATTGGTTGGTTCCAAAATGTTTAGTGAATTTCTTAGAATTTTCTATGTATAAGATTATGTCATCAGTGACTTCCCTGGTGGTGCAGTGGTTAAGACTCTCATTCCCAATGCAGGGGGCCTAGGTTTGATCCCAGGTCAGGGAATTAGACCCCACATGCATGCCAAAACTAAGAGTTCATGTACTGCAATTAAGGAATCCACCTGTCACAACTAAGGAGCCCACATGCCACAACTAAAATATCTGGTGCAACCAAATAAATAAATAAATAGATTATGTCATCAGTGAATAGAGGTAGTTTTATTTCCTCCTTTCTAATACAGACACTATTTAATACCTTTTTTGGTCTAATTTTGTTGGAAGAACTTTCATTAAAATGCTGAATAGATATGACAAGTGCAGACATTTTATCTTGTTCCTGATCATAGGAAGAAAGCTTTTGGTTCTTCACATATTTTTAACATTTTTATTGCAGTATAATTGCTTTATATTGTTGTGTTAGTTTCTGCTGTATAACAAAGTGAATCAGCTACACGTATACATATATCCCCATACCCCCTCCCTTTTTGTGTCTCCCTCCCACCATCCCTATCCCACCCCTCTAGGTGGTCACACAGCACTATGCTGATCTCCCTGTGCAATGCAGCTGCTTCCCACTAGCTATCTATTTTATATTTGGTAGTGTATATTTGTCAATGCTACTCTCTCACTTCGTCTCAGCTTACCCTTCCCCTTGCCTGTGTCCTCAGGTCCATTCTCTATGTCTTCGTCTTTATTCCTGCTCTGCCCTTAGGTTCATCAGAACCATTTTTTTTTTAGATTCATATATATATGTTAGCATACAGCATTCGCTTTTCTCTTTCTAACTTACTTCATTTGGTATGACAGACTATAGGCCCATCCACCTTACTACAAATAACTCAATTTAATTTCTTTTTATGGCTGAATAATATACCGTTGTATATATGTACCACATCTTCTTTATCCATTCATCTGTTGATGGACACTTAGGTTGTTCCATGTCCTGGATATTGTAAATAGTGCTGCAATGAGCAATGTGATACATGTCTCTTTTTGAATTATGGATTTCTCAGGGTATATGCCCAGTAGTGGGATTACTGGGTCATATGATAGTTCTATTTTTAGTTTTTTAAGGAACCTCCATACTGTTCTCCATAGTGGCTGTATCGATTTACCTTCCCACCAACAGTGCAAGAGGGTTCGCTTTTCTCCACACCCTCTCCAGCATTTATTGTTTGTAGATTTTCTGATGAGGGTGATTCTCACTGGTGTGAGGTGATACCGCATACTAGTTTTGGTTTGCATTTCCCTAATGATTAATGTTGTTGAGCAACTTTTCATGTGTTTGTTGGCAATCTGTATATCTTCTTTGCAGAAATGTCTATTTAGGTCTTCTGCCCATTTTTAGATTGGGTTGTTTGTTTTTTTGATATTGAGCTGCATGAGCTTCTTGTAAATTTTGAAGATTAATCCTTTGTCAGTTGTTTCATTTGTGAATATTTTCTCCCATTCTGAGGGTCATCTTTTCATTCTGTTTATGGTTTCCTTTGCTGTGCAAACGCTTTGAAGTTTCATTAAGTCCATTTGTTTATTTTTGTTTTTATTTCCATTTTTCTAGGAGGTGGGTCAAAAAGGATCTTGCTGTGATTTATGTCATAGAGTATTTTGCCTATGTTTTCTTCTAAGAGTTTGATAGTGTCTGGCCTTACATTTAGGTCATTAATCCATTTTGAGTTTATTTTTGTGTATGGTGTTAGGGAGTGATCTAAACTCAGACTTTTCCATGTATCTGTACAGTTTTCCCAGCACCACTTATTGAAGAGGCTGTTTTTACTCCATTTTTATTCTTGCCTCCTTTATCAAAGATAAGGTGACCATGTGTGTGGGTTTATCTCTGTGATTTCTATCCTGTTCCATTTATCTATATTTCTGTTTTTGTGCCAGTACCATACTGTTTTGATTACTGTAGTTTCATAGAATAGTCTGAAGTCAGGGAGCCTGATTCCTCCAGCTCCGTTTTTCTTTCTCAAGATTGCTTTGGCTATTTGGGGGGTTTTGTGTTTCCATACAAACTGTTAAATTTTTTTATTCTACTTCTGTGAAAAATTCCAGTGGTAGTTTGATAGAGATTGCAGTCAATCTGTAGATTGTGTTGGGTAGTATAGTCATTTTCACAATGTTGATTTTTCCAACCCAAGAACATGGTATATCTTGCCATCTGTTTGTATCATCTTTAATTCTTTGATCAGTCTCTTATAATTTTCTGCATACAGGTCTTTTGTCTCCTTAGGTAGGTTTATACTTAGGTATTTTATTCTCTTTGTTGCAATGATAAATGGGAATGTTTTCTATATTTCACTTTCAGATTTTCATCATTAGTGTATACAATGCAAGAGATTTCTGTGCATTAATTTTGTATCCTGCTACTTTACCAAACTAATTGATTCGCTTTAGTAGTTTTCTGGTAGCATCTTTAGGATTCTCTATGTATAGTATCATGTCATCTGCAAACAGTGACAGATTTACTTCTTATTTTCTGATTTGGATTCCTTTTATTTCTTTTTCTACTTTTATTGCTCTGGCTAAAATTTCCAAAAGTATGTTGAATAATAGTGGTGAGAGTGGGCAACCTTGTCTTATTCCTTATCTTAGTGGTAATAGTCCCAGTTTTTCACCATTGAGGACGATGTTGGCTGTGGGTTTGTCATATATGGCCTTTATTATGTTGAGGAAATTTCCCTCTATGCCTACTTTCTTGAGGGTTATTAACATAAATTGGTGTTGAATTTTGTTGAAAGCTTTCTCTGAATCTACTGAGATGATCATATGGTTTTTCTCCTTCAATTTTTTAATATGGTGTATCAGTTTGATTCATTTACTTATATTGAAGAATCCTTGCATTCCTGGGATAAACCCCACTTGATCATGGTGTATGATTCTTTGAATGTGCTGTTGGATTCTGTTTGCTAGTATTTTGTTGAGGATTTTTGCAAGTATGTTCATCATGATATTGGCCTGTAGTTTTCTTACTTTGTGATATCTTTGTCTGGTTTTTGTATCAGGGTGATGTTGGTCATGTAGAATGAGTTTGGGGGTGTTCCTCTCTCTGGTATATTTTGGAAGCGTTTGAGAAGGATAGGTGTTAGCTCTTCTCTAAATGTTTGACAGAATTCGCCTGTGAAGCCATCTTGTCCTGGGCTTTTGCTTGTTGGGAGATTTTTAATCACAGTTGCAATTTCAGTGCTTATGACTTGTCTGTTCATATTTTCTATTTCTTCATGGTTCAGTCTCAGACGTTTGTGCATTTCTAAGAATTTGTCCATTTCTTCCAGGTTGTCCATTTTATTTGCATATAATTGCTACTAGTAATCTCTCATACCCTTTGTATTTCTGCACAGTCAGTTGTTACTTCTTTTTCATTTCTAATTCTGTTGATTTGAGTCTTCTCCCTTTTTTTCTTGATGAGTCTGGCTAATTGTTTATCAATTTTATCTTCTCAAAATACCAGCTTTTAGTTTTATCGATCTTTGCTATCATTTCCTTCTTTTCTTTTTCATTTATTTCTGACCTGATCTTTATGATTTCTTTCCTTCTGCTAACTGTGGGGTTTTTTTTGTTCTTCTTTCTCTAATTGCTTTAGGTGTATAGTTAGGTTGTTTCTTTGAGATGTTTCTTGTTTCTTAAGGTAGGATTGTATTGCTATAAACTTCCCTCTTAGAACTCGTTTTGCTGTATCCCATAGGTTTTGGGTCGTCATGTTTTCATTGTCATTTGTTTCTAGGTATTTTTTGGTATCCTCTTTGATTTCTTCAGTGATCTCTTGGTTATTAAGTAACGTATTGTTTAGCCTCCATGTGTTTGTATTTCTTACAAATTTTTTCCTGTAATTGATATCTAGTCTCATAGCATTGTGGTAGGAAAAGATACTTGATATGGTTTCAATTTTCTTAAATTTACCAAGGCTTGATTTGCAACCCAAGGTATGATCTGTCTCAGAGAATGTTCCATGAGCACTTGAGAAGAATGTGTATTCTATTGTTTTTTGGTGGAATGTCCTATAGATATCAATTAAGTCCATATTTTTTAATGTATCATTTAAAGCTTGTGTTTCCTTATTCATTTTCATTTTAGATGATCTGTCTATTGGTGAAAGTGGGGTGTTAAAGTCCCCTACTATGATTGTGTTACTGTCACTTTCCCTTTTTATTCTGTTAGTATTTGCCTTATGTATTGAGGTGCTGCTATGTTGGGTGAAAAAATATTTACAATTGTTATATCTTCTTCTTGGATTGATTCCTGCATCATTATGTAGTGTCCTTGTCTCTTGTAATAGTCTTTATTTTATAGTCTATTTTGTCTGATATGAGAATTTCTACTCCATCTTTCTTTTGGTTTCCATTTGCATGGAATATCTTTTTCCATCCCCTCACTTTCAGTCTGTTTGTGTCCCTAGGTCTGAAGTGGGTCTCTTGTAGGTAGAATATATACAGGTCTTGTTTTTGTATCCATTCAACCAGTCTGTGTCTTTTGATTGGAGCATTTAATCCATTTACATTTTAGGTAATTATCAATATGTATGTTCCTATTACAATTTTCTTAATTGTTTGTGTTTGTTTTTGTAGGTCATTTCCTTCTCTTGTGTTTCCTGCATATAGAAGTTTCTTTAGCATTTGTTGTAAAACTGGTTTGGTGGTGCTGAACTCTCTCAGCTTTTGCTTGTCTGTAAAGATTTTAATTTCTCATTCAAATCTGAATGAGATCTTTGCTGGGTAGAGTAATCTTCACTGTAGAATTTTCTCCTTCATCACTTTAAGTATGTCCTGCCACTCCCTTCTGCCTTGCAGAGTTTCTGCTGAAATATCAGCTCTTATCCTTATGGGGATTCCCTTGTGTGTTATTTGTTGTTTTTCCCTTCCTGCTTTGAATATTTTTTGTATTTAATTTTTGATAGTTTGATTAATATGTGTCTTGGTGTGTTTCTCCTTGGATTTATCCTGTATGGAACTCTCTGTGCTTCCTGGACTTGATTAACTATTCCTTCTCCCATATTAGAGAAGTTTTCAACTATAATCTCTTCAAATATTCTCTCAGTCCCTTTCTTTTTCTCTTCTCCTTCTGAGATCCCTATAATTTGAATGTTGGTGCATTTAATGTTGTCCCAGAAGTCTCTGAGATTGTCCTCAATTATTTTCATTCTTTTTCTTTATTCTGCTCTGCAGTAGTGATTTTCACTATTTTACCTTCCAGGTCACTTATCTATTCTTCTGCCTTAGTTATTCTGCTATTGATCCCTTCTAGATAATTTTTAATTTCATTTATTGTGTTGTTCATCTTTGTTTGTTTGCTCTTTAGTTCTTCTAGGTCCTTGTTAAACATTTCTTGTATTTTCTCCATTCTATTTCCAAGATTTTGAATCATCTTTACTATCATTATTCTGAATTGTTTTTCAGGTAGACTGCCTATTTTGTCTTCATTTGTTAGGTCTGGTGGGTTTTAATCTTGCTCCTTCATCTGCTGTGTGTTTTTTTGTCTTCTCATTTTGCTTATCTTACTGTGTTTGGGGTCTCCTTTTTGCAGACTGCAGGTTCGTAGTTTCCATTGTTTTTGGTGTCTGTGCCCAGTGGCTAAAGTTGGTTCAGTGGGTTGTGTAGGCTTCCTGGTGGAGGGGACTAGTGCCTGTTTTCTGGTGGATGAGGCTGGATCTTGTCTTTCTGGTGGGCATGTCCATGTCTGGTGGTTTGTTTTGGGTTGTCTGTGGTCTTATTATGATTTTAGGCAGCCTCTCTGCTAATGGATGGGTTTGTGTTCCTGTCTTGCTAGTTGTGTGGCATAGGATGTCCAGCACTGTAGCTTGCTGGTCATTGAGTGGAGGTGGGTGTTGGTGTTGAGATTCAGATCTCTGGGAAATTTTTACCATTTGATATTATGTAGATTTAGGAGGTCTCTTGTGGACCAGTGTCCTGAACTTGGCTCTTCCACTTCAGAGGCACAGCCATGATGCCTGGCTGGAACACCAAGAGCCTGTTATCCACATGGCTCAGAAAAAGGAAGAAAAAAAAAAAAGAACGAAAGAAAGAAAGAAAGAAGAAGATAAAATAAAGTTAAATTAAAATATTATTAAAATAAATAATAAAGAATCATTATTAAAAAATATTTTTTGAAGGTAATAAAAAGAAAGAAAGGAAGAAGAGAGCAACCAAACCGAAAAACAAATCTACCCATGATAACAGGTGCTAAAGACTATACTAAAAAGAGAAAATGGGGGCTTCTCAGGTGGCACAGTGGTTGAGAGTCTGCCTGCTGATGCAGGGGACACAGGTTCATGCCCCTGTCTGGGAAGATCTCACATGCCGCGGAGCGGCTAGGCCCGTGATCCATGGCCACTGAGCCTGCATGTCCGGAGCCAGTGCTCCACAACGGGAGAGGCCACAACAGTGAGAGGCCCACGTACCGCAAAAACAAACAAACAAACAAAAAGAAAAAATGGGCAGACAGAACCCTAAGACAAATGGTAAAAGCAGAGCTACACAGACAAAATCACACACAGAGGCATACACATACACACTCAGAAAAAGAAAAAAAAGGAAAAAATATATATATATCATTGCTCTCAAAGTCCACCTCCTCAATTTGGATTATTCCTTGTCTATTTAGGTATTTCACAGATGCAGCGTACATTAAGTTGATTGTGGGGATTTAATCTGCTGCTCCTGAGGCTTCTGGGAGAAATTTCCCTTTCTCTTCTTTGTTTGCACAGCTCCTGGTTTTCAGCTATGGATTTGGCCCTGCCTCTGCATGTAGGTTGCCTGAGGGCACCTGTCCTTTGTTCAGACAGAATGGGCTTAAAGGAGCCGCTGATTCAGGGGCTCTTGCTCACTCAGGCCAGGGGGAGGGAGGGATACGGATGTGGGACGAGCCTGTGGCGGCAGAGGCCAGCATGACATTGCACCAGCCTGAGGTGTTCCATGCATTCTCCCAGGGAAGTTGTCCCTGGATCACGGGACCCTGGCCATGGCGGGCTGCACAGGCTCCCCGGAGGAGAGGTGTGGATAGTGACCTGTGCTTGCACACAGGTTTCTTTGTGGTTGCAGCAGCAGCTTTAGCGTCTCATGCTTGTCTCTGGTGTCCGTGCTGATAGCTGCAGCTAGTGCCAGTCTCTGGAGCTCCTTTAAGTGGTGCTCTTAATCCCCTCTCCTTGCACACCAGGAAACAAAGAGGCAAGAAAAAGTCTCTTGCCAGACTCCCTCCCAGCTAGCCATGGTGCACTAGCCCCCTGTAGGCTGTGTTCACACCACCAACCCCAGTCCTCTCCCTGTGATCCGACCAAAGCCTGAGCCTCAGCTCTCAGCCCCACCCCACCACCCACCCCAGCGGGGGAGCAGACAAGCCTCTTTGGCTTGTGAGTGCCAGTTGGCACCGATCCTCTGTGCGGGAATCTCTCCACTTTTCCCTCTGCACCCCTGTTGCTGCGCTCTCCTCTGTGGCTCTGAAGCTTCCCCCCTCTGCCACCTGCACTCTCTACCCACAAAGGGGCTTCCTAGTGTGTGGAATCTTTTCCTCCTTCACAGCTCCCTCCCACTGGTGCAGGTCCCATCTCTATTCTTTTGTCTCTGTTTTTTCTTTTTTCTTTTGCCCTACCCAGGTATGTGGGGAGTTTCTTGCCTTTTGGCAAGTCTGAGGTCTTCTGCCAGCGTTCAGTAGGTGTTCTGTAGGAGCTGTTCCACATGTATATGTATTTCTGATGTATTTGTGGGGAGGAAGGTGATCTCTGAGTCTTACTCTTCTGCCATATTGAAGCTCCTCTGACCTGACTTTTCTATGTGGGAGGTTTTAAAATTACTAATTAAATCACTTTAAATGTTATATCTATTCAGATTTTATATTTCTTCTTGAATCAGTTTTGTTATTTTTGTTTTTCCAGTAAGTTTTTTCTCATACAATTGCTTATGGTTTTCTTCTTAATCCTTTGTATGTCTTCAAGGTCAATGATTTTTTTATGGGATTTTAGTTATTAGAATCCTCTCTATTTTCTGTGTTCAGTTTAGCTAAAGTTTTGTCAATTTTATTAATTTTTCAAAGAAGCATCTTTTGGTTTCTTTGATTTTCTTTAATATTTTACTATTTTCTACCTCATTTATTTCTTCTCTAATCTTTATTATTTCTTCCTTATCTTGTTTGGGTTTAGTTTGCTCTTCTTTTTCCAGCTTTCTGAAGTAGAATATTATGTTATTCATTAATTCTTTTCTAACATAGGTATTTATTAGTATAAATTTCCCTCTAAGCACTCATTTAACTACATCTCAAGTGTGGTATGTTTGTTTCGTTTTCATTCATCTTAAAGTATTTTCTAATTTACCTTGTAATTTCTTCTTTAACTATTTTTTAATTTCTACATAACTGTGAATTTTCTTATGTAATTTATTTCAAATTATATTTCCTTGCTGTTAGAGAAAACACATCATATGATTTCAATACTCTTTAATTGACTCATAATTAACTTTATGGCCTAGCATATAACCTTTAAAGTCTCCTACTCTTGTTATTAAAATGTTAATTTTTTCTTTCTGAAGTTTCATTTTGTATATTATGATAGGTGCATCTATGTTTATAAAATCTATATCTTCTTGATGGAATGACCCTTTTATAAGCATTATATTTTTTAATAGTTTGAAATGCTGGTTGTTTTATTTTTTAACTAATCAAGCATTTATTGAATGCTTAATATGTGCCATCCACTGTTCAAAACAGAGAAAAATAATGAATAAACATGGAAAAATTGCTGTTTTAATGGAGCCTTCATTCTTGTTGGGAAGGCAGACCTTAAGCATTATGAATAAGGAAATAATATATTGCTATAGAAAAACTACTTAGCAATGTAAGAAGATCATCTCTGCAGGTTGGAGAGGACCAAAATTAATATTGTGTAATCAGACAGAGTAAGCCTTTCTGAGGATATAACAACAGAACTGAGATTTATTGTTAGGATGGGCATTCTGCATTTATTGTTGGAAATATTAGCTCTTATTAAAAAAATGAAGATATAAGAAAAATAACTAAAATTTAAGTTATTAATTTGTGAGTGACTCATAATTAAGGTGCTCTTTTAAGCACATTATAATCATCATTTTATTGAATTTTCACAGTTATATTGAGTGGTACCTACTATTATCCTCATTTTCTATTGAATGAGTTGAGATTTAAGGTATTTTTTACTTGTTCATGGTCACAATATGAAGCAGGAATTAGATAAATTCAACTTTTAAACTCTTATGTGATTCAATTCAATATTAGATTGGTTCCATATATATTAGATTACTTTATTATAGACAAAATCCCTGATATAAGTTTTTTAAATGACTCAGAGGGAATATGTAAAGATAGCATTGAAAGTTTAAGGGTCTATTTAAACTGAATGATTCCAGAGTATTTTTTACATTTTTTGCATAATCATTATTTCTTTAATTTTTTGTTTGTTTCAAAATATTTAAGATAAATCAGTTTTGAAACATAGGCAACCTACATATTTAACATTATTACAGGTAAATGTAATATGTAAAATGTAAAATATCAGGTTAGGTATCATTTCTATTTTAACTTATTTCCAAAAAATGAAATTAAGAAATAGTAAACTTTGAAGTCTGAAGGATAACATAATTTCACATTTATTAATTAGATGTAGATATGGAACAACTCTGCACGATTAGGGAGATTTTTATTTACTTAATCTAACATCCCTGCCTCTTTCAAACCTTCTTTATAGGTATTCTATAGCTTTCTGGCATTAGACTGTAAAAATTTTTTCAAGTACATATTTTATTTAGTTTGCAGCTTCTTAATTTTTTAAGTAGAATACCATGCATAAATTTGTTTACTTCATGAGCAAGTTAATGTATATGTCATTAATTGGGAGGCAAGATAAAGTCTGGGACATAAAATGAAATCACTACTTCTACTCATCACATTAATATTCTTACTAGGTTGAGAAATTTCCATGAAATCTTTCAACTATCGGGAAGATATAAACAGAGAGAAGGACTTCACAAGTTACATATGTAAGGAAATTGGAGACATAAAATGGTAATTAGAACACAATATTAGCAGGACTTCTTTAGGACCTGAAGGAAGAAATCAATCGTCAAAGTATGCCTCTATTTAGAAAACACAGAAAAAAAGAAAGTTGTAGAAATATGGAATTTAGTGGACCATAATTGTTTTTCCAGCTTTATACATCCTTAGATTATATCAAATTCCAATGTCCATTTTAAATATCCCTTGTGTGTGTGTGTCTGTATGTGTGTTTTATCTCAACCATTTACTTGTGGGGAGATATTCTCCCCTTATATATATATTTATTTATTATTCCAAACCAACTCTGCCCTGATATTTTTACCTAGAACTTAGCAAAGATTTTCTTCAGTAAATCTCTCAACTAATGAGTGATTTTACCCAATTCTTTTTGTTCAGAGAAAAATCTATGACTTTTTAATACAACATTTTAGAATTATATGATTCACAGGTTTGGTTATTGGCAGGTTTTCAAATATGCTAATATTGGATCAAATTTTCTCCAATTGCATTTCAAAAAGAAGTTTGATTTCTTCCACTGTGCTTTGTGAGTGTCAGTGCCTTCAGTAAGATGTTGAAGAATGCTTGGACAGTATCTTTATGCTTTCTGAACATTAGTATTAAAAAGAAGAAAACAGCCCCAAAATGGAGTTACACGTTAAGCCTCATGTCACCAAACCAAGACTTAAGAGTAGTTTGGTTCTTTTAGAAATGGAATTTTAGACCAGTCAGTCAGGAATCACCTGGTCAGCACTCATCAGGTAATCTGCCTGAGAGAGCCCTCCCACCACCTAAAGTAAGGTAACCTTGCAATAACCAACTAGAATAACTTCCTTGTTCCTGCTCCCTCCTGCCTATAAAATCTCTTGCCTTGTATAGCTCTTCAGAGGTCCTTTCTATCTGCTAAATTGGATGCTGCTCAATTCATGAATCATTGAATAAAGCCAGTAATACCTTTAAAATTTACTCAGTTGGATTTTTTAAACATGTTTGTTTATTTATGAGGATTTAGTGATGACAGCTTCATGTGTGGAAATGAAGAGTAAAATATATTGTAATACAAAATTCCTAGCACTTATAATTACTATTATTCAAAAAAAAATGTTGGTTGCATCTCTTTCTAACGATTCCCAACACTTTCAGAGTTTATAGCATTTCTATTTTAAATGGGGGAACAGTTTGTCTGGGAGATGGAGAGGGAAGGGGCATCAGGTTAATGCAGCTCAACAGAAACACAGTGATGAAGCACTTCAGTACTCCAGGAGACTGGGAAAAGCTTTTACCCCTATGTGAAATTTCTTGTAAAATTTGGCTGAACGGGGCTTCCCTGGTGGCGCAGTGGTTGAGAGTCCGCCTGCCGATGCAGGGGACACGGGTTCGTGCCCCGGTCCAGGACGATCCCACATGCCGCGGAGTGGCTGGGCCTGTGAGCCATGGCCACTGAGCCTGCGCGTCTGGAGCCTGTGCTCTGCAACGGGAGAGGCCACGGCAGTGAGAGGCCTGCGTACCGGAAAAAAAAAAAAAAAAAAAAAAATTGGCTGAATGTATGTAACTAAGCAATCACAGGCAAGCAATTTACACATTCAAAAAGGGAACAAAATTATCTTATCTCATCACCCAGTTTTTAAAATTATTTGGTATGTTAAGCTTTACACAAATGTTCAGACTTTTAAGCTAATTTATGTCATATATCAACATTTCTCATAAAAGTTTTATAAAATGCTAGCTGAAAACTACTTCAGAACTTTCAGGAAACAAACAAAAATGCCCAGCAGAAAAGCGAACTGTATTTTAAACAAGAGAATATCTCTTTGGTCATTTGTTAGAAGTATAAAATGATAAATTCCTTTTTTCAATGCATACTCATTAAATTACAGCACACTTCTTATTCCCCAAAGAAGCACTAACAATATATAAAATATTGAAATTTTTGCCCCTACTGCTTTCTATGCTAATCTAATGTTTATCTTAGCATGTCATGAATATATATTTGTGGAACTGAACTGAAATCAATTAAATTGAATTGAGGAAAGAATCAGTACACAGTTCCCCAGTGGCAACCACTCCAGAGTATGAAAACTCAGGTACTAACTTTTAAACTATTCTTGGTTTTCAAAGTGTTAGTTGAGAACAGCAGCGATACTTTGTTTTATTTTTCTTTGGAATCCTGAATTTGGAGATCCATTAGTGACAAATGGGATCAGAATCTCTGGCCATCAGCCTTTTAACAAGCTCTCCCAGGTGATAATTTGGCACAGTGAAGTCTGAGAGCCATCCCTTCAATACAGAGAATCAATTTCATAGTGAAATACCATGCTCCACTCCTTGATGTGAAATCCATGATGCAATGTGAAGTCATAATAAAGGTCGAATCACAAATTCACTATATGTTTACGTACGTATATAAGCATATGGCATGTGGATCCACACGGAAACGAAATGCCCTCTTTGAGTCCCTTTTACACTCCACCATTTACTCAGGGGTCCTTCTGCCTCTCCTTCATCCCTGCCGGGATCCTCTGTCATCACCCTTGTCTCGTACCTACCTCCCCATCAGATTCTTCCCTGTAAAGCTGGCTCTGAGAATTTCATTCTCACTCTTCTAAGATGAGGAAGAAAAAAATATATTGATTCTTTCCTTTGACATCCAAATATGATTCTCTCGTTTATATGCTTTATCATTTTTTTTCTACCATTTATTTTTTTAATACTAACACAAGAAATACTGCTGCTAATGCAATGACTGACCAACTTCCCAGCCGGACACTCTCTATTTCAATATTTGGCTTACAGTGAGAGAGAACGCCTCTTCTTAGGATATAAACTTATAATAAAGTAGAACACATATAACTAAATACATGGAGATGCTTCACAACCAAATCAGTTAGTAAAGCTGGCCTTGGACTAGATTCTAAAGACCTGACTTGTTGGATAAAGGACAGTTAGCTAAGACATTTGAATAAGGAGATGAGACGGATGGGACTTCACCTTGGACTTTTGTGATGAAATGTTAGTGACCACCTCTTTAACTACTTAAGTCCCAGGTCTCTAGTTCTACCCTGCCGTCCCACCCGGACCTTCTGTCCCACATCTGCATCCAGCTGCAGGACAGCACTGTGCCAGGGGTCCACCTGATCATCATATTTCCTGTGCTGAAAGCTATTTCTCTCAGGAATGCCAGATTTCTTTTTAGTCAGCTGCCACTTAAGACAGCATCACATTTTTAATACCACATTTGTTTTTATTGTTATTTTTAAATTAGTAGACTTTATTCTTTTTAGCAGTTTTAGGCTTACAGAAAATTTAACAGAAATTAAAAAGAGTTTCCATATTCTCCATCATGCTCCTCCCCTATTACTAACTTCTTGCATTAATGTGGTACATTTGTTACAGTGGGTGAGCCAGCATTATTACAGTATTATTAACTGAAGTTCATAGTTTACGTTGGGGTCACTCTTTGTGTTGTACATTTGTACACAAATGCATAATGTATAATGGGTTACAAATGTATGTGGGTTTTACAAATGTATAGTGTATAATGATCTTGGATGGGTTTTACAAATGTATAATGACATGTATCCATCATTATAATATCATGCAGAAGAGTTTTACTGTTCTAAAAATCCCTTATGTTCCAACTAGTCATCCTTCTCACCCTCTCATCCCCAAGCCCTTGAAAACTACTGATCACTTTACTGTCTCCATAGGTTTACCTTTTCTAGCATAACATAGAGTTGGAATTGTGGACAAAGAATGTCACATGTCATTTCAGTAAACAAAGGATATCCAGTCCATAAAACCAGCAGCCACCTCCAGTGTTGCACCCTGAGGGGATCCAGGATGGAGAAAGCACAGGATACTGGCCCTAGATAATTAAGGTGCACATCAAAGGAATGATTTCAATGAGCCCAGACTCTTGTATCTTCCCATACATAGAAAAGTGCTAAGATCATTAACTTGAGATGTCTGTTTTTGTGATTAGCAGTAATCTTTTGATGTTTGAATACATGTTTGTTTGTTTTTCATCAAAAAATGCATATATTGGGCTTCGTTGGTGGCGCAGTGGTTGAGAATCCGCCTGCCGATGCAGGGGACACAGGTTCGTGCCCCGGTCCGGGAAGATCCCACATGCCGCGGAGCAGCTAGGCCCGTGAGCCACGGCCACTGAGCCTACGCGTCTGGAGCCTGTGCTCCGCAACGGGAAAGGCCACAACAGTGAAAGGCTCGCGTACCGCAAAAAAAACCCAAAAACATAAAAACAAAAAAAACGTATATATATCCTGGCCCCTCTCTTACCTCTTTGGAACAGTCCTTCAGAGCTATCTTAGAGGTTGTATCTCAGGCTTAAGTCCTCAGTAAGTCTGCCAAATAAAACATAGTTTGTGCTTTTTTTTTTTTTTCCAGTCAACAGAATCATACAGCATGCAACATTTTTGGATTGGTATCTTACCCTTAGTCATATGCATTTACCTTTCCTCCATGTCTTTTTTTTTTTCAGATATTAACAGATATTAACAGATATAACAGATTTTTATTCAGATATCACCTTTTCAGATATTAACAGTGCCTTTTACAGAACAGAATTTTTTTGTTTTAAAAAGTCCAACTTGTCAATTTTTTCTTTCATGGATTGTGTTTTTGGTGTTTAATCTAAGTCATTGCCAAACCTAAAGTCACCTAAGAGTCTATATTACTTTCTAAGGATTTTATAGTTTTGCATTTTACATATAAATCTATGATCATTTTGAATTAATTTTGTGAAAGAGGTAAGTTCTGTGCCTAGATACATTTTTTTTTTGGCCTCTGGATGTTCAGTTATTTGAACATTATTTGTTGAAATAACTGTCTTTGCTCCATTGTCTTGTCTTTGCTGCTTATCTAAGATCAGTTGATGATATACGAGTGAGTCTATTCCTGGGCTCTGTATTCTCATCCTGATCTGCTCAATTTTTTCATCACGCTATCTTAACTACTGTAGCTTTAGAAGAAGTCTTGAAGTCAGGTGGTGTCAGTTCTCTGACTCTGTTCTTCTCCTTCAATATTGTGTTGGCTGTTCTGCATCTTCTGCCTCTCCATAGAAATTTTAGAATCATTTTGTTAGTATCCACAAAATAACTTTCGGAAATTTGACTAGTGTTGCATTCAATCTATAAATCAAGTTTGGAAGAATGAATATCTTGACAAAATTCTAAGCATTCTATATTCAGTTTTACTATAAATTTCCAACAATTAAATGTAAATTTTATAAAGTCACAGTTTTTAAAAACTTTTTTTTTCATTTTAAAAGTCAATTTTGATTATAGCTAATATCCCCAATAGATCCTCACACATATAAGATGCTGAATAAATACTTGTGTAATGAATGAATATGACTTTCTAACTTTGGATTCTGGCAATGTGTGTATATATCTCAACTCCCTGTTGAGTGGAACATTTAGTGAGGGCAAGGCTATGCCTTTTGCCAACATGTCTTCTTCATATCCTGCTAATCAGTGTGAGTCAATACATGTTGAGTAAGCAAGTTTAAATAGTATTAAACTCCGTAGTGGCTGTATCAATTTCCTTTCCCACCAGTGCTGCAGGAGGGTGCCCTTTTCTCCACACCCTCTCCAGCATTTATTGTTTGTAGACTTTTTGATGATGGATATTCTGACTGGTGTGAGGTGATGCCTCATTATAGTTTTGATTTGCATTTCTCTAATAATTAGTGATGTTAAGCACCCTTTCATGTGTTTGTTGGCCAGCTGTATGTCTTCTTTGGAGAAATGTCTGTTTAGGTCTTCTGCCCATTTTTTGATTCGTTTAGTTGTTTTTTTGATATTGAGCTTCATGAACTGTCATGCTTCCCAGTGTTCATTGCAGCACTATTTACAAGAGCCAGGACATGCAAGCAACCTAAATGTCCATCAAGAGAGGAATGGATAAAGAAGATGTGGTACATATACACAATGGAATATTACTCAGCCATAAAAAGGAACAAAGTTGTGTCATTTGCAGAGACATGGATGGACCTAGAGACTGTCATACAGAGTGAAGTAAGTCAGAAAGAGAAAAATGAATATCATATGTTAATGCATATATGTGGAATCTAGAAAAATGGTATAGATGATCCTAGTTGCAAAGCAGAAATCTAGACACAGAAATCTAGACACAGTAGAGAACAAATGTATGGATACCAGGGGGGAAAGGGGATGTGTGGTAGGATGAATTGGAAGACTGGGATTGACATATATACAGTACTACACTAATAAGAACTTACTGTATAGCACAGGGAACTCTACTCAGTGCTCTGTGGTGACCTAAATGGGAAGAAAATCCAAAAAAGAGGGGAGATATATATATATATATATATATATATATGTATAGCTGATTCACTTTTCTGTACAGCAGAAACTAACACAACATTGTAAAGCAACTATACTCCAATAAAAATTAACTTAAAAAAGGTAATGAGCTAAAATACCTCTGAAATTAAAAAGAAAACTAGCATTTTAAAATGCCAATAACAGGACTTCCCTGATGATCCAGTGGTCCAATGCAGGGGATGTGGGTTCGATCCCTGGTTGTGGAATAAAGATCTCACATGCCACAGGGCAACTAAGCCCATGTGCTCTGGAGCCTATGCACCACAACTAGAGAGGAGCCTACACACTGCAATGAAGAGCCCATGTGCCACAACCAAGACCCAAAACAGCCAAATAAATTAATTAAATACATGTCAATAACAATATTATATTTGTTAAAACAAAATGACAGTAAACAATAGCATTGTTTCTATAAGAATAATGCAAAGCCAAAATGCATTTATGATATTTTGTACATTATTTGAAGGTTGAATTTTTATATATTCTTAAAATTATCTGATTTTTTGGAAGTTTCCAAGATAGCCTCTCGTTAAGAATGTTCACACCCAAACAATTATTTATCATTTCTTTCCAAGGCTTTGTCATCATCCCCTTCTTTCCTGTAATGGCACGTTTTATTTATTTATTTAAAAACATTTTATTGGAGTATAGTTGGTTTACAATGTTGTGTTAGTTACAATGTTGTGTACAGCAAAGTGTATCAGTTATACATATACACATATCTACTCCTTTAGATTCTTTTCCATATAGGCCATTACAGAGTATTGAGTAGAGTTCCCTGTGCTATACAGTACGTTCTTATTAGTTATCTATTTTAGATATAATAGTGTGCATATGTCAGTTCCAATCTCCCAATTTACCCCTCCCCACCCCCATTCCCCCTGGTAGCCATACGTTTGTTTTCTACATCCATGACTCTCCTTCTGTTTTGTAAGTAAGTTCATTTGTACCTTTTTTTCAATATTCCACATGTAAGCAATATCATAAGATATTTGTTTTTCTGTGTCTGACTTATTTGACTCAGTATGACAATATCTAGGTCTAACCCTAATGGCACCTTTTAAATGAGACAGTGCCTACCTCAGGGAAACCAAAGAGACAAGCATAGTTATTACCTTAATTTGTGAAATGCACTAAAACTACTTTATGCATCTTGCTTAATAGCTTAACTTCCCTCCTGGTAGGATCCCAAGTACTTTATCATCGATTAGATGTTAGGTTTGGGGCATGGAAGCTGGGCACCCATCGCTCTCTTTGCCCTGTGTATTTGCTTTTCTCATTCTCCTGAGGTCTCTCTCAATACTCATGTAAGGGAGTATATTGAGTGGCCCTCTGCCCTATCAGCTGAATTCATTGAAAATGGAAACTGATTTATTCTTCTCAGCAAGGAGGGATCTTTCTGTTGCCATGCATTCTATCATAAACAGAAGGGATATTTGCGGTAAGAACAACTTCTACTGCTTCAAATGGAATTGCTATTACTAGCCTTTCCCTGGCAGGTCTTATTTACATCCCACTAATTTCTCTGCAGTACAAGGCAGAGAAGGAAACTAAGTGTCTTTTGAATCATAATTTGAGCCAGACCTCTATGAAGTTCAAAATCAGGAGCACTTTATTCTGCTGCTTATAGACTGTTGGTGTCACCTTTTCATACCTGTGTTTAAGAAATGTCTCTGAACTTTACTATGTGATCTTTAGTATGGTTTGACTATCCTCCTGCAAACTTCAGTTTCCTCATTTGTAAAATGGCAATGATAATTATTTCACTGTATTTAAACTAAATGAGATAATGTATCAAAAGCATTTCCAAGACTTCTGCTCAATAAATTGCTTACTTATGACTATCATGTTACTTCATGCAGTTTTCACAATAATATATGAAATAATTAGATTTTTACCAATCCCTGTGCTCACCTGGAATTGACACACTTTTTAAGTGATACAATACTGTTCTAAACTCAGTCCCCATTTCTTCCCACACTGTGAATGTGCCACACCCACTCCCATTGTAAAATGACCTGAATCATCTTGATTATTAAACAATTGTCACATTCTTTTCATTAACCTGGGTAACCTCCAGTGAAGTGCTAGGTAAGAACTAAAGATCTCACACACACACACACACACACACACACACAAACACACACACAATCTTTCTACCAGGTTGTATGTTACAGCAAAAGAAGTACAAATCCTAATTTGCCAAGCATATAGACATGTATTTTTTTCCATATTCGGATCCAAAACATAATTTCCTCTTCCAACCTTTTTGGAATCCACCGTACTCTGTCCTAAGTAAACTCCTCCAAATAGCCTTTAGGATGAGTGGTTCAATCTAAGTGGGTACAATGATATTCTGTTGCTGTATCTGCCAGACATTTAGGTGTAAAAGGCAACAGAGATAATCTTTAGGTGAGAAACCAGGACCAAACTGAGTTGAAGATCCAGGTAAATACTCCAGAGGTGTGGGAGGTGTGGGCATATCACCATCACATTCTAGGACCCCTTCACATAAGAGAAAGTAACCCTACCATATTTATGTATTTATAGCCAACCATTTATCTTGAATGCATCTTAAACATCACTCATTTAAACCATGAAAATCTATTCCTATCTATTGTCATGCTAAATATGACGCTTCTGCTGAAGAGCTAGATAGAAATATTTGAAGTGCTTCAGGGATGCAAAGCCTACTTAGAGGCCTTCAGATGTTAATTCTCCATCCCTGGTGTGTATCATCCCGATTATGATAATCCAAGTTTTAGCTAATCAGCCTGGACTTGAAGGTTGAAGTTAATTTACAAACATGTAGATCACACTATCTCCACTTAACTATTTAAAATTATACAGATTTGAAGTTAACTGCAGACAATGAGCAACCCCATGTCTTTAATTACCAACTCCAGGCAAAAGACTCAGATCTAGACTGTCTGTTGTCTCAGATGCTGAATTTGTTTGCACTGCTGCCATGATGAATTACCACAAATTTAATGGCATGAAACACACACCTATCTTGCAGCTCTGGAGGCTGAAAGTCTGATGTGGGTTCCGGGGAACTATAGCCCAGGTGCGGTAGTGATGCATTCTCTCCAGGAGGCTCTGAGGGGACGTGCCTCCAGGCTCGCGCAGGATGCTGCAGAATCCAGCCGCATGCCCTCCTTACCCTTCTAATCTCTCCTGTCGCTACTGTCACGTCTCTGATTTACTTTTCAGCCTTCCTCTTTCACTTTTAAAGGATGTGATTAGATTGAGCCCCCGGGGATAACCCAAGATGATCCCCCCAATTTAAAGTCTATAATCTTAACTCCACCTGCAAAGTTCCCTTTGCCAAGTAAGGTAACATACTGGCAGGTTTCATGGATTAGGGTTTAGACATCTTTGGGGATCCTTATTCTGCCTTCTGATAGAGATGCCTATGTTAAGAGTCACACAGCACCTGAGAGTCCACTAGAAGAACATGCTTGAGGGCTCCATAGACACCTCTATGTAAATATTTCCAGTATTTAAGTTCCCGACTTTAAAACTTGTTCATCCAATTACATGTATGTGTTTAATCCCAAGAAACAGCTTGATCTATTTACTAACATGTGAAATCAGAAGTATCCTAGAGTCCTCTTTCATCTTCATCCAAATTCCGAAGACCTGTTGGTTCCAGCTCATCAAATGTTTCCATTTCTCACTTTGACAATTTCAGGAACATGTTTGTTGTGTGAGGTCAGGGAAAATTATTTGAGCCAGAATTAATCAATCCACACTCCCTCCACCTCATGGAAACATTGCTGTGATTGCATGGGTCCCACTGCATTGTAATAATCCAGTTATCTCTGTCTCTGTAGGAGATAGGAGAACCCTGGAAACCATCCTAGTAGGATTCCTAATATTCATAATTATCCAATTGATCTTTGTTGAATGAATAAATTCTTTAATGCATAAAAATTAGGCCAGGTTATCACAAAATACATACTGAATACCAAGCTTTATTATAGTTCCTCTCTACATTTGGTTAAGCTGAGACTATTGTAACTTATATTATCTTTTTTTATCTCTCCTAAAAAAGTATCTCTAAGTTTATTTGACTGTAATTTTTCTCATTTTTAATTTTGCAAGTATGCTGCATTTTCAGTCTCTTTCTGATTATCTTCCTATTGATGGGAATTCCTTCCAGGTAGATGTGTGGGCATTGGCGGATTGATCACCTGCTGCTTTTCATTGTCACCCTCAATCTGTGGGTAGAAATGGCCCCTCTGATTATCCTTACCTTCCAAAGGGAAAGATAATCCTTCCCTTTCAAAGCTAGATGCCCAATGTACTACCAAACACATTGGCATTTGACCAACATGAAAACCTCTGGGAGATTAAAGTTTACAGGATGAAGGTCAAAGGAAGCAAAGCTATGAAAACAAGACCTACAAAAAGCACTACAATTGGGGATAATAATTCAGATCTCAACACATTTTGATAATATCATATGACTCGGTTACTCTGGTATTTATCCAGAGGTTATTCTGTAGTCTAACAATGATGTTTCTGGCAAAGGTCCCCTTTCTCAGCCTCAGCCCAACCTTTTCTATTTCGTCCCTGTCGCTCTCCCAACACGGCCAATGCCATGGGCACAGCAGTGCTTCAATGCTGTTCCCATGTCTCCTTCAATAAGGAGACAATGTGCTGTCTGTGTTGGAGGCTTCATTTCTCTCGCCTTGATGTCTGGATCGAGCTCCCATAATGTACTTATCTACATGAAATCTTTCTCAACTCAAAGCCTCACTGTAAAAGGCACCTCTTTTGGAAGTGTTGTTTATTTTTCCCAGGTTGAATTAGTCACGCCCAACTGTGCCTCTCAGGATCTGGAACACGTTGTGTGTGAACACAGGGAACACATCCCTACCTTATTATGACTATCGTGATTATTATCTCCCTCAAGAATGGGCTTTATACCTTGAGTGTCTCTGCATCTCAGCTTTGCTATATGGGCTTGGCACGAGGTAAAAGGCACAGAAAATGCTTGCTGAGCGTGTCTGAATCAAATCAGATTGAACTGAAATGAACTGAACTGCGCTGAGGTTTATGGACTTTCCAGGGACCTGTATGCCTCTGAAGACCTTGTTTTTAAACAAGTGAATCTAGATTTAATTGAAACAATTTCATTTAAATCACCATTAATAGTAGCCCTCTCATCTAACATTGACTTTACTTTTAAATGTATTGTAATGATTCTCTTCTGTAGTTACTACCTTGGAAATACTTACCATTTTCCCTCTAGGGTTAGTTTAAAATTGTAAAAAACACAGGAGATACATTGGATTTTAGGGTCAGTTTTTCTCTCCTTTACTGCTTTATATGGAGTGGTACACATGCCAAACGTTATTCAGAGGTTTGGATTGTGTCTAAAGAAGGAGAATCCGGTGTGAAAGACCAAATTTGGGGCTTCCTTGATGGCACAGTGGTTGGGAGTCCGCCTGCCGATGCAGGGGACACGGGTTTGTGACCCGGTCCGGGAAGATCCCACATGCCGTGGAGCAGCTGGGCCCGTGAGCCATGGCCACTGAGCCTGCGCGTCCGGAGCCTGTGCTCCGCAACGGGAGAGGCCACAACAGTGAGAGGCCCGCGTACCGGAAAAAAAAAGACCAAATTTGTCTCCCAGTATTGAAGGTCCAGCACGTATGGGACATGCTTCTTGAAAGTGACAGAAAGGTATCTGGAGTGACCTTTGCTGTGAGCACCCACCTGCTCACTGTTCACCAAAAGGCAGAAACAGCACATTTTGCCACAGTCCTCTGCTTTGGCTTCCAGAATGCTCCCAGGACTCTTCCTCTTGAGGAGGGTTTGCATTCCTCCTCTGACCACCCCATCCTGAAACGTCCTCTCCCGATAGTCCATCTGTTTAAGGCAAGAGTTCTTCTTCAGTCTCCTCATCATAGTGCTAGGAAAAATCTCTTTCATATCTTAGTCATTAATTACATACCTATTAATTTGTTTCTTCCATTATAGCGGAAACTTTCCAAAGGAAGGGATATAATATTACTATCGTGTGGCCATTGCTTATCATGATACCTGTAATATTTTTACATACTAGCTGTGTGAAAACCAGTGAGTGAGTGAAAAGTAATAACGTCTGCTGCAGTGAATTGACCATGACACATAGTTGCTGTATTTGAAATTCCAGATGTTGGCAAAAGTCATCAGAGTGAAAGGGGAGCTACTTAATCAAGTAAATGTTGTTCAATACATTTGCTTTCTACCTTTCTGGGGGTCAGATAACTGACAAAACCATACAGAAACAGGAGAGGCTTATCCTAGATTCAAGAGATGTGGATTGAGAGGAATGGATTTTTGGCCATCTCATTTGCACAATGTTTGTTCTTCTGCGGGAAGCAGGCACCAATTACTAACCCAGTGCATTTTGTAAGCTCTTGTCTCCCAGCAATGGAGAAAATTCACATGTAGGGGAATGCTTATGTTTTAGCCTGAAGGCAGTTTTGCAGATTTGAAGAATGAGCCGGGAAGAAAATCATAAAGAAAAGCATTATGGGGGATGTAAAGGAAAGAAGCACAATTTCAAGGGGATGGTGAGTAAGAGAGTTAAGACCCAAAGACAAACAAAGGTAGAGGCAGCTCATTCCCAGTGCCAGTCACTGGAGAGGACACGTCCAGGGTCAGCATCCACATCGGGGGAACCCCAGGCGCCCCGAGAGAGCCCTGCTGGGATGTCTCATAGGGAGCTTCCCTTTCATACACCAGGGGGTCCTGAAATGCTTGTGACTACTCTTAAGTGACAGAAAAATTTAAAACAAAAAAAACAAACAGTGGCAGGGACAAACCTTATATAGAATACAGGCTGGAGATGGTTGGACATGGTTTCTAAACAAGATCACTTAATTAGGCGGTACTGTCATGTTTGTTTGCGTTGTGTTTGCCACTGGAGTTCAGTATGGTCTGGTCTTTGTTGTCCTTCTGGCTGTGGTCACACAAGGGCCAGATCAGTGTGGGGCAGTGGCAGAGGGCTGCCTTAACTGTGGAGAGATGTCAGAGACTAAAGGCAAGATCCTGCAGCTGGTCAGTGCCTAAATGTTGATTTTTCCATTCCTTGCCACAATGTTATTGAAGGAAATGGCAGTTTGCCTTAAAAAGGGTTTGAATCAGGTTTTTTTTTTTTCTTGATTGGTGGTGCTTAATTTTTTGAAACCACAGATATGTTGTGAATCTGATTAAAATTATGAGCCGCAATAAAATAAATATTCTCATCAACACACATTTCTGCAAAAAAAGATCATGGTATTCACTGATCTCTAAACCTACATATGAACAACAGGTAAGAATCTGCCTTGGAAGGAAGCTGTGGGTGAAAAGGACATGAGAAGTAACCACCTCAAAGACCTGGAAAGGTAAAGACATCTTATTGCTGATTCCAAGCCTGGGAGGCACATTTTGCGAACTGGGGGCTTTAAGTTGGAGACATGGGGACCACCTCGTATGACACAGCTGGTCATTCTCATGTTCTGTCTCTGGTACATTCAAAGTAGCAAGTAGTGGGACTTGAATAAAAGAAGTTTCAAATTCTATGCCATTTTCTATGCAATTCATGTAAAACTAAACCAAAATTGTACACCATGTAAAGGAAAGAGGGGCCGGGGTGGATCTGCTGCCTGGATTTAATCTAAATAAAGAAGATGACATATCTAAAAAATAGGTTTGATATGACATAGTGACAAACTTGCTTAGGAAGAATACAGTTAAAAACATGGATTTTTTTTTCAAACCATAAGCAGTCTCCCCCTTATCCCAGGGTAACCATGAGACAACACCAGATGAGCTCAAACTGGGGACATTTGGCAAAATAGCTGAGCAGTGTGCTTCCAAAGTGTCAAAGTGATGAAAACACTGGAAGACTGTGCAGTTGGAGGAGACAGAACAGACATGAACGCTAAAAGCAACGTGTGTCTTGGGAGGGATCCTGGAGCAGGAAGAAGACTTCAGGGGGAAAACTGTGAGATCTGAATAAAGTCTGTCATTTACGTAATAGTATTTGTTTAATATCTTAGTTTTGATGAATAAATGACCATTGTGTCAGATATTAACACAAAGGGAAACTGGACAAAAGGCATATTTAAACACTCTGTACTTTCTTTGCAACTATTCTGTAAAACCGTAATAGTATTTCAAACTAAAAGTTAAAATAACGGTCTTTAAAACACAGAATAGGGCTTCCCTGGTGGTGCAGTGGTTGAGAGTCCGCCTGCTGATGCAGGGGACACGGGTTCGTGCCCCGGTCCGGAAAGATCCCACATGCCACGGAGCGGCTGGGCCCATGAGCCATGGCTGCTGAGCCTGCGTGTCCGGAGCCTGTGCTCCGCAACGGGAGAGGCCACAACAGTGAGAGGCCCATGTACCGCAAAAACAAAGAAAACACAAAAAAAAACAGAATATTTTTCAAACTCAGTTGTTGTAGAAGAAATTCAAGTTAAAATTACATTGAAATATTTGTCATCTATCAACTGGCAAAAATGCAAAAGTATGACAGCATACAATTAGCCTATGTATAAAATGTGGGTATCATATATTCCTGGTAGGGACGTAAAATTATACATCTCCATTAAGAAGAAATTGGAAATATCTGGAAAAAATGGCATACACATTTACCTCTGAGTTTATCAATCCTATTCTTAGAAATTATAATGAGGCATATGGGGCAGAAATAAGTTTCCATTTCAACTATGTTTATAATAGCAAAAATTGGAAACACATAAAATATCCATAAATACAAAGCCTGTTGTGTGAATAGATCCACACTGTGGTATACTGTGCATCTGTACGAAGGATACTAAGGCCCTCTGATGTGAGTTCATCACTAGAAGATTTTGTTACATTAATGCAGTAGTTAAGAATCTGCCTGTCAATGCAGGGGACATGGGTTCGAGCCCTGGTCTGGGAAGATCCCACAGGCCATGGAGCAATTAAGCCTGTGTGCCACACCTACTGAGCCCATGTGCCACAACTACTGAAGCCTGCATACCTAGAGCCCGTGCTCTGTAACAAGAAAAGCCACCGCAATGAGAAGCCCATGCACTGCAAGGAAGAGTAGCTCCCGCTCGCCGCAACTAGAGAAAGACCGCACGAAGCAATGAAGACCCAATGCAGCCAAAAAAAAAAAAAAAAAAAAGAGTAGAAATTTGTATACAGCGCCACCTTCTGTAACTCCGGAGTCAACAGAGGATGGGGGGAAAAGGGCAGAGAAGAGCATATATTTTCAACTCTGGAAATAAAATATATAAGCTATAAAGTAGTAAGTCAAGTTTTAGAAAGAAAAAGGTAAAATGGACCTGTATGAAAGTGTGACTTTTCTGAAAATATTTTGCTACACAGTGTTGACTTCAAAAGCCTTTAATGTTTACATATCCGAAAAGTAAAATTTTTTAAAAAAGCAAAGAAATCATTAAATATTAGAAACATGCTGAAACTAATAAATTTAACAGTATATTAAAGTGGTGACAATTACAAAGATAAATGACATTTCAAGATAATATTTTGACTATATATCCTTGGTAGAACATAGTCCAGGGCTGCAAGAATTCCAAGCTTCAATTAATAGATTTCTTGGTAATATTAATATCTTATTTAAAACTATTTTATCCACATGGTAAAAAAATTCAAATAATTGATATTGTTAGAAATTATTGTTAGCAATCCATATTTTTAGTGTAAGGGAGAAGAGAAAACACCATAAAAGCAATGCAATTAAGTAAAACCTATATATGTAACATTTGAATTAAAAATATCAATATAGCCTCATGCTTTTTCTTTTAAAATATATACATTCTAGCTCTGTCTACTAAAAAATTATGAGAACCATGACAACCCCATGGAAAAATCATACCTAGTGCCCAGTTGGTGGTCTCTAAATAGCAAAATAAGCTACAAGGATATATTGTACAACACAGGGAATATAGCTAACATCTTATCATAACTTTAAAAGGAATATAATCATTGAAAATTATGAATCACTCTATTTTACACCTGACATATAATATTGTACAGCAACTATACTTTGACAAAAACAACAAAATTCTACAAAGAAATCTTACATTTCAAATAAAACATAATAAAGTACCTGAGAGCCTTGGAGGAATGGCCGACTCCAGGCCTGATGCAGAGCTCTGTGAGATGAGCTGAGATCCCTGTGCCTTGTCACTGGACACTACAGTGGGTTTAAAATACGTCCACAGGATTCTGTGACAATCCTCTTTGATTCCCTCCCTCCAGAGTGTGGCCTGGACTTAGTGGATAATTTAAAGCAGAAGTGTGTGGAGATGTGAATTTGGAGAGGAGGTCATGAAGCCACAGTGCTTTCCTCCTTGCTCACATTCTGTTTTGGATTCTTCATTCTGGGAAAAGGAAGCTGCTGTGTTATGAGAGACCCCACAGAGGGTCCACGTGAGCTGAGGTGAGCTGAGGCCTTCTGCCAAGAGCCAGCACTGAGCTGAGTCCTTGTCCAAGAGTCACGTGAGTGAACTTTCTTGGAGAAAGATCCTCCATGCCCAGTTAAGTCCACTGATGACTTCAGCCCTGGGCCACGACTTGACCACAACCTCATGGAGACTTGAGCCCAAAGCTTCAGTGCTGCTGTCAGATACCCAACCCTCATAAACTGTGTGAGATAGTCAGTGCTTGCTGTTTTAAGATGCTACGTTTTGGGGTATTTTGCTACACAGCAATAGATAACAAATGCAGATATAATTGGAAGCAACTAAGGCACATTCCCTCACTCATAGAAGGAAAGATCAAGCATTTGGTTTACTATTCAGGGATGAATTTTGACTTCTGGGTAGTTGAAGACTTAGTTGATAAAGGAAAGTTTCTTTTTACAGAAGCATTCTACTTAATACATAAGGAAAAAAGGAAAGCATTAGAAAGTCTTATCAGCTTTAAGGTAATAACTGATTTAAGTCATCATTAGAACAGATGGCAACATTAGATTAGATGGAAACATTTTCAATGGCGAGAGGTTGCTCACCAAATGAACCCACTGATTAATCTTAGCACAATATCTACATGCAATGTGGGGTCTATATTTTATTATTGTTCTAAGCAACCAAAAGAGAAAGCCATTTTAGAAAAAATCAGGGAAATCTGAATATAGTATGGGATGATACCAAAGACATTACCTTCATATATGTAGTCACTACTTGTTATGAATCTTTTTCAAATATTATTGCTCAGACATTTTTCCCCCCATGGGCCAGACCTCTACCTGGTTCTTCTCCCAGTTACCAGGAAGGCTGGGCTGGAGACCAAAACTCACTTCTTTGCATTGCTACACATACCAGCCAAGGCCTTACTTTGGGCTCAGTATTTACATATTCCATATATTCTGTATATTCCAGAGTCCTACTAGAACATGGAACAGGGGCTAAATAAAATAAAATAAGACATACAGGTTTTGCTGCTTCATTGTTTCATTCCTCTTAGTAAGCATTGAAACCACGAGTTAACACATGGATAAGAAATGTGTAAGTGAACAACCACAAACCATGGAAACTCAAAGTGGACTAACCAAAAAAGAAAAACTATATGCTGTCTACAAGAGACCCACTTTATATAAAAGGACACAAGTAAGATAAAAGTAATATCTTGGAGGAAGATATATGGTGCTAACAATGATCAACAGAAAGAGAAGAAGCTATATTAATATCAGGCAAAGCAAACTTCGGAACAAAAAATAACCATGGGTAAAGAAGTACATTACATAATGATAGAGACAGTCTTCTAAGAAGACCTAACAATCTTAACAAAAGAACAGAACAATACATGAGGCGAAACTGATAGAGCTGAAGGGAGAAATGGACAAATTCACTATGAAAGTTGGAGATTTAACAGCCCTATTTCAATAAGTGATACTGCAACCCGGCAGAGTATCAGTGGGTATACAAGCGACCTGAACAGCACTGTCAGGCAACATGATGGGATTGACATTTATAGAATACTTCAGGAAAGAGCAGAATACACATTCTTTTCAAGCCCACACAAAGCATTCATCAAGATAGACCATATCCTGGGACATAAAACACATCTTAACACATTTTAAAATATAGGAACCTTACAAAGTATGTTCTTGGACCATAATGGAATTAAACTAAAAATCAGTAACAGAAAATAGCTGCAAAATCCCCAAATAGTTGGAAATTAAACAATGCACTTCTAAATAAGTAATGGGTCCCAATAAAGTCACATGGGAAAGTAAAACAAATTTTCAACTAAATTAAAGTGAAAACACAACTTATCAAAATTTGTGAATACAGCAGAAGCTGTGCATAGAGGGAAGTTTGTAACATTAATGCATTTTTGGAAAAGAAGAGACATCTAAAATTATAGTCTAACCTCCCAGGAAAATAAATAAAGGAGGGCAAATTAAGCTTGAAAGCAAGCAGAAGAGATTAAATAATAAAGATTACAGTGGAAAGTAATGGAACTGATAAACAAGTTCAGGGCTTAGGATCGAAGGTCAATATACAAAAGTCAATTGTTTTTCTGTAAAACAGAAGTGAATAATTCGAATTTAAAATTAAACAGAACACAATATAATTTATAATAGTATACAAAATGACAAGCAGAAATTTAACAAAATATGTGCAGGATTTGTTTGCATAAAAATGGAAGACAAGATGAAAGGAGTCAAAAAAGATCTACATAAACAGTGAGATTTCATATGTATGGATTAGAAGACTCAGTGCTGTTGAGCTATCAAGTCCTCCCACCTTGATTCATAACTTCCATGAAACCCCAGTCAAAAGCCCAGCAAGTTATTTTGTAGATATCAGAAAAGTTATTTTAAATTTCTGTGATAAGGCAAAGGACCTAGAATAGCCAAAAAATAGTGAAGAACAACAATGTTGCAGGACTCACCATCCATTGCAAGGTTTGCCATAAAGCTACAGAAATTAAGACCATGTGGTATTGGTGAAAGAATAGACAAATCAATAAATGGAACAGAAGAGAGAGTCCAGAAATAGACCCACAGTAAAGTCAACAGATTTTTAACAAAAGTACAACCTGATTCAGTGAACAAAAGACAATCTTTGCTGGAAAATTTGAACATCCATATGCCAACAAATGAACACAGAATTAGACTTTTCACCTTACACAAAAATTAACTAACTATGGATCATAAGCATAAAAATAAATGCAAAACTGTAACACTATAGAAAACACTGGGAAAAAATTATGTGATCTAGGGTTTAGAAATGAGTTTTTAGATATAACACCAAAAACATGATCAATAAGAGAAATAATCGCCAAGTTTAACTTAATTGAAATCAAAAACATTTTCTTTGTGAAAACACTGTTTTGAGAATGCAAAGACAAGATGGAGACTAGGAAAAAGTATTTGTAAACCAAATAATCTGATAAAGTACTTGTATCCCAAATATACACGTAACTCTTAAAACTCAACATAAAGAGAACAAGCAAAATTTTTTTTGAAAAAAAAAATCACAGACACATCAGAAAAGAAGATATACAGATGGCAAAAAGCATATAAATAGTTTCTCAAAATTATTTGTCATTAAGGAATTTGAAATTAACACAATAGTGAGACAGCACTATATACCTATTACAATGGCTAAAATCTGTAAAACTGTTGCTATCAATTTTCTGTGAGGACGCAGACCAACAGAAACTCCTATTTATTGCTGGTGGAAATGTAAAATGAACAAGCACTTCTGAAAATAGTTTATCAGTTCTTACAAAGCTAAACAGAGTCTTACAATGAAGTCCAGGAATCATACTCCTAGGTATCTATTCAACAGTTTGAAAGATTATGTTCATACAAAATCCTGCACGTAAATATTCCATTCATAATCCCACCAAGCTATACGAAATCAAAATGCCTTTCAATAGGCATGAGGATAAACAAAACATGGTAATCCCAAAATTGAATACTAAACAGCTGTAGACAGGACTGATCTATCAACCCACGTAAAATCATGGATGAATATTAAAAGCTTATTGTTGAGTGAAAGAAGCCAGTCTGAAAAGAAGCCAGTCTGAAAAGGCTACACACTATATGATCCCAAATCATATAGTATCAAAATATAGTCAGTGAAAAGATCAGTAAATTAACTCTACTATGATTTTTTTAAATGGTTTAAAAAAATAAGATAAAATTCTTAAAAAAAAATCAATGGTTGCCACTGGACAACAGATAAAGCACATGGGATATTTTATTGGAATGAAATGATTCTGTATTTTACTGGTGGACACATGAAACTATATATTTATCAAAACTCTTAGAAATTAACAACAGGAATGATAAAACTCATCTCATATATATATATATTCCAGCCTCCATTAGCTGAATTCCAGCTTTCGTCACACATTTGATCTTCGTTGGCCCTTACAACCATTCCATGAGATGAGTGTAATTATTCCCATATATAAAACATTTAAGAGATCAGGAGATCCAGGAGGTAAAGCAGAATTTGAAAAATAATATCACTGCATCACAGATGTATGAAATAACATTGGAGGTAAGGGAGAGGTGTTGACCTAGGTAACCATGGAAATGAGTGGAGTCTGAATACCAAACACAACAAAGAACTGCACAAAAGCACTATTAGCTAGTTGATAAGAATGTTTGTGACAGGAGTCTGGGTTAGCAATTCTGATACTTTTATCGATGTGTAATGGAGTTAAACAGTTATGTAAATAGATAGCAGATGGTTGGGGCCAGGTTGCTCACTGTTGAAGCGGGAGCTACAGATCAGCAAGGGGAGGAGGCCAGAATGAGCCATGTGGTGGTGGATTGATTTGGAGTCATTTGTATAAACTCGTGTTTAGCTTAATATGGATACAGCTGGTTACATACGAAAATATTTAAAGATCTGTGTCAGTTGCACTGTCAGCTGAAAAAGACTAGAATCAACTAGATCCCAGTAGCAAGGAGCAACACAGCACCCAGGTCTTGGATTCTAATACCACTGTCCAATAGAAGGAAGCAGGGCTCCTGGGAGAAATGCTGATTCTACAACTGGGGCAGGAAACATAGGAGACAAGCCTGGAGCATCCTGTATTGCCTTAGGATAAAGAAGTGTTCAAAAAAAAAAAGATCATGGAAATATATTGCAGAGACACAGAAAACAACTGAAAGCTCCTAGTAGCAAAAGCTGGACACTTATAACACAAAGTGTAAAGTAAGTATCGATGGGTCCACATTCATATAACTCAGTCACTGAGTGCATAAATAGTGAGAGAGAATAGACACATCTCCCATGCAGAAGAATTCCGAATAATTGATGTAGGTGTTTCACCCTCAACACTTCACTCTTTAGGTGTGAGCTGCACATTGTGACTTTCTTCCAAAGGTTACAAAATGAGAAAGGGGGAAACTGTACAGTGGAGAAATATGAGCAATGCCATCTCAGCCAGGAGGTCAAGGTTACCAGGTTACCATCCACTTTGCTAATTCATGCTGCTAGCATGTCCTCTTGACAAGATGTGGTGAGAATGACAGTTTACCTCCACTGTCTTCTGGTAAAACCAGTAACTCTAATCTAATCATGAGAAACATATCAAACAAATCCATTTGAGAGACAGTCTACAGCACACCTGAGCAATACTCCTCAAACTGTCATGGTTGTCAAAAATAAGAAGCTTCTGAGAAATTGCCCAAGAGGAGGCTAGGAAGACATAGAGAGTAAATGCAATATGGCATCCTGGATGAGATCTTGGGACATTTAAAGGATATTGGGTAAAAACTAAGGAGATCTGGATAAAGTATTGGCTTTAGCTAATAATATTAATGTTGGTTCATTAATTGTGACAAATGTGGATAATAATATAAGATGTCAATACTGAGGGACACGAGGTGTAGTTATATGGGAACGCTTTTGCTATCTTCTCAACTTTTCTATAAACCTAAAACATTTAAAACTACATTTATTACAAAATCAATGAAGGAAATCACAAAATAAAATATTGATAGATTTGACTGAATAATACTGGAATCATGGGGGCATAGAATACGTAATAAATGGAATTAAAATATACATAACTGAGGAAAAATACATTGACAAATATGGTACCATTTTGTCATAAAATTATCAAAGTTATTTTTAAATTATTATGAGATTATAGAGCTATTACACGAATTGAGACAAAGTTTCTGAAAATAAATATAAAAATATTAAATATTATATTATATTTAAATATCTATATAAATATAATATATATATAAATATTTATATAAATAATATTATATTTAAATATTAAATATTAAATTATAAATATAATATTAATATAAATTAAAATTTTCATCATATTCATATAGTTGCCTAAGCAATTTTATATTAAAGTGTCTGACTAAAGTTTTTGACATACTATGATTGTTACATAATAAAAGATGCTCGTTGGGTCTTCCCTGATGGCACAGTGGTTAAGAATCTGCCTGCCAATGCTGGGTACACGGGTTTGAGCTCTGGTCTGGGAAGATCCCACATGCCGTGGAGTAACTAAGCCCGTGTGCCACACTATTGAGCTTGTGTTCTAGAGCCCACGAGCCATAACTACTGAATCCCATGTGCTTAGAGCCCATGCTCCAAGAGGAGCAACAAGAGGAGACACCACAATGAGAAGCCCACGCAACACAATGAAGAGTAGCCCCTGCTCGCCACAACTGGAGAAAGACCACTCACAGCAATGAACACCCAATGCAGCCAAAAATAAATAAATAAACAAATAAAGATGTTTGTTGAAGCATTACTTTTTTTTTTTTTTGCGGTACACGGGTCTCTCACTGTTGTGACCTCTTCCATTGCGGAGCACAGGCTCTGGATGTGCAGGCTCAGTGGCCATGACTCACGGTCACAGCCACTCCATGACATGTGGGATCTTCCCGGACCGGGGCACGAAACCATGTCCCCTGCATTGGCAGGCGGACTCTCAACCACTGCGCCACCAGGGAAGCCTGAAGCATTACTTTTAATGATGAAATCTTGGGACACCATCTAAAAATAAGAAATCTTTTAGGAAATTTTACTAAATCTATGTGATACTCTATTTTACTCATTAAATAGCCTACACACATTTCTGCATAACAAAGGAAAATGTTCAAAGTCCAAAATGGTTATAATCAAATCTCAAGATATGTAAATGATCCCAAATATGTAAAAAAGAATGAAATAGGGCTTCCCTGGTGGCGCAGTGGTTGAGAGCCCGCCTGCCGATGCAGGGGACATGGGTTCGTGCCCCGATCTGGGAAGATCCCACCTGCCGCGGAGCGGCTGGGCCCGTGAGCCATGGCCGCTGAGCCTGCACGTCCGGAGCCTGTGCTGTGCAATGGGAGAGGCCACAACAGTGAGAGGCCCGCGTACCGCAAAAAAAAAAAAAAAAAAAAAAATGAAATATTTATTATTTTAGCATGGGTTCTCTTAGGAGGTTTGAATTTTGAGTGATGAATATTTTCTTATTTATAATTTGTTGATTTGCCACTAGTTATCATGTACTATTTTGTAACGGGAAAAAATGTACTGAAAATAAATAATCTCTACTCACTGAGTTGAAATATAGCCATAGGCCAGCCTCTATGAATAATAGATTTTGTCGAAATTTTCAACAGAATCTTTTTTCCTAAAATGACTTATTTTTCTCCTGAAAGATCAGATGTCCTGCCAGATGCAGAATGAATGGTGAATTGCAAAAGCCCCACCCCGGGTCCACCAAATCAGAGCTCTGAAGGAAGGAAGGATTTCTCCTGGCGTCTCTCTGCTCCCCCACGAGTGTCTCATTATCTTTTTTAACCAGAGCTCTCCTGAGCCCCAAGTGGGTTCATTCTCAAACCTACAAACTCTAGAATCAACCCTGCATCTAGGACAGAATTTTAAAGTAAGTTTAAAAAAATAGTAAAGACAATATTGGTGATACCATGAAATTGGAAAGGTCCCCAAGATTAGAAAGGATGGTGACCTTTGACCTGGGCCTTCAAGGGAAAATACAGTTGGGATGTTAGTTGGGGGAAATGAGTGTGAAGGATGAGGTTGTTTCATTTTTTAGCATATACACATCTTGGGTGCCCATTTATTCAAAGACAAATTATTCAGAACATCCTGCATCCAAGACTTTCTGCTGGCATTGGGAGTTATAACAATACCCAAGTCAGACCATGTTCACCTGCCCTTAGAGGACCTGACTCAAATGTATAAGATAGACCAAAAAATGTATAGTGATAAATAGAAAAATGTCAAGATGGAATAAATTGTAAAAGGTTATAATATGTTACAAATTCAAAGTAAAGAGCTAGAGGAAACAGAGGATTTGAAAATAAAGGAAAAAGTAATAATTGAGGGAACAGTTCACCAGAGTAGGTTTGGGAAGTAGCAGGCTAGTTGATGTTTAGCTGTCTCTCTGAGAGGGAGAAAATCTCTGATTTGTAGCATTTGTCAATTTCCATGGTATAAATATCCCATGACACCTCAAAGCATAGATCATTGTAAAATGCACAAAATAACTTGGAGGTGATGAATGAAGAGAGTTTATTATTATTGTTTTTAATTGATCTAATTATCAGTTTATATAACTGAATTTTTAAGGATGACTGTGTTTACAGCTGGATGATAAAACTTTTAAAAATGTAGTAATCAGCTCTCCTGAGGTGGTACAAACCAACTCCGACACAACACCGAGACGTAATGCATATGTGTCAATTGCATTGCCTACTTTGGAATAACTAGACCTCAGTATACTAAATAAATAAATAAATAAAATAACAATAAAAAGAAGAGGGCTCTGGAGAAGATAGAATAGGAAATTTGGCTAGGGTCAAGTTGAACATCTTGAATATCAGTCGCAGGAGGATGGGACCAGTTCTGCAGCTCCTGGGGAGCCACTGCAGGTGTGTGTGTGTGTACATCTGTGCTTTAAGCAACAGTGACATAGATGCTAAAATTATGGGTTAACATTTACAGTGAATTGGAATAGGGCAACTTTGGAGGAAGGGAGATCAACTAGGAACCTTCATCGCTCTTCAGAGAAGAAGACGCAGAGCAGAAACGAGGATGGCCAGCAGTCGCAGGCCATGAGAATCATTGCTCTGTGCTCTGCAGTCAACCCTGGGCATTGACAATCGTTTAAGTAAAACACTTAAATAAAAGTGCAATTCTCCAAGTGCAAAAGCCACCAGAGCTGAAGAGAAAAGGTGAAACTAGGGCTATAGGGAATCTACACAGTAAAATAAAACATTCCTGGGCTAGTATGCTGTTCCTTTTATTTTCATATTCCTTTTAGGATACGTTTAATCTGTTCATCTCAATGCTGTTGGTGAGTTAGCATTAAAAAGGGGGGAGGTGCCGTTTAAACTTCACTATGTCTAGCAACTCATCAGGGTAATTTTTAATATGGTTTCTAACTCCAGGATTCATAGGAAGGGAGGAAAGATGTGTAACTTTATTAAAAGACTCTTTTATAACTTTACAAAAGTAAGGACTAGCTCCATTTTTCTATGCAGCTTTGCTAATGAATGAATGTTCTCTCTCCAGAAGTCAGAATAGAGTCACCAATTTTCAGCCTCAGGGTTTGAACTGTAATTAAAATGCAAATGCATTAGCTTAATATAATAGCTGGAAGAAATCTGAAAGATCAATCTCATTGAACCATTTTATTTCATAGATGAAAAATCTGAGACAGAGTGGTTGGTGACATTCAGCTGATGAATGGAGACAGCACGGCACAGACAGAGGCCTGTGAGGAGGAACCCAGAGGTCCCTGCGCTCAGCTAGGACAGGCAGGCTGGGCAGAACCTGTCCCTCAGTGTACATCCAAGTGGGTGTCAGGGGGCCGCCAGGTGCCAGGATCCCAAGTAAGGCCTGTCCACTAGCACAGCCGATGTCATAGTTGCTATTATGATTGATGCTATCGTTGTCTTGAAAAGAAATATCTTTGAAAACATGCTTTTGTTAATATTTCTGAACTGAATATAAACTTTACCCAGAAAGACCTCATACAATGTTATGGACTAAATGGCTATCAACGTTTGCGATTCATTTCATCATTCTGGACCCCAGTTACCTATAAAATGAGGAAAATAGTAGCCTTCGTGGGGTTAATCTGACGATTATACTGGATCATATACATAAACTGCAGGCCGCCGTGCCTGACATAGCTACTCACCACGTGCACTTGGAAATTGAACAGAGGATGCCAAATTGTGTGGCTTCCCAATGACAGCTAAGGGTTGATGGTGCTTACCTGTAATCAGAACTGCAGACTCAGCAAAGCTCAGGGTTGTTTGAGAACTTAAGAAACATCAGATCCCAGCCCCCCAATTTTATAAATGAAAATTACTATTTTCTGGGAGTCGTTAAGTGACTCACCTAAGGACCCTCAGTGAGGGCAGCCCTCACGGGGCCATCCCCAAGGGGCCAGGAGAAGTGCCTTCTCAGGCACACTCGGGGCCCTTCCAGAAACTCATCCTCACAGCAGATTATCTGGGGTATGGGCGCCTAGCTCTCTTTAATAGAGACTCGTGTTAATATCAGACTGAGAACAATTGAGAACTTTCTAGAGTCACTGCATGACCTGACACCTGTGTACTCAGTTTCATTTGGTCATGACTCAGTGTTTAATCTGACAATTTCCCCCACTTTATCCCCTGTTTTACTCCTCAGGTTTGAGCCTGTACCATCTCATTTTGTTCACCTCTGTCTCTAGTCATTTACAGTGTACTGAAACTCACCCCTGATAACCTGGGATTTTTTTTAACTCTTTGAAGATAGGTTCAATTGTATCCTCCATGCCTTAAGCCAAATAAGGGAATTATTGTATATTTGGAATTTAATTAAATTTTATAAACCTTCTTGAGCATCTGTGAATGCCAGGCACGAGGTCTGCTGCTAGAGATATATTGGTAGTAAGAAGTGCTCTTTTCACCAAGAATATTCACTCCAATGGGGAGAGGGTGGAACAGAAAGCAAACAAGCATGACAGCTCAGTCATTTCTAGGAAGGCACACAAAATGCATAGAAAACACAGAGCACTTAACGATGAGAGAACATGATTTATTAAGGGACCTGAAGTCCATCTGAGGAAGCGAAGGCTGTGAATCATGAAAATATTCTTGTCTTGTTTTTTCGTTTGTTTTTGGTTTTAGTCATGCTTAACTGCTTAGCTAAGTTTGGCTTAATCCAAAAGCAATAGGAAATATTGAACGTTTTTGATAAGGAAAGTGGCATGATTGAATGGTTACATAGAACACTATGGAATTCAGGTCTGAGAGCAGATTCTAGAAATTGGAGGATCAATCATGGACCTATGAGAACAGTTCCAGGGAGAAATGACAAAGGTCTATTCAACAGGGAGACATAAAGTAAGTCAGCCAATAAATATCATTGTGCAATTCCAAGTTAAAATGTAACATTAACTAATATGCCTCATTTTCATAAAATTATCATTTATCAAGGGGTTGGAGATATTGTAATTCCTCTGATTTCTAATATTTTTCTCTCCACTATTAGGAGCCTAGTGGTAAGTTCACTTTCGCAGGGCACACAGCCTCACCAAGGACAGGAGTCTACCTTGATCCATGATGTTAAATGTCCAGCCAACCATAAGATGACAAGAGGCAGTGTGCACTTCGATGAGGTTAAAAGGACAGAATTTACCAGGACAGCCCTCTGGGTGAGAGAAATCCTCAGAATTCACATTCAAAAGATCCAAATGTGCGACAGCCATAGAGTTCAGCCTTCCTAAACAGTTGCATCATCTTCAAATTAGGGTTCAGCCAAATGCTCTATCTAGTTTTTGAGATTGCTAATAAAAAGCCATAAAGATGTAAGTAACTTGCAAACAATGCATCCTGTAAATTCAGTAAATGCTACACAATACCTAAAAGTGGGCAGTACTGATAGGCCTTCTAGAATCACTACCTTCTTCAGGAAAGACACTGGTGAGTTCCCAGGTTTTTTCCTTACTGAATTTTTTCTCTGTACCGCCTTCAATGTTCACTCTGCTGGCTAGTTTTTCTTCTCACCTGCTGATTTTGTTCTCAGAGAGTGATGTGTGTGAAAAACAACTTGGCATTTTTCCCCTTGGGAAGAGTCTGGCACACAAGCAAGTAGAACTTTCTGTTTCAATTCCTAATACGTATTTGAAGAAATGGTGGAGAAAGTTAAAAAAAAAAAGTAACAGAAAAACTTTTTCCAGCAAAGACAAGATAGATCCTGCTGTAATTGAAAAGTGCTGGACTGAGGGTCATGTGTATGGACTCAGCCAGGATCTCAGGAAAATTTCCATGCAAAGCCTGCCAGGAGCTCTGTTTATTCTGTGGACAGGACAGGGTCAAGGGGAGGCCTGGAGCCAAGAGACAGGGTCGGCTGTGGGAGGTCACTGAGCTTCCAGGGGACCTGTTAAGTCATAGAAGACCCAGTGTGTGTGTGGGCGGGGAGAGGGGGAGCGAGAGAAAGGGGAGGGGGGAGGGGGAGAGAAGTAGAGAGGGGGAGAAAGAACGGGAGAGAGGGGGAGGGTGGGAAAGGGGGAGAGGGGGAGAGAGAGGAGGTGGAACAGATTCAGTAGAGGAGAAATACGTGGACAGGGAATTAATATTCCAAACACTCAGGCTGGGGCTTTCTATTGTGGTTCTCTCACAGAAGGTAAATGCAGGTACCTGTTCCATCCTTGGGTCACACTGACATAATGCAGAAGAGGCTACAAATGCTGTGGAATTCAAGCCACTTAAGCACAAGCATGGTCTTCTGGTCACCAGATGTTTTGAAAGCACAATTTAGAATCAGGCACAAGCCAGGTGGTGGAGCTGTGAAGTAAATACAGTTAGGGTCAACTTTGTGGGTCTTCATTTCTTTGGTGGACAATCGTTGCTTCCTTCTACTCAATCCGATTCTTCACAACTCCACATAACCCAAGATGTACTACCTCATTTTAAATGTGTTAGTGGCTTTCGTCCATCTGAACAAAAATAAAAATTCCTTTCCTTGATCCTCAAGGTCCTCTATGTCTGGCGTATGCCTGGGAGTGAAACGGCCACCAACCCCATACCTATGCATGAACTGTTAATCAAGTTGGTCAAAGCATCTCCATCTCCGCCGGGGAGGTGAGGCTGTAGCTGGTCTTGCTGGTGGATTCAGATTTTGAGTGGAAAGATCAGAAATGACAATCCCAAAGGCTCAACCTGAAAAGACCTGAAAAGCCTGGTCTTGTTCAGTGGATGGCCAGGAGATCAATCCCCCTGAAGGGGAGAGGGAAGTTGAGGAGAGATAATTCTAGAGAGTAACAGTGCTTTTGGAAAGTTGGATTTAGCTATCGAGTTTGGGCTCATTTTTGTACAAAATAAATGTACTTGGAGAGAGTGGGCTGTACAATGGTGAAGGTTAATCAGGGAGCAGTAGGAAGGATAGATGAAAGAGAAAGCTAATGAAAACAGAGATATTTGGGGAGCTTATTTAAAATATAACAAGAAGTGTAGAGTAATGGAGATATATTATTTGCATTTAAAAGACCAAATTATTTGCATTTAAAAGACCTTGGTTCAAGTCTCATCCATGTGGCTTGGCAAGTAACTTAATTAAATATACAATGGAAACATTTTCCTCCCAGATTTATAAAAGTATTTTGGAAATGTGTGAACATGTTTTATAAAATGTCAAGAATTGTTAATAAGGAAGTGGTGATATTCTTTCATTCAATGGAACAAACTAGTAGGCTCTTGAAACTGTTTTTTTTAGATTTTCCAATATTTCTTTAAAGGACTGAACTCCTATCACTTTTTCCAGCATTTTCCATAAGCAAAGGCTGCTTCTGTGTGCCTTCATGATCTGTGTTTATTCATTGTCCCTGCTGGTGTTTAAATATTCTTACCCCCTATATGACAAACCTGCTTTTCATCTTTTGAACACACAGTTATGATGCTGAGTTAAGATGATTTCCTGTGTACAGAGTGTTTATTAAGAAATCCCAAGTATCTCAACATTTTCAGCACAGACCAAATATCCTTGTTTTGGCTTAATGAAATTAGTCCAGCATGCTCTACTTCCTGGAGTTATCAGGTTATCTGTAAAGCAGCTCCCTTACAGATTTCGATGAGTCCTGACCATGAATTCCCTAAGAGACTGCAGGGAAATACTTCTACATTATTGCCTGAAGCTAATTTATTCATTACATTAAGTAAGGTCCACTTGGTCATCCATCCACTCTCCATGGACCTCTCCATCCTCTTCCTTCAGAATCAGACTTTGGACTCCTTGCTAGCTGATGACCATTCAAGTCCTTGACTTTGGTGCATGGGTATGGATCAACTTTAGCTCTTCTTGCTCTCCTACCACTCTCCCAGCCAATAACTCACCAACATTATGTTGTTTCTTTCTTCAAAACCATTCCAAAAAGTTCTTTTCCATTCATGTCACCATCTGAGTTCTGCAGATATTTATAATTTATTGAAGAGAATAATGATTCGTCCTAGTATATATCATCACTGCCTTCAAGTGTTGACAAGCACTTTGGCATTTGATCTTCACGACCACTCTGAGGTTGAGAATATGTTATCATTAAACCTATTTCACAGATAAGGGATTATGAAATCGAGACCCAGAAATTTAAGAAACTTGCTGATAGTTCAGAATCTCTGGCTTCAGAAAAGGTGTCTTTCCACAAACCACTAGAAAAAAAAATGAACTTATATGCTCTTTTTTGTTTTACTTTTCAGCTCGAATTTTATTGTAATATAATGGATTTTATTTAATTTTTAATTGGAGAATACAAGGATCAAAGTCAATGTCATACTACATCTCAGTAGATCTCTTGTTTCAGAATCACTCAGATTTGCCAATGCTGGAGACCTCGGACATCTCCTGGCTCAGTCTTCTGACCACTGAAGGAATGCTGTCTGCAAAGAGGGAAAAGTCCATTCCTCCCTCCTCTGTTTGAATGTCCCTAGCTTGGAGAAAACGATTAATCCCTTTACAGTGGGACTCATCCAATGTAGAATGGCCCTGTTTCCTTGTGCTTCGTTTCTCAGGTGTGACAAAGAACACATGTACCTTTTCTGTTACATGACAGTATTTTGAAGTCATGTAACAGAAATAGAAAAGTGATTTCCTAACAAATATTCCTTGGTTAGATGGCTTACTATAACCAGTTGACAAGTTCAACATTCAAAAAGAATGAATTGTGGGCATCCTGAGGTTGACTGAAGCTATGATTTCCAGGTAAGCTCTTGAGTTTCTCATCAGGCAGCACCAAGAAAAGGCTTTTCAAAAGAAAAATGTATTCTATGGATGAAGGACTTCCATACTTACTGAATTAAGATGATTATTACAATATTGTATGGTTTCTTAATAACTTAGTGTTAAAGGATTGCACTATTGAAGAAAATGGGTGCTTCTTAGACACTAGGGGTGTATTTCCCACCCACAGTTTTCATTTTTAAAAGCATATGGACCTCACAAGCCCTCACTGAGAAGAGGCAGTGAACTTGTCAGGAAGTTAGAGTCTGTGAAAAATCTTATTATCACACTCAGGCTGATACAGAGACCTGGGAAGATGACTCAGCTTTGCCACAGTCTTACAGAGTTAAATTCAGGGCTTTGCTGTATACAGTATACCATGTAGTTGTCTTCCTTTTATCTAGGAAACATCACTAATTCTATTGTTACTCCCAGTTTCGTAACACAAATGGTGCTGTTACTAGTGGATGTTGTATCACACGTTATACATGAATGGGGACACACAGGTACATGTAGGTAATGTCCAGAAAACTATTCTAAATAGCTCTCCCAGAGACATACTACATCAATCCGATCCTAAAGATACATAAGGGTGATTAAAGACATCAGCAACCAAGTAAAGCTGATGTAACTGACCACATGCTCCCTGGCCTTGTATCACCCCAACATTCACAGTGAGGAGTGGTCCAAGCCCACGTAGGGCTCAGCCTGCACCCAGGCCCTGAGATCATTTTCCATACCACTTTATTAAGGAAATGGATGTGACTCACTTTTTTTTTTCTTCACATGGACAATAAATTATGTATATTATTACATATCACAATTAAGTTTAAAAAAAGAGCATCCATCATTTACTTAGCAAATATTGTGCTTCAGGTATTGAATTAGGTAATGTGAATTTATTTTTTTGTTTATTTAACAATCACAACAGTCCTATGCTATCCATATGCTTTTACATATGGCATGGATATAGAGTTGAAATCACAAATTTATTGATAAAACACAAACTTGTTTCCTTTAACTCATTTAGACACTAACTATAAACCCTCACCTTGATAGTTTGGTGACAAAGTCAATTTTAAATACTGTTGATATCATTTTTCTTCCCTAGGGTCACATAATAACACCTATAGCTTAGGTAATATTATACGAGGAAGGTAGAGGGAAAATACATGTTTTTCAGGACATCATGGTCATCTTACTGTGTAAAAGATACTGAAGAAGTATGAAGGAATTGGTCCTTACAGAAGTATGGGTAAGGCTAAGGAAGCAAGCAAGAGATGGAGAGGCACTCAGAGGTCATCAAGAGAGGGGAGAACCAAGCATCCTGCGGGCCTATCTCTTCCTGGAGGTAAGCCAAGGAAATATGATCCAAGTCTCCAAATTCACTGAACAAAAGAAATTTTGCCTCTCCTAGGCTTATGAAAACATCACCATCACCAGTAAAAACACATACACAAAATCAAAATACCAAATTCCCTCTCATTTCATCCAGGTTCAATGAACATAAATTCTTTAATTGGAATCTTTAAAAAACAAATGAGGTACAGTCTATTTCTCTGGACTCCATTTCTTCTTTAGGTCCTGCTGCTCAAATGTCCCCTAGTGCAGTAAGCAAGAGGACCTCAGCTGAAGGGAAAGCAAAGTACAGGTAGAAGGAATACAGAGTGATATATTGTTATCCATGAGGCACATGCAGAATTGTGAATTTTATGAAAGATATTAAGAAGAAAAGAAAGTTGTGTGTCATTAATTGCAGAAGAATTCATTAAGGTCATACTGGGTGATTGATCCTCAGAATATATTATTATTATTATTATTATTTTAACATCCTTATTGGAGTATAATTGCTTTACAATGGTGTGTTAGTTTCTGCTGTATAACAAAGTGAATCGGCTATACATACATCCCCATAACCCCTCCTTCTGGCGTCTCCCTCTCACCCTTCTTATCCCACATCTCTAGGTGGTCACAAAGCACCGAGCTGATCTCCCTGTGCAATGGGGCTGTTTCCTGCCAGCTATCTATTTTACATTTGGTAGTGTATATATGTCCATGCCACTCTCTCACTTTGTCCCAGCTTACAATTCCCATCCCCGTGTCTCAAGTCCATTCTCTACATCTGGGTCTTTATTCCTGTCCTGTCCCTAGGTTCTTCAGAAACTTTTTTTTTTTTTTAGATTCCATATATGTGTGTTAGTATATGGTATTTGTTTTTCTCTTGCTGACTTACCTCACTCTGAATGACAGACTCTAAGTCCATCCACCTCATTACAAATAACTAAATTTCGTTTCATTTTATGGTTGGATAACATTCCATTGTATATATCTGTCACACCTTCTTTACCCATTCATCTTTCAATGGACACTTAGGTTGCTTCCATGTACAGGCTATTGTAAATGAAGTTGCAATGAACACTGTGGTACATGACTCTTTTTGAATTATGATTTTCTCAGGGTATATGCCCAGTAGTGGGATTGCTGGGTCATATGATAGTTCTATTTTTAGCTTTTTAAGGAACCTCCATACTGTTCTCCACAGTGGATGTATCAATTTACATTCCCACTAACAGTGCAAGAGTGGTCTATTTTCACCACACCCTGTCCAACATTTATTGTTTGAAGAATTTTTGATGATGGCCATTCTGACAGATGTGAGGTGAAACCACATTGTAGTTTTGATTTGCATTTCTCTAATGATTAGTGATGTTGAGCATCCTTTCATTTGCTTGTTGGCAATCTGTACATCTTCTTTGGAGAAATGTCTTTTTACGTCTTCTGCCCATTTTTGGATTGGGTTGTTTGTTTTTTTGATATTGAGTTGCATTAGCTGCTTGTAAATTTTGGAGTTAAGTCATTTGTCACTTGCTTTATTTGCAAATGTTTTCTCCCATTCAGAGGGTTGTCTTTTTGTCTTGTTTATGTTTTCATTTGCTGTGCAAAAGCTTTTAAGTTTCATTAGGTCCCAGTTGTTTATTTTTGTTTTTATTTCCTTTTCTGTAGGAGATGGGGCAAAAAGGATCTTACTGTGATTTATGTTATAGAGTGTTCTGCCTAAGTTTTCCTTTAAGAGTTTTATAGTGTCTGGCCTTACATTTAGGTCTTTAATCCATTTTGAGTTTATTTTTGTATATGGTGTTAGGGAGTGTTCTAAATTCAATCTTTTACCTGTAGCTGTCCAATTTTCCCACATTATTTATTGAAGAGGCTGTCTTTTCTCCATTGTATATTCTTTCCCCCTTTGTCAAAGATATGGTGACCATAAGTGCATGGGTTTATCTCTGAGCCTTCTATCCTGTTCCATTGATCTATATTTCTGTTTTTGTGCCAGTACCATACTGTCTTGATTACTGCAGCTTTGTAGTATTGTCTGAAATCCAGGAGCCTAATTCCTCCAGCTCCGTTTTTCTTTCTCAAGATTGCTTTGGCTATTCAGGGTCCTTTGTTATTCCACAAAAATTGTGAAAATTTTTGTTCTAGTTCTGTGAAAAATGCTATTGGTAGTTTGATAGGGATTGCATTGAATATGTTGATTGCTTTGAGTAGTATAGTCATTTTCACAATGTTGATTCTTCCATCCAAGTACATAGTATATCTATCCATCTGTTTATATCATCTTTAATTCCTTTCATCAGTGTCTTATAGTTTTCTGCCTACAGGTCTTTTGTCTCCTTAGGTAGGTTTATTCCTAGGTATTTTATTCTTTTTGTTGCAATGGTAAATGGAAGTGTTTCCTTCATTTCTCTTTCAGATTTTTCATCATTAGTGTATAGGAATGCAAGAGATTTCTGTTCATTAATTTTGTATCCTGCTAGTTTACCAAATTCATTGATTAGTTCTAGTAGTATTCTGGTAACATATTTAGGATTCTCTTTGTATAGTATCATGTCATCTGCAAACACTGACAGCTTTACTTCTTTTTTTCCGATTTGGATTTTGTTGAGGATTTTTGCATCTATGTTCATCAGTGATGTTGACCTGTAGTTTTCTTTCTTTGTGACATCTTTGTCCGGTTTTGGTATCAGGGTGCTGGTGGCCTTGTAGAATGAGTTTGGGAGTGTTCCTCCCTCTGTTATATTTTGGAAGTGTTTGAGAAGGATAGGTGTTAGCTCTTCTCTAAATGTTTGATAGAATTCTCCTGTGAAGCCATCTGGTACTGGGCTTTTGTTTGTTGGAAGATTTTTAACCACAGTCTCAATTTCAGTGCTTGTGATTGGTCTGTTTATATTTTCTATTTTTTCCTGGTTCAGTCTTGGAAGGTTGTGCTTTTCTAAGAATTTTTTCATTTCTTCCAGGTTGTCCATTTTTTGACATATAGTTACTTGTAGTAATCTCTCACGATCCTTTGTATTTCTGCAATGTCAGTTGTTACTTCTCATTTTTCATTTCTAATTCTATTGATTAGAGTCTTGTCCCTTTTTCTCTTGATGAGGCTTGCTAATGGTTTATCAATTTTTTTATCTTCTGAAAGAACAAATTTTTACTTTTGTTGATCTTTGCTATTGTTTCCTTCACTTCTTTTTCATTTATTTCTGACCTGATCTTTATGGTTTCTTTCCTTCTGCTAACTTTGGTGTTTTTTTTGTTCTTCTTTCTCTAATTGCTTTAGGTGTAAGGTTAGGTTGTTTGTTTGAGATGTTTCTTGTTTCTTGAGTTAGAATTCTATTGCTATAAACTTCCCTCTTAGAACTGCTTTTGCTGCATCCCATAGGTTTTGTGTCATCATGTTTTCATTGTCAGTTTTTTCTAGGTATTTTTTGACTTCCTCTTTGAGTTCTCCAGTGATCTCTTTGTTCTTTAGTAATATCTTGTTTAGCATCCATGTGTTTGTATTTTTCACAGATTTTTTTCCCTGTAATTGATATCTAGTCTCATAGCGTTGTGGTCGGAAAAGGTACTTGATATGATTTCAATTTTCTTAAATCTACCAAGGCTTGATCTGTGACCCAAGATATGATCTCTCCTGGAGAATGTTCTATGAACACATGAGAAGAAAGTGTTTTCCGTTGTTTTTGGATGGAATGTCCTATAAAGATCAATTAAGTCCATCTTGTTTAATATATCATTTAAAGACTGTGCTTCCAGGCTTCCCTGGTGGTGCAGTGGTTGAGAGTCTGCCTGCCGATGCAGGAGACATGGGTTCGTGCCCCGGTCTGGGAAGATCCCACATGCCGCGGAGCGGCTGGGCCCTTGAGCCATGGCCGCCGAGCCTGCACGTCCAGAGCCTGTGCTATGCAATGGGAGAGGCCACAACAGTGAGAGGCCTGCGTACTGCAAAAAAAAAAAAGACTGTGCTTCCTTATTTATTTTCATTTTGGATGGTCTCTCCATTGGTGAAAGTGGGGTGTTAAAGTTCCTTACTATCACTGTGTTACTGTCGACTTCCACTTTTATGGCTGTTAGCATTTGCCTTATGTTTAGAGGTGCTCCTAGGTTGGGTGCATAAATACTTACAATTGTTATATCTTCTTCTTGGGTTGATCCCTTGATCATTATGTAGTGTCCTTCTTTGTCTCTTGTAACAGTCTTTATTTTAAAGTCTATTTGTCTTATGTGAGAATTGCTACTCCAGCTTTCTTTTGATTTCCATTTGCATGGAATATCTTTTTCCATCCCCTTACTTTCAGTGTATATGTGTCCCTAGGTCTGAAGTTGGTCTCTAGTAGACAACATATATATGGTGTTGTATCCATTCTGCCAGTCTATGTCTTCTCATTAGAGCATTTAATTCATTTACATTTAAGGTTGTTATTGACATGTATGTTCCTATTACCATTTTTTAATTGTTTTGTGTTGATTATAGTAGGTCTTTTCCTTCTCTTGTGTTTCCTGCCTAGAGAAGTTCCTTTAGTATTTGTTGTTGAGCTGGTTTGGTGGTGCTGAATTCTCTTAGGCTTTGCTTGTCTTTAAAATTTCAATTTCTCTATCGAATCTGAATGATTTCCTTGCTGGGTAGAGTTACCTTGGTTGTAGGTTTTTCCTTTTCATCAGTTTAAATGTGTCTTGCCACTTCCTTCTGGCTTGCAGAGTTTCTGCTGAAAGATCAGCTGTTAAACTTACGGTGATTCTCTTGTATGCAATTTGCTGGTTTTCCCTTGCTGCTTTTAATGTTCTTTGTTTGTATTTAATTTTTGATAGTTAGATTAATATGTGTCTTGGAGTGTTTCTCCTTGGATTTATCCTATATGGGACTCTCTGTGCTTCCTGGACTTGATTGACTATTTCCTTTTCCATACCAGGGAAGTTTTCAACTATAAGCTCTTCAAATATTTTCTCATTCTTTTATTTTTTTTTTCTATTCTTCTTCTGGCATGCCTATAATTTAAATGTTGGTGCATTGATTATTGTCACAGAGGTCTCTGTGATTGTCCTCAATTCTTTTCATTCTTTTTCTTTGTTCTGCTTTGCTGTACTTATTTCCACTATTTTATCTTCCAGGTCACTTATCCATTCTTCTGCCTCAGTTATTCTGCTATTGATTCCTTCTAGGGAATATTTAGTTTCATTAATTGTGTTGTTCATCATTGTTTGTTTGGTTTTTAGTTCTTTAGGCCCTTGTTAAAGGCTTCTTGTATTTTCTCAATTCTATTTCCAAGTTTTGGATCATCTTTACTATCATTATCCTGAATTCTTTCTCAGGGAGATGCCTATTTCCTCTTCATTTGTTTGGTCTGGTGGGTTTTCCCTTGCTCCTTCATCTGCTGTGTTTTTCTCCATCTTCTCATTTTGCTTAACTTACTGTGTTTGGGGTCTCCTTTTCACAGGCAACAGGTTTGTAGTTCCCGTTGTTTTTGGTGTCTGTCCCCAGTGACTACAGTTGGTTCAGTGGGTTGTGTAGGCTTCCTGGTTGAGGGGACCTGTGCCTGTGTTCTGGTGGATGAGGCTGGATCTTGTCTTTCTAGTGGGCAGGACCACATTTGGTGGTGTGTTTTGGGGTGTCTGTGAACTTATTATAATTTTAAGCCGACTTTCTGCTAATGGGTAAGGTTGTGTTCCTGTCTTGCTAGTTGTGTGGCATAGGGTGTCTAGCACTGTAGCTTGCTGGTGTTTGAGTGGAGCTGGGTCTTAGCATTGAGATGGAAATCTCTGGGAGAGTTTTCATCATTTGATATTACATGGAGCTGGGAGGTCTCTGGTGGACCAGTGTCCTGAACTCGGCTCTCCCACCTCAGAGGCTCAGGCCTGACACCTGGCCAGAGCACCAATACCCTGTCAGCCAGAGAACTCAGAAGAAAAGGGATAAAAAGAAAGAAAGAAAAAATAATAACAAAATAAAGTTATTAAAATAAAAATCTATTATTAAAAATAAAAATCATAAAAAATCATAAAAGAAAGAAAGGAGAGCAACCAAACCAAAAAACAAATCCAGCAATGATAACAAGTGCTAAAAACTATTAAAATAAATAAATAAATAGATAAAATGGAGAGACTGAGCCTTAGAACAAAAGGTAAAAGCAAATCCATGCAGACAAAATCACCCAAAGAAGCATACACATACACCCACAAAAAGAGAAAAATGAAAAAAATATATAGAGAGGAAGAGAGCAGCCAAACCAATAAACAAATCTACCAATGATAATAAACTTTAAATCCTAAACTAAGATAAACATAAAATCAGAAACAAATTAGATGCAGAAAGCAAACCCCAAGTCTACAGTTGCTCCCAAATCCAGTGCCTCAATTTGGGATGATTCGTTGTCTATTCAGGTATTCCACAGATGCAGGTACATCAAGTTGATTGTGGAGATTTAATCAGCTGCTCCTGAGGCTGCATGGAAAAATTTCCCTTTGTCTTCTTCGTTTGCACAGCTCCTGGGGCTCAGCTTTGGATTTGTCCCTGCCTCTGCATGTAGGTCGCCTAAGGGCCTCTGTTCTCTGCCCAGACAGTACGGGGTTAAAGGAGCAGCTGATTAGGGAGCTCTGGCTCACTCAAGCCAGGGTGAGGGAGGGGTACGGGATGCAGGGCGAGCCTGCAGCAGCAGATGCCGGTATGACGTTGTACTAGCCTGAGGCATGCCCTGTGGTCTCCCGGGGAAGGTGTCCCTGGATCACGGGACCCTGGCAGTAGCGAGCTGCACAGGCTCCTGGGAGGGGATGTGTGGATAGTGACCAGTGCTTTCACACAGGCTTCTTGGTGGTTGCAGCAGCAGCCTTAACATCTCATGCCCATCTCTGGTGTCGGCACTCATAGCCGCAGCTTGCATCCGTTTCTGGACTCTTCTAGGCAGTGTTCTAAATCCCCTCTCCTCACGCACCCTGAAACAATTGTATCTTGCCTCTCTGGCAGTTCCAGACTTTTTCCCAGACTCCCTCCTGGCTAGCTGTGGTGCACTGGCCCCGTTCAAGCTGTGTTCAGGCAGCTAACCCCAGTCCTCTCCCTGGGGTCTGACCTCCGAAGCCCAAGCCTCAGGTCCCAGCCCCCACCCGCCCTGGCGTTTGAGCAGACAAGGCTCTCAGTCTGGTGAGTGCTGGTTAGCACTGATCCTCTGTGCGGGAATATCTCCGCTTTGCCCTCTACACCCCTATTGCTGCGTTCTCCTCCGTGGCTCTGAAGCGTCCCTCCACCACCCCTGTCTCCACCAGTGAAGGGGTTTCCTAGTGTGTGGAAATATTTCCTCCTTTACAGCTCCCTCCCAGAGGGGCAGGTCGCATCCCTATTCTTTTGTCTCTTTTTTTTTCTTTTGCCCTCCCCAGGTACATGGGAATTTCTTGCCTTTTGGGAAGTCTGAGGTCTTCTGCCAGCATTCAGTAGGTGTTCTGTAGGAGTTGTTCCACATGTGGTTGTATTTCTGAAGTATTTATGGGGAGGAAGGTGATCTCCACATCTTACTCCTCTGCCGTCTTGAAGGTCTCCTTCAAAATATATTCTTAAACATCATTTCCATTCATCCTCAAAAAGCCCTGAAAGACATACACAATCATCTATATTTACAGGGAAGGAACCTAAGTTCAGAGATGTTGCCTAATGTCCAATGTCACATAATTTGACTGTCTGACTCTTTATAGAAAATGAGGCATTCACAATCTCAAGTCACCAGCTTTCATCTAGTATCAAGAAGAAAGACATGCTGGAGAGACTGAGAGAAAATACAAATATATCTAGATATTATCTAATCTATATTGGCTAGATTTTTGTAAGTGGATAAACTAAAATGGCTCACCAGGGGAATATTAAAATTGCCTGGACTTGACTACACCAAAACCAGAGCAAATCTAGAGACAGTCTGAAAGACTTCATCCAAAGGCCACCATAGGTGATGACTTTTTAGGTGCAGCCCTAAAGGCTCAATCCATAGAAGAAATGCTTGTTTAAAAAACTTCATTAAATGATAAACTTCTGTGAAGACAATACAAAAAGAATGAGAAGATAAACAGAGACTGGAGAAAATTTTTGCAAAAGACAAAACGAATAAAGGAATGCTATTCAAAATTTACAAAGAACTCTTAAAGCTCAATAATAAGGAAATGAAAAACCTAATGAACAAATCGGTCAAAGGGCTTAGCAGACAACTAAGCAAAGAAGATCTACAGATGACAAATAAGCATATGAAAAGATGTTCATCAGGGAAATACAAATTAAAACAGCAATGAGACACCACTACACACCTATCAGAATTCCCAAAATCCAAAACACTGACACCAAATGCTGACGATGTGGAGCAGCAGGAACCCTCATTGCTGGTGGGAATGCAAACTGGTGCAGCCATTTTGGAAGACAGTTTGGAAGTTTCTTACAAAACTAAATATAACTAAATATAAATATGAGCTATCAAGCCACAAAAAGACATGACAGAACCGTAATTGCATATTAGTAAGTGCAAGAAGCTAATCTGAAAAGATACATACTATATGATTCCAACTATATGACATTCTGGAAAAGGCAAATCTATGGAGACAGTTAAAAGATCAGTGGTTACCAGGGGTTGGGGAGTGGAAGGGTGGAGTACAGAGAACTTTTAGGGGAAGAAACATACTGTGTGATGCCATAATGATGGATACATGCCATCATACAATTGTCCAAACCCACAGATTGTACAACACCAAGAGGGAACTATAATGTAAACTACAGACCTTGTAGATTCTGATGTATCAATGTAGGTTCATAAACTGCAGCAAATATGTCACTCTGGTGCCTGATATTATAATGAGGTAGGCTAAGTGTGTATGGGGGCAGGAAGTGTATGGGAAATCTGTGTACCTACCCCTCCATTTTTCTGTGAACTTAAAAGTGCCATAAACACAGAAGGTCAAGGAAAGAAGGAAGGAAGGAAAGGAAGCAAGGGAGAAGGAAAGAAAGAAAGAAAGAAAGAAAGAAAGAAAGAAAGAAAGAAAGAAAGAAAGAAAGAAAGAAAGAAAGAAAGAAAGAAAGAAAGAGAGAAAGAAAGAAAGAAAGGAAGAAAGAAAGATAGGAAGGAAGAACAAAAGAAAGAACGAAAGAAAGAAAGAAAAGAGGGAGGAGGGAGGAAGCAAGGAGTAAGGAAGAGAGAGAGAGAGGGAGGGAGGAAAAAAGGGTCAATTGGATTAGCCTGTGTCTGCATTTGAGTCTAGCATCTATTGAATTATTTATTTATCATGAATTAACTTTTCAAAAAAGTTCATTGAGCACCCACTGTGTCCTAAGTTCCTAGGTACCATTTCAGGTAATCAGCATGCAAATATAATGCATCTACCCAGCATCTGTTACAACAGATGCTGTAAAATTTAGTGCCTATTTTCCTTTCAACTTCTACTTAAGTCAAATTCAGCTTCTTAATATATTTTTAAGTCCAAATACAATTGCTGCAATGTCAGCTCCTCATAAAAGTAAATTTAACATGTATAATCAAGTATTAAAAACACATATAAAACACACTCCAACAATATTTCAAGGTGCAAAGGCTCAATAAAAAATTAATTTACAGAGCTTTAATTAAGATGTTACCTTCACTATACACATCCAATCTCATTCTCTCCAGTTAAGATCTATCTATCTTCCTTTTTTAGAAAATATAATGCCACGGTATAAGTCTTGCTCTGCCATAAAAAAACATTATGTATATATATCAAGTGGTTAAACAACAGAAACACAGAATTTATGTTGTCACAGTGCTGGAAACTGGAAGTCCAAGATCAAGGTGCCAGTAGCATTTGTGTCTAGTGACAGCTCTCTCCCCAGATTGCAGGGCTGCCATCTCCCTGTGTCCTCACATGGCAGAGGGAGAAAACTCTACTGTCTCCCTCTTCTCACAAAGGCACCAGCCCTATCATAATAGGGATCCCTTCATTCATTACCTCCTAAAGACCCCTTCTCCAAGTACAGTTATATATAGAGTTAGAGCTTCAGCATATGAATTTAGGGGGAAACACAATGCATTCCACAGAAACCACAAAGGAGAGGACACCACAGAAGTAGAGGAGATAAAATTTGGGAAGCTAGGAAGCAGGAGGACAAGTCCTATCCAGTTTAGCAGTCAGAGGACAGCACAGCTCTTTGGTGGGCAAGTGTAGATCCTTTATTTTCACCATAGATGATTAAAGTACTTGAGGTAGAAGCACCAAGAACCTGAAATACGGAGGAACAGTTTCAAGTCATTTCAGAAAAAGGTTGCTAAACGCCTTCACCTGCTACATGTTGCTTGTTGACCATCCTTCCCCCTCCAATAAATACAAGGCTTGTTCTCTAAAGAAGGTAGTCAGATGACCTCTGTACTTGGGACCCCAGGCACAGGGGAGGGCCGAGGTACCCCAGCTAAATCAAAGGACTAAATGTTCATCTATATACGAGTGCTGCACGCAAGTCCTAGACCACTGAAAGCTAGCCCACCACTGTCCAAACAGGACATTGAAGACTCTTCCTGGAGAACTCACCATGCTGAAAAAGAACAGAGAATCTCCAGCAAAAAGCCTCCCTGATCACCCCAAGTGAAGCTCAGAGACAGGAAACCCTCTTCGCATCCAATGTTCAGAATATTATGTCAGTTTTTCAACTGTTCATTCTTACTCAAGAGAAGACTTTCAAGTTTTTCCAGTATATCAGCATATCCTATTTCTTGGATAACATAAGTATAAAGAAACAGGATAAAAATCTAGACACATGAAGGAAATGAAAAACTACAGGAAGAAAAATTTGAAAACTATAATAGCAGAATTTTTTAAAAAGATAACTCTCTAAGAACAACAAAGAAAACCTTTGAAAATTAAAGCCATGATAAAAAATAAAGTAAAAGTTAAATCAAAAGAAGATGTGGAAAATAAGGTTGATGTATTATCTCAGAAAATAAAGCAAAAAGTAAAAGAGGTGATAAAGACATGGGAATTTTTTTTCAAGTGAAGAAAGGGTAAACACATGAACACCAGCTTTCAAATAATAAGACAAAAGAGAAGATAAATTTTGATGAATAATTCAAAACAATGTCCCAGGACTTAATGAAACCACACTCCTTCTCGGGTGGGACTTGAACTCACGGCTGGGAACCCACCCACACCTCAGATTGGGTTTGAACCCACGATCCCTGACTAGGAACTCGAACCCACTGTCTTTTGATTGAAACCACTCACCTGGTGTCAGGACTTACAGAAGCTCAGGTTCTTTTGTTTCATCCCAGAAAGAATTCAGAGTGAGGCAAAGAGGCAGGCAAAGAACAAGTTTATTAGCATAGGATGCTTCTGACACAAGCTGGCAGGCAAAGGAATGCAGCCCTGAGAACAAAGAGGGCTACACTTTTATAATCAAAGAAAAAGTGTAGAGGGGAGAAGACCACCTTCTTCCTCATTCTTGGACAGACGTCAAGGCTTACATCATTAGTTCCTCCTTTGGCCCTATATGATCTAAATGGGACTGCCATGGTACTACTTAAACCATATGTATATTAGCAAAAGTGTGGTGACATATACTAAAATATGGTAATTCATCTCAGGTTTCAGTATAATGTCCCCTTTCACCTAGTTTCTTTCCCCTTTCACCTATGTTCCTGTCTTGGCTACATGCAGAAGTGTTATTCTTCAAGGACCATTAATTCCCCAACTTCATGGAACAAGATTCGGAACTCATATCTGTTGTCTTGTGTTTTAACTCTCAGGGTTTGGGGCTTGAGTGTCCCTGGCACTTGGATGCACTTTGTCTTCCTTCAACGTAGTGTAGATTGTTGCTAATTTACTGGATTCTTCTCTTGAGTGGTCATTAGCTTACAGTAGTTTCCCAAACTCCCTTAAAATTCCCTTTGTGTTCTTAGTTCCCTAGTGGGATTTCTAAACTGACTAATTAATTATCCTATCCTATCCCTATCCTTAAGACCTTGGTTAGGCAGATTGAAAGGGTCCACAAAGCATTCAGAATGGACAGTGCAATAGACTGAAATGAAGGCATACCTTTAAGAAATGATATCAGGCCCCGGGACAAAGAGAAGATCCTTTAGATCTTTAGGATCCTTAGAAGGATCCTTAGATCCTATGGATCCTTAGAAGATCCACAGAGAGAAAAGTTTGGACTCATCAACAGCAACATGAGGGCAAAAAGCAGTGCCTTCAAATTTCTGAAGACAGATAACTTCCTACCTGTAATTGTATTCCCAACCAAAGTATCAGTCAAGGGAGAGTAAAATAAGGCATGTTCAGATGGACAAGATCTCCCAAAATGCACTTACCTTGCATCAAGATGCTCCCGGAGTATATGTGCCATGGAAAGAAGGAGGAATACATGGGAAACAGGAAATAGGAGACCAAATAGAGGAGACAAGTAAAGGGGATCCCCAGTGACTGCCATAGAAAGGGACTGGAAATATGTGCAGAAAACTGTGCCTTGTGCTTCACTGAGGTGATCAGAAAGGCATAGAGAAATTTAGTGTGTGCTGATGATCCCCATGGTGACAAGCTGACGGGATGATAAGAAAAGATGTATTATCATAGTTAATCCAAAACCTGGTTCTTCTCTTTCACCAAAACGTTAGCAAGAGATTTCTCTTCCTCATCAACCACAATGCCTCACTTTAGAAATATAGGTTAATGCATTTTAAGCAATATAGGGAAAAAATGTGCAGAAGAAAATAGAGCATGTTTCATTCCAATAGATTATAAGGATGTTTCCATATTACTTTTTCTCTAATTGAGAGGAGCACACATATCTAAACAATCCCTGAGGCCAGAGGAAACTGATCCTGTAATTTTCCTGCTTGAATCACACCCTTAAATTCAATGTAGGGGTAACTGCAAACTCAAGTTACACAGAATAAGAAGGAAGAAAAGTGAATTCATGACACCAAAATGGGGCTCTGTTGCAGAAAAATAGAGTAATATAGATCAGATGGATTAAATAAATAAATAAATAAATAAATATATATATATATATATATATATATATATATATAATGTGAGAGCATATTCACAAAAAGGTGGAAAGCCTAAATACACCAATAATTAGAATTTGGAAATGTTATTTAAACATATATAAATATTCCAAAATAGACACTATCCTAGATAGTTTCATGAGTGAGTTAATTTAGATGTTAGAGGAGCACAGAAAATTGCCTAAACATTTGCAGAAAAAACATATGTGATTAATACATTAAACCTTAATCTAAATACATTGTGGATGGATTAAATAGATATTGTTAAAATAAATTAGTGAAATAAATTATAGAAAAGCTACATGAAATATGATATGTGAAGGTGTAATGTACTACCCATGGTAATCTTTTAATGGAAATGTCTCTGTGAGCAAAATTTGAAGACTGGAAACATCCTAAAAGCATTTTGATCATGGAAGCCACAAGAATGCAGGCAAGATAACCCTTGTTTGTGTTTGGGAAAGGACACCAACTCTAATTTAAAGATGATAATAAACTAAGGAAGGTATTTTTTAAATTTATTTTTATTTATTTTATTTTCTTTCTTATTAATAAACTAAGGAAGGTATCTTTTAAATTTATTTTTATTTATTTTATTTTCTTTCTTATTCTTTATTATTTATTGAGATATAATTGACATATGGCCCTGTATAAGTTTAAGGTGTACAGCATAATGATTTGACTTACATACATCATGAAATGATCACCACAATAAGTTTAGTGAACATCCATAATATCATATAGGTACAAAATAAGGAAATTGAAAAAATAGTTTTTCTTGTGATGAGAACTCAGGATTTACTCTCTTAAAAACTCTCATATAGGGCTTCCCTGGTGGTGCAGTGGTTGAGAATCTGCCTGCCAATGCAGGGGACACGGGTTCGAGCCCTGGTCTGGAAAGATCCCACATGCCATGGAGCAACTAGGCCCGTGAGCCACAACTACTGAGCCTGCACGTCTGGAGCCTGTGCTCCACAACAAGAGAGGCTGCAACAGTGAGAGGCCCACACATCATGATGAAGAGTGACCCATGCTTGCCGCAACTAGAGAAAGCCCTCGCACAGAAATGAAGACCCAACACAGCCAAAAATAAATTAATAAATTAATTTAAAAAACAACTTTCATATATAACATATAATAGTGTTACCTTCATCTTGTTGTACATTTACATCCCTAGTACTTATTTATCTTATAACTGGCTATATATAGCTTGCAAATAATGCTGCTATGTACATAGGGGTGCATATTTCTTTTCTAATTATTATTTTCATTTTCTTCAGATAAATTCCCATGAGTAGAATTGCTGGATCATATGGTAGTTCTATTTTTAGTTTTTGCAGAACCTCCATACTATTTTCCATAGTAGTTGCACCAATTTACATTTCCCCCAACAATGCACAAGGATTCCCTTTCTCCACATCCTTGCCAACACCTGTTATTTGTTGTCTTTTGATGATGGTCATTCTGACAGGAGTGATACCTCATGGTGGTTTTGATTTGCATTTCCCTCATGATTAGTGATGTTGAGGATCTTTTCATTTAATTGTTGGCTGTTGGTATGTCTTCCCTAGAGAAATGTCTATTCATATCCTCTGCCCAATTTTTAATCCAGTTGTTTGGGAGGAGGGGTTGACATATATTTTCATTATTGTTTATTTTTCTTTGTATATTTTGTATATTTTGATTATTAAGACCATATCAAATATTTGCAAATATCTTCTCCCATTCAGTAGGAGGACATTTCATTTTGTTAATAGTTTCCTTTGCAGTGCAAAAGCTCTTTAGTTTGATGTAGCCCCATTTATTTATTTTTGTTTTTGTTTCCCTTGCCTGAGAAGACATCCAAAAAATTAACAAAGACTGATGCCAAGAAAAGGCACTGCCTATGTTTTTTTCTAGCAGTTTTATGGTTTCAAGTCTTATATGTAAGTCTTAATCCACTTGGAATTCATTTTTGTGCATGGTGTGAGAGAGTAGCCCAGTTTGATTCTTTTGCATGTAACTCCAGTCTCCCCAACACTATTTGTTGAAGAGACTGTCTTTTCCCTATTGTATATTATTGCTGCCTTTGTCACAGTATAATTGCCCCTAGGTGTGGTTCATATCTGGGCTCTGTATTCTGTTCCATTGAGCTATGTGTCGGTTTTTGTAGAGAACCATACTGTTTTGATAACTGTAGCTCTATAGTATAGTTTGAAATCAGGAGCAGTTTATTCCCTGACCCCAAGTAAACCTTGGAGGAATGGACATTTGCTTGAAGCTCCTTGACAGCTCCTTCTCATTTAGTCCAGTGCTGAGTACCGTCAAATTGTCTTACAGACTCAGCTCCTCATCTTCAATTGGGTTTACTCCTGGTGGTAATGGGCAAATTCAGTAAGATAAGGCAGGCAAAGTTTCTAAAGGTAATTAGCACACAGTAAATCTCAATAAAGAATAGTTATTGCCCTTCACTTCCCTCATCTTCCAGTTACAAATACTTTCCCTTTTAATCCACCCCACACTTAACATGTCAAGACATGAGGCCATTATTTGAGTAGCCAGTTCATTCTGTACAACATATCCAAGAAAGAGATGTCACTAAGAGAAGGAAATAAGTGACTTCAATAAATAACAAAGATGGATGTACCTTCCAAGTGCTAAGCCCTCACCTGGGGAGCAGCCCACAAACTCCAAAGACCAGTTCATCAACAGGGTTGTCAGACCCAAGCAGAGAGTGCAGGCACTTTCATTCTGCTAGATACTTATGTCTCTGGCTTGTGGTTTGTGTCTTCTTATTTGAACCTATGTTTCTCTATTTGCCTCAGTAGGAAAATCCCTCTCAAATGCTTTTTTCATCACTCAGAGCACCTGTCACATAAAACTAAGAGATAGTCCCTGCATTTCTCTTTCCATCAAATTGAAAATGGAAATTAAAAATGAAGGAATGGTCTGTTTACTCTTTGTTTTCAACTGCTTCACAGAGGTACTATTGTGGGACATAAAATTATGTTTTATTAGTATTTTGGCTATCTTTTATTTTATGAAGTTAATTTTGAATGTCTTGCTTCTAATATTGTATCATGTTACTTAAATACATTTCTGAACTGTGAAGTATCCATTTATATGTTACTATTTAGTTTTTTATGATAATATTTAATGGATAGTTTAATAATAGGAGATGAAAAAGTTAAGCTGGCTTTTCATAAATATTTAAGAGGTTTGTACTTTTTCAAACTCCTTTAATTGAAAAAATATCAGCCTATAAATTTCTATGAAAATCCATTTTTCACTCCCGTTAAATTTGGAAAAATTATGAGTTTAATGTGTTTATTTATGCTAATTGGCATTTTTAAAAATTTTATTTATTTTAGTTTTGGCTGCATTGGGTCTTTGCTGCTGCATGTGGGCTTTTCTCTGGTTGCAGTGAATGGGGGCTACTCCTCACTGCAGTGTGCAGACTACTCATTGCAGTGGCTTCTCTTAATGTGGAGCATGGGTTCTCAGCATACGGGCTTCAGTAGTTGTGGCACACGGGCTCAGTAGTTGTGGCTCACAGGCTTAGCTGCTCTGTGGCATGTGGGATCTTCCTGGACCAGGTCTTGAACCCGTGTCCCTGCATTGGCAGGTGGATTCTTAACTACTGTGCCACCAGGGAAGCCCAAGCCTACAGCACCCAGTATTCCCAGGTGGTCTCCCATCCAAGTACTAACCAGGCTCGACCCTGCTTAGCTTCTGAGATCAGATGAGATCGGGCTCATTCAGGGTGGTATGGCCATAGACTAATTAGCATTTTTATTCAAACATTCCCTTGCTTTCTGGGAAAAAAAAAGACTTTAAAAACTTCAAGAATCAGAAGATGACAAAAATTTTAAAGTTAGGTTACTCGAATAAATTTTTCTAGTAGGCAGTACTTGCTAACATCTGTGTGCTTTGGATATGGCAGACAGTGTGACAATCACTTATTTATATTATTTCATTAAGTCTGTGTACTCATTTCATTAAGTCTGTGGGATGAGTAGCAGCATTCTTGTATTCTCAATGTCATTTATGAGGTAAGGAAACAGAGCACTGCAAATAAAATAATTTGCCTAATCATTCAGTTGGTATTAAGGTAACTCAACGTATAGAATATGGCTTCATTGCCTTTGCAATGTAATGTCTTGTTAACATGTAGTATATCAACTAACACATTTCCAAAATTCATGGGAAACCAAGTGGAAAATATTGAGGAACCTCAGAATGTAATAATGAAATTACATGTAAATGGTCTTCTCTCTGGATGTTTTTGCTTTTAAACTGTACCTGGCATCCCTGTATAGCAAACACACTAAGGCACAGAGGATGTGTGTTATCTGCCCAAGGGTGCCCAGCTTCTCAGCAGCAGAGCATGTGACCACAAGTGCAGCTTTCACAGAAACTGGGGGAAATTGAAACTGCTCCAAATCCTGTTTGGTTTATGTCTTTTCTGCCAGGAGATTGATTTTCACACTAGAAATGAAAGACAGTTATAGGAAAAAGGAATTCTCAGTTGAGATAGGGGAGAAGTTTAAGGAAACATCTTTCTTGAGATGCATTTCTGCCCCAAGACCCTGGAGATGACCTCACCTCTCCAGACAAGGAGAAAACATGTGACCCAGATGGTCAGGGTGGGGCTGGCAATGTTTCAGGAAGAGTAAAGAGCTGGAAAACAGGAGAAATGAAAGGAACAGGCACATCGATTAAACAGATCACAGGAAGCATGGCTTGTTTGACTCTGGAAAAGGCAGTGGTGACAACCAACCTGCATCAGAATCAAGCAAACAGAGCAACTCAATGGTCCTTTGCCTGGGATTTCCCCTGGGCAGCTAAGTGGTGGGGGTGCCCTTCATCACCTGCGCACCCTGGCCCAGACACTGTGCTGAATGCCGTGTGCTAAAGTCACTAACTACACAGACTTCAAAGCTTGATCTCACCCCTTTCTCTTTGCCTCTTCTGGACCCCAGTCAGGGAGTCAGAACGGGCCCACATTTTTATTGGAATGCTGGTGTTAACTTTATGAAGGCAGCACAGTAGCATCACTTCCTATCAGCATTTTATAGATGAGAAAAGTGAGGCTCAGAAAACACCTCCCTCTGCTAGAGTAGGAATGGGGGTCAGGGTGGGTGTCTTTCTCTGAGTACAAGGCTGTAAGCAAGGTGTGTGGTGGAAGTTCCAGGTAGATTGGAGGAAAGTGCTAGAGTTTGTGTCACTAATATACCACACCATGTCCCACCATACAATGCAGCACTGCACTGTACCCCCCCATACTGCACCTCACTGTAGTGTACCACACCACACCACACCACCATAACATCCATTAAGGCTAAAAAATAAGTTGGTGGATTAATAGTAGGAACAAACTTCTTTAATTTCATAGAGAATATGGACCAAAAACACTATAGTATTTATACTGATAGGATGTTGAAAATTTTCCCTTTGAGATTAGAAGTGAAACATAGATGCTAACCATCACACTTCTATTTGATATTATATTTCAGGTACTAGCCATGGCAGCAAGAAAGGTAATCATGCAATGTTTATGAGAACTGGAAGTATCATGTCATAGAGGACATGATAATGATTTTGGAATTAATATGTGAGGTGAGCAAGGTTGCAGGATATAAGTTCAATATACAAATTCAACTGTGTATTTCTGAACAAAAATTAAAATGTGTCTTTTATAAAAACACAAAAATATTAAATATCTAATAATGCATATAAACAAAATTTATATGTTCTCTATTCAATTTTTACCAAACTAATTTATAACCTTAAAGGCAATCCAAAACAAAATATGAGTATATGTTTATTTGTGAAAATAGACAAGCTGATTCTAGGGTTTATATGGAAATGCAAAAGATCAAGAAAAGCCTAGACCATCTTGATAAAAAAGAAGAAAAATATAGGGGAACTTACTTTATCAAATACCAAGTCTTTTATAAAGGTACAATAAAGACACTGTGATATCAGCTGACAAATTCTTCAGTGGAACAGAATGGAAAGCCCAGAAACAGATCTACATAAGTCTGGACACCTGTCCCTGATGAAGATGACACTTCAGAGCAGGGGTAAAGGATGGCTTTTCCAATAAATTGATATCTATTGGATATCAATGAGGTAGAAAGGAGAACGGAGAACTTGACTTTTGGGCATATCATACAAAAAATGAATTTCAGGTGCTTTGAAAACCACATAAAAATGTAATATAATTAAGCTTAGAAAAGATAGCATAAATGAATATATGCAAGACCTTGAGTAGATTTCACAAACAGAAAAAACACAGCATTAGTAGCAAAGGAAAATATTTATAAATTATACTCCATTAATAAAAATGTTCTCATCAAAATGTATCACTAAGTGGTTGAAAATTTGAGCCACTAAGAGTGAGAAGTTATTTGTAATAAGTATAACCAAGCACCTCCAAATTATCATACCTCCTGAGTTTCCCCAAGAGTAAGCACTATAAGTAGCTATTAACCAGTTAGAACATTTTTGTGACTTTGGGTTAGACAAATATGTTTAACACATGTCACAAAAAGCATAGCACATAATAAAAAAATGAGATGAATTTTATCAAAATTAAAACATTTTCACTCTCCACACCATTGTAAAGCAATTATACTCTAACAAATATGTTAGAAAAAAAAAAAACTTCACTCTTAAAGCTACTGTTAAAGAAAAAGATAAGTCACAGGCAAGGAGAATATATTTACAAAGTATAAAACTAATAAAAATTAACTCCTATAACTTCATAATAATTCCAATAAAAATATAAGCAAAAATTTGAGCAAACACATCTCTATCTATCTATCTATCTATATATATATATATGATTGCCCAGTAAGGACATGAAAAGAATCTCAACCTTGTGAGTCATCAAGAATTCAAATTAAACCACAGTGAGATTCCTCTGCACACTACTAGTACGACTGTATTGTAAAACACTAGAATATGTGTTGGTGAGGATGTGGACCACCCAGAACTCTCATTCATTGCTAGTGTGCAGGTGTAACAGTCTGGCCACTTTGGAAAACTGTTTGCTAATTTTAAAAAAGTAATTAAGTGCTTAATATGTGGCAGCCATTCCACTCCTAGGTATATACTCAAGAGAAATAGTTCATCTTTTGTTTACAATTTGTATATCTTTTGCAGGTAATATGCCTCTTTTATACTTAATTTATTATAAGCAGTTCAAACTCACATAGTCATGCCCAAATATATCTTCAGACACATCTTGTTTAGACTACTTAATTTTTGTAAGAAGCTGTCATCCTTACCTTATATTTTTAAATCTATTTAATCTTTAAATATATTATACAAAACATAGTATGTAGTGTATATATATACTTTTAAGAATAATAAATACTAATGTGCCAACAACATAAAAAAGAGAAATAAAAACATACGTAACACTATACTTGATTTATGATAGCCAAAAACTGGAAACAACCAAATGTCTATTAATAGGTGAGTGGATAAATACCTTTTGATACATATAATAGAATTGGACACTGTTTCCAAACATAGTCTCAATACTATATGTATATTCTATATACATTTGAATACTACTCAGCAATAAAAAATAAACTAACTACCGATCATAGCATGTATGAATCAAAGTCAAACATAAAGGAACAAAGAGAACAAAGTCAAACATAAAGGAATGTACGTTGTTTGATTCCTCTTGTGTGAAATTTAGAAAAGGCAATCTATTCTGTGAGCCAGAGAACAGCATAGAGATTAATTAGAGCTTTGTGGGGAGTGTATTGACTGGGAAGGGGCACAGGGGGAGATTTATGGAGGGAAATATTCCATATCTTGATTGTGGTGGTGATTCACACCCTTCATTACATAAAACTCATTGAACTGTATGCACACTTAAAACAGATTCTGTTTATTGTATGTGATTATACCTTAATAAAAGTGCTTACGAAAGTCAAAACATTTATAAATAATCGGTTTGAAAAGAATGAAGTTAAATTAAAGAAGTGAATATAATGGCATTGACTTTCCTGCACAGCCCTCACTTTGCAGAACACTGTCCAACATCATAGATGTCTTGGTGGCTACTCAATATTCTGTATAACTCATCTTCATGAATACGCCTCACTCAGGTACTTGGATTTTTTTTTTGAAGTATAGTTGATTTACAATGTTGTGTCAAATATTTTGATCTTAATCTTCTACTTTTCCAGCCTGGACTGATACCAATAACTACAACCTGCCTGACATCATGCTTTCCTCTGTCTTATCTCTTCTCCCACCTCCTTTATGGTCACCATATACTTTGTAGCATATTTGAGTTGCCATAAACTTTAGTTATTCGACGTTTGTATTACATGCTCTTTGGACATTGGCCTGGTTAGACTGCCACTTAGTCATGACTTCTTCTCTTTCCCCATGTGGCCATGTAATTATTGTTCCTGCATGGATGGAAAGAGAACATCCAAATGATGATGATTCATTAGGGAAAAATAGTTATCATGCAAATAATATTTAAAATATTAATCAGTAGAGTTCCATTATCTGCTTGATACATTTTGAATCAAAGAATATAGTTGAAAAAGATGATAGAGACTACCTTATCCACTGAAACTCACTAAAAGCATTTGCTCTTTCTAATGACACCATAGAAAAAATACAACACTAGCAAAGGTGATGTCTGGTCCTTTAACGTGATTTTCCCTCACTAGTGATTTTAAAGAATCAGATTCTATTTTTTCCTGAACAAGATCATTATATGCTGCTAGAAATTAACTAAGGTCCCCATAGAAGTCAAAGCATAGCTCATTGAAAATCAGAACATGTATGAAACTATTTCTTTAGAACAACACAGCTTAATTCTCTGTCTTAAGTGGCATCTGACTTGCACTTCTGGCATAGACTTTCCCAGGTTGTGGGAAAAGAAAGAGATAAAAGTATCCCAGCAATAATGAAAATCAGAGCTTAACATTCAATGTCACTGTGAAGAATTTTTATTACCTACAAGGTCAAAAGATTTGACCTGAGAAGCATAATCAGTGGACTTCTCATGCCATGTCCTGGGAAAAAGCAAGTCAATCTGTCCCTCTTTTATCTTTTATTAGTGTCTTTATGTGGTTCCGAAATGCAAGATCTCCCTTTGTTGCAAGGCTATAAATTTTTTTTGAGGTGTCTGTAACAGTCTCCTTCCCTTCCTTCAGCTCTCCAGACATGTGTGTCTGGATGTGTGCTCACACACGTCTTGGTGTGTGATTGTGGAAAGGGGAAATGATAGTTCTCACTCTGCCTTGGGACAGTGGTTCAGAAGGATGGAGGTCCCAGAGCATAGCCTCTGACTTTGTAGAGAAAGTGGGGGCGGAGTGTGGGGTTCTATCCAAGTGGACAGTAAGGAAGGACAAGCACAGAGCTGTTGGCACATTCCCTGAGATGAAGTCCTCTCCCATCCTCCAAACACAGGGGTGAACATGCTAAAGACAGGGATACTTGAAAGCCATAACCCACCTGGCCTACTCTCAAATTAGGCATCATGTAATTTAAAAAGTAGTATAAATAGTATTGCAAATAGCAGTAAATCACATAACATCCTGAAACTTCAGTCCTCATTTCCCTCTGTTCCCTCATTTGAGGAGTTTGGAGTTAACAATTTCCTACCCTACGCTCAACACTTATTTCTCTTTGGGGATGACCAGGTGAAGGACTTTCTTGGGTCAGACCTCAGAATATTTCTGATCTCTCTCCTGTGCACAAGCACCACTGTTCACTCCATCCTTTGGAATATTTACCACCAAGGCTGGTGACAGGATGTAACACATCCTCTACTCTCTCTCCACCATTGGAGATGGCACCCACATTTGCCCACCTAGGACCATTGAAAATAAAGGTACTTTGCCCATTTTCACTAGAGAGTGAAATAGAAGGAATAGATAGATATAAAGAAATAATAGATAATATATAAAGGACAAAAAATAGATTTCTAAGATATTAACCCTGGTCAATTTTTCCAACATTAATCTTTTTTTTTTTTGCTGTACACGGGCTTTTTTTTTTTTTGCGGTACGCGGGCCTCTCACTGTTGTGGCCTCTCCCATTGCGGAGCACAGGCTCCAGACGCGCAGGCTCAGCGGCCATGGCTCACGGGCCCAGCCGCTCCGCGGCATGTGGGATCTTCCCGGACTGGGCCACGAACCCGTGTCCCCTGCATCGGCAGGCGGACTCTTAACCACTGCGCCACCAGGGAAGCCCCAACTTTAATCTTAATTGACAATGGTTGGTCTTGTTCTTAGGTTGAAATCTAAACCCCGAGGGAAGGACTTCCCGTCACACCCACCATCCATAACCCACAAGCAGAAGGTCCTTCTGATCAGCCCTTGACCTTACATCAGAGGCTGACACAGCACTTACAGCCCTTGAGGAACTCACTTATCTCATGACAGGGGCAAAAATCTCTGGTTCTGGAAGATCTAAGCAAGGTCCACCAGGATCCATTACTTTGTCATCTCCACCTAGTGCTGCTCTGACATCAGCTACTGGAAACCCAGTTTGGATTAATATTTAAGTTCTGTGTTTTCATTTATTTCTTCTTGGCTCCTGAGGAAAAACTTTTTGGATTCTTACATCCAGCACTTGGTGAGATTGTGTAGCACAGGGTCCAGGGAAAGCACATGATGCCAACGTTGGGGTAGGGGTGCAGTCACCAGGCTCTCTCTATGACATCAGCGTTTATGCTGCCTCTGCTCCTTATTCTCCAGAACTAATCAGCCATCGAAAGGTCCCTTTGTGGCAACAGCAAGAATTAAAAATAGAGGTGAAAGGAAGGCAGCATTGACCACACTGAGGTTAAATAAAGGATGCTCAAAAATTGTTCTTCTGGTCCTTTCAACTATCCAATGTACTCTGTACTCCAATAATAATAAAATCTCAGGGAACAGGTTAGAAAATGATCTCTTTAGATATCAGTTTTCTCTTTGAAAAAAAGAAAGATGTAAGAAGATATATATTTCCCCACTGGACCTTTCAGATGTTGGACCTTCTAAGTCTGAAGGCAACAAAGGGATGGAGGGAATTTATGACCCCATGTCCCCAGGTTTAGCTCACACTGTACAAATGTAGAATCACTAGATGGCTTGGATCACACAGAAGCAGCCATTACTTCATCAAAGCTGCACAAAACATCGTTCAAGATGTTTCCAAAAGCAATGTTTCCAGGGATAGCTTTAACACATAAGGGAAGAGAGCAATTAGGAGCCTGGGTGGTAACTTTACCAGACTAACAGGAAACTCTCACCCCTGCTCTTGCTGGCTCATAAGACTTACAACTCTCTTCTGATAAGAGCAGAGAGTATCTGAGAGGGTCTTGGTGACTGAAGTCTTCAAATTCAGGAATTTAACATAAGTGACTGAAAACTGCTTCCTTTCAAAACCTGCACATCTCCAAATGGTGTTGATTTGTGTGTGTGTGTGTGTATGTGAAAAAAAGTTTTATTGACATTTAATTATTATTATTATATTATTATTATTAATTTATTGACATTTAATTCACATATAAAATTCACCCACTGAGGAGAAAAGGGAACCCTCATACACTGTTGGTGGGCATGTAAATTGATACAGCCACTATGGAGAACAGTATGGACGTTCCTTAAAAAACTAAAAATAGAATTACCATAGGACCCAACAATCCCACTATTGGGCATATACCCTGAGAAAACCATAATTCAAAAAGAGTCATGTACCACAATGTTCATTGCAGCTCTATTTACAATAGCCAAGACATTGAAGCAACCTAAGTGTCCTTTGACAGATGAATGGATAAAGAAGATGTGGCACATATATACAATGGAGTATTACTCAGCCATAAAAAGAAACGAAACTGAGTTATTTGTAGTGAGGTGGATAGACCTAGAGACTGTCATACAGAGTGAAGTAAGTCAGAAAGAGAAAAACAAATACCGTATGCTAACACACATATATGGAATCTAAGAAAAAAAAGTGGTCATGAAGAATCTAGGGGCAAGATGGGGATAAAGACACAGACCTACTAGAGAATGGACTTGAGGACATAGGGAGGGGGAAGGGTAAGCTGGGACAAAGTGAGAGAGTGGCATGGACATATATACACTAACAAACGTAAAATAGAAACTAGTGGGAAGCAGTCGTATAGCACAGGGAGATCAGCTCGGTGCTTTGTGACCACCTAGAAGAGTGGGATAGGGAGGGTGGGAGGGAGGGAGACGCAAGAGGGAAGAGATATGGGTATATATGTATACGTATAACTGATTCACTTTGTTATAAAGCAGAAACTAATACACCATTGTAAAGCACTTATACTCCAATGAAAATGTTAAAAAATATATATTTTGTTATATACATTAAAAAAAATTCACCCACTGAAAGTATGCAATTTCTTGGCTTTAGTATATTCACAGAGTTAGCCAACCATCACTGCGACCTATTTTTAGGACATGTTCATCAACCAAATAAGCAAAGCAGAGCCATTTTGCAGTCACTCTCTTTCCCTGCCAACTTCACCCCTTGGGAAGTACTGACTTTTCTGTCTCTATAGATGTAGCTATTCTGGATACTTCATATAAATGGAATCATACAATATATGTACTTTTGTATCTAGCTTCTTCACATAGCAATGTTTTCCAAGTTCAATTTGTAGCATGTATCAGTGTTGAATTCCTTTTTATGAACAAGTAATTTTCCACTGTGTGGATATGCCACCTTTGTTTATCCATTCATCAGTTGATGAATATTTCTTGTAGGGCAGGTTTATTGGAGAAAACTCTCTTGGGTTTATTTTTTTATTTGTTTTTCTGAGAATGCCTTAATTTCTTCGTGGACTAATTCTGCAGTCTATTTCCCTGTTGTGTGTGGTCACAGAGTCAGTTAGCTTGGTGGTCAGCTAATAAATGGGCAGAGATTTCCTTAAATGTCTTAAATCAATATGTTTTCCACCCATAGCCATGAGGATCTAAGAATGTGTCAGGATGTAGCTTAGACATTCACCTTACAACTTCACCTCATTCTCCTTTGCTTGCAAAAGACCATACATCAGACAGGTGAGAGACCAGGGCCCACTCGGTCAGTCTTACGTGTGTTCATTGTCCTGCTCTGGGCCTTCTAAATCCCCTACAATATGTCAGAACTGTCTACAGCCCTCTGTGGATATATCATTTCCCAGACTTTTTTTTTAATTGTAGCTAGGCCTTTGTTTGCAACTGGTATCACAGGTTAAATAAGGTTAAATCATTGTTTAAACCATTAACAACAGTTTGTCCTTTTTTAACCTGAGATACCAGTTGCAAACAAGGATACAAGGTTAAAAGTAAGGTTAAATGCCCTGTAAATAAGGCTTCTCCCCAGAGTTTTGATATTGACAGTGCTCTGCTGATGGGTTTTATGAGGAGCCCTAAGTCTTACCCTGGAGAGATTGCAAGGCTGCTCTTTGTCATGAGGGGGTGGAAGGAGGTGAAGCTGCAGAGCTGCGCACCTGCTGTTCTTACCCAAGTGATGCAGTTTTCCCGAGGTAAAGGCCCTTCAGATTGTTTCGGGCCAGTGGCTAATTCTGAGAGTTCTGAATAAAGTTAATTTTTATGCTTTCTGACAATTATCATTGCTTTTATAGGAAGAATAGATTTCTGTAAGTCCTTACACCACCATTCTGGAAGGCTTGCCCAGTTCTGGCTTTTCTTGCCTATGTAATTTAATAATTAATTAATTTAATTAATTTATTTAATTTAATTTAATTTAATTTATTTAATTTAATTAATTTATTTAATTTAATAATTAATAATTAAAATAATTAAACTTGAGAAGACCCAGCAGATGCAGAAGAAATCTCAGCATTTTTTGATGTTTGGAAAAGAATATAAAATGTTGATTTTTAATATCTTCATGTATAACATAGGGAAAGGATGGCTAATTGAAAATATTTTTGTGAAGATTAAGTAATTCTCTGCAGATAAAGTGTTCGGCATAGAAATTCAGTGGGTCTGATGTGCATATAAGGAGAAGTTCATGGTAAGGATGAGGCTAGAAGTAGAAAAATGTGGCCATGTTGAGGGGTCTTCAGGGGCTTGAGGAGCCAGTAAATTTTATGATGCAGAGACAGAATATTAGCACATTTGTGCTAAAGAGAGAGTATTCTATTTGCAGTATAATATTTGCAAAATTATCACTGTCAAAAAAGTGTTTCTAAAACAATGAAGAACATTAAAATTATAAATTTGGGCTAAGATTACCACAAGAAGATTATTCCTAGCCAAGAGAAGTTACAGAAATTCAGCTGAAAGCAGGAGCAGAAAGAGCAAAATTAATAGACAGCTGGAAAAAAGATATTCTTAAAGACCTGAGCATGTCTATAGTATATTTTAAAAAAGCAATTAGTGGCTTTAAAAAATGAGGGAAAAATCATTGGGAAAGAGAGATCAAATTACCTTAGTACTCAAGTTGGTTCAGGCCAAGTATGATCCAACACACACCTTAAATTTTAGGGAAAGTGAGTGCCAAAAGAAGAAAACTCTGTTACTGAAGATAAGCTTTATTATAGAAAAGAAAACTGTGAAAGAAAACAATTTTCAGAGGTAGGAAGCACCCAAAAGTGTCATTATGATGGCGCAAAAGATGAAATGTAGAGAGAAGTCGGAGGCCCCTCAAAAATGTAACGTCGAGATGCTAGACTCGCTCACATTAGGAATATTTTTTTAAAGATTGACACATATACACACTGCTATGTATATAATAATTATTAATAAGGACCTGCTGTGTGGTGCAGGGTGACCTGTATATGAGAAGAATGTAAAGGGGAGTGGATGTATGTACGTGTATGGCTGATTCACTTTGCTCTGCACCTGAAACTAGCATAACATTGTAAATCAGCTATACTCCAATAAAAATTTTTAAAAAGAGTATGAGCCCTGCACTCAGATTCAATGAATCCAAATCCTGGCTCTACTGCCTTATAGCTCTATAACTTCAGGAAAGATAAATGAAATCCTGGGCCTCAATGTCTGTCTGTAAAATGGAAATGAAAATAATCCCTATGTTTTTGGCTTGTCATGAGAGTTAAACAAGATGGTATACATAACGAACTTTCAATAAACAAAAAAATCTTTAAAAAAAGATTTATCTCTTAGTGGGATTTTTTAAAAAGAATAATCCAGGTGGAATTAAAGAATTGTGAATAGACTTGATGAATACTTGAAAGCCATAAAGAAACACTATTATAAAATTTCTAGGAATGACAAAGTGATCTGTTAGTTTTAACAAAAGCAGAACAATGGTCCACCACTTATAAATGGTGTTTCAACATTAGTAACAATAGTCACCATAGTGAGTGCTTGGTCATGCCTGAGGTGTTATGCTGACCACTTGTGTAATAATACTAGTGATAACAATGAGGACTGTGGCCGATAGAGAGGGCGATAAAATTATGGCTTCACCATAAATAAGACTATAGAACAGATCATTAATACAATGTGTGAGCCACTTAGGTTAGAACAAATTGATCATCCAGACGTGGTTCGAGTTTCCTAAATCTCTATCAGATGAAACTCATCTCCCCTTGGAAAGGAGACTATCATAGAAGAAAGAGGAAATTTGTAGAAAAGCATAATTTGCCTGGAAACTGGTATGCATCATGGAGAGTTTTCAAATGTGATATCTTCATGACAAGGCTCCTTAAAGGTCAGAAATAATCATACATCGGTCGCTGGAACATTTTTTAAATCATAGTCTGCATGGTGATTATTTAAAGCTGTAGTATACGATATTGAAAGTACTAATGAAGGTAAAAATATATTTGTGGCCTTCAAACTTTAAAAATGAAGCATACCTTTTCACAGATTTGAGCATCTATCTCACGTGTGTGTGTCTCCCTGCAATAAAATATTATAATGATTGCAAAATGCATAAATATGCACCCAAAGGACGACATCAAAAGAAAGCACCAGAAGTAGATAGTCTCTTCTTTCCTTCTCTAACAGAAGTGTCCTCTTGCATACGCTGTGGGTGAGTGCTTCACCAGCTACGCATTTTGAAAATTGCTTTGGCTTATATGACCATGAAAGTTACTTCCATATTTGAGATTGCAAATGATTATTGCTTAAAATGCAGTATGTTTATTTATAACTCTTCTTTTTCTTGAATTTTAATATTCTTAAGAACTAGAACAGTGCTCCGAAACCCTTTGAAAATCCCAGCACCTCAATCAGGTAATGCACTGTGTGGTAGCTTCATACATATTTATTGACCAACTGACTGATTGGAGAGAGGAGTAAAATACAGGAGAATCCTTACACAGTCCGCCAGCTATGTTTGCTCTTGACTCAGAATCACTGGGAAACACGTGGAAATATGCCGGCATCAGTGGCCGTTGACCTGACTAGGAGTTCAGTCCCTCCGTGTCCAGACGTTATCAGCACGGCATCCAAATGGCATTTATTGAAGTTTGCCAGCTTCATGGCTGATGTCTGTCTCCTGCTTGTCCAGAGTCATGGTCCCCACCCCCTTCCCCTTCACTGGGCCCCCTGCCCCCATAGACAAGCCTCCTTTGTTCCCACAAAGAGATCTTTGCATTCCCTTCCTTCCCTGAAGTGCAGTTCTCATAAATGACAGATTTCTTTTTTTCTAATTTGAATCTGAGTTATCTCTTCATCACATACATAAACTGACACCATAAAAAATTTAATTAGCTTGGCAGCAAGAAGCAGCAGAAAGGAAGATTTACTGATATGGTCATGATTCTGGAGTGCTGATTTCTAAACTTTGAACTATTAATTTTAGGTGAGCCTAGAATCCTAGACACTGGACATGAGTGGAGATTCTGTTCTGACTGAAGAATAAGGAGGGCTGTTTTCACCAGCGGTGTGCATACCCACACAACTAACAAGGATACCTACTATGCGTGTGTGTGTGTCTGTGTTCCTTCTCCCCTCCTCTTCCTTCTTCTTCATATGTTTCTTTGCTTATGAAAATCTAATTGTTCCAGCAACATTTGTTGTAAACACCATATTTTCTTCACTGAATTGGCTTTGGACATTTATCAAAGCTCAACTGTCCATACATGTGAGTTTACATATGGACACTCTCTCTATTCTATTCCATTAATCTGTTTGTTTCTCATTATAAAAATGCCACATTGTCTTTCTCACTAGAAATCTGTAATAAGTCTTGACATCACACTAATAATAATAGTCATCTTGGAAGATTATAATGACCATGTGGAAACAAGAAGCAAATATAGAAATAGTGAAGGGACGTAGAGGGATTCTGTATTCAATCTGGATCACTGTGAAGCCCAGAGTGTGAGTCTAGGTGTCCTTCCCTGAGTTTCTTTCCTTGGATCCTTGGGACTCAGTCCACTTTCCCCATAGAAAAGCACCTCTTTTTATTGCTATTTGCAAACACAGAAACAGACGGAATATAAAAAAAATAAAATAAAATAAATAAAGCTATGAATTGTGTTTTGGAGGGCTGGTAAATTTTCCAAGCTTCCCAACTATTGCTCTAATCAAGTGCTGAAACTCTAGCCCACGATGGTGACTGGAAATTCCACAAGGACTTTACCTGTAGATTTATCCTCCTGAGGTTGGGACCCTTACAAACACCAGCTCCCTCTCCAGGCTCCCCCCACTTTTAATCACTTCTGTATTCATGTTTTGTTTAGTTGCCCTTTTTCTCATTTTCTGAATTACAAGTTTAATAGCGTGCTCCTTCTTTGAGCAGTACTCTAAGTAGACTCCTCCCCCTTTTCCTCTTGTTCTCTGAGAAAATGTCTTATTGAATTATAATTTAAATTAAGTTATAATTATAATTTAGCCCCTCTTAGCTTAATCATTGCAGTGTAGAGATAAGTACATGCCCTCTTGTTGCCTACCTAGTGGGTGGACAGACACTTAAATAGGTGGTTTTAGAGCAGGAAAGGATGCATAGGACCACAGAGATGGACAACAAAATATGTTCTGGAAAGTCTGTGAAGGAAGGATAAAATCTGAGCAAGACTGAAGAATGAATAACACTATAACCAGTGGTACCTCAACCTTAATTACCAAATTCAATTCACTTCAACACACATACATGGGGTGCACATCATGTACAAGCATGAGGTGGGTCTGGAGGAACAGAAGGGGATCACACAGGGTTACCCCCTTCACCAAGTCATACAGACCAACATGGGAGGTCTCCACTACATCCCAGGAAGTAAGGAGTGAGAGGTCACTTAGAAAGGCACACTATGGTAATTTAGGTCTTTAGGAAGTCCTAAAACATGACATTTAGGATGAGACATAAAGAGTGAATATGAGATAGGTAATTAAGGGGTGGGCAGGTGAAGTGCTAGTGGAAAGAGTGTGAGAAACACTGAATGTCACGAGGAGGAAGAAATTATGGAGAAAAATAAAAACTTTCAGTATTTCTGTGATATAAAGGATATAAACCTCACCAGGACAAATAAGTAGATATTAATTCTTTTTTTTTTTTGGTCACTCTGCACAGCATGTGGGATCTTAGTTCCCCCACCATGGATCGAACCTGTGCCCCTTGCATTGGAAGCGCAGAGTCTTAACCACTGGACTGCCAGGAAGTCCCAGGAATTCTGATGTAGTTAGCATCACTAGCTACTTATGAATGTGAATTGACTCTTGGAGGCTGGAAATTCTCTCAGTGTGCTGATGGAAACTCCCATGTCATGATTTGTGAGGCTATGAATAGATATTTTATATTATTATTGTTATTATTATTACTTGAGTACTTGAGTTAACCTTCATGGAGACTCACTATGTTCCAGGCAGTCCACTAAGCCCTTTGCATATGTCACCTCATTGACCACACACAAAAAAGTTCTGTGGTTCGATGCCTTCCTTCTATCATAGAAGGAACTCAGATTCACAGCTGGAAACAGCCGAGTTCACTCTATAACTGATGGGGCTATCTGCCTGGCTTCCAAAGAGCTTCTATTAGCCTTGGTATTGGGTTGGCCAAAAAATTCATTCAGTATTTTTTTTCGGTAAGATTGTTCTAGTAGCACTTAGTTGTCTTTAACTTTGTTTGAAATAATCTTGTTACATTGTATTGTGACAGCCGTCATATTAGTGTGCATTAAAAAAAAATCAAAATTTTTGCATTTTTGTGTAGACATTTTAATATTGAAGATGGAAGAAAAAAGCAACATTTTAGGCATATTATGCTTTATTATTTCAAGAAAGGTAAAAACAAATGAAATGTAAGAAAAGACTTGTGCAGTGTTTGGAGAAGGCGCTGCGACTGATCGAATGTATCAAAAGTGCTTTGCGAAGTTTCGTGCTGGAGATTTCTCGTTGGATGGTGCTTCATGGTCAGGCAGACCAGTTGAAGTTGATAAATATAAAATTGAGACATGGAGAACAATCAACGTTATACCACGTGGGAGGTAGCCGACATACTCAAAATATCCAAATCAAGCATTGAAAATAATTTGCACCAGATTGGTTATGTTCATCACTTTGGTGTTTGGGTTCCAAATAAGTTAAGTGAAAAAACCCTTCTTGACCGTATTTCTACATGTGATTCTCTACTTAAACATAATGAAAACGTTCCATTTTTAAAAACAAATTGTGACAGGTGATGAAAAGTGGATACTGTACAATAATGTGGAATGGAAGAGATTGTGGGGCAAGTGAAATGAACCAACCACACCAAAAGCCGGTCTTCCTCTAAAGAAGGTGATGTTGTGTACATGGTGGGATTGGAAGAAAGTCCTCTATTATGAGCTCCTTCTGGAAAACGAAACGATTAATTCCAACAACTACTGCTTCCAATTAGACCAACTGAAAGTAGCACTCGAAGAAAAGCGTCCAGAATTAGTCTACAGAAAACGTACAATCTTCCATCAGGATAACATTTCTTTGATGACCAGGCAAAAACTGTTAGAGCTTGGCTGGGAAGTTCTGATTCACCCGCTGTATTCAGACATTGCACCTTTGGATTTCCATTTATTTCGGTCTTTACAAATTTCTCTTAATGGAAAGAAATTTTAATTCACTGGAAGACTGTAAAAGGCACCTGGAACAATTCTTTGCTCAAAAAGATAAAAAGTTTTGGGAAGATGGAATTCTGAATTTGTCTGATAAATGACAGAAGGTAGTGGAACAAAAGGGTGAATAAGTTATTCAATAAAGTTCTTGGTGAAAATGAAAAATGTGTCTTTTATTTTTACTTAAAAACCAAAGGAACTTTTTGGCCAATCCCAGTATTTAACTGTCTCTCCATGACTGCTGATGGCTCCAGGGTGGCAGAGCGAGGGCAACACCCTTTGTGTTGGTCCAGCCTGGACCCTTTCCTCTGCATACCATGCTTCTCATCCTACTCAGTTTGGTCAATCCTAGGATGCCTTTGGCTGTGATTTGTTTTCATGGTAATACCCCATCTCTAGCCTGAGCAACAGACACCAATATTAACTCAGACACCACTTTCTTTGTCCAGTGACTTAAAGAGAAGAAATTCATTTGATATTATATAATTATATTATTATTATTAAAGGAGGAGTTGGAGATTCCCAGAATGCACTGTGGATGACTCGGCATCTGGACGCTGGTGTGCACACAGCTCATCAGTTCTCCTTCTCATCACCGTGTGAGCTGAGTCATTCTTCACACACTTGAGGTCTTCATCTGATCCTGAGTTAAAGAACCCCTCTAGGTAGGGTTAAATTGAGATATTAGGACAGGAAGTTTTGGTGGAGATTTCAGTCCCTGGGGTGAACAAAGCCAGTTTAGCAAAATTCTCTTTTGGAACATTGTGCATGAGGCCCGTTTCTATCCAAGTGCACTGTGCTTTCAAGCCCCTGGTTCAGTGTCATGTAGCTCAGAGCAGCTGTGGCTCTGCAGGGGCTTAGGAGCATTTCCACAGCCATCAGTTTTATTTGTGCCAGGACAGATCACTGCCTGATTGTCCCCTCTTCTGAGTAATATTCAAGACCTGCTCCAAGACTCTGAAATAAACATTAAAGATAAAAGGATTTTTGAAACAATAGTCAGGTCCTCCTTCATTTATTTGACAGGTTAAAAATCCATGTTTATTCTTTTAGAGTGGATATATCAGAGATGAAGAGAGAGTCAAAGAAGAAGAGTTTTAAATGATTTCTGAAGACGGAATGTATAATTTCCTGTTTCTTCTTTTACCAAATGATGAAGCATGTATGCAGCAGGCAGGTGACCACATTTGCAGTATTTTCTATAATATTTCAAATGGCTATCCATTGGCTGTGTGATAAACAGGAAGGTAAACAACTATATGAGGAAACCTGACAATTTCATCCATGTTACCTCTAAGAAATTCCAATAATCACTTGAAAATAGGTGACATGGTAATTGCTACTTTGAAGTTATTTGTTCAAATTACTTTGCCTAGTGATGTGGTCCCCAAACTAAAAATATTTTGATGTTTGTTCTTCTGTTTCTATTATTTCATATGAATACTCTTTCCCGAATTTCCATGTGATAAGTGCATGTCCCTACTTTTCTAAAAGTAAACAATATTGGATAGTTAGTGAGAACACATTAGCAAAAAATTATTTGTCATCACATAGATTTATGAAGAGAGAAAATTAAACAATGTTTAGTATAATGACTTTAATAGCTTTTTCTCTGACAAGCTCATTTCTATCACAAAAGAAAGAAACAAACAAAACCCATGTAATGAGCAGCTACTTTAGAAAGAAGGCTTCTTTTTAGGTATTGTGGAAACTCTGAATGGAACCTTCCCTTCAGGGCAAATGTATATGCTTTAAAGGAAGTAATAACATCAGACAGGTTGTTCTGAATCTGCCATTTTGAGTCAGTAAATTTTATCCAAGGATAGAGTTGTTAGATTGTGTTGTGGTGGTGGTGGTAAAAATACACATGACATAAAATTTACCATTTTCACTATTTTTAAGTGTACGGTTCGGTGGCATTAAGTATGTTCGTTCATGTTGTTGCATCATCATCACCACCATGCATCTCTAGAACCTTTCATCTTCTCAAGTTAAAACTCTGCCCACATCACCCCCCTACCCTGCCACAACTCCATTCTATTTTCTGTCTGTTATTCTGACTGCTCCAGGGATCTCCTCGTGGTGGAATCGTACAGTTTTCATCCTTTTGTGACCAGCTTACTTCACTTAGCATAATGTCCTCAAGGTCTTGACAAGGTTTTAACATCCCAATGATCAACATTCTATCATTCTTGTTTCACCTCCATCAACTCCCACCCACCACACCAAAGGGACATTTTAACACATCTTTTTTTTTTTCACCATGTCCTGGCAAATGACGCCTGTCAAACATAAATTAAATTTCTTCTGTTACAAAGTTAGTGTTTGCAAAAGATGTCCCTGTCACTTTTCACTTCTTAATCGTAACCCTAATTATGGGGAAATTTACTGAGTTATACATCTTTCTGTTGTTTGAAACTTTCACAAGACTACTTGTACTTGTTTATTCTGTGGCACTAGTTATCAGTAGAGGATGTAAATTGTGTTTGGCAATGGTTTCAGTTCCAATAGATGCTGTGGAATTCACTTATTTCACCTTGCACCTTTTCAAGAATTCGGTGTCTAGAAATTCATATCATGGCTCAGATATAGGTTAACTTTCTCTCAACCTGTTGGGCTTTAAAATTTAGGTCTGTCCAAGGTTGTGGCCAGCTGGGTGGATTGTGCTCCTCTGGCCTTCTGAGATGACTTCCAAGAGTAGGTTATCAGGGAGCAGCTGTGGACAGAGCTCTCGAGATGCAGGGAGCCCTGAGCCTGTCCCCGGCATTCAGACACTCCTGGGGGTGTTGAAGTTGCCAACATTCTCCAGCTTTTCCCGATGAGACAACAGATCCAGTGACATCTGTGTTCTTGCCCAGAAGGGAGATGGCTTTGTTGCACTTTTTAAGAATCTTCCATTTCTCCTCTTCATTGATCTTAGGAGTTTCTATCTTTCATGGTGTTCTTTGTATTAAAAGCTGAAGTTGTAGAAAGACACCCTGTTTCTTGGCTTCTCACAGTCACCAGCCTCTCAATACTTTCCGTGTTTAAAGGGCAGTGTTGTTGGCAGTTGTTTTCTTGTACTTTTCCCCTATGCTCTTGTCCACAGCAAACATGACCAGGTTTCCAGTGGCAAGAATGTCAAGAGTGTCCAGAGCCTGTTCTCATGAATCTAAAAGTATTTGTCAGTATGACAGATAGTCTGAAGTTCTGTGTCTTTTTGATAGTAATAAAGGTACAATGTTTCTTCACGATAGGCCTAAATTCATACCAAGAAGTTAAGGTGAGACATTTCAGATTTGTCCCTGAGGTAGGTGGCTGTCTGGATAGTGAGGGTCCCATGAAGGCTGGGCTCTTATTTAGTTCCTTGCCTTTGAAGTCTTTGCCTGCAGAAAACTTTAAATCTTGGAGGTGTAGTCAGAGTCACTAATAGGACAGAATCATGACTTTGACCCTGGTCTGGCCTAGCATTAACTGAAGGGCCTTGTCCACTGAGAAAACATCAGAATTCAGTGTTTCAGAAAGAGCCTGGGTAGGTGATAAAAGTATAGACATTAATCTCTGACTATCTATCTCATTTCTACTCTGAGTCCTGGAAGAAAGAATGTGTTTGCCTCGCTCAAATATGATGGAATTCTCTTGTTCTTACTGAAATTCTTTTAAAAATTGTGCTTGAAATCGATTGCCATAGCTTCTCTATCTAGCTGGGTGTTCCCGTGCCACCACTCAGTGAAATGGGTATCCCAATTGTAGATTTGAGATTTGAAATTTAATATTCCACAAAGAGGAGGCATTCAGCTGAAGTGCCAACTCCAACATCAAGTTCTAAAGATTTCTCCCCATACAGAATTTCTCTCCCAATCGATAAACCATAGCAATGGCTGCCACTTTCACATCCTGGCAGCCTCCTACTCAAGTACAGATGATGACAAGATCAATGTTATCATGGATCAAGGCTAAGGGAATGGGTCTCAATTCTGCCACTTGGCAACAGTGTGACCTTCAATAGGTCACCTCACTCCTCTGAACTCGTTTATCTGTAAAATGGAAATAACAATACAAAATTCGCAATTTTCTTGCGAGGAGTAAAATCAGAGGCAGTCTGATTTGGAAAGTTGTGGTATCTTTTATTTACCATGAATTCATAGTGATATTGTTTAAACAAAGAAATCTCTTGAAAAATACAAAATCATTATTCTGCTCCTAGATCTTCCACTGCTAAAGCAAAACCAAATCTTTATTTTATGTTTGTTAAGTTCGTTGTTGAATATATTGTAAGATCAATGGAATTGGAATATATATGTTAAAATATATTTATATTCTTTGTGATGTCACATATTTTATTTAACATGTAAATATATCATACTATAATTATAGTACAAAGTATATTTTGTGCATTATATCCTATTATACTTTACATTGTTTTAACAGATTATTATGTTATAAGATTATTAAAATTTATAGAATTTCTCTCTTTAATTTCCTAAATTATTCTATTTTGAATACATTCTCATAAAGTTATCCATGTGAAAATGTTACTGTTAAAGTAACTTTAGTAATATCTTCAGCTGACAGCCAGTGTTAAATTGTTAAGCTGATTTAAACTAGCTGTATTTTATTTTCTCTAATAAGATCTTTTTATGTCCTTCAGCTATTAATGTGGAAATATCTATGTCAAATTATGGATTAACTGTTGTGAGTAAATTGGTCTTTCACTTTGATGAATCAAGCAATACATTTAACCAAAGGAGGAGATGTTTCCTCTTAAATTGACATGCAAATTGATTAGGTTGCCAATATTTACTAGTCAGGCAATAGACGAACACATTGTAGAAATGACAAATGTTTAAATAAAAAAACTTAGTGTTCTTATTATTTTTTTATACTTTTTTTGCAAAGACAATTGTCTTTCTAAAATTCAAAATATGAAATCAAACTAATATACTTAAAGTTAATATTGCTTTTATTATTTATGTGATACATTTTACTAAACATTTTCTTTTTAAACTTTGGAGCAATAGTTGATCAATGTTACCCATGGATCAAACAGTAAAAAGGTTTTTTAATACTTGTTGAATATGTTGATATTTAATTCACATGTAACAACCTTCGGGCTACTGTGTGATATAATTGAACATTAAAGACTGGAATCACACTCGTGGTAGTAGACCATTGTGTTACGAATGACTTGTTCTACAAAATGGATAAAAAGAATGTTAAATTAGTCCACATTTGTACACCCTATTCTTTTGAGTAATTATATACAACATTGGACAATTGTTTCATTATCACATTTTGGAGAAGTCACTAAGTTTGCTCTGACCATCTGTTTTGCCACTGATCATTCACCTCCAGTCTCATCCATGCTGGGACCACCAGCAGAACATTAAATAAGCTGTTTCATTCCCCTTGCCATATTCAGTCAATAATCCATCATTTTAGACCCAGAGATTGTTATTAATTTGCTCTCCCAGCCCCATATCCTGTGTTGTTCTCTCACTGTTTCTTGCTGAGGGTCTGCTCCTTCAAGGATGGCCACTTGGTGAAACTGAAGGAAATCTCTGAGAATAGAAAGTAAACATAGGGAGGAGGGTGTCAACAGCAGGGCTTTCTGCCTGGTGTCCTGCGTTTAGACCACTCAGAGTCAGGGATATGTCCAGTCTGAATGCAAAGACAGCTGGTTGACAACAGAGACAGCCACTTAGAGAGAGGATTCACAGCAGAGATGAAACTTCAGTCTGAATGCTTGTTTGGAAATGTTTCCAGGGAAGCCTTAGTTATCACAGATATGTGATACAAGGCTTATTAATGATTCCAAAGGTGGTGGGGGACTCAGATTTCTCTCTACAGGCAGAAGGATACAGGGCATCAGTAGGGGGTTTTGAAGTCAGAAAAACTTGCTTTGATCCAGGGCAAGTTGCTGAACCCTAACAGGTCTAGCTTGTGTGAAGAGCATTATTATTATAGACCATTGTGTCAGCCAGGGTCTAACTAGGAGATATTTTTAAATGGGAACTTTAATATATGCTTAATAGAAGTTTAACCTAAGGAATTATTAACCTATGAGAAATGAGTAATTATAAAGATGCAAAGAGAACACTAAAGAGTGCCATATGGCTGAGGAGGGTGCTTCCAGAAGGAAAAACTTGGAAATAAATTTTCTCTAATTAATTTATCTATTTGACAAACAGAAGATGCTTGTCTCCTGTCAATTGTTACTGCTGTATAATGTTGAGTAAGGTGAGAAACTATTCTATTTCTTAAACAAACAAAAATATATGTTTGGGAAAACCCTGAATTCTTCCTGATATTCTTGGGTTACTTGCATGTCTGAACTATTTCTCCTTCTTTGGTCACAGTTATTAATGAATGAAATGTCCAACCCCTAGCATCAGTTTCTTGTCTTTCTAAACTGTGAGATCCTTCCACTCATCTGGACAAGCAAAAATGGTCCAGTTTTGAAGAGTTCATGTCAGAGGGGCTAGCTCTCCTTGAAGAGGTATGAAACTTCCTCCCCTAAATTTAATACGATCACCACTACCATAGAGATTACTTCCTGTCATTCAAAAACTAGATTTCCTATCCTGTTCAGTTAATCATATAAGCTATGTGATTAACTAGCTTGGTATGAAACTTTTTCTTCTTCTGATACTAGCTTTAAGTATATTTTTGATTGCTTACCTAGAAATTATAACAGGAATGCTTAACATGTCAAATTATAAATGGAATCAATGGCTTTTCTCTCTGTAAATATGACCAAACACTATAAAGAATATAGGATAAATTTATTTCTGATTATGCTCTTCTCTCTACTTGTAAGTAACTGCCTTTTTCTTTAATTCTAAAGATTTTTTTTTTATTTATCCCATTTAATTTATTTACTTTCCTTCTGGAATTCACTGTAGAGGTATCCTCTAACTTTTTGCTTTATCCTCCAGGTCTCTTAATCCCTCTTTCATATTTTCTATTTCTTTATCTCTATAGGGGTTAGTTCTCCTCATCTATCATCCAGTTCGTGAACTCTCTCTGCAGCTGTGTTAAATCTGTTAGTGTACCTAATATCTAGGTATTTTGAATTTCAATTATTGCATTTTTTCAATTATAGATGTTCTCTAGAGTTCTTTTAAAAATATGTTAGGTGATCTTAATAGTTTTATGTTTCCTGTAGACATGCTAAACATCTCTTTTCTTTATTCAAAGAGTGTTAGCATATTGTTCTATCATTACAATCTGTTTATTCATTTTGATGATTTATTTGCTGACTTATTTTGCTGAACCTTGTCTTGCTCTTATCCTGATGGCTGATTTTTACTACTACGTCCTGCAGACTTGCTCTCAGATCAATCACAGTGCTTCTTGAAGTCCTCAGAGTCTCTGGCATCATTGGGTCATCACCATTATTTCCTTGACTTATACAGCAACTTAGGCTTACACTTGCCCATCCCAGTTTATCAACCACACTGAGGAGAATTATTTTTTCAGTATAAGCCTGATCACCCATCTGCTTTCCTGAGCACATCGGTGGTTCTCATAATGTATCCAGCCGGGTTAATCAACATGCCTTGCGATCTGAGCCTCCACTTGCGGTTCCAGCTTTGTGTCCTACATCAACACTGGCTGCAACTTCCCAAGCTCCTGGATGGTCCCTGAACACACTGACACATGCTCTCACTATCTCTTGCCTTTACATTAAATTTTTATCTCTGCTAGAAGGAAGGTAATTCTTTCTCTTTCATACCTGGGAAGCTCTCACACATCCTTCAGGATTTATCTTGCAGGACCTCTGTTTATTTGTTCCTGATCTTCTCCACATGGCAACTTAGTTACATGCTCTTTTGTCTGTTCCCCCTGCCCAAAGAATCACACATGCGCACACACACAAACTCACATGTATCTATGTTTATGTGTGTATATATATATATATATATATATATATATATATATATACACACACACACATATATATGCTATGCTTCACTTTTCCTTGAACATCTTCCCTGATGGACTAAGTGCAAAGGCCATTCCCTTCACCTCTGTGTCTCTAGGTAGCAACCAGCATGTGATGCTGAAAGATAACATAAGCACTGGATAAATGTTGAAAGAAAGAATATATTTAGAATGTGTATCACAGGAAAAATAATTTAGGAGTTTCTGAAATTTGTCTTTAAATGTACAAAGGACTTATTTGAAGGGAAAAAAAGAGATTCTACCATTCTGTGGTAGAATTAGGACAAGTGGTGGGGATGTCAAAGAAATAATTTTATCCTAAGGTAAGAAAAACATTTCAAATAATAAGCACTGTCCAGAAGTAGAATATGTCAGTTCCTAAAGTTCTGAGTTCCTTATTTCCAGTGTAAAATTGAGGATGAACTAGTGATCTTCAGTGGCTGTTATAAAAGAGAACTCTACTTCTGCAGGAAACTGTTTTAAGTGGTCTTTGGGGCACTGTCTAGCTCTTAAGAACATGTGAGTCCCTGTACATGGGAAGCAAGAAAAATTTTTTAAGGTTAAAAACAAATGTTTCCATAAGCAAGATGACATTTTCCCTTCCCCTAAAGCTTTTTTCTTTGTTTATCAGAAAGAAAACCTGAATATTTTCTTTCTGATAAACAAGCTCTAGCTCTTGCTCAGCAAGGTGGGTACCTAGTATCCCCTTTCCATTTGCTGAGTCTAGTGTAACATCACTCTTCATTACTGCAGAGAGATGTGCATGGTGTCTGGTTGAGTTCTCCTCCATCTCAGAAGGACTCCTGGGAATCTTCACCTATATAAAGACTCCAGTTCCCAGCAGGACTGGTAATGAGACAGTCCCATGGACATAGTGAAAAAATAGAGCAATGTCATCTTTGTAATCCCAGGCTCCATGCCCAAGTATTCCCAATGATTAGCTTTGTGAGCTAAAGATGAGTTCATAGAATTTAGGTATGTGTAGTGACAAGAGTGAAGATGTGCATGGAGTTAAATGAGAATCACATTTATTTCTTCCTCCTGAGAGGGAGATGGCTAGGAGAGCAAATACGCTCCCCAAGAGGCATGCACATCCATCGTTCAGCGACCCTGCTGAGCAGGGCAGGACAAAGGGCGGCGAGGTCTCTGAGGCCCAGGAGCATCAGGAGCTGGTGCAGTAGACCAGCTGGCGTCCCTCTCAGTGGTCCACCTGGCTCACGGCACAGTGTCTTGCCTGCCAGTGGTTGGTGGAGGGATGCCTGCTGGTGGGTACTTATGGGACGAGGCCATTAATGCAGCCCCTCTGGGAAGGTTTTGAGGGAAAAGCAGCTCTTAGGGCAGCAAAGGAACCTCAGAGAAAAATCAGATCCTGCGCCCCCTCTCTCAGAAACAAAGGTCAGCACCTAAGTCCCTCTCCAAAACTCCTGGGCGTCCTTATGCTCACACAGCAAACTGAGCTAAAACATTCCACAAAACTCCTTTTACAGACACACACCCCTCTTCTCCTGAGACTCTTACATGGTCTGACTGTGCACACAATACGTCCCCAGGTACACACAGAATCTACCGTTCATTCCCCTGTCCCTAGCAGCACCTAGCCAGGGCTGCAGTGCTCATGCTAGAATCTCATTTTTCTTTTCTTTTCGTTTCTTTTTTTAATTTTATTTTTATTCAAGTATAGTTGATTTACAATGTTGTGTTAGTTTCAGGTGTACAAGCAAAGTGATATATATATATATATATATATATATATATATATATATATATATATATATATATATATATAAGTGCTTGTGGGCACTCATCCTTAGACCATACTCTTGCAGCCAAGGCAAAAGGATGCTCTCACTTCTGGCCTTGGTGTCTTAGGACTCCGTCTGAGAAGTCCCCACAAGCCAACTCTACTGGGAGGAATGGGAAATTTTAAACAAGGAACCCAGAACAGATATGCACAAAGCTCATCTGGGAGCACACCCTACCCCATGAGCATGTTAGTTTACAGACTGTTATTCAGCAATGAGAGTGCTAGCAACTGAGGGAACCAGTGGTCCCATCTTTAGGTAGAGAAAAAGAAGTCTGGTCCTCTAAATCTACGAGAAGAGCCTCCATGTCCTTGATGGAATGATGCAACCTGCTGTGCTCAGAATCAGTGTTTTCAAGCTGCCTCTACTTCCCATGAGCTGTGCGTCTTTGGGAAAATTACTTAACCTTACCAGACTTCTGTTTGCCATCTGTAATATGGGAATAATGATAATATCCACACCCTTATGGATGAAGCTTTGTTGACATAGATGCCTGCTCTTAACACCATGTCTGATTGAAAATATTTACTACACATTCTCTATAATGGTTTTCTAAATCACTTATTCACATGAGTACCTTTGCCAGAATAATCTTTTGTGTAATTAATTAGACTATTTTCAAATGTGAAAATTTCTGATCTTGTTCCCAGACTTTGGGAAGGGAAACATCTATTTTGGATCTTTAGTCCCTTATGTTGTGGGATCTGTGTGCCCTTGAGAATTATTTTTAATAATTTAATATAACGAATAAAAGTCTAATCAGAGTTTTATTTGCATTTTAAACAATTAGTATTCAAACTATTAAAGCTACAAAAAACTAGACCTTCATTAATACTTTGCTTTTACTTACAAAATATTCTATTTATACACTTGCACATTTTAGCAATCACTTCAAAAGAGTATTTGAATAATATATAGTGCCATTTGCAAAGTTTGTTAGTCACCTTTGAAATCTACTTATCTGTAATGATATATTTAATTTCCAGCTTAAGGATTTTAATTTCATAGTCAAGAAACAGTTTATTCTCAAGAGCTTAAATAAACTTTCTAAATTTAATTGGTGTCTGGCTTTATACTTTATATCTATTTAAATCTACTTTATGCTTAAAATTTTCTTAGATAATCCAATAACATGCATAGTTTAATAATTATTTAATGTAAAATTCACAGATAAAAGTTAATTACTCAATACACATTAAAAAATTGTAGATACAGGGTGTCCAAATTCTTTTGAACATCACAACCTCAAAATTATATAAAATGCCAACTATGAACCAATTTCTCTAATTTTAATAGATCTTAATTGGTTTTGATTTTTTAACCCTTTCTCTTCCTAATTATAAATGCTTAGATTGTGAAAAGAGGAGTAAACATTTAAAGAAAACAGCACAAACCCAGTGAATTGAATTTACTTAACACCAAAGTGTTCTGCCTAGATGATTTTATGTAATTCTGATGGGACACACTGAATCCCAGTTATATTGCTACATCAGTGACTTAGAGGGGCACTTAGCCCCAGACTCAAGTTAGGTACCCATAGAAAGGTACACTCAGGTTACCACTGGTTGAATTTCACATTTCGTTGGCTCCTAAGAAGTAGAAATGTCTTTCATCCTAGGTCTAAAGACTTTTGGACATAATGGAACATCTTGTCCTTCTATATTCTCTGGCCTATATGATATTTTATTGAATTTTGGATAGCCCATGGCTCTGTCCACTTGTAATCACCATGCACAAATTCATTCTACTGATAACACATCAACTGTGATGAGGTAAGGGGAAGGGGACGTTATGGACGCTGGGAACTAATTTTGCAGAGTCACTACAGATTACCTAACAGGTATACAATGGGCTGGCTCTCATATTACACAAATGATTCATTTTTTCTAATAGGTAAAACAACATCTATACCTTTTGAGATATAGCAAAGAAAGGAAGAATGAACAGATATAATCTATCTTTTAAGAAGACCTTTGCTGCAGGATTAAGGCAAAGGAAATCAGTGCTTCAAGGTGGGTTACCCAGTGTTTCTCTTCCCTTCCCCTTAGTTTGCATATCAATATCTGCCCTGGAGAAGGCAGACAATTGAGGCAAGACAAAGGATTTATACCCAGGGATTAAAAACTTTTGCAAATAAAACTAATTCAGTTCCTGGGATTGAAATCAACTTCCCTCTTTTCCCAATTTGTCTGACAATAATAAACAGGAATTCATGTGTTAATTTCAAAGATCTCTTTTATTCTTATTTACCTATGATTATTTGGCAAATTTGGAGAACTCACACTCCTTGATTTCTAAATTTATTATTAAGGTATAGTAACTAATAAAATGTAGTATTGATGAAAGTATAGACATAGACACATAGCTCAGTGGAACAGAATAGAGAGCCCAGAAATAAACCTATACCACTGATTTCTTACAGAAGTGCAAAAATCAATTCAAAGGAAAAAAATTGACTCTTTTCACTAACTTGGTGCTTAGATAATTAGACTTCTATATACAAAAAAGTAAAAAACCAAACAAAAATGTTGACCTATACTTTAAACCTATACAAAAAATTAAGATATAGGTGAAGATAAAGACTTAAAAATAAATACAGATGTTTGTGTATTCTCATATTAGTATACTTACATATATTTCCTACTTCCACCTGCTAAGAAGGGCTGGTGACACCACAGGGGCTATGAGCACATCTCATGTCCAGATAGTGGTTTCTAAATACCATTCTCTAATCAGGAGAACCAAGGCTTCATGTAGAAAGGATTCCAGGGTTGAGGTAGAGGAGAAACAAGAAAAGCCTGGAGTATCTTACATGCTAGAAAGAAAGTACAATAACAACAACAATAAAGAGACATGCTGAAAGGCCAACCTGAAAGGATTCCCATTGGCCCAAGTTGTAATGACTTGAGCAACAAAATAAATAAGTATTGCATTTAAACAAAGGAACAATTTATATATTCTTGATTCCACACTGACATAAATACAGTGTCATATAAATAAGACCACACAACCAAGTGATAAAGATTAACATGAACAGTAATATAAACCAATAATGTGTACCCCAGATACCATGCACTGGGAAGGGCACCTGTGGGATCTTTCCCAGTAATGCCCAACCTCCATCTAATAATGAGAACACATCAGACAAATCCAAATTGAGACCATTCCCCCAAAATAACTGAAAGGTCCTATTCAAACGTGTCCAGGTCATGAAATAAAAGACTGAGGTACTGACAGAGATTGGAGGAGAATTAGGAGATTCACAACGAAATGGAATAGATGTCCTGGATGGGATGATAGAGAAAGAAACAGGTTATTCATAGAGAAATGGTGAAATTCCAGTAGATTCTGTATCTTTATGCTAACCAACCAAAATTAGTTTATGAAATAAGTGTTCTATGATTGTTTTAGCATAGGAGGAAGTAAGGGGATGATCTTTAGGAATTTTCTGTGTCAGGGTTCAATACTCTGTAAGCTTAAGATTACATAAAAATTAAACAATAACTTGAATATAATAAGGTGAAACAAGGGATATGATATCAATGTTCTAGAGTGGGTTTCTCAGCCTCAACACTGCTGGTATTTCAGGTCAGACATTCTTTGTCGTGGGGCCGTCCTGTGCATTGCAGGACATTCAGCTGCATCTCTCCCCACTAGATGCTACTAGCAGCCCCCTTCTGGTTGTGACATCACAAATATCTCCAGACTTTGACAAATGTCCCCTGTGAGATAAAACTGTCCCCAGTGGAGAGCTGCTGTTCCAGAGAGTGTTGAATTGTAAGAATTGATGAGATTTACAGCAGAGCACAGGGCCATACATTGGTGGTGAAGAATAAGAAAATTAATCTTGGTCTATCATTTGGTGTAAAGATAGTCCACTTTTTAATGAATGCCTTGTTCCAGCATTTGGGTGTCAGCTACATATGTCAGCATAGTTGGGGTGATTCCTAAAAACCCTCAATTTAAGGCATCCCTGTGTAATGGATAGCACATGGTCAAGAGACATTGGTGTTGGCTTTTTAAGTTAAGAAACATGAATCTAAGGATAAACACCTTGGAGATTTGCTGCTCTGTCAGCTGTTAAAGTGCAGGATAAGGCCCTTCCACTGAACTCAAGATAGGGGTTTCCCTGCTGTCCTTTTGAGAAAACCAAAGCTCAGGCTTCAGTTTACAAGGAAGTTATATGGGGGAGTGTTCTGGAAATTCAGCTTGTACCTGTTGGTAATAAGGTTGGAATACTACATGATTCCCAAGCTTGTTGTGGGGTGGAACCTAGAATTTGGGGGCTTTAGAAATTTTGAAAGATTTTGAGCTTTAATAATTTTGGTTTTATAATTTCCCTGGTTCTTCTCTCTCTCTCTCCATCTCTGTTAGCTCCATGAGGTTGTGGACTGACAGGAGAGTAGAAGTCTGAGAGTGAAAATCAGCTCCTCAGGGCAGTTGGATACAGTACCAGTAAAATATATGTCCTTGTTAGTGGAGAGAAGAATTAGGATTCACCAAGTTGGAAAAATAAGATCAAGTATTAATTATTTTTAATGTTTATAATTATGATAGTCATTGCTTTCCAGCAACAGAAGCTACCCACTTAAAGACTAAACAACAAGAATCAGAATGGAGTCACTGTCCATTTGGAAGTGATCAAAATGGCTCTAAGGCATTGATTCTAGTCTGTGTCTGGTGTCACACTCTTTCCAGGACTGTGCCGTTGACAGATGGGCATGTATTGGAAACTGCCTCAGAAATACTTAAAATTATCGGATCAATGTTGGATCAATGTCAGGCTCAAATTTTTTTCTGCTACCGTAGGTAATACCATGAAGTATGTTTGCTAAACCCTCCTTTTACTATGGTTAACTCCTTAGCTAATAGCAAAGCCTCTCAAGAAATTGTTGTAACTTATGATTCATTTCATATGGGTGCCAGCAGTCATCAGGAAATGTTTGTTTCTAAAGAAATTCAAATTTATAGGATAATATACTATCATATACCTTCCATCAGTGTAAAATTTGCTCTTTTATTTTATGTCAGATGGATGATCTGGGCTAATGCAATTAATTTAACCATCTAAACTGATTTATTTTTTATGAAAAGCTTTTATTTCAAGGGTAAATTTAGGTCTGCGGTAGCATAACCTCTTTAGCATGCTTTAGTTTTCCTTTATATGTGTGAACTTTCAATACATAGGAATCAGGATTATCCAAAAGAACCCACATCTACAGGACATGCATAGTCCCCTGATAGATGTTAAGCCATCATGCAATTCTATTTTTTCAGGTAAAAAAAGGGGTGATGACTAGTTTTTATTAAAGTGTTGTAGCAATGGGTTGTTATACATAAAGAAAAATAATAAGCAATTTGAGTGGAGTTTAGGTGGTAGCTCAAAAGTGCTGAAAGTTTTCTGTCCATAAATGTGTCTGTACAACACAGAAAACCCTTAAGTTTAGTAAAAAAATCCCAGACTGAAATCAGCTGAAGTTTTCACACATTCTCCTTTTGCTGCTGTAGCTCTGAGATAAGTTGGTTATGTCTTGGCTACTGCATTTTAGAGAAGACTGAAGTAAGCAACGGTCCCTGATGATATCCCTGTCCAGAACTTTTGAGAAGAGAAGAGAGGAGTTTGTGGATCTGGAATCCTGGAAACAGATTTTTTGCATGTAGTTACTGTTCCTGCCTCTGTGCTGGTCATCAGTGACCTGCCAAAGTCACCCCCATCACCTCTGCTCCCCTGGGCTGCACACCTATACAGTCACCTGCCCTTCAGCATGGGTGGGCCTGCCCTAATCAGTCAAGCCCTTTGAAGAGGATCCTGAGGTCAGTGTCTTCCTCTGCTCAGGCTGCTATAACAGAAGACCACACATCTGGTGGCTTATCAACAAGAGAAAACTATTCCTCACAGTTCTGGAGGCTGGAAGTCCATGATCAGATGTCAGCATGGTCAGGTGAGGGCACTTTTCCAGGTAGCAGCGGGCCGACTTCTCACCATGTCCTCACATGGAGGAAGGGGTAAGCTCTGAGGGGTCTCTTTTATTAGGGCACTAACCCCAGTCATGAGGGCTCCACCCTCATGACTAAGTACCTCCCAATTGTCCCATCTCCTATTACCAGAACCTTGGGGGTTAGGCTTCAACTTATGAATTTTGGAGGGACACACGCAGACCAAGGTAGTGAGAATCAGAAGAAATGAGAGGATGAGGGGGGGCGCGGTTAAGGAGGCTCCTTGGTGCAAGAACCTGAGAGTAACCTCCAGGGGCTGAGAGGGGTCCCCAACCCTTAGCCAGCAAGAAGGCATTTGGTATATGGTTAATCTATTGCCATTTTAAGAAATAAGGATCAATTAGAATTATGTTTAGAAATTAGTGTTTTGCTCCTGTTTCTTATTTAGAAAGTGTCTAGTTGTTCAGAGATTATTTAATTAACTTAATCATTTGTCTAAAGTCTGAAAGTTAGTTAAGTATCTGGAAACTAAAGTTTTAGCTAATACATTAAAACTTTATGGGTTTTTTTTTTTGCATCATGAGAATATTATAAAATTTATCTCTGTAAAAATACATCTACTATCATTCCATTCATTTGAATACCACTTTGTACATATTTTTAATTCTAAAGAAGTTATGGAAAAAATGGTTAATTCATAAAATTCATGTAGGGATTTTAGTAAGTTTGAATCAGGAAAACACTTAATGGTGGTCTTATACAAACAAAAATATTGTGTGCTTATTATTTTTATATAGTAAACTAGTTTTTAAAGACTTTGATTTTGCCCCAAACTTATCTCTTATCTTAGAAATGAGGCTATTTTTTAAGCTCGTGACTTTAGTAACAAAGGCTATTTTATAAATGTACTTTTAAGGGTCCACAAAAAGAATACAGTTTAATAACTTTATCTTTCTTCCTTTCTTTTAGATATTTTGACTATTCGCCATAAATGATACACATAAAAAAGTGAATGATTTATTTTTTGATCAATCTTTCCCAGGTCGAAGATTTTTCCAAGAGAAGAAAAAAAAGGAAGAGTAACAAAATAAAATGAAAATGTGACAAGTGTAAAATTGTCATTGTTAAAGGGCTAATTATATTCCTGGGAAGGATGTTTAGATGTAGAAAAAAGAAATGGTGATATAAACACACACAAAAGTGGGTTTTGACATAACTTGGGCCTTTGACAATTTGATCAATCTACACCATTAAAACGCCCTATTAACCCTCCAAGTACAGAAACATAGAAGAGGCGTCTCCTGTGTTAGAGAAAAGGATTCTCTTTTAGATAAACAATTCGACCACTCATGAGCCTCCTCGGGTTTTGCTTTGAGGTACCTTTCAAACGAACCTTCTTGGTCGTGCCCAAAGCTGCCCTGTGATCTGAAAGGAACCCTGGTGAGACTGTACCAGTGATAGAGAGGCACCCGAACCTGCATCACATCAAAACTCAAGGAGGTAGGGGTTTAGCTCCGAAGCGTCCCAGGAGAAGTGAGCCACCTGTAAACAGAGAGCTTTTGTGATTCTGCATCGCTACCACTTGGCCAAAGTCTAGTCATCCGAGACAAAGGACCCGACAAACCCCAAATCCTGACAGAGGAAGCCACACAAGGTGGGTTTCAGGGACACACAGGTCACAGGGCTAAGGGGCCAGTTGGGTGACAAACAGTAGACCTGGGGCCGTTCTCCCCACAGGGGTTTCTCTAACAACACACAACACTGACCAGGCTGGACACAGAGACAAACAGATGACAGGGTCAAACAGGGATAAACAGGGAACAGATGGTGCTGTGACTGGATGTCTTAATAAGTCATCCACAAAGATACAGGAATGAACCAAAGCTAAATCTGTGATGGATAAATAAGCAACAGTCCCTCATATTAGCTAGAAAACAGGAGTTTGGCCATTTTTGTGTTCCGACAATGTTCATGTTCGTGTGCAGGCGGCCTGACTATCAGGAGGTCTTGTTTTGGTCTTGACCTGTCCTAGTCTCAGAGTGGCCTAGGAAAGCTGCATCCCAGCCTGAGACACAGCCTACGTGGGGGCACCATCGGCTCCTGACTGTCAGGGAATGCTTTCCTCTCTTTTGGCTAAAACTGGACCTGTGAGCTCAGCTCATTGGAAGTATGGAAAAGTCTGTAATATAATGTAATCTCCAAAGTCTAAACTTATTGACAAAACAATTAGATCAGATCAGAGTTAACTTTGCTTCAGAAAAAGTCTGGCTTTGTTTTCCCGCTCATATAAACATATGCATCCCTATGACGACCACTTCAATGTAAATGAATGCCATGTCCTCACACACCCCTTTGAAAAAGGCACAACTTTAATGTCCTTGGTTTCATACTTGTACAGCAATATCTGAGGCTTCATAGGAAGCAAAATGCAACACTTGGGCAACCAACAATTGTTCATGAAGAAAAATGTTCACCCAATAAATAGGATTGAAATCATGGATAAAAGCAATAAGGCTGCTCTTGTTTTTGGAAATTGCAGCAGCTTTGTCTAGAGAGATTCTTTGGCACAGAACCCAGCAAAAGCCCAAGTCAGTTGCATTACATGTATGTTAAATTTTGAAAGTGTCCTATCTTTTCACCAGGGACATTTCAGTCTGTGTCTTTGTACAATGTGATCTCATGTGTGATGCTCCACTGGTGTGAGGATCTTTGTCAGCAAAGATTGGAATCATCCCTGGGCCACCCATCTGCATGTCCCATCATTCATGTACACAGCATCCCCACAGCTATTGAATGTTCTTTAACCTCTCCCACTTCACGAAAGATGGGTCTGACAGCCATCCAAATAGAGTACTAAAATGGAACACAAACAAAAGGAAGGCTTGAATTTTAAGTCAATGATGTTGAATAAAATGTTATCAACTCACAGGTCTTCAGGTCCTTCCTTAAATAGTATCTTGACCCACAGTGGCATGTACTGAGCTCTACGTTCAGGCGGCCAAAGTGATGAGAGTTTTCCCTCAGTGAATTCGCCTTTTCTTTCCTCCAAAAAATCGTGCGAGTACACAAAGCTCTGAGGACATCCAAGAAAGGCCACTGCTAAATAGTAAAACACAGTCATTACCCTCAATAAGTCACTTATTCCCAAATCATTCAAATTCTGATTTGGACTTAATGAAAGGAGAGATAAGGGTTTGGGTTAAAATATAAATAAGCATGACTTTTGTGGGCTGTCACCACATTGGCTGTAGAAACCTCACTAAATCAGCATTAATCACCTTGAAAGATATGAAGTCTCACATGACTGTAAAATATACACCTGAAAACAAGCATGGTGACATCGGTGGTGAGGGCCCTGGTAACAGGACTTTTTACTATTATTCCATGGTTCTGTGATCCCCGGAAATTCTGGAGTACCTCGAGGGATAGCAGGATGTCAGGTTGAAGATGACTGGTCTGTTCGCTGGGGAAATTGGAAGTGAAGTCCAAGGTTTAGGATTTGGAATTCAGGTTGCTTTGCATCTCCTGGTGCTCTGCTTCTTATGAGATTACCTAAAAATCATGACATTGTTTTGTAAAGTGCAGTTGTGAATATCTTTCTTCCCTGAGCCTGTTAAGCTTGGACACCAGTTTTCTAATTTGAAAATAAGAATAATTACCTGTGTTGAATGTAGGCTTTGGGAGATTGAGAGGTGACCTCTGGGATGTGGTGGTGGGCACTGCTTTATCCACCTCCTGGGAATGTAGGGAAGTACATGGGATGAAGACCCTTGGCAACCGAGAGCTCCTAGGGATTCGATCATTTCATTGAGTAAGGAATTATTAATTTTTATGTTAAAGGAAAAAAATTCTGCTGAGGGCTAAAACTGAATGACCAAATTGCAATAATGGTTTATTAAAAAAATTATTTTATATTGCAGTATAGTTGATTAACAATGTTGTGTTAGTTTCAGGTGTACAGCAAAGTAATTTAGTTATACATACAAATGTATCTATTATTTTTCAAATTATTTTCCCATTTAGATTATTACAGAATATTGAGTATAGTTCCCTGTGCTAAAGAGTAGGACCTTGTTGGTTATCTATTTTAAATATAGTAGTGTGTATATTGGCAATAATGGTTTAAAAAAAGAATCATTCTAAACTTAAATTTTCATTCAAAAACATGTCTTCTATAAATTTGTGTGTTTTGTGTGTTTTTTTCCAGATGTGAAGGCTAGCTGACTTTCATATATCAGGTCTTCTTTTCAAAATATCTGATGTAACTGTCTTTTTCAGTCCTACTGACCATTCCTTGAACTCTGTGATGAACCATTCATAACTGTTCCTTCCTGAATTCCACAAATATATTTGCACAGATGAGAAATGTGTGTCCCTTGTTGGAAATACTGATTCACTCATCACATTTTATTTCTGAGCAGCCAACATGATGACTGTGTCTTTCAAAGTCAACTTTGGCTTATTATTGGGTTACACTGCATGTAGGCTAACTCGCATTTGACCAGTATTGGGTGGGTAGTTACTTTTATAACTAGAATATTAATGAATACTGATATGCACTACCATTGATTAGGCTTTTTAAATGAACAGATAAAGTCTGAAGAAAGCTATCAATGATAGAGACAACACTGAAATTTTAGGCTCTACAAGGACATGTCTAAGCTGGTAATATCAGCCTTTCTTTCAGTGGATATGAAATCCTGTTGCAGTAACAAATTAGCCCCCAAATCCTAGTGACATTGAAATGAAACAGGACCCTATAGTCCTTGCTCCCCATGTCCTCAGACAGCCTTTTCTCTGTGCAAAAACTTTAGCCAAAAATAAGTTTAATCAGAGAAGTGAGAAAATGCAGAAACAAAGGAAGACAGTGCAATAAGACTAAATAATAATAGTTTAGTCACCAAGCAAAGTCAAGGACTTTTAGTTCCTCTTCAAGGCCTATAGATAATACTCTGAGCCACGTCCTTTGAGCTGTTTTGTAGATACTGAATCTCCCACCAGGTGGAAGAAGTTAGCTTCATGATGACCAGACTGTAGCCAAGACATAAGCTGCCACAGTTCCGATAATTGGCCTCAAAGAAATGGGAACAAACCAACGCTGGAACTGAAGATTAACTGTCCTTAAAACGATCAGGATGACGCTGATCAGAGCACCAATGACCAATTTCAAGATGAGTGTCAGAGCTGACTGTGCTGTTTCTGAATGGCCCCTTCTGTCTCCCTATAAAAGCTCTTGCCCACAGATTGGCAGGGTGGAGGGCAGTTGGCATTTGGACATGAGTCCACCCTTCCCCTGGTTACCGGCCTCCAAAATAAAGCAAACTTTCCTTTCTACCAACCTTGCCTCTTTATTGGCTTTAGAGCTGTGAGCAGCCGGGCACTCTTCTGGTGACAGCACCACACCAAATACATATTTCCTGCTCCTGCTACATGTCCAGTGCAGGTAGACACAACATGTTCTCCTTACTCAGACACTGAGACTGATGGAGAGTCTTCAATCTTTAAAAAAATACAGTTTTATTGAGATATAATTGATAGAAAAACTGCACATATTCAATGTGTTCAATTTGATGAGTTTGGACAGATGCAAACCCTCAGATCCCACCACTACCATCAAGGTAATAAAGATACCTAACTTCTCCAAAGTTACCTTGTGTCCCTCTGTTTTGGGGGTTTTGTTGTTGTTTGTTTGTGCACTTGTTGTGTGTGTGTGTGTGTGTGTGTGTGTAGTAAGAACACTTGACCTGAGATCTCCCCTCTCCACAAATCTTGAACTGCACGATACACAAATATTATATTTTTAACTGTAGGTACTATGTTGTACAGAGCAGATCCAGAACTTACTTCTTCAACATAACTGAAGCTTTATACCCAATGAGCAATCTTGAGATGTCACTGCCTCAAAATGTAGCTTCATATTTTCTGCAGCAAAGGAAGACGGGTGGTATTAAAAAGAATCGCCTTCGTTTGTAAGTACCTCTTAAAGTAAATGACACAAATCACTTTCATTTCCAGCCTTTTCAACGGAACTAGAAACGTGCTCTCTACAAAATGACAAGAGGGCTGGGAGGTCCTTCTGTGTTTCCAGGAGGAGAGGATAATTGGATGTGGTTAAGTACAGTTTTCCCTACCTCGTCATTATAGGTGGTAAATTCAATGGAAATACAGAGGAATTATTTTGGAACCCATTACTCTTCTTCCCACTGGGGAGCAATTTTTAGGAAAGTTAAATCCATTTTCTTACCTTGGCCCCCTGATCACAGCAGCCTTCCGTTACTATAACAGAACTCCTGTGTGCACACAGGGGTCCCCACCTGTTCTCCCCAAGTAATCCCCCCTCAACGTTTCCAAAAAGATGGGTCTACACGGACAAGGGAGCTGTCATGTGACCAGCTCCCTAACTGTAGCAGATAAAAGAAATTTCCACAGTAAGTTAGGTCAAGATATCATCAAAATAGTCATTATGAGGAAATATATTGTTTAATGTCCAAGAAGAATAGGAAATCCTAGATTAAACTAAATTAAACAGAGTTCAAGAAACTTTAATATGCTAACGGGTATTATCACTCATTAATCCTTTAGGTTGGAGGCTATGTTATTTAACTGTCTATAAAGCACTTTATTCACAATGTCTAGAAAGATCAGTGCAGCCTCTTCCTTGCTAAACTCTTGGATAGCCACTGTCCTGAAAAGCATTTAATCATACAACTTTCTAATGCAATTTTAGTACCTGCTCCAAGCCCCAAGGAATTCTGTCACCTTTGAAGCACCTTTCTTTAGTCCTTTGGAAATCTGTGTACTCTTTCAGGACTTTTAGCTTTGTCTCAGCTTTATATCTTAATATTACAGTACCCTAGATTGGGAATTTCTGCTTTTTTACTTGACTGGGAATTTCAACACCACTTCACAACAAAATCACCTGAAAAGCTTTTTTAAAACTCTGGCCCCAGGGCTTCTTTCCAAGAGATTCTGATTTAATGGATCTGATTTAACAAGTCATGGTAATACATGCAGGTGGGTTAAGACCCATACTGAGTCTTGGAAATTTCTGGTCCCACTTAAACTTGGACGCCTGAATCTATCGGGGTTGACATGTCATGACCTGCTTCATGACCTGCGAAATCAGTCACAGAGTCTTTACAACTAGATAGATGAAGATCTTAAATACTACATTGACTATATCTTAAATCATGAAGTAAATTTATTCTATACAGTTAATGCATGCTCAGTGAACAAACACACCCTCAATCCACCACCCAAAGGCTAAAACATAGGTGAGATTTTGATGTGTTTCTCTACAATCTTTTCATTACTCATTAATTTCTTCATGCAACTTAGAAAACTTTGTATATATACTTCATATACATTTCCAGTTTACACTATAGCTTGCATTTTGTCCATGTCACTTACTTCTCTTTTTAAACATCATTTTCATTGGGTTGGTATTGTTCAACCAATGGTTAATAATTTTAATTTAATTCTTTAAGCAATATGGGTACTTAGTATATAAAATAAATAATACTGTGATGGTCTTTTTGCAGATAAGTCTGTCTGCATTTTTACTGATCCTTTCGGAGAGAATCCATAGTAAGGGAGATATGGGGTAAAGTTCTATTATTTGTTTACTCCTGAAATACACTGTAAAACTTCTATCTTCAAAGATTTTGCTAAATTCTAACCCACACACAACAACATAAATGAGCACATACATTTTTATAATTTTTCACTTACCAAACTAGGAAGAGTAAATAATATCTGCTGAAAATTGTTCACGTTTGATGAGTAGAATGGCTTAATGTGTCTTCATGTGTTCTTTGATCAAGAGTATTTCACTTAGTATATTTTCGTTCACTTTGCTCACTTCTCTCTTGGGGATTTGAAGAATACAGAGAGCTGTAAAAGGACAAGATGTAGGCTCAACCCACATATTAGAGGCAGCGTTTAACCTCGGAACCACTGAAGCAATTTTCCTTCAGTTGCAAGAATACAAAAAAGCCACAGTGAGCCTCGGCAGCAGTGAAGTAAAACAGCACAAACTCTGGGACACCAACTGCAGAATCTGAGGGAACAGTCCTTACAGGGCTGCTCTCACTTTCGATGCCAGCTGGAGGCCGGGGGTCCCAAGGGCCACCTCACTTCAGACCAGCTGGCTAAATATTTGGGGGGATGTCCCACAATCACCTTTAAATTTGATATTTTCTAGAATAACTCACAGAACTCAGAAGAGTGCTATTCTTACAGTCACAGTTTTGTTATAGCCAAAGGAAACAAATTAGAACTATAGCCAAAATAAATAAATAAATAAAAACGATGCTTAAAACAAAATCTGAGAGGGTCCAAAACCACATCATAAATCAGTGTTAGGCTGTCTGGGGATCAGAGACCCAAGGAAACAAGGACACAAAAGTCAGGCAGGACATTACAGGGCCTAGGGACCATCCCCCAGAAGCTGAGGGCAAAGGTTTCTCTTGGAGAAAAGCTGTTTTTTTTACTACATAGGCATAGCCTACTTCCAGCTTAATTCCATACTGTTTAGTTGATGTCTTTGTTGTTATTGTTGTTTAAGTTTTTATTTCTTATTTTTTGAATATGGATGATTTCCAGAGACAATCTACAAGGCCCATCTTTCACAGAATTTGGCCAACACTGGGTCTACATACTAAATTATACTCCATTTCTATGAATACAGACCAAGGTAGGCAAACCTAGGCTAAAATCCCAGGCCCACAATTTACCTGGACAAGTTAATAAATTTCTTCTGGACTTTTCCAAATATAAAATTTGGATCATGTCCATTTCAAGTGACTACAGTGAGGCTCAGTCAAATACCATGTGTGTATATATCTATATCTATATATCATTACATAACGAATGACTGCCACATAACGAGTTATTAACAAATATCTCCTTGCCTTGATCCATTTCTCCCCAAATATCAGCTTTCCAGAGTGGATTGTCTCCCAAGTAGAAGTCTTCAGATCCAGATCCTCAGCTCCTGGTCTTAACTAAGTTGAAATAAGGAAACTGTACACACAGAAAAGAACTTCAACTCTGATATCTCTTGTCTCCTGCCATGGTTTCATCCAAATCTCATGAAAGACAAGAATAGTAAATTGTTACCTGATGGTTCTACCACATCTCAGGTTAGAGTAAAGGTAACTTGAGGAGGGGGCTATGGAGGAGAGCAAAGAATGAGTCTGGGTAAAAGTGTGCTCCTTGGTAATTCTGAGCCTAACATGATTTGGTGCTGCAAAAATGATAGTGATTTTCCAGAAATGAATCTTCCTCGATGGAGATTATGAATACTGATGACCACTGAAAGTATGTGGGACACATTCCAGTAAAAAGAAATGACAATAATCCAGAGAAGACATGATAGCATAGAATTTTACAGTGAAAAATTTGCAGTGCAAAGAGATGCAGTTTGCCATTTCATTCCGAAGAGCTTTATTCTGCTTTTAAGTGAAATAGCAGAGGAAGATATAGGATAAAGGAGGAGCAGTGCTGTTTTTATTTTTATTAAATTCCTACTCAGTTTATAATTTGATGATGTTACCATTCAAAAGCATATTCAGGTGACTTAAGAAATATTAGTTATGTCTCAGAAGTTCAGAAGAAAGGAATACTTCCAATTATCAGCTTCAGCAGAAGAAAAACACAAATTATTTTGGCAGTAGAATAGTAAAATAAGAATATTGGTAAAGTTGCTTCATAAAATGATGTGTTATAGCCATTGAAATCATAGAATTTACCTTGAGTTCATGTATACCAGTATATGACACCAGTATATATACATATATATATTCTTTTTCAGATTGTTTTCCCTTATAAGTTACCACAGAATACTGAGCAGAGCTCCCCATGCTGTACAGTAGTCCTAGTCAGTTATCTATCTTATGTATAGCCGTGTGCATGTAGTAGATGATTTCCTTGTGTTTACTGACAAGATGACTAAAGTGCAATTCAGAGAAGCCAAAGTAAGTTCTCCAAGATTTTATTAATTTAGTTGAGTGATTTTCCCCCTTCTCTCTATTCTAAAACCATATGTATTTTTTTGTGACTATAAGACCCACTTCTCATGTATCAGAAAACTCTATTGTTCTACAGAAACATAAGATAGACATGCCATTGGAAAGTTGTAATGAAGATCTGAACTGTCTTTAAGTTCGAGGGCTCACCATGGCAACTAGCACCTGGATGTCAGAATAGGGGCTGCCATGGTTACCCACAAAACTGTCCTCACAGCCTGGAGCTGCTGACTCAGGATGGTTGTGGGTGAACGTAGCCCCTTCAAGCATCATGCCCTTGAGGTCTGACAGGCAAGTGGCTCCCATCTCTCTTCTTCCTTGCAGATTTCAGGTGAGGAGATCTCAGCACAATCAACATTATATCGAGTCCCAGCTTTAAGGGATTTGGGAAAAATAAGTTTTTAACCTTTGCAAACATTGTTATATGTGCACTTTTTAAAACCAAATAAAGTGTGTGGGGGGAGCTGAGAATGAATGCTGAATGCAGTAAACAATATCCTGCACAGTCTGTGAATGGAGCTATAGACACTTCAACATTTGAAAGGTTTTTATTCCATCCTCATTCTTTAATCATAATTTAGAGGATTGGTTTCCCTCAGCACTTTGAAAATATCATTATATTATCCTCAGGCGTTATCTTCCTTTGGAAAGAATGTAATCATTTTTGTTGGCTTTGGTGTTCCACTGTATTTGGGGGGGGGGTTGGATTTTTTTGTTTTGTTTTGTTTTTAAGATTGTGGATGTCTTTAAGATTTTTATTGCCTGCAGTGGTCCACTGGCACTCCATGATGTTTCTAGGTGTAGATTACCTTTTTACTAATCCAGTTCAGCATTTACTGTGTTTCTTCAAGCTTAGGATTCATGATTTTCAGTCATATAAAATCAGCCATTTTCTCTTTGAAGTGTGCCTGTCCGTTTTCTCCACTTTCTCTTCCCCTAGAACTCCTGTTTTATGTGTATTTGACAATTTCATTACATGACATGTATACTGAAGCTCCTATATCTCATTTTCTGACCCATCATGGTATTAAACCCCTGTGCTAGCCTTTGGGGTTATGCCCTCAGGGATGTCATGGCCTTGCTGGTACACAGGCATTTCCTCTTTATTAGGGTCCACTTCTGTAAATGTATCTGAGGTTACAGTACCTGGAATTGCTGGATGCTGCTGTGGGGAGAGTTCTGGTCTGCTTGTCTCCTGAAGGAAACTGTATTGCTTGTTTTTCTCCATTCTACTTGCCGAAATGTGTTCCTTTTACAATTTCTTCACATTGGTCCCACATTTGTTAATTTGGAAGAAGATTACAGCCATCACAGGGTGGCTGTTTTTTAAAGTATAATCTAAGGCAGAAATAGGAAATTTAGTTTATTCACAGGCATCTCAGATAGTCCTCTAAACCTTTTCCCCTGATCGCAGTTACGTGTCTGTTTCAGGCCAGTTAAACTTGTGTGTGGTCACCAGCAAGGCTCATTAAGTTGTTCCTCTCTCAGATAGTGATGCAACATTTATCTATTTCCAGCTGACCCGCGTCCTTAGCTACACAGCTGATTGCCACCCACGTTTCTCTCCCCCATTTTCTATTACTGATAGGCTGACAGCTTGCTTTCCAACATATACCATGGCTGTTATTTAGATATTCCATCCATCCATATCAAGGAAGCCTGAAAGATACCCAGCACAGACCAAGTCAATTTTTCAAACTAGATATGGATTGTTGGTGTAGAGAGGATGTACAGTTTACTTTTATAGACCATCCAAGGAGGTTTCCTCCATCCCCAGCTTCCCCACCCTCAAAACCAGATCCAAAATGGGCAGAAGAACTGAATAGACATTTTTCCAAAGTGGAAATGTAGATGGCCAACAGGCACATGAAAACATACTCAACATTACTAATTATCAGGGAAACGCAAATCAAAACCACAATGAGATGTCACCTCACGCCTGTCAGAATGGCTATGATCAAAAAGTCTACAAATAACAAATGTTGTCGAGGATGTGGAGAAAAGGGAACCCTCCTGCACTGTTGGTGGGGATGTAAATTGGTGCAGTCACTGTGGAAAACAGTATGGAAGCTTCTCAAAAAATTAAAAATGGTTACCATATGACCCAGCAATTCCACTGCTGGGTATAAATCCAAAAAAAAAATCCACTAATTCAAAATGATACGTGCACCCCAATGTTCATAGCAGCATTATTTACAATTATCAAGATATGGAAGCAACCTAGTTGTCCATCAACAGATAAATGGATAAAGAAAATACGGTTTATATATGCAATGGAATATTACTCAGCCATACATAAAAAAGAATGAAATTTTGCCAGTATAGACTTGGAGGGCATTATGCTTTAGTGAAATAAGTCAGACAAAAAAGACAAATACTGTATGATACCATTTATATGTGGAATCTAAAAAATACAACAACCTAGTGAGTATAACATAAAAGAAACAGACTAACAGATATAGAGAACAAACTAGTGGTTACCAGTGGGCGGGGGGAAATATAGGGGTGGGGGGAGGGGGAGTTACAACCTACTGGGTGTAAGACAGGCTCAAGGATGTGTTGTACAACACAGGGAATATAGCCAATATTTTGTGATAACTGTAAATGGAAAGTAACCTTTAAAAATTGTACAAGAATTTTAAAAATTTAAAAACCAGATCTGACTGACACAGCCTTTAACATTCACAAAGTGAATCAGCTATACATAAACATTTAGTCCTGTTTTTTATTTCTATTAAACTTGAAATATTTTTCTGATTTTTGGTCTTCTTTATTACTGTCAGTTTATTAAGCAAAGGAAAATGAGTAAATTCTGTTTGAGATTTTAGCAGGAAATGCCACTTTTATCGTTTTGCGGAATTTTTCCTCCAGCTTCCTTTCCCAGCTACTACTAAGGTGCGGTTACAGGGGAAACAACCCAAGAAGGAAACAACCTCTTCTGAGCTCAGGGGTGAGGCCGGCCTCCACTCAGCAAACGAACTCCCTTGGCAGATGGTGGTCAAATCCATCTGGGCTGAAGTGTGGAAACATTTACAGGGTGACTCACCTGCTGGGGGCTCCATGCCCCCTCCTGAGTCCAGGACAGGAGAGAGTGTCTGGAGCCTCAGCATCTTAGCCATAGTCATGTCTGTTCACCACACACGTGACTAAGAATTGGCATGTTTCATGTATAAAATACACGTATGGAATCTGGGTTTTGGAAACATTTCCTTAATGAACCTCAAGCTTAAGGGATACTATTCTCATGGGAAAATACTTAGTGAAGAAAAAAGCTATCCCACAGGAACAAACCTAGTGGGCATAACCTGGCTTTGGTGGGTGGACATGGGCTTTCAGACCCTGAGCAAACAGCCCAGAACTCATGTTGCAGACAGAGCTTTTCTTCTTGCTGGCGATGTCCCTGTGATGGAGAATGTTTTGCAGTGAAAAAAACAGGTTTTTGAAGACTTCTCTTTGGAATCACTTCCTGATCTCTCTTAGAAATGATGGTTTTAGAACTCCATGAAGGGAGACTCAGCCTCCCACTTAAAGGCCAGACCCACCAACACAGGAAAATTGAGGAAACAGGCTGGACCCTGGGTGGAGGGGACATGACACAGGCCCTCAAGTGATGTCCTTCAGTCTGGGACAAAGTCTTCCCTCTCTGAGTAGTCTAGCCCTGCCCTCTGCCATCCATGATCTACGACCCCTCTTAACCCTGGGATCCTCGCTGACAGTATCCCATCCATGCGTCCCCTCCCTACCACACCGACAAAGGTGTTGAGGATCTGAGGGAAGGGTGACATTAAATACGTTTAATTTGCAATTAGTTCAGAACTATTTTGTGCAGGGATCTAGATATGTAGAAATGTGTTTCCATTATTTTCAAACTAAAATAAGCTTTGTATAAAGCAGGCATAGGGAAGCCTCAAAATCTCTCACTCTAAATTAGTAATCATGCCCCCCAAGAAACCAGTACAAAAGGATTCCCTTGTCTCCACGTTTGTTTCAATCAGTTATTTAGGAAGACCTGGAAAGTATCACTCTTGAGGAGGGCTCAGTCTGGGAAGAGGGAGGACAGTTCAGCAACAGAAAAGTAGAATAAAATTCAGGGTAAAAGTGATGGACTAAATTCCCAAGGCTTCAGAGAGAAAACATCTTTTCACACAGCTCCTCAACTGAGATACTGATAGTGTATTTTTTTATATATATATACTTTAAGGAGGTTTACTTTATTAGTTATTTTTAATATCCCTGTAAGTTAGGGCAGAGATTTTTTTTAATTAATAAATTAATTTTTTAAACATCATTATTGGAGTATAATTGCTTTACAATGGTGTGCTAGCTTCTGCTGTATAAAAAAGTGAATAAGCTATACATAAACATATATCCTCATATCTCCTTCCTCTTGCATCTCCCTCCCACCCTCCCTATCCCACCCCTCTAGGTGGACACAAAGCACCGAGTTGATCTCCCTGTACTATGCGGCTGCTTCCCACTAGCTATTTTACATTTGGTAGTGTATATATGTCCATGCCACTCTCTCACTTTGTCATAGCTTACCATTCCCCCTCCCCATGTACTCAAGTCCATTCTCTATGTCTGTGTCTTTATTCCTGTCCTGCGCCTAGGTTCTTCAGATCTTTTTTTTTTTTTTTAGATTCCATATATATCTGTTAGCATATGGTATTTGTTTTTCTCTTTCTGACTTACTTCACTCTGTGTGACAGTCTCTATATCCATCCACCTCACTACAAATAACTCAATTTTGTTTCTTTTTATGGCTGAGCAATATTCCATTGTAAATATGTGCCACATCTTTTTTATCCATTCATCTGTCAGTGGACACTTAGGTTGCTTCCATGTTCTGGTTATTGTAAATAGCGCTGCAATGAACATTGTGGTACATGACTCTTTTTGAATTATGGTTTTCTGAGGGTATATGCCCAGGAGTGGGATTGCTGGGTCATGTGGTAGTTCTATTTTTAGTTTTTTAAGGAACCTCCATGCTGTTCTCGATAGTGGCTGTATCAATTTACATTCCCACCAACAGTGCAAGAGAGTTCCCTTTTCTCCACACCCTCTTCAGCATCTATTGTTTCTAGATTTTTTGATGATGGCCATTCTGACCAGTGTGAGGTGACACCTCATTGTAACTTTGATTGCATTTCTCTAATGATTAGTGATGCTGCGCATCCTTTCATGTGTTTGTTGGCAATCTGTATATCTTCTTTGGAGAAATGTCCATTTAGGTCAGCTGCCCATTTTTGGATTGGGTTGTTTTTTTTTTTGTTTTTTTTTTTTTTTGATATTGAGCTGCATGAGCTGCTTGTATATTTTGGAGATTAATCCTTTGTCAGTTGCTTCATTTGCATATATTTTCTCCCATTCTGAGGGTTGTCTTTTGGACTTGTTTATGGTTTCCTTTGCTCTGCTAAAGCTTTGAAGTTTCATTAGGTCCCATTTGTTTATTTTTGTTTTTATTTCCATTTCTCTAGGAGGTGGGTCAAAAAGGATGTTGCTGTGCTTTATGTCATGGAGTGTTCTGCCTATGTTTTCCTTTAAGAGTTTTATAGTGTCTGGCTTTACATTTAGGTCTTAAATCCATTTTGAGTTTATTTTTGTGTATGGTGTTAGGGAGTGTTCTAATTTCATTCTTTTACATTTAGCTATCCAGTTTTCTCAGCACCATTTATTGAAGAGTCTATCTTTTCTCCATTGTATACTCTTGCCTCCTTTATCAAAGATAAGGTGACCATATGTGCGTGGGTTTATCTCTGGAGTTTCTATCCTGTTCCATTGATCTATATTTCTGTTTTTGTGCCAGTACCATACTGGAGATACTGGTAGTTATAACCTGCTGAATTTTGGCAATTTCTAGAAGATCACTTAAGCCAAAGAGGTATTTCAACAATAAATTACAAATTTCTCTAAAATGAGCTTATGAAGAAGCAGCAAGAAATAGAGTGTGTTAAAGAGATTTTGAATTCAGAAGACAAGTTCCTAGAAATAGATCTCGAAAAACACTGATTCATGAACCAGAATTACAATTTGCTTATTTCTTTAGCAATTATTTTAATTATTTTCACCAACTCATTCTTACTGTAAAAAAATTTATTATCCAATACAGAAATATTGAAAGCTTTATACATCTCCACACTAACACTTACTAAGTTACCTCACTAGGAAAAAGTATTGTTAACATTTTTATATAAAATTTTTTTTGCTTTTAACTTTTTATTTTGATATAATTGTAGACTCACAAGAAGATGCAAAAAAAAAAAGTACAAAGAAGTCCTGTGAACTTATCCTCAACGGCAGTACTTTACATAACTCTAGTCCATTATGAAAACCAGGAAATTGATAGTGACATAATACAATTAACTAGATTACACATCTAATTCAGATTTATCATATTTTGATGCTCATTTTCTTTTGTAGGTGTGTATGTGTAGTTCTATGGAAATTTATTACATGGATAGATTCATGGAAACCACCATCACAGTCAGGACAGTCACCACAAAGAAATTACCTGGTGCTACCTTTTATGGCCACATCTTCTGCCTCTCTCCCTAATCCCTGAAAAATCACGGACCTGTTCTCTATATTTTTGTCATTTTGAGAATGTTATATCAATTGAATCATGCAGTATCTAACCTTTTGATATTGGTTTTCCTCACTCAGAATAATGCCTTTGAGATCCATAAAAGTTGTTGAGTGTATCACTAGCTTGTTTTCTTATCACTGCAGAGTGGTATTCCATTGTAGGAAGGTATCATGATTTATCCATTTACCCACTAAAAGGCATTTGAGTGGTTTTTGATTATTACAAAGAGAGTTGCTATAAACATTCATAGACAGGCTTTTAAATGAACTTAAGTCTTCATTTTTCTAAAAAAAATGCCCAGGAGTGTGATTGCTATGCCATGTGTTAAGCTGAGTTTAGTTTTGTTTTATAAGAAACCCTAAACTATTTTCTAGAGCATCTGTACAATTTGACATTTCCAAAAAAATGCATGGAAGATCCAGCTTCTCTGCATCTTCCTCAGCTTTTGGAACTTAGTTATTTTGTTTTGCCTTGCTTTGTTTTGTTTTGTTTTGGGTTTTTTTGCTCTTCTAATGTGTGTGCAAGTTACCTGATCATGATTTTAAATTACACTTACCTAATGGCTAATTATGTTGAACATCTTTCCATGTACTCATTTGTTATTTATGTATCTTCTTTGTTCAAGTGTCACTTTAAATTTTGGGGCAATTTTCTAATTGGATTTTTTTGTTTCCTTACCGTTGAATTTAGCATGTCTGTTATATATTCTGGGTATAAATTCCCTACCTGATGATGTGATTTTTAAATAATTTCTTCCAATCTGTGACTTACCTTTTCATTTTCTTAACAGAGTGTCTCACAGAGCAAAAGATTTTCATTTTTATGCAGTCCAATTTATATTTTTATTGTTTTCCTTTATGGGCTATGTTTTAAGGATCACATCTAAGCACTCTTTGCCTAAACTTAGGTCACAGATATTTTTCTCCTCTGTTCTCTTGTAAAGGTTTTATAGTGTTTCATTTTATATTTATAATCCATTTTTAGTCAATTTTTAATAAAGTGTGAAAATTACACTGAGGTTTGTTTGTTTGTCCTATTTGTGTCCAGCTACTCCAGCCCCAGTGAGTTGCTTTTACACGTTTCTTAAAATTGCTTGGGTCACCTGGGTCTCTTTCTAGACTTTCCCGCCTGTTCCATTGGTCTATGTGTCCCATCCTCTGCCAACATTATACTGATTTACTTGCTACAGGTATAGAGTAAATTTTGAAATTGGGTAATGTGATTCCTCCAACTTTCTTCTTTGGTTATTTTTCAAAATTGTTTTTGCTAATCCAATCACTCTGCCTTCTGTGCTCAATATCAACAGTCATTAGGAAGGTAACTTCCAACAGAATGAGACACCATGACATGTGAACTACAAGGCTGTTATCAAAGAGATCCACATACCAAGTGTTCTTGGTCATGTGGAGAAGCTGGAGCCCTCCCACGCTGTAAGCATAAACATAAGATGCTATTTTCAATTTAGCAAACTGTTTGGTAATTTCCTAAAAAGTTGAGCATATTATATGACCCAGTAATTCCACTTCTAGGTATTTATCCAAGAAAAATGGAAATATGTCACTACACTAAATCTTGTGTATTCATGACACTCAAAATGTGGAAAAAATTCAAATGTCCATCACCTGGTGGATAGATTAAAAACAAATGTGACCTATCCACATAGTGAATTACTGGCCAACAATAGAGAGGTTTTTGCTCCTAATAACATAATACAACATAGATGAACCTCAAAAACATGCAAAGTGAAGAAGCCAAGCACAAAAAGCCACATAGTGTATGATTCCATTTATAACAAATGTTCAGAAAAAGGGTAGTGTTTGTCCAAGTTTAGGTATGTATGTCACTTCTCAGTAAAACTCTAAAAAATGCATCAATAAAACTACAAGCAAATAACTATAATTAAATTTCCTTCATCAGTTCATTCAGTTCTACGAAATTAATAATTTTTCTAGATTTGGGGTCAATAATCTGCTTTCATGAAGTATGTCTGCTGCTACCTGGAAAACCTGGCTGGCTCATTCTGAAAATTCTCCAGGCAAATTGTGTTTGGACTCCTTTACCCTACTGTCTATTCTCTGAAGCACCAAAAATTCAGAGTCCCTGGTGAGTCCTTTCCACAAGGCTCCAGCTGTCCTTTCCTTAAATTTTAGTTTGTGGCTAGAGTTTCACAAATTCAAAAGTTCTGGCTTGTAGGACACAGAAGAGCTTCAGACAAGCATGAGAGGGGCAGAAATCTGTTTGATAACAAGACTAAATAGCTCTTATCAATTTATTATATTAATCAATAATATCATAACAGAAGAGTAAAATTATGTGCTAAGTATAGTACATACAATATAGAACTCTTTCACAAGGGTTTGATGAATATTTCTGCTATAATTTGAACATACTGTGCAAAGCACGGTCACTAACAAATCTCTAGGGCATTTTTATAACATGGACAATTTTAAAATTTAAAACACGAAAAAAATTTGCAAATATTTCTAACACATTTGATAGCTTATTTTCAGACTTACATATAAAACTATGAAAATAAAATTTACTCTCCTCAAATCTTCTGTAGCCTGCTAAACTTCCTCAAGTTTTCTTTCTCTGTATTACTTGTTTCATATTCTGGAACAAATTACTACTATATTAGAAAAAGCAGGGACGAGGGGAAGATGGCGGAAGAGTAAGACGCAGAGATCACCTTCCTCCCCACAGATACACTAGAAATACATCTACACGTGGAACAACTCCTACAGAACACCTACTGAATGCTGACAGAAGACCTCAGACTTCCCCAAAGGCAAGAAAGTCCCCATGTACATGGGTAGGGCAAAAGAAAAAAGAATAAGCAGAGACAAAAGGATAGGGACGGGACCTGCATCAGTGGGATGGGAGGGAGACACAAGAGGGAAGAGATATGGGAACATATGTATATATATAACTGATTCACTTTGATATAAAGCAGAAACTAACACACCATTATAAAGCAATTATACTCCAATAAAGATGTAAAAAAAAAAGAAAAAGAAAAAGCTATTCTCCATATTTTGATGGAAAACAAAAGCCCATACATGATCATAGATAAAAAAATCGTATTTTTCTGTCACAATCATTCTACTCATAAACTCAATTCTCTATATAACTAAAAGTTATAACCCAAAGTAAAACTTTCTCTAACACATATAATACTAGGAGGAAGATAATTGAGAGCAATCTGTCACTTATAAGTATTTTATCAAAATACAGAAGTTATACTTGCCACTACGTATATTCCTTTGATAACCACTTAATTAAAAAAGAAAAATCTTTAACTTGACCAACAGATAAAACCTGTCTATAAAATATAAGAAAAACAAAAGTACCTAAACTTAAAATTGTTAATTGATCAATGTTTCAGTATCTAATCATATATAGAAATAATCTAAGTATCCTATAATATCCATTAATTAACTCAGTTTAATATTAGTACAGGGCTGACAGTTCCTAAGTATGTTGAAATTCATAATTAATCAGACATAATACAAAGCATAACAGACATTATTAATACGCTGGTAAAAATTATCATTCAATTTAGTTGAATACAAATTGGATTTTTTAGCAATATTAAAAGGTATCTAGGAGTAAAGTTATCTTATTTGATCAGTAAGCCAACATAAGAAATTTAAGAGGTATCGATTAACTAGTATCTTCATAAGAGAGCAAACCCAAATCTTCTAAAAAGTAAAATGTGTTATTGTATTATCACAGGCAAAAACATAAAGCTGTTTCTTTAATCAAGATTATTAAACCAGTTGGTTTGTGAATGCCTCATCTTAATTTTGTAAAGTTGGATTTTTAATATATTTCTGATCTAGAAACATTTTTTAAGGCTAGAAATTTTAAAGTATGGGAAGTTCAGTTTTCTAATTTTCCATAGAATTTGGGAAAATTAGATTTCTATAGGCAAACCAATAAGAACAGAGCTCCTACGATTCAACTGACAATAATCTAATTTATTAATAGCCTCTGAATTTAAGAAAACATTTTACCCTCACCCATGAGAGATAAAGGTCTTTCCTATTTGCCATCACATGGACATCAGACACACAGAGACGTTTCAGCCTCAGTGGCATATCATAGTCACAGAGCAAAGGTAAACATAGAAACATAAGAATTCACCAGGTCAGATATCAAAGACATGCTGTCCTTCCAACTGAGTATATAAGTCTTAATTGACTTGATCTCATAAATAAATGAACAGATATTAATCAAGAAAACAAACCAGATTCTCCATCACCTCACACTTAACAGACACTAGATATTCATCATCTATCAGACAGAGATCACCAAATGGTCAGTCCATAAACACAAGTTCCCAAAATGTACTATCTTTTATCAGTATAATTTATTGGCTGTGTGAAATCAAAAACAGAACAAAAACATAATTGTGTAAGGCAAAAAAAAGTAGCTAGTTGGTAAAATTAAAGTTCAATTGCCATTTGGAATCTGCTCTGGTAGTCCAAAATTTATATTTCTGGGCTTTTAATAACCATGAATTTCAATTCTCCAGCAACAGATCAAGTGAATCTGCCTGACCATCTCAACAGAACCTCTAAACCTAATGAGAAAACACATAAAAGATTAAAACCAGTCCAAAGAATATTTGAGGAGATTAATAAGAAAATTTTAACATAAGATTCTTGGGTCAGATGTGAAGATGGTTACTATAATACAATATAAATAACAGCAATCTTTACAGTTATCTGTTCCCCTGGAATGCAAGTATTTGCTTCTCTAACATACAAAACCATACATAAAAAGAAGAAAAACAGAGGGAGCAATTATTTTATGCCTAGATGTACTACTAGGAGATGCTTCTTAGAAAAGAGAACAGTTGAGCATGTGGTTCATTAGATTCATATTAAACAAATAATAGGAAAGAAAGGTATTCTGAGCAAAAGACCTATGTGAGAAAATAAACTATGAAATTCATAGTACAATATATGTGCTCAAATGTAACAATAGAAGAAAGTGGAAAGGGGGGGTGGAGGAAAATAAGTCAATGAACTTGGAAGAGCAGTTTGGAAGTTAAACACTAAAAAATATTGCATGCAGTTAAATGGATAACGGGTTAAGCTTTGGAGTGGTTTTAAAAAAATGGGACCTGATGAGAGCAACAACACCCAAAATGGGAAAGTTGGAAACTCCAAAACTTTGCCTCCACTAAAGCAATGATTAAGCTAGCAAAAACTGTCTGAATCAACTTTTTTGAAACTCAGGTACCTAATGCAAATTTGTGATAAGCAGGAGAATACTTAATGAAGACGGCAGCTGCTGAAATTCTATAAGAGCATCAATGCCTCTTAACTTACCCCCTCCCATCCCCCACTTTCAGCTCAGCGGTGGTCATGGAGATGGGACGGTATTTCTAGTGCAGATTTCTGGTGCCATAGGGTTATAGATGGACTTTGGCCTTGAATAACTGAGGTTTTGTGGTTTTACCTGTGTGGGGCTAAGCTATCAGCACAGGGCCTTGCCTTCAGAACTTTCTCAGGTTGTGATGGCCTCCCAGATGGTGTTGGTTGAAAATATTTAAAAATGAATACAGTAGTAAAAGCCACTTGGGGCAAGGGGTGACAGACAGACAAGAAACAGACAGACCAAAAAGCCTGAGGTGGAACAGGCTGTAGAAGTAGACACATTAGAGAAAAGGACATTGAAAAGCTTCCCACAAATCCGGGGAATCTAGAAGAACAGATGTGAGCCCAAGGCTGGATACATGCTCAGAAAAGACACCAACCTTTCACCTCTGGCTGACATTTGAGCTCTGTGCAAGCAGTAAGTGAAGGCTGAAACTGAGCTCTTAAGTTGTCAGACCAAGTGTGGAAGGAATGCCCTAACACACAGCTAATCTGCAAAGCTGGGATCAGTATTTCTCTTTTGGCTTCAGACATTCCAGGGAATTTCTGTCAGACAACACAATGACCACAAAGCTAATGGAGCAGAGCCTTCAGTGCCCATACTAGACCAATACAGTCTTTACAAAACTCATTTAGAAAACCCCCTAAACAAGCAAAAAATACCCATAACAAGCAGCAGCAGGAGAGGGAAAAGCTGATTTCCAGAGTCGCCACATAAAGTTCAAAATGTTCACTTTTCAACCAAAAAAATATGAAGCATGGAAATAATAATAAAGTATTGCCCAATAACACACACAAAAATAAATGAATGGAAACTATCCATGACGGAGCACAGATGTTGGAATTACCAGACAAAAACTTTGAAGCAACTGTCTTCAGTATGTTCAAAAAGTGAAAGCAAACTAGGAGGATGATGTCTCACCAAACAGCATATCAATAAAGAGATAGAAATTATAGAAAAGGAACCAAATGGAAATTGTGGAACTGGAAAGTACAACAACTGAATCAAAATATCACTAGAGAGATTTAAGAAGAAGTTTGAATTGGCAGAAGAAAGACTCAGGAAACTTAAGGATGGGTAAACTGAGATTATTTAGTCTGAGGAGCACCAAGAAAAAAGGATGCAGAAAAATGAGCACCTCCCAAGAGATCTGTGGGAACCCATCAAGTTTACCGACATTCACCTAATGGACAGAATCTTCCAAAAAGTCATTGCAGTTTTCCTTTGAGTTAATTTCTTCATCTCATAAAAGGACAGCACACTTCATAGTGGCAACTGGGATCCATTACCCTGGTTGCAGGTTCTGGAACATTCTCTATTGTTCAGATCATAAGAGCACCCATCAGCAGCAATTTTTAAACAGATGAACACTAAACATTAATCCAACGTACGTCTTCCTATCTTTCTGAAAACCTCACTCCTCTTTTCTCACATGATAGCTTTGGATGTAATTATAAGCAACACATCAAGACCAAGACAGGAAGCTACAGCAGCAACAAACAAACAAACAAAACCCAAAAGTCCTAAGAGGAAAAATTTGCTTCTTCCTGGCCATCATTTTAAATTTCATCTTCCTAGTTCATGCTGACCTCTAAAGAGTCTTCCTCTCCTTGATCATAAAATCTTCCTCACCAATCCTGAATCACCTGCTGTCTTCACATCTCTTTTACTAGTTAGCACTAACTTTAAGTCTTTCTCCTGATCAGTAGAACTTAAACACTTCATTTTAACAGTGGATATGAAAACCATAGTTTAGTAATTACCAGTTGTGTGTCAGACATTGTGCTGTAATTGTTCATACACTTATGCCTCAAAATAATTGTCTAGAGTAAGGCTTATTATCTTCATTTCACTAGGGGAACAAAGAAAGTTTCAGAGAGATTAAAACTTACCCAAGGTTATTCAACACAGTGGGGATCTAAATCTAGGGTTCTCTGATTCTAGGGTCCAAGTTGTTCCCCTAAAACTGTTGCCACCCAGACAGGTTAAAGACAAAACAAGACAAAATATTATGCAGTACCCATTCAGTTCTTAACACCAGGGTGAGAAATGTTCTTGAAATTCAGTTTCCTTAAATATTTAATGAATTTGTTTTACTTTTTCTGACCTGGAATATGTGCTCAGAATACATTGTATTCATAGAAAAGTGCAAAATATAGAGAATGAAGTGCACTAAAAAAATGTCTACTTCCCACCTCTCATGACCAGCCACCCACTTGACCTTAAGGTCAACACAAAGCCTTTTTTGGAAATGTCTATGAGGAGGCAACACCACAAGAAATTACCCACAAACTCTATTTGGTTGGCACAACATTTACATATTTATTTCCCTCAACAAGTTGAGCAGTGTCTGCAAGGAAGTAAGCAAAAGGGGATGGAGGTTGTTCACTGTTTGATACATGGACTGCTCATTCTCACTCTCTTTCGGTCTCTCTCTCTCTCTCTCTCTCTAGCTGATCCTGGCCTACTGTTCATTCCTAGCCTATGGGTCTAGTGTTCTCTGCTCATGGTGTCACCACAAGGGATTAGAACCATCTTATGGTCAGCCTGTGGCTCCCTGCGGCCAGCCCGGAACACTCTGGGTGATGCAGGGATCCAATATTCCAGCTCAGTTAGGAAGGTGGGGTTCACACACTGACTAAAGGGGCCCCAGGTTCCTTGAATGCACTCCATTGGCCCACAGTTGCAACAGCTAAATTCTTGACTCTATGCAACGTTGTATAACCCATTGCACAACTGGGCATATGACTTGTTAAGAGTTATTCAAATATTTAGCAATACATTCCAGAACCTGTCTGTACTTTCCAGAGCACATTTACGACAACTCACTGACAACTTTGAGTTGACCACGTTTAACAGAAAAACATGTTTATCAGCAAGGTTGCATTTCCAGTGGGATATCCAGTTTTAAATACAACAAACATATTTTTATATGCACATGAAAATGTAGAGTGAGAGAGTGTTTATGAGCTTCAGTTCCACATAACACAACTTCCCCAGCACATCTCATCCTTAAGTCCTATTATATTACCATACGATGAAGATTATTTACTGGCAAATCCTGGAAATAAATTTTTAGACTCTGTAGTAATGTTAAGAAGGCTTTGGAGGATGTGCAGCCTCAAATACAAATCTATGATGCATGGATAAACAAATTGTGGAATATTCATAGAATAGAATATTTTCAGCAATGAAAAGGAATGGAGTGCTGATACATGTTCATCATAGATGGATCTTGAAAATATCATTCAAAGTGAAAAAAGCCAATGTCAAAAATCACATACTGTATGATACAGTTTATATTAAATGTCCAGAAGAGGCAAAATCATAGAAGTAGGGTAAAGTAGTGTTTGCCTAAGGATGAGGGAGGGGGTGCAGGGTGTAGCAAGGGGGAACAGGTAGTGGCTGTTAACAGTTAAAATGTTCTTTGAGTGACGATGAGAATATTCTAAAATCATATTATGAGGAGGGCTGCATACTGTAAATATACTTAAAACCATTGAATGACATTTCAAATGGGTAACTTTGCAGGTACAAACTACATCTCAATACAGTTTTTAACAGCATATCTTTAATAGTGGGGCATCATGATCATCTCTGTTAGATCAATTCTCCTTTCTATCTAGATTTTCTAGTGATGCCCATGGACCACACCACAGCACATGTTTTCCATCTATAGAATTTAAGAGTTCTGTCTCTTTGTTTATTATTATCAACATTATTGTCATAGGACCTAGTAGAAGAATATATTTGATTAACTTGGCAATATCAAAGTGATTCCAATTTGTCCAGTTTTTTCAATATTCCAAATCAAGAGATGATGTGACTCCACCCATTGTACTTGGTCTATACCTTTGTCAGGGGATATTTCATCATTAAATTTGCATATGTAGTATTCACTACAGTATTCTTGACTTTCCTCCTCCATTTGGTGACTATAGGATGCTCATCTTTGTATGTACATGTTTATCTTTATGTGGTAAAAGTGAGGAGGAGGCTACTTCTTACAATTACTTCATTTCCTCAGAAAAGTTAATTGTCTCATGGTAGAAAAAGATAACTTGGAAGCAATCCAGATTTCTTCTTAGTATTCCCAGGTTGTCCATTCATTGGGACAATATCATGTTTGCCCTTTTTTCATCATATTCATTACTTCATGTACATTCCAACACCTCATGTTGATTGGGGGGGGCAGTGTTTTTCATCTAGAGAAGTAATGCTTTCACAATTTCCAAGTCCATGTTTGTGGTGATTCTAAGGCAAGAAATCACTTCTAGGAATCATTCCTCACTGGATGTATCCATAAAATTTTCCCCAGAATTTAATCCAATTACTTCTATGGTAGAAGTTACCTTCTGCTATCCAAAGACCAGTGCCAAGTATGTTCGGTTCATTATAGGTCTAATAGGAAGGCCACGTGGGATCATTTTTACTCCCCTCCAGAGATTACTTGTAGGTATATTTGATAACTTCTCTTAGCATCACAGACTTGATTTTCTCTTTTTTTATTCTGGTTCATTTGTGAACTCCTACATGTGGGTTGTGTATTTCATTTTATTTCACTTTGTCCAGCCATAGCTTTAACCAATTTCTTTGACCTACTAGTTGATGACATTCTATCTTCACAATATATTCCTTTTGTATGAAGATTTAATTGCTTGCTATGGTGTATTCCTCTGGTTGTCCACATCTTTAAGGTCCTACTAACAACCTGATAATTTGATTTTACATGTCTTCTACATCACTGAACAATTTAGTTAACTTTATCCTCACTTGCCCGTTGCATACCCACTGAAGCCCAAGGCTTTACTTGTAACTCACTTCCTCCTTTCTTGTGTTAAATATTTGTTTTCTTAATTTTTTGACACTGCAGTCTAATAACTGGTTTTCTTAAAGGGATCAAGTCTAGTTCTGTTCCCGCACAATCAGTCAGATCTCTTAAATTTTTTTTTTTGCACTACTTGATAGCTGAAAAGAATCTACTAACTTTGCCCAACTTCCTACATCCCTACATTTGCTTTGATTTATAGACTTTGTGTCTTCTAAAGAACACTGTAACTAGTGATATGTAGCCAACTGTCTGACCCCAGTGCTGCAGGATCACTGGGGTCCAACCAAGCAATGTTTATGTGGGTTTTTATATCATTCCACATGTTATTTAGGCCAATACCCAATTTAAAAAATTTATCTCCTGGTGTCAGGATCCCTCTTATAGGGAGGAATGTGAGGAAGTCAGATCAGTATGCCCACAGGTTTCTGACCATCTATGGCCATTGCTATACTACTCCATTTTATTTTGTATGCAAACAAAATATTATGAATGACCTTGATAATAGGTGCCATTAATATTTTAACCTCAACCAACATCATTAGCCAAAAGGTTTGAATTCATGGCAAATTATTTAGTCACATTTTTTTTTCCCAAGGCACTCTTCCTGGTGAATAGTTTTCTGCCATTAGTTTGTCCTACATTTTGTCATTGTTGTATTGGGTATTATGCATGATTTTTTCTTGCCTGTTGTTTTTGATCATCATGATATGGATCTTGTGTCCTCAACTTTTTTTGAGGTGAAATTCATACAACATAAAATTAACCATTTTAAGCTTTACAAGTCCATGGCCCTGATACACTCACAAGGTTGGGCAACCACAGCCTCTCTGGTCCCAGAGCATCTTTATCACCCTCCAAGGAAACATCATACCCAGTCACTGCCCATCAACAGATGAAAGGATTAACAAAATGTGATGCTTCCATATAATGAACTATTATTCAGTCAGAAAAAGGAGTAAAGTTCTAACACATGCAACACCATGGATGCACCTCTTGACTCTTTTTGATCATTATTCACAGGGAATGTGAGACCTGGCATTTGCAGAGTCTGTATGGAAGATGGAGCAGAATGGCAGGAACTCTTGGGATCCCATAGGATTGATGTCTGTGCCTCAGCCCACAGCACTAAGCACAAGGGGAGAGGCCTTCTCTGCAGCCAGCCACCCTGCTTCCTGGAAGGACATGGCCCTAGGCTTTGTCCTGCTGTCTGAGGTCTGCGGTGCATGGACTTCAGACTACTCCCCAGCAGACCCATGGAGGGTTTCAGGGTTATGGATGTTTCCTAGTATTGTCGAATATGGAGCTTGAATTCATTCTCATTCTTCTTGGTTTTGAATGATGTTCAAAAGGCCAAAGTGACAGCACCATTTTTATCCAGCAGTTTTTCTGAGAATAGCCGCCTATTGTTTAAAAAGCACTTTCATATGAATAATCACCTTCTGTCTTGATGACACCTCTGTGTGCTTGGGATATTACCTGCATGGTTACAAATCACCCAGCATCAATGAGGCGGCAATTTGATGGGAACCAGGTTTTTTCTGTTTCCCAAAGTTTTCTTTTTGATTTTTTGTTTTTCTTTTTTTTGCGGTACACGGGCGTCTCACTGTTGTGGTCTCTCCCGTGGCAGAGCACAGGCTCCGGACGCGCAGGCTCAGAGGCCATGACTCACGGGCCCAGCTGCTCCACAGCATGTGAGAACCTCCCGGATGGGGCACGAACCCACGTCCCTTGCATCGGCAGGAGGACTCTCAACCACCAGGGATATTTTATAACACGATTGGTAACACTTGGAAAAAATTAACCAAGATATCTGAGCCTAAATTCTTCATATGTCAAAAGAAGACGATCTAGTTTTTGTGCAATTTTGATGAAATAATGTATGGCAGGTTTTCAACACATAGCATTCATTCAATTAATGCTGAATTCTCTGCATTAAATGAACTGAACAAACTGAATTTATGAAATGGTGTTTTCTTTACTGGAAAATATGTGATTTCCAAATTATTGTGCCACAGATCATCTAAAAGCTATAGTCAGGACACCACATCTCACCTGGTCTGATGAGTACAGAAAAGAATTGCATTAAGTGTCTTACAGGAGGTTTGGTACCTGTGTGCTAATCTGCACAAGTGCTAAAGGCTGAGAGCACCTGGCAAACTAGTATATACATGTTGGATAAACCACAAGGTCCTACCGTCTAACACAGGGAACTATATTCCTGGAAAAGGACAGGATGGTACTGGCACAAAAACAGAAATATAGATCATTGGAACAGGACAGAAAGCCCAGAGATAAACCCATGCACCTATGGTCACCTTATCTTTGACAAAGGAGGTAAGAATATACAGTGCAGAAAAGATAGCCTCTTCAATAAGTGGTGCTGGGAAAACTGGACAGGTACATGTAAAAGTATGAAATTAGAACACTCCCTAACACTGTACACAAAAATAAGCTTAAAATGGATTAAAGACCTAAATGTAAGGCCAGACACTATCAAACTCTTAGAGGAAAACATAGGCAGAACACTCTATGACATAAATCACAGCAAGATCCTTTTTGACCCACCTCCTAGAGAAATGGAAATAAAAACAAAAATAAACAAATGGAACCTAATGAAACTTAAAAGCTTTTGCAGAGCAAAGGAAACCATAAACAAGACCAAAAGACAACCCTCAGAATGGGAGAATATATTTGCAAATGAAGCAACTGACAAAGGATTAATCTCCAAAATTTATTAGCAGCTCAATAACAAAAAAACAAACAACCCAATCCAAAAATGGGCAGAAGACCTAAATAGACATTTATCCAAAGAAGATATACAGACTGACAACAAACACATGAAAGAATGTTCAACATCATTAATCATTAGAGAAATGCAAATCAAAACTACAGTGAGGTATCACCTCACACTGGTCAGAGTGGCCATGATCAAAAAATGTACAAACAATAAATGCTGGAGAGGGTGTGGAGAAAAGAGAACACTCTTGCACTGTTGGTTGGAATGTAAATTGATACAGCCACTATGGAGAACTGTATGGAGGTTCCTTAAAAAACTACAAATAGAACTTCCATACGACCCAGCAATCCCACTACTGGCATATGCCCTGAGAAAACTATAATTCAAAAAGAGTCATGTACCAAAATGTTCATTGCAGCTCTATTTACAATAGCCAGGACATTGAAGCAACCTAAGTGTCCATGAACTGATGATGTGGCACATGTATTCAATGGAATATTACTCAGCCATAAAAAGAAACAAAATTGAGTTATTTGTAGTGAGGTGGATAGACCTAGAGTCTGTCATACAGAGTGAAGTAAGTCAGAAAGAGAAAGACAAATACCGTATGCTAACACATATATACGGAATTTAAGAAAAAAAAATGTCATGAAGAACCTAGGGGTAAAACAGGAATAAAGACACAGACCTACTAGAGAACGGACTTGAGGATATGGTGAGGGGCAAGGATGAGCTGTGACAAAGTGAGAGAGTGGCATGGACATATATACACTACCAAATGTAAAATAGATAGCTAGTGGGAAGTAGCCGCAGAGCACAGGGCGATCAGCTAGGTGGTTTTTGACCACCTAAAGGAGTGGGATAGGGAGGGTGGGAGGAAGGGAGACGCAAGAGGGAAGAGATATGGGAACATATGTATATGTATAACTGATTCACTTTGTTATAAAGCAGAAACTAACACAGCATTGTAAAGCAATTATACTGGGCTTCCCTGGTGGCACAGTGGTTGAGAGTCCGCCTGCCGATGCAGGGGACGTGGGTTCGTGCCCCGGTCTGGGAAGATCCCACATGCCATGGAGCGGCTGGGCCTGTGAGCCATGGCAGCTAAGCCTGCGCATCCGGAGCCTGTGCTCCTCAACGGGAAAGGCCACAACAGTGAGAGGCCCACATGCCGCAAAAAAAAAAAAAAAATTATACTCCAATGATGATGTTAAAAAAATAAAAATAAAATAAAATAAAATAATGAATATGTATATATAGCTGAATCACTTTGCTGTAGAGCAGAAATTAACACAACACTGTAAATCAACTATACTTCAATAATTTTTTTTAAAGGCTGAAAGCATCTGCAGTCAGACTGCATGGGCTCACCCAACCCATCCACTCACTAGCTAGGTCAATTTTGGCTGAGAAAATCCTCTGTTTTCCTTCTGAGAATCAAGGATAGTAATATTGTAGACATAACCTGTAGGTCATTAGGAGTTTTAATAAGGTCTGACATGTAAAATCTTTATACCACACCCAGCATATGGTCACTACTTGATAAATGTCTGCTCTTATATTTCTGTGATTCCACATTCACAGGACAATGAAGTCAGCTTTCTAGACAGGAGAGAAGGTTCTGCCTGATTAGAAGACCTAGCGCCCCAGTGCCTGGGAAGGGACATCTCTCATCTCTTGTTCTCATTTAACAGATGGGCCTTCTGGTTTATAAACCAGACTCTTGGTACTTGCTCAGCATCTGTTTTTCTTCCTGCATCTGATCAACTCTGGGTGCCTTTAAAACTGTAAATTGCTGAAACTGCAAAGCTGAGAATTAGAATCCAGATCATGGCGTTGCTATAAACAGCACAGCCTAGGAAAACAGCTGGCCTCCTCAGATGACACTTGTACTCTCACATAACCCAAATTCTAATGGAAGGAATTTATGTAGAGAGCACGTTATTCACACATTTTGACTCTCTGCCTGTGTTCTCTGTGATCTAAGCTCCTCTGGAAAGATTGAGGTTTTCTTCTTTTGCCTCAGCTCATGCTACTTCTTGAAGACCATAACAACCCTCCAGTTACTCAGAGGAAGTGCTTTACATTTGCAAATCATTCCAGGAAGCCAGATGAGTTGACATTTCTAAGCTATTTTTTTTCCTTAAGGATGCTTATCAACTTAAATACTGGAACACATCCAAATTGTTACTCATCACATTAAAAAAAAAAAAACTAATGTAGAATGTTCCTATTCAAAAAAAAACCACATCAGTTATCCTTTTGTTACTTGTGCTAAAGCAGATACAAAGACCTTAAAGATTTGAATTACGACATCTGAAAACTGATGACAGCATGTCATGAGGTGGGTCATACAAAAGAGATAGAACACGCTTTACCTGGCAACACACAGGCAAATGATACCATTGTCCACATGTAGGGGACAAAGAGATCTGCACTGAAATCAGCTCTGTGTAAATGAATGTCAGGCCAGAAGACTCGTGTTAGGAAAAGGGGTCGAGAACAATTGCGAATTAAAGAGGCTGAGTGTCCTGCTCATATTAAATAACCTCTATGTTCTATGCAGACTTCTTCCACTGTTAAAACCCATTCTGCAGCAGTAATGCAAGATAATTAAAATTAGAGAAAAGAAATCCAAAACACTTGGAAGTGAAAAACCTTATTAGTATAAAGTTCTGATTGTTACTCTCACTTTTAGGTTGGCCTGGCACACACATGAATTTAGCAAATTACAAACACCAAGAAACGTTTGCCTTCATCACTAGAGCATATTCCCTTGTCTTCTATTGGGAACACTTTGGTCTACTTCTTCCCTGTTTCTGAATCTTAATTCTACCCCTATTTGTTTCTGCCTTTGAAGGAAGCTTCCTGCTTGTCTCTGGGACCCTGACTCCCAGCTCAGGCCCAAAGATTATGGATGATCACTTGTTTCTGGATCAATCTCCAGAATCTCCCCTGAGAATTCCATCTCCTGCCACCAGGTGAGGACAACCACAGTCCCAGCGCCCTGGGAGTCCCCTAAACTACCGCTTTGCCCAAGAGCTCTGAGAGATATCACCTTCATGAACTGAATTTTATAAACACACACACACACACACACAACAATCAGCAAGAGAAATGAAACACTAGACTTTTGAAGGGGTTTAGGGAAAGTAGGAAAACACAGGCTCTGGTCTCTACTGCCACGTAAGACTTATTCAGAAAGTAAGGAACTTTCCCCCAAAGTAACACGTAATATTACCCCGGGAAACTCCTACTGCTCAGAAGCCCAAGACTGTTTCAGAGTCATCCTCCTGACACAGTGTAGAATCCATGGGGATTCCCCACAGGCAACACCTCTAAGTTGAGATCTATCCCAAGCTCCCTAAGTTCTGGAATGGCCTTCCATCAGCAGATAAAACTTCCCTCTAGACCAGCACTCAACGAACAAACACACTGCCTGTTTTTGTAAGTAAACAATTAATGGAATGGCCATTCATTTCTGTCCTGTCCATGGCTGCTTTCCCATTACACAGGCAGAGGTGAGTAGCTGCAACAGATATTGTGAGCCTGGAAATCTGAAATGTGTGCTCTCCAGCCTCAACATAAAAAAACTGCTGGCTTACTCCTCAAGACCAGGAACTGGTCATGTTTTGACAATGTTGGTATTTATTTTTCCCTGTATGGCATTCTTCTCTGTTATCAATGGTTTTTCAGTAGCATATGACTTTTTCTCAGAAATTGATGGAGGCAGGTAATGGGCAAACTTAACTGGTTAGTTTCCCCAGAATGGAAGTTCCTCTAAAAAGTGATTCTTCACATGTGAATATTAAACATAACACATTTTATAGTTCAATTACAAAGTTACCCAGAAGAACCATAACTTGTGGTTGCACATATCATATCATGCAACCAAATCAATTTCATATTTTAGACACTTTTCTTGTTAATGCAGCAGTTTTTCTCAATTGTTATAGAATGTCAAAGGGAATTAGTAATATGAAGACTTCTATTACATAGTCCTTTCCTTTGAAACCAGGGTTACTCTGCAAGGAGAGCCACCTCACGTGATCACCCAGGCTGTGCTGCAGAGAGTGGATTGTGCACACCTTATACAGTAAAGTACAGTCTAGAGTTGTGCAGTGCCCATCCTACACAACTGTGCATGATGGACCCACATATTTCTGAGCCAAGTTCACAAAGAGATTGAGATAAAAGAGGATTGGGTATAACCAATATGGAAAACAGTATGGAGGTTCCTCGGAAAACTAAAAATAGAATTACCATATAATCCAGCAATCCCACTCCTGGGAATATACCCAGACAAGACTATAATTCAAAAAGATACATGCAGTCCCTATGTTCATAGCAGCACTGTTCACAACAGTCAAACATGGAAACAATCTAAATGTCCATCAACAGATAAATGGACAAAGATATGGTATATAGATACAATGGAATATTACTCAGTCATAAAAAAGAACAAAATAATGCCATTTGCAGCAACATGGATGTAACTAGAGATTGTCATACTAAGTGAAGTAAGTCAGAAAGATAAAGACAAATATCATATGATATCACTTATATGTGGAATCTAAAATATGGCACAAATGAACCTATTATAAAACAGAAATAAACCCATAGGCATAGAGAACAGACTTATGGCTGTCAAGGGGGAAGGGAGGAGGGAGAGGGAGGGATTGGGAGTTTGTGGTTGTTAGATGCAAACTATTACATTTAGAATGGAGAAACAACAAGGTCCTACTGTATAGCACAGGGAACTCTATTCAATATCCTGTGATAAACCATAATGGAAAAGAATATAAAAAAAGAATTGTATATATGTATATTACTGAGTCACTTTTCTGTACAGCAGAGATTGGTACAACACTGTAACTCAGCTATACTTCAATAAAAAAAACATATATACACTACCAAACGTAAGGTAGATAGCTAGTGGGAAGCAGCCGCATAGCACAAGGAGATCAGCTCGGTGCTTTGTGACCGCCTGGAGGGGTGGGATAGGGAGGGTGGGAGGGAGGGAGACGCAAGCGGGAAGAGATATGGGAACATATGTATATATATAACTGATTCATTTTGTTGTGAAGCTGAAACTAACATACCATTGTAAAGCAATTATACTCCAATAAAGATGTTAAAAAAAAATTAAAAAGAAGAGGATTGGATTGTCAAATCAGACTCAGACAAATTGCATTCTTTCCCAGCATCAATGTCACACGTAATTTCAAGGGGACAAGTAACCAGGAGGCAAGTGAAGCAGAGAGAGGTCTATAGACTTTTCTCATCACATTGGACACACTTGGCCCATTTTAGCATATGACATCTCTAAATAATATATGTGGCTCCATGCTTACAGGAAAGAGAGACATCTGAGTCATGAAACATTTTCAATTTATACTTTATGTACAGGTAACAATCTAGCTTAAATGACATTTTTCAGGCTGCCATGCCTTATAAATCCATAGGTGTGTTGATTCTGAGCAATCTTAAACAACCCAATACATCCTATTGATAAAGACTCTCCTTTACGTAGCAGACACCATAGTGTGTTCACCAATATAGTAGTTACAGGGACATGTCACCGACTCACCTTCCTTTCACTCCTGGAGCAGTTCCGTAACCTCTTACTTCCCAGAAGGTTTACCTAAGGCAGCGGAGTGAAGGTAGCCACGGTAGAACATTGGAATCTTCCTCGAGGACAAGCAAAAGCTAAGGGCCAGGGCAGTTAGAAGCAGGTCAGCACCAACTTGAACAGGAACATAGGCTGAGAACAAAGTAAGGATGATCTAAATCCTCCAAGGTGAGGTTTCCAGGTGGGTGTCACATAGGGTGGAAGCACACATCTCCTGATCAGAAGCAGAAGACTATGGTCAAGGACACTCAGGACTCTGGAAAAATTTCACTTCATTTAGGACTCCATCTTCCCCAATGCAAAGAATCTGTGAATAAGTAACCTCACTTCTCTGAGACGCAGTCCCCCACCAATGGAGGTGAGCTTATAACACTGTGTCGAGGGGTAAACATTATGTGAGGGCCAGCACAGTGCAAGTACTGCCCTTCTTGTGGTCCACGGGGCTGCCACAGCCTTGTGCACACTTCCAAACCAAACGGCCACACGAAAGTTGTAAGAAAAGTGCTCAGAAACATGAAAACAGGCAAAAGAAATTTCCAGGTACTCTTTCAGTGCAGGGTTAGTGTTGACTTTCTAATTAATGAGCTACTTTATAACTCTGTAAGGGCAGAGAATAATTTGTAGATTTTTATCCACTGGAACTGCAGATAAGTTTCTCCAATGGAACACATGACCCTACATAGTGTGGCTTATAGCCCTGTTGGAAATTAACCAGTGTTACATTTATCCAGCCATCTACTAAATTGCCTTTACATACCTTGGTTCTCGAATGTTATTTGGACTGGTATTAGCATCACCCATGTTCCCCTTATTAATTCATGAGTTGAGCAAAATCTCTGACACATGCTTATTTTACTTTAGCATGAAAGTCATATATCATCCCTTTGAACATGACAATGTGACCAAATGTACTTGAAGCTTTTGAGTAGGATTCAGAGATGATTCTGTCATACACACCACATAGAAAGTCAGGTCGAGAGAAAACATTTTATTGATTTGGGGTGCCAGGTGGAAGATTCTGAGCAATGGGGGAAACTCTACCTGTTGAGGTCTCCTCATCACCTCCTGCAGTCTCTTCTCCAAGATGGAGTTGTGTCGTCCATCTGCTTCAAGGGAACCCTCTGTGGGCAGAGGAGATTGGCTCTGTTCTAAGTCTCTGAGGTCAACCTTGTCTTCGACCTTTTGCTTGCCATGCTTTTCCACAGAATTACTCAACTTCATCCTCAGAATACCCAGATCCAACAGACCCAGACTGGGGTGTAGACGTAGAATCAAAGAGGCTCAAATAGTCTCTTATCCTGTTCTTAGTATTTTAAGCCACTCAGATCATCAGCTAGGCAAAACCAATTCCCCAGGGCTTCTAGGATAAACCACTGGAATTTAGGGCAAAAGAGACTTCAGTTTACAAACATTTTCCCTCATTCACGTGTCTTCCTCCAGCACCACACAGGTGGCCATTGTGAAGACAGAAGCACGATGTCTGAGGTTTCAGTGATTGGACACATGCCATTTCCTCAATGGCAGTATTTTTCTGAGATGAACACTATCTAATCCCTTCTCATGAGAACTCTGTCCACATTTTCTTTCAGTAACTTCAGAATGAACTTTTTCTCAGCATTTTCCCTTACTTCTACTCTTAAGAGTCTCCTCATTCATCCCTCAGTGTTTCTAATCCATCCTTATACGTCTGCAAGTAGGCCAGCTTGCTGTAGAAGCCTAGGGCTATGAGTAATAGGAATATTGGATTCACTGTATGAAAGGGAATTCAAGATGATGCAGGGGATGTGGAAACTGCTAGACTTGTCACTTGGGAATGACAACATTAAGAACAACCTTGTCACTCTTAATAGGAGGTATATAGGGTAGAGGCTGGAGCTTTGGAAAGTTTGCTATTTCTATCATATTGTGAAATCTTAACTATAAAACTCAAGTTACAAAGAAGGGGAGAAAAGCATATGCATGAATGAGACTTGTTGCAAAATCCTTAAAATGTGTGCCTGGAAGCCTTTCTTCCTTTGACAGACTGTTTCTCTATCATCTCCACAATTAGAACTTCCTGAGGAGCTTGTGAAGTCCCGAGATCCAGGCTGCACCGGGAACTATTCCATCAGGCTTTGTGGGAGAGGGTGGATTTACACACTGGTATATTCTAAACTTCTTCCAGATTCTCCAGTGGTTCTGCTTCAACACATCTTCCACATGTCTGTTAAAAGTAAACTAAATTAAATAATGTATATGTTATGGTCAAAATAAATAGGCTTATTTTTGTAAAACAGGCATATGTGATTTTGAATGGCATACCTCTATTTTATGTTACTTGATTTTAAGTTAAATAGCATACTAACTGCCTTAGAAGAGTTTCTCAATTAAAGCAGGATTATCTTTTGGCAGCTTCAATCCTGAAGTAAGTATATCTGAAAGGAGCTTAGCATTTATACAACTCACTTTTGAACTTGGAAGTGACCCTCTTCCTGTCTACCTGTCACTCTCACACCAGCCCACGTACAAATGCAGACACATCACAAGCACCCACCATGCCTTTAGTGTGTATGTACTGGCATGATACTTATGCTGTGTTGAGGGTTAATTTTACACAGTCATATTTATTTAAAAGAATCTGCTTCATCCATTACTGAACATCAGAGGACATGATTATTTTCTTAAACTTTCACTGTAATTTTTTAGCATCCCTCAAAATGCACTACTGAAGCAGAACTCACATTTCCAATAACAACTGTGTCCTGGATGAGTTATGTCATGTAACTTTCCTTCCTGTTGCCTCTGGGACTTGATTGCTTAAATACCTTGGAAATATTATGACTCATTCCGTATTTGCTTGGTATTTATGATAATATCATCCAGAAATCAGAGCCTATATTCATTTAAAGTACAGTGATTGAATTAGTTGATTTCCAGCTGAATCATCCAGTGTAGATTAAAACATAAAAATAAACTATGCCTCCTAAATGTTTAGTCAGTTTCTTAAGAGTTTTGAAAGGGTTAATTAGAAAGAGACTAAATAATTTTGTTTTCCAACAGTGTGAGTGCTAAGGACTCAATCAGCTGATTTTGCTCAATTCCAAAAATGGCTTTTCAAGCACACAGTTGAGTGAATAAGTTCATCACTGACATCCCCAAGCAGTAAGCTATGCACCAAAGTTTCCTTCTTGGGTAGGGACATACTTGTAATATTCCAAATTAAAAAAGAAAAAAAAAACACTTCTTAGACATCCATGGATTCAAGAATTATTTCTGAACTTTTGTCATGCTTTGTAAATTGTGCTAGGTGAGCAGACTACATTAGTGAAAATTCCCAGCCACACCAGAGATGAAATCACAGTTTAGTGTAGAGATGGAAAATTAAGCAAGCAATGATGAGGCAGTGTGATTTGTGTCATGCCAAAGAAAGCTCAGGAGGCTGTGAATTTTATAAAGGAAGCTGCTTAATTCATTTTGATAGTCATTGAAGATTTCCAGAAAGAGATATTTAAACCAAGACTTTTTAAATCAGATATAAACTCACCAGTTGAAAGGTTATGTAGGCAAGGAGAAAAATGCATGAATGGTCAGAAGAAAAATTATGCAATATACAAATGACAAGTACGTTAGCAGCCTTCATGAGGGATGTTGACAATTCCCCATAGGTAGAAATACTGTCGTGTGTGTGTGTGTGTGTGTGTTGTAGTAAGATACGCAAATCTGATCAGCAATGTAAAAATACAATTTTAACAGTAAGGAACAAATTGGAGAGACACTTTCAACAAAAGTGAAATAATAGAGATAGGATCTTCCCTCCCTCCTAAAGCAGCAAAAAATACTGGACAAAATATATTAAACAATGGTTTCAAGACCCTGGACATGAGGCAACAAAGGGCATTGATCCCTAAAGATATTTAACTAATGATGTGCAGACCACACTAGCTCAGTGACCTTGAGAGAGAAGACACAGGCTGGGACACAGGAGGACTGAGTCCAGTTAAAGGAAGAGCCAGGACTCAGGAGAGACCAGAAGAGAGAGTACAGAGAGGAGAGAGCAGCACAAAGAATGAACTACAGAAACCACACTCATAAGTATTCACCTGAGCGCTAATCACATGTGTGCGTGAAGAAAATATCCAAGGCTGGGGAAAGAAGCTGCTGAGATGATGAGAGAAAACTGTGAGGTGCTAAGGCAGGTTCAGGGGGCAGCAGACAGAGTACCCAGATGCGTCTCATTTAGGAGTGGAGAGTCATTATCCCTCCTCCCAGTGTCTGGTCCCACCTGACAATTATTAAAAACTAGACCTGAAAATAGTATACTGTTTCAAAGTAACTTAATCATATACCTGAGCCAAGCTCAAGAACACATATGGGAATACAAAAAGAAACATCACAAAACAAGGTAACATTTATCATTTCTAACATCCAATCAAATATTACACTAGGTATGCAAAGAAGTAAAAAAATGAAAAAATTCATAATGAGGAGAAAAATCAATTTAAAAGCATCTAACAGATGTCAGAATCAGCAGACAAGGATCTACAGATATATTATGACTTTATATGTTACAGAGTTAAGTAGAGAAATGGAAGATATAAAGAAATATTTGATTCAAACTTCTAGGTCTGAAAATTGTACCATGTGAAATTTTAAAAAATATACCAAATTGTATTAACAGCAAAGTGGATATCACAGATGGAAAAATTAGTGAATACGGAAACATAGCAATAAAAATTATCCAGTATGAAACACGGAGAGAAATAATGATTTTTAAAAATGTAATAAAAGCATTTGTAAGCTATGGCACAGTTTTCAGTGTCCTAATATACATGTAATTGAAACCCATGAAGAAATAAAGGGGGTAGAGAAAATATTTGAAAAATCTATGACCAGAACTATTCCTAATTTAATGAGAATTATATACCCATGACTCCAAGAAAATCAACAAAACTCAAACACAAGAAATATATAGAAAACTACACCAATATGCATCACAATCAAATTTCTTGAAATCAGTGATAAAGAGAAAAAATGTAAAGTAGCCAGGGGTACATGTGAGGTGTACGTACAGGTGGGGAGATGGCAGAATTTTCAGAAACAGAGCAAGTGAGAAGAGAGTGGAGCAGTATCTTTAAAGCTCTAAGAGAGAAGAAAATACTCTTAACTTAGGACTCTCTACTCACTGAAAATATCTTTCAGAAACAAAGGTAAACTAAGTTTCAGTCATGCAATAGCTGAAAGAATTCACTACCAAAAATCTTGTACTATAAGGTATGTTAGAAAAAGTCTTTGAAGATAACATGGGAGAAAACCTAGATGACATTGGCAATGGTGATGCCTTTTTAGATACAACTCCAGAAACACGATCCATGAAACAATTAATAAGCTGGACTTTATTAAAATTAAACATTTCTACTCTGTGAAAGACAATGTCAAGAGAATGAGAAGACAAGGCATCAACTAGGAGAAAATATTTGCAAAAGACATCCCTCATAAAGGACTGTTATCCAAAATGTTCAAAGCTCTTAAAACTGAACAATCAGAAAATAAGTAATCCTATTTAAAAGGTAAGCCAAAGACCTTAACAGACACCCCACCAAAGGAGATACCCAATGACAAATAAGCACATAGAAAATGTTCCACATCATATGTCATCAGGGAAACGCAAAGTAAAACAACAATGAGATATCACTATACACCTTTTAGAATAGTCAAAATCCAGAAAGTCTGGAATACTGGCAACACCAAATGCTGGGGAAGAGGTGGAGAAATGGAATTCTCATCCTTTACTCAGGAGAATGCAAAATGGTGCAGTCACTTTGGAAGAGAGTTGGTAGTTTCTTACAAAACTAAGCATACTCTTACCATGAGATCTAGTAATCACACCCATTGGTATTTACCTAAAAGAGTTGAAAACTTATGTCCACATAAAAATCTGCACATGGATGTTTATGTTATTCATAACTGTAAAAACTTGGAAGCAACCAAGATTTCCTTTGGTATGTGAGTGGACAAATAAACTGTGGTCCATCCAGAGAATGGAATATTATTCAGCACTCAAAAGAAATGGCTATCAAGCCACAGAAAAACATGGAGGAACCTTGAATACATATCACTAAGTGAAAGAAGCCAACCTGAAAATGTTACATACTCTACAGTTATGCCTATATAACATTCTGGAAAGGGTGAAACGATGGAGATGGTAAAAAGATTAGTAGTTGCCAGTAGCGGGAGGGGAAGAGAAATGAATAGGAAGAGCACAGAGGATTTTTAGGACAATGAAAATATCCTGTATGATATTTTAATGATAGATATATGTCATTATATTTTTGTCCAAGCCTATAGAATGCACAATACCAAAAGTGAACCCAAAAGTAAACTATGGACTTTGGCTGATTAAGATGTGTTTACATAGCTTCATCCTTGGTATCTCCCTCTTGGTTTATTGTAAACCTAAAGCTTCTCTGAAAAATGTCCAATGATTAGTGTTATCCTAAGAAGAGGGAAATTTAGACACAAAGACCCAGGAGAGAAGACCATGTGAAGATGGAGGTGGAGATGGGAGAGATGCAGCTACAAGCCATATCTATACTTTCAAGGCCAATGAACCTCAAAGAGGAATCACACACAAGAACACAGCAATCATCCTGTTGGAAATTAAAGACAGAGTAAGATTTTGAAAGCAGCCAGGTTCAAATAAGGTACATTTCCTGTAGAGAACAACAGTTCAAATGATTGCATATGTCTCATCAGAAAACATGGTGGCCAGAAGGAAGAAAGGATATTATTAAATTGCTGAAAGGAAAGAAATGACAATCCAGAAGTGTTCAAATAACTCAGTAGTGGGCAGAGAGGGGGGAAAAGTGGGAAAAAAAACCCAGAGGGAACAAACAGAAAATTATCATAGACAAGAAAAGGCTGTTAGTAATTAAACAGTCAGTCCCCAACAAAAACTCTAGAGTCATGTGTGCCTATCATCAGAGCTTCAATATACATGAGAGAAAAAAATAAAAGAATTCAAAGAAGAAATAGACAATCCGGTATTTTACTTATGGACTTAAATACTGTTCTCTTTTTCTTTCAACCAATTTGTGTCTTTGGACCTAAAATGAGTCCCTTTTAGATAACAGACAGTTGCATTATGTTATTTTTTAATCAATTCTGCCACATTCCGCCTTTTTAATTGGAATACCTAATCCATTTTTTCATTTAATGTAATTACTGAAAAGGAAGTGCTTAATTCTGTTAATTTGTTATTTGTTTTCTCTGTGACTTATTTCCTTAATTCCTCCGTTACGTTATGTGTGTTTTAATTGATACACGTGTGTGTGTGTGTGTGTGTGTGTGTGTGTTGTGTCTTAATAGATATTTTCTAGTGTTCCATTTTGATGTTATTCTTTTTATCCTTTTCTTTTTTTTTTTACATTACAGCCCTGTACTTTATTGATTTTATAACTGGTAGTATGTACCTCTTAATCCCCTTCATCTGTTTTGACACTCCCCCCCTCACTCCTCACCCCTCTCCCCTCTGGTAGCCACTAGTTTATTCTCTGTACCTGTGACTCTGTTTCTGTTTTGTTGCACTTGCTTAGTTGTTTTGTTTTCTTAGATACCATGCATAGGTGAAAACATTCAGTGTTTGTCTTTCTCTGTCTGAGTTATTTCACTAAGCATATTACCCTCCAGGTCCATCCATGTTGTTGCAAATGGCAAGATATCATTCTTCTTTCTAACTGATTAATATTTCCTTATATACCACATCTTCTTTATCTATTCATCTGTTGATGGGCAATTAGGTTACCTACGTATCTTAGCTATAGTGAATAATGCTGCTATGAACATTAGGGCACAAATATCGTTTCAAATTAGAGCGTTTGTTTTCTTCAGATAATTACTCAGGAGTGGATTGTATGGTAGTTGTATTTTTAGTTTTTTTGAGGAAACTCCCTATTGTTTTCCTGTACCAATTTACATTTCCACCAACTGTACACTAGGGTTCCCTTTTCTCCACATCCTTACCAACACTTATTTGTTGTCTTTTTGATAAGCCATTCTAACGGGTGTGAAGTCGTATTTCATTGTGGATTTATTTGTATTTCCCTGATGACTAGTGATATTGAACATCATTTCATGTTCCTGTTGGCCACCTGTATGTATTTTTTGGAAAAAATTGCCTATTCAGGTCCTGTACTTATTTTTTGTTTGATGGACTTCTTTCATATTTGAAAGGAGTTGAGTTGTCTGGGTTCTTTATATATTTTGGTTATTAACTCCTTTTTGGACATATTGTTTGCAGATGTCTCTCATTAAGTAAGTGACCTTTTCATTTTGTTGATGTTTTCCTTTACTGTGTCAAAGCTTTTAATTTTGATTAGGTTCTATTTGTTTATTTTTGCTCTTGTTTCCCTTGCCTGAAGAGAAAGATCCATAAAAATATTTCTAACTTCTATTTAAATGAGCATACTGTGTATGTTTCTTCTAGAAATTTTATGGTTTCAGTTTTTGTCTTACATTTAAGTCTGTAATCCATTTTGAGTTTATTTCTATATATGGTATGAAAAGCTGTTTTAGTTTCATTCTTTTTGTGTAGCTCTCCAGTTTACCCAACACCACTTATTGAAGAAACAGTCTTTTCCCTATTGTATATTCTTGCCTCCTCTGTTGCAGATTAAATGACCATATGTGCATGGGTTTATTTCTGGGCTGTCTATTCTCTTCCATTATTTTATGTGTCTGTTTTTGTGCCAGTACCATACTGTTTTGAATTATTTAGTCTGTAGGATGGTTTGAAGTCAGAGAGTATGGTACTTCCAGATTTGCTCTTCTTTCTCATGATTGCTTTGGTTATTCAGGGTGTTTTGTGTTTCTATACACATTTTAGGATTATTTGTTCTAGTTCTGTTAAAAATGCCATGGATATTTTGATAGGGATTTTATTGAACCTGTAAATTGCTTTGGAGAGTATAGACATTCCAGAAACATGGAATATCTTTCCATTTATTTGCATTGTCTTCTACTTTTTTTTTCTAATCAATGTCTTATATTTTTCAGAGTACAGGTCTTTCATCTTCATGGTTAAATTTATTCCTCAGTATTTTATTCTTTTTGATAGTAAATGGTATTATTTTCTTGAATTCTCTTTATGATAATTCATTGTTAATGTATAGAAATGCAACACTGGATCAATCCTGTCTGAATTTCTCCAGATCCACATCACAAAAAATATATTTTAATTTAAAATCTTTGGTTTCTGATTATTTGAAGCTAATTTATGTATAGTTAGTTGTTTCCTCTCTCCATGAAGAAGTTTCATGATAATAACATTTTAAGGGGGAAAAAGAAAAAGTGACGCTTTAAAATAGTTACTATGGTTGGAAAATACAGAGTAAGTATCAAACCATCACATTTTCCTCATTTGATTCACAATTTTTCTCTCATTTGCCAGTTCTCTGTTGCTGACTTGCTTACTAATATTTTAAGAAGCCAGGAAGTATCTTGTAACCTCATTATGTGATTTGATGCTTACGTAGATTTTGAACTAGGTAATCGAGACAGGAACATAAGATTCTGTGTACCTAAGAGGCACAATAGAATAGAATGAAAGTCAGTGAAGGTCCCATTTTTCACAATTGTTATACTGTTAGTTCTGAAAGAGCAATGCTTAGTTATTTCTGTTCAATCTAATTCACTAACATAGATAATCATTACAAAAACGTTTGCAACTCAAAATTGTGGTAAATTTTATATTTTTATTGCCTCCATTACAGTAAAATATTACTTGGATTGTTACACTAAAGATTGCTGTCTAGATGAGGCTAGGCAAAAAAGATTGTAAATATATGTATAAATGACATGCATTTGATATTAATGTATTCTAAGCCATTTATTCTTGCTCATGGAGAATTTTTTAAAGTAATATATATTTTAGAAAGGAAAGCCATCTAGAGAACAGATGAATGATGGGATTTTAAATAGATCAAGATATTAAAACATATAAAATTGTTTAATACCATGCTATGGTTTATTGGAAAGTAATAGCATACTTTCTTTTTTCTTTTATTCTGGTGAATAAAAAAGTTAACTTCATTGTTTTCTAGCTGATCCCCCCCTTTTTTATTAACATCTTTATTGGAGTATAATTGCTTTACAATGGTGTCTTAGTTTCTGCTTTATAACAAAGTGTATCAGCTATACATATACATATATCCCCATATCTCCTCCCTCTTGCGTCTCCCTCCCACCCACCCTATCCCATTCCTCTAGGTGGTCACAAAGCACCAAGCTGATCTACCTGTGCTATGCAACTGCTTCCCACTAGCTATCTATTTTACACTTGGTAGTGTATATATGTCCATGGCACTCTCTCACTTCGTCCCAGCTTACCCTTCCCCCTCCCCATGTCCTCAAGTCCATTCTCTACATCTGCATCTTTATTCCTGTGCTGCCCCTAGGTTCCTTAGAACCTTATTATTGTTTTTTTTAGATTCCATATATATGTGTTGGCATACAGTATTTCTTTTTCTTTCTGACTTACTTCACTCTGTACAACAGACTCTATGTCCATCCACCTCTCTACAAATAACACAATTTCACTTCTTTTTATGGCTTTGTAATATACCATTGTATACATGTGCCACATCTTCTTTGCCCATTCATCTGTCGATGGACATTTAGATTGCGTCCATGTCCTGGCTATTGTATATAGAGTTGCAATGAATATCGTGATAGGTAATTCTTTTGAATTATGGTTTTCTCAAGGTATGTGCCCAGTAGTGGGATTGCTGGGTCATATGGAAGTTATATTTTTAGTTTTTAAAGGAACCTCCATACTGTTCTCCATAGTGGTTGTATCAATTTACATTCCCAACAACAGTGCAAGAGGATTCACTTTTCTCCACACCCTCTGGAGCATTTATTGTTTGTAGATTTTTTGATGATGGCCATTCTGACTGCTGGGAGGTGATACTTCATCGTAGTTTTGATTTGAATTTTTCTAATGATTAGTGATGTTGAGCATCCTTTCATGTGTTTGTTGGCGATCTGTATAGCTTCTTTGGAGAAATGTCTCCCTAGGTCTTTTGCCTATTTTGGGGTTGGGTTGTTTGTTTTTCGATATTGAGCTGAATGAGCTGCTTGTAAGTTTTGGAGATTAATCCTTCATCAGTTGCTTCATTTGTAAATATTTTCTCCTATTCTGAGGGTTGTCTTTTGGTCTTGTTTATGTTTTCCTTTGCTGTGCAAAAGCTTTTAAGTTTCATTAGGTCCCATTTGTTTAATTTTGTTTTTATTTCCTTTACTCTAGGAGGTGGGTCCAAAAGGATCTTGCTGTGATTTAGGTCATGGAGTGTTCTATGTTTTCCTTTAAGAGTTTTCTTGTGTCTGGCCTTACATTTAGGTCTTTAATCCATTTTAAGTTTATTTTGTGTATGGTGTTATGGAATGTTCTAATTTCATTCTTTTACATGTAGCTGTCCAGTTTTTCCAGCCCCAGATATTGAAGAGGCTGTCTTTTCTCCATTGTATATTCTTGCCTTCTTTATCAAAAATAAGGTGACCATAGGAGCATAGGTTTATCTCTGGGATTTCTATCCTCTTAGAGGGATCTATATTTCTGGTTTGGGGTCAGTACCATACTGTCTTGATTACTACAGCTTTGTAGTATAGTCTGAAGTCCAGGAGCCTTATTTCCCCAGCTCCATTTTTCTTTCTCCAGATTGCTTTGGTAATTCACGGTCTTTTGTGTTTGCATAAAAATTGTGAAATCTTTTGTTCTAGTTCTGTGAAAAAAATGCCATTGGTAGTTTGATAGGGATTGCATTGAATCTGTTGATGGCTTTGGGTAGTGTAGTCATTTTCACAGTGTTGATTCTTCCAATCCAAGAACATGGTATATCTATCCATCTGTTTGTATCATCTTTAATTTCTTTCATCAGTATCTTATAGTTTTCTACATACAGGTCTTTTTTCTCCTTAGGTAGGTTTATTGCTAGGCATGTTATTCTTTTTGTTGCAGTGGTAAATGGGAGTGCTTGCTTAATTTCTCTTTCAGATTTCTCATCATTAGTATATAGGAATGCAAGAGATTTCGGTGCATTAATTTTTTATCCTGCTACTTTACCAAATTCATTGATTAGTTCTAGTAGTTTTCTGGTAGCCTCTTTAGTATTCTCTATGTATAGTATCATGTCATCTTCAAACAGTGACAGCTTTACTTCTTTTTTTCCAGTTTGGATTCCTTTTATTTCTTTTTCTTCTATGATTATTGTGGCTAAAACTTCCAAAACTATTTTGAATAATAGTGGTGAGAGTGGACAGCCTTGTCTTCCTCCTGATCCTTGAGGAAATGCTTTCAGTTTTTCACCATTGAGGACGATGTTGGCTGTGGGTTTGTCATATATGGCCTTTATTATGTTGAGGTAAGTTTCCTCCTTGCCTACTTTCTGGTGGGTTTTTATTAAAAATGAGTGTTGAATTTTGTTGAAAGCTTTTCCTGCATTTTTGAGATGATCATATGGTTTTTCTCCTTCAATTTGTTAATATGGTTTATCACATTGATTGATTTGCGTATATTGAAGAATCCTTGCATTCCTGGGATAAACCCTACTGAGCATGGAGTATGAACCTTTTAATGTGAGGCTGGATTCTGTTTGCTAGCATTATGTTGAGGATTTTTGCATGTATGTTCATCAGTGATATTGTCCTGTAGTTTTCTTTTTTTGTGGCATTTCTGTCTGGTTCTGATATCAGGGTAATAGTGGCCTCGTAGAAAGAGTTTGGGAGTGTTCCTCCCTCTGCTATATTTTGGAAGAGTTTGAGAAGGATAGGTGTTAGCTCTTCTCTAAATGTTTGATAGAATTCGCCTGTGAAGCCATCTGGTACTGGACTTTTGTTTGTTGGAAGATTTTGAATCACAGTTTCAATGTCATTACTTGTGATTGGTTTGTTCATAGTTTCTATTTCTTCCTGATTCAGTCTTGGCAGGTTGTGCATTTCTAAGAATTTGTCCATTTCTTCCAGATTGTCCATTTTATTGGCATAGAGTTGCTTGTAGTAATCTCTCATGATCTTTTGTATTTCTGCAGTGTCAGTTGTTACTTCTTTTTCATTTCTAATTCTATTGATTTGAGTCTTCTCCCTTTTTTTCTTGATAAGTCTGGTTAATGGTTTATCAATTTTGTTTATCTTCTCAAAGAACCAGCTTTCACTTTTATTGATCTTAGCTATCATTTCCTTCATTTCTTTTTCATTTATTTCTGATCTGAAGTTTATGATTTCTTTCCTTCTGCTAACTTTTGGGTTTTTTTTTTCTTCCTTCTCTAATTGTTTTAGGTGTAAAGTTAGGTTGTTCATTTGAAATGTTTCTTGTTTCTTGAGGTAAGATAGTATTGTTATAAACTTCCCTCTTAGAACTGCTTTTGCTGCATCCCATAGGTTTTGGGTCATCGTGTTTTCATTGTCATTTGTTTCTAGGTATTTTTTGATATCTTCTTTGATTTCTTCAGTGATCTCTTGGTTATTTAGTAGCTTATTGTTTAGCCTCAATGTGTTTGTATGTTTTTACAGATTTTTTTCCTGTAATTGTTATCTAGTCTCCTAACGTTGTGGTCAGGAAAGATACTTGATACAATTTCAATTATCTTAAATTTACCAAGGCTTGATCTGTGACCCAAGATATGAGCTATCCTGGATAATATTCCATGAGTACTTGAAAGAACATGTATTCTGTTGTTTTTTGATGGAATGTCTTATAAATATCAATTAAGTCCATTTTGTTTAATGTGTCATTTAAAGCTTGTGTTTCCTTTTTTATTTTCATTTTGCATGATATGTCCATTGGTGAAAGTGTGGTGTTAAAGTCCCCTACTAGATTGTGTTACTGTCGATTTCCCCTTTTATGGCTGTTAGTATTTGCCTTATGTATTGAGATGCTCCCATGATGGGTGCCTCAATATTTACAATTGTTATATCTTCTTCTTGGATTGATCCCTTGATCATTATTTAGTGTCCTTCTTTGTCTCTTCTAATAGTCTTTATTTTAAAGTCTATTTTGTCTGATATGAGAATTGCTACTCCAGCTTTCTTTTGGTTTCCATTTGCATGGAATATCTTTTTCCATCCCCTTACTTTCAGTCTGTATGTGTCTCTAGGTCTGAAGTGGGTCTCTTATAGACAGCATATGGATGGGTCTTCTTTTTGTATCCATTCAGCCTGTCTATGTCTTTTGGTTGCAGCATTTAATCCATTTACATGTAAGGTAATTATCAATATGTATGTTCCTATTACCATTATCTTAATTGTTTTGGGTTTGTTTTTGTAAGTCTTTTCCTTCTCTTGTGTTTCTTGCACAGAGAAGTTCCTTTAGCATTTGCTGTAAAGCTGGTTTGGTGGTGCTGAATTCTCTTAAGTTTTGCTTGTCTGTAAAGGTTTTAATTTCTCCTTCAAATCTGCATGAGATCCTTGCTGCATAGAGTAATCTTTGTTGTAGGTTTTTCCCTTTCATTGCTTTAAATATGTCCTGCCACTCCCTTCTGCCTTGCAGAGTTTCTGCTGAAAGCTCAGCTGTTAACATTATGGGGATTCCCTTGTATGTTTTTTGTTGTTTTTCCCTTGCTGTTTTAAAATTTTTTCTGTGTATTTCTGTGTAATTTTTGATAATTTGATTAACATGTGTCTTGGCATGTTTCTCCTTGGATTTATCCTGTATGGGACTCTCTGCACTTCCTGGACTTTATTATTTCCTACCCCATATTAGGGAAGTTTTCAACTATAATCTCTTCAAATATTTTCTCAGACTCTTTCTTTTTCTCTTCTTCTTCTGGGACCCCTATAATTCGAATCCTGGTGCACTTAATGTTGTCCCAGAAGTCTCTGAGACTGTCCTCAATTCTTTTCATTCTTTTTTCTTTATTCTGCTCTGTGGTAGCTATTTCCACTATTTTATCTCCAAAATAACTTATCAGTTCTTCTGCTTCAGTTATTCTCCTATTGATTCCTTCTAGAGAATTTTTAATTCCATTTATTGTGTTGTTCATCATTTTTTGTTTGCTGTTTAGTTCTTCTAGGTCCTTGTTAAACATTTGTTGTAATTTCTCCATTCTATTTTGGGTCATCTTTACTATCATTACTCTGAATTCTTTTTCAGGTAGACTTCCTATTTCCTCTTCATTTGTTTGGTCTGGTGGGCTTTTACCTTGCTCCTTCATCTGCTGTGTGTTTCTCTGTCTTCTCATTTTGCTTAACTTACTGTGTTTGGGGTCTCCTTTATGCAGGCTGCAGGTTCGTAGTTCTCATTGTTTTTGGTGTCTGCCTCCAGTGGCTAAGATTGATTCAGTGGCTTGTGTAGGTTTCCTGGTGGTGGGACTGGTGCCTGTGTTCTGGTGGATGAGGCTGGATCTTGTCTTTCTGGTGGGCAGGTCCACATATTGTGTTGTGTTTTCAGGTGTCTGTGGACTTATTTTGATTTTAGGCAGCCTGTCTGCTAATGGGTGGGGTCGTGTTACTGTCCTGCTAGTTGTCTGGCATAGGGTGTCCAGCATTATAGCTTGCTGGTCATTGATTGGAGCTGGGTCTTGGCGTTGAGATGGAGATCTCTGGGAGAGCTTTCACCGTTTGATATTCTGGGAACCAGGGGGTCTCTGGTGGACCAGTGTCCTGAACTTGGCTCTCCCACCTCAGTGGTACAGGCCTCACACATGGCTGTAATACCTAGACCCTGTCAGCCACACAGCTCAGAATAATAGGGAGAAAAACGAAAGAAAGAAAGAAAAAATAAAGTTATTAAAATAAAAAATTTAAAACATTATTATAAAGTAAAAAATTAAAAAAAGAAAAAGACAGAAAGAAGAGCACAACCAAACAAAAAAACCAATCCACTAATGATAGCAAGTGCTAAAAACTACAGTAAAAAAGAAAGAAAGAAAAAAATACAGACAGAACCCTAGGACAAATGATCAAACAAAGCTATACAGACAAAATCACAAAAAGAGGCATACACTCACAAAAAGAGAAATATATATATCTCTCTATATATATATAAGAAAAAGGAAGAGAGCAACCAAATCAATAAACAAATCTACCAATGATAATAATCTCTAAATACTAAACTAAGATAAACATAAAACCAGAAATAAATTAGATGCAGAAAGCAAACCCCAATTCTACAGTTGCTCCCAAAGTCCACCTCCTCAATTTTGGGATGATTCATTGTCTATTCAGTTATTCCAGAGATGCAGGGTACATCAAGTTGATTGTGGAGATTTAATCCACTGCTCCTGAAGCTGCTGAGAGAGATTTCCCTTTCTCTTCTTTGTTTGCACAGCTCCTGGGGTTCAGCTTTGAATTTGGACCTGCCTCTGCATGTAGGTCACCTGAGGTCATCTGTTCTTCACTCAGACAGGACAAGGTTAAAGGAGCGGCTGATTAGGGGGCTCTGGCTCACTCAGGCCGGGGAGAGGGAGGGGCACAGAATGCAGGGTGAGCCTGTGGCAGCAGAGGCCAGCGTGACGTTGCAGCAGCCTGAAGCACGCCATGTGTTCTCCCAGGGAAGTTGTCCCTGGATCATGGGACTCTGGCAGTGGCGGGCTGTACCGACTCCTGGGCGTGGAGGTGTGGATGCTGACCTGTGCTGCTCGCACACAGGCTTCTTGGTGGCTGCAGCAGCAGCCTTAGCATCTCATGCCCGTCTCTGGTGTCTGCGCTGATAGCTGTGCCTCGCGCCTGTCTCTGGAGCTCGTTTAGGCGGTGCTCTGAATCTCCTGTCCTCGTGCACCCCGAAACAATGGTCTCTTTCCTCTTAGGCAGGCACAGACATTTTCCCGGACTTCCTCCCGGCTAGCTGTGGTGCACTAACCCCCTTCAGGTTGTGTTCACGCAGCCAACCCCAGTCCTCTCCCTGAGGTCTGACCTCCGAAGCCCTATCCTCAGCTCCCAGCCCCAACCCCCACCCCGGCGGAGGAGCAGACAAGCCTCTCAAGCTGGCGAGTTCTGGTCGACACCAATCCTCTCTGAGGGAATCTCTCCACTTTGCCCTCTGCATCCCTGTTGCTGAGCTCTCCTCTGTGGCTCTGAAGCTTCCCCCCTGCCCACCCCCCATCTCCACCAGTGAAGGGGCTTCCTACTGTGTAGAAACTTTTCCTCCTTCACGCTCCCTCCCAGAAGTGCAGGTCCCATCCCTATTCTTTTGTCTCTGTTTTTTCTTTTTTCTTTTGCCCTACCCAGGTACGTGGGGTTTCTGGCATTTTGGGAAGTCTGAGGTCTTCTGCCAGCATTCAGTATGTGTTCTGTAGGAGTTGTTCCACGTGCAGATGTATTTCTGATGTATTTGTGGGGAGGAAGGTGATCTCCACATGTTCCACTCCACCATTTTGAAGGTCTCCTTGATGTTATTCTTATTTATTTTACTATATATTTTTTTCTTAGTGGTTAGCATGATGCAGTACTTCAATACAATTCCAATTCTAACCCCCCTGTAGTTAGTCTCAGACCCTACAGTTTAAAGGATTTAGTCACCAATAGAACTGGCTTCAACCTCAGATGCTACAACTTCAGTAGTCACAAGCCCAGTCATACCTCAGATGCTACAGGTTCAGTGGTCTCAAGCCCACTCATATCTCTGACCAATGCGCTACAAATCCAGGGGGTTCTCACAGCTCCCTCACAAGACTGTGGCCAAAAATTCAGGGATCCTGAAGGCACCTACAATTCTGACCAACTGGATCCAATTCCAGGTAGTTTCTACAACCTCCCTCAGGTTTGACAATTAGCTAGAATGATTCACAGAATTCAGGAAAGAACTATATGTATGACTGTAGCTTTGTTATAAAGGATACAAGTCAGGACCGTCAAATGCAGACCCACAGCATGAGGTATGGGAGGGAACTGAACCCAGAACCTCTGTTCCTTCTCTATGTGGGATAGGGGTGCATCTGCCCCCTGCTCTTGCCATGTGATCACCAGCCAGGAAACCCCACTGAGATCAGGGTCCGGAGCTTGTACTGAGCTTTCATCATGCAGGTGTGATGGACTCAGTCATTGACCACAGGATTTAACTCAGTCAATAGCCCTGCAAATTTGGTAAGTTTTGGGCCATTATTTTTTTTAAAATTGTCTCTCAGCCTCTTTCTCTCCTCTCCTTCTGAGATTATAATTATATGTACATTGATATATTTAATGGATCCCATAGGTCTCCTAGGCCCTATTCATTATTACTGATTATTTTTTCTTTTTGCTCCCCAGGCCTGGGGATCTCTATTGTACTTTCTTCAAGTTCACTGATTCTTCCTCCTGCTTGCTTAAATCTATTATTAAATCCTTCTAGTGAATTTTTCATTTAAATTATACTACTTTCCAACTCCAAAAATGTTATTTGGTTCATTTTATGTAATTTCTCTCTCTTTATTGATAGTATTCTTTGGGGAATATATCTTTTTCCTGGCTTTTTAAAACTCTTTATGCATGATTTCTTTAGGGATTTTGTGTGTGTGTGTGTGAATATTTAAGACAGTTAACAAAGTTTTTGTCTAGTAAATCCATAGGTGGGCTTCATCAAGGAGAGTTTCTATTAATTTATTTTTTTCTATGCATGGACCATATTTTTCTTGTTTTTTTGCATACTTCATAAATTTTGTTAAAAACTAGAAACGGACTCACAAACATAGAGAACAGACTTGTGGTTGCCAAGGGGGGGTATGGTGGGGGAGGGAAGGATTGGGAGTTTGGGATTAGCAGGTGCAAACTCTTACATATAGGATGGATAAACACCGGGACCTACTGTATAGCACAGGGAACTATATTCAGTATCCTGTGATAAACCATAGTGGAAAACAATATAAAAAGTATGCATATATATGTATATCTGAGCCACTTTTCTGCACAGCAGAACTAGACATTTTGAATATTCTTAATGTGCCATTTCAGGAAATCAAATTCTCCCTTCTCTCCTGAGGGTGTTGTACTTTGCTGCAGGACTTATTTGTTTGTTTAGTAACTTTTATTACCTAATTTTGTAAAACCTGTATTCTGTGTCACATGTAGCCACTGAGGTCTTTGTGCTACGAACTTACTGGTCAGCTAAGTGTTTGACAGCATTTCCTTAAACACGTGAAAAAATCTAACAGACAAAAATCCCATCTTTGCAGGCTGGCTGTGTGTTTGGAAATGTCTTCAACACTCAGGTTGCCAGTTTCTGTCTCTGTCTTAGCTCTCAATTCTGTGTGCAAAGAGCCAAAGCTAAGAGCGTGGGACCTTCTCAGATCTTCCCTGACTGTGTGCCCAGCCCTAGACGTGCACACGCCCTAGGTTCCCAAGAACAGCTGGGAGCTTTTAAAGCCTTTATTTCCCAAAGGCTTCTCACCCCCAGCATTTCCTCCTAAGCTTCCCGGTTAGTCTGTTTTCCCTATAAACTGTCGCTGCCCCCAGGTGGCAGCAGCTAACACATTTGTCTTTAAATGTTTCAAATGAACATCCCTGGACAGGTTAATCAGCCTGGGAGACTTCTGAGTTATGCAAAATAAAGGCAAGTTCTTGAAGTAGTCCTTCAAGGACCTCTCAGATGGGTCAAAATAAACTACCACAGTTTTTTGAGAAAAAGGTCCATCCTGCTCTTTCAAGGAATAGTTTCATGCACCAAAATACAGGTTCTTGTTCTCAGTACCACTGCTGAGCCTCAGAGGGAGGGATGGTCTCACATAAATTGAAACACTATGAGCTCTCTGGTTTATATGCAGCTTGTTTTTTGTTGTTCCTTCCCTAAGTGTTATCCTGGTTGCCATAAGATTTTGATTGAATTCTAGAGATCTGAGAGTTTATTCCAACAGAGTTTGCCAGTTTATTCATTGTTTTGTGGAGGGATAGGTTTGGAGCCCCTTGCTCTGCCATTTTTCACTGATGTCTGCATAGAGGGTCTTGTAGAGCCAGAAAATAAGGAAGTACTAAAAAATAATTTTAAAACAACAACATTTTACATACTGAGAACCCATAGAATGGGATAACACAAAGTGAACCCTAATGTAAATGATGGACTTTAATATATCAATCTTGGTTCACTACTTGTTATAAATATACCATAGTATCTTAAAATGTTAACAACAGGGGGATCTGGGTGCAAGATATTCAGGAACTCTCTGTGCTATGTTTACAACTTCTGTAAATACAAACTATTGAATAAAAATTTTCTTTTAAAAATGAATTAATCCAAATAGAATAAATCTGGGAATATCATCTGATTAATAGGATTTCCAAAAGGAGAGATCGTGGTAAATGGAGTAGAATAAATTATTAAAGATATTATGGAAGATAATTTATCAGAGCTGAAACATAGAAGTTTTTTGATGGAAACTTCCTAATGAGTACAGTAATTATACTCAAAATTATGAAATTATAAACCATCAAGAATAAAGAGAAAATCCTGCAAAGTTCCTGGAAACAAAATGGGTCACCTCAAGGGACTAAAAACTGCCTAACTTCAATTATTTTACTAGCAACACTGTATGCTAGAAGACACAGGAGTATTGTTTGTAAATTCTCAGGAAACATTGTTTATAACATAGGATTCTTCACCCAAACTACCAACACATTTTGAAGCCAAGATAAGAATATTTTTATACATGCCAGGACAGATAAATTCTATTTATCACACCTCTACTTAGGTAGATACTTGAAGCTATGATGCAGAAAATAAAGCAATAAAGCAAGGAAAACATCACTCATAGATTAAGGAAATTTCAGACCATGGAACCAGGAAGGCAAAGCTAAAATAAACAGTTGTAAACAGCTGGAGAGGAAAACCACTCCAAAGTAAAACAAGGCAAAATTATAGGATTTTTGGGAAAGGAATCAAAATATATAATACGTTGAGACTAGAGAAAAACTTAAGAATCTAATAAAGACATTTGATGAGTTATAAAAATAATAAGGAATTAATGTCAATTTCTCATCAGGAATTTCTCTACGGGATGCATGTTACTGACACACAGAGCATACAATTTAAACTTGATATTTTAGCAGATTTTTATTAACTTTGAAAATGTAAAATAATGGTTGAAACTTTTCCTAAGGGATTAGGAAGAATAAGACAAATATTGACATCACTACTCTATTTAATACATGCTGAAAGTCTTAGTTCAATGTCAAGAAAAATTAATATAAATATTGAAAAGGATATAGTAAACTTTCATTACATGCATAGACATTTAAGAATAGTACATTTAAACAGCATAGAAAGCTCAAATAAACATGAACAAGTCCAACCAAACCTTGGTTTTATTTACACATTGCCCTATAAAAGACGCTGAGCAAAAGTTAAGACAAACTATGAAATGGAGTGGCATACTCTATTCACAAATTGGAAGGATTGATATTGTAAATGTGACAGTACTTCACAAACTAATCTAGACATTCAATGTAATCTCAAGAAAATTCCCACTAGGATGTGCGGAGCAGGGAGTGGTGGGATGTAAATCAAGAGGATAATTTTAATTTATAAGGAAATTTAAATTGCAGGCATAAAAAACAAAAAAATATAATAAAGAATCAGCTATTGCACAAACATAATCTACTCAATATGAAACTTATTCAAAAGCTATTGTAACTAAGACATGGTGGCACTTTTCCGCAAGAATCAAAAAATCAAAAATAGAATGGTATGGGGATTACAAAAATATACATAAACATAACAACCACTCAATTCATAAATAAATTGGTACTACAGCGTACTTGAGGAAAGATTTATTTTTAGTTGATGTTGTTCAGTCGACTGGACATCAGCTTAGAAATGAAAAATGATATATAGTTTATACTATAAGGAGACAATTATGAAGGATTTTAAATCTAAATGTGAATTCTAAAACAATAAAAATCTAGAAAAATGTTTTTAAAAATCCCTTAATTCTTAGCATAGGGAAATATTTATTCCCCAGGGGCCGGTGGAGGCAATGCTAATCATAATGAAAAATACAAATAAATAAACTTCATTAAAATTAAGAACTTTAGTTTCTCAAAAGACATCATTTAGAGAGAGAAATGGCAAGCCATAGACTGAGAGTATATATTTACCAGTCATACATCCATCAAGGTTGTGTCCAGAACATATGGATCACTTCTATAAAACCGTTCATCAAAAACCAATAACCCAAGAGTAAAATGGACAAGAAATATTGAACTGGTGCACCAGAAAAGGGGGTATATGAATGACAAATGAACATGTGAAGGTGCTCAAACTCATAACGAATAAGAAAAATGAGCACTAAAACCGCAAGAAGATTCCTACACTAACTTGATGCTGTGACCAATAGTCCTGTCCAGCCTAACACACAGGCATGATAATATTTTTAAAAATCTGTTTGAAGGATTGGAGCACTTCCAAGGCACCCAGGAACAAGGATGTGGATGGAAAGGAAGCATTTTATCTGCTGTTTGTTCCTTTACTCGTGTGCAATTCTTGGTGCAAGGAAAGAGTCCAGAGGTGGCAGGTAAATCACAGCGTCTCTCAGAGCTTTGGGGAATGTCACGGAGGCAGAAAGGAAAGCACACTAGAATTGGACTCTTAAGGCAGATAGTTGTTGAGGGCCTAGGGTCCCAGAGAGAAGGGGGATGAAAGGAAGTGATACCAACATTCATCCTCAGTTTTCCCCTTGAGGGGTTTGACCCTTGAGGCTTCCCAGGTCAAGAAGCAAATAATGCACAAAAAAGAACTAACCAGCGGAGCAGAGAGTTTTGCAGCTTCACAATTCTGGGCAGCAAAAGTTAGAACTCAGGAGCCACCAGAGGGGAGGGACTAGAGAAAATACCAGAGATACTTAGTCGGGACTTCTGGAGTACTAGATTTTAGGAGTGCGAACAAACCAGAGTAGACTAAAGTAGACAAAGACGGCAGACTAAGTACAGGTAGGCTCCCGATTGAATTGGATGGAGAAGCTATGCCTCTCTGCTGATTGCTAAGGATTTCTGTACCCCTGGGTGATATTCTTTTAAAATGAAAGCAATCTAGACTTTCAGTGGCAATGATTTAAATACATGACCATAAAGTAGCAAGAAGGTAGACTTAAATTCAAATATAAGAGCGATTACATTAAACTCAAATAAATTTTAAAAACCCAGTTAAAAGACAACAAACTACATTAAAAACCAAAACCTGACAATATGATGTTCACAAGAGACACGTTTAAATAAAGTTTGAAAGTAAAAGGTTGAAAAAAGTTATTTCATACAAACATTAGCCAAAGAGAATTGGTATAATTAGGTCAATATCAATAATATTAAGACATATTACTAGGCCTATCAACCAAATAGGAAAATATAAAAATCTTAAAATTCTTGGCTCTATTAGCATTGCTTGAAAATATGTAAAGCAGAAGTTGAGAAATGAGCAAGTTCATAATCATCACTTAAAAATTTAACATACTTACCTCAGAAACAGCACAAGCTAAGAAACAAATCAGTTATTGAAACCATGAACAAAAGGGTTAGCAAACTTTGGCTCCATATATGTAGAACACTTCAACCAAAAACTGCAGAAAATAAATTCTTTTCAAGTAAAAATAGAATATTTACTAACTAATCATATTTTCTGCCTTAAAGCAAATTACAATAGATTTCAAATGATTAAAATAAAATGAGGTTTTCATCTGGCCACAGTGGAAGTAATGTAGGTAGAAATCTATAACTAAAGGAAAACTAGAATATTTCTCAAAGTTTGCAAATTAATCAATAATTTTCTTTAAAAACTGATAGATCATATAAGTTAGTTGAAAAATATCAAATTCAATTAAAGTAGAAGAAAGGAAAACAAAAAAATAAGGATAGAAATTAGAAAAATTTGAACATTGAAGAAAAATCAACATAGCTATAAATTAGTTCTTTGGAAAATGTTCAATGGTGAATATCAAAAGTCTTTCTCCTGAGATCATTAACAAGAGATTATTTCCACTATAGACTTTTATTTTCCCATTCCACTGAATATTCCAGAAAGTGAATTAAGACAGGAAAAATAAACATGCTATCACCTGTGTGTTGAATATGCAACAGAATCATCAGTAAAACTGAGTTTACTAAACAAATTTAGCTTTTTGGTTTATACAAGGTCAACACATGCACATATACACACACACACATGAATTGCTCCACTTTATATCAGCCCAAAGCATTAGAACTGAAACTGGAAGAAAAAAAATCATTTACAAATTCATCAATCAACATCAAATACTTAAGAATAAATCCAAATAAAGATTTGCATGACCTCTACATGGAAGACCTAAATAAATAAATGGAGGAACATACCGTATTTGTAGATGTATATGCATATTATATATATAATATATATACAATATATAGAGAGATATAGAATGAGACCATGTGAGAGATTTACTATAAGGATTTGGCTCACATGACCAAGGAGGCTGACAAGTCCCAGGGTCTGCATTGGGCCAGCTGGAGACCCAGGAGACAACAGTGTAAGTTACAGTCCAAGTGCCAACAGGCTTAAGACCAAAGGAAGAGCTGATGTTTCAGTTTGAGTCCAAAAGCAGGAAAAAAACATGTTCCAACTTGAAGGCATTCAGGCTGGAGGTGTTCCCTCTTACTTGTAGGAGGATCAGCCTTTTTGTTCTATTCAGCCCTTCAACTGATAGGGTAAGGCTCACCCACATTAGGAAAGGCAATCTGCTTTACTCAGTCTACTGATTCAAATGTTAATATCATCAGAAACACCATCCTGGACACACCTAGAATAATGTTTGACCAAATGCCTGGGCACCCTGTGATCCAGGCAAGTTGACACATCAAGTTAATCATCACAAGAACACCCTGTGTCATCTTGGCATACATGCACACCTCCTTAAACCAAACTTAATCTTCAAATAAAGGCAATAACAAGGTTATAATTCATCCAAACATGATATGACAATCCTGTATACAGTCAAAAACACACTCATCCCTTCCTCAAAAGGAGGTAACATCTTTGAGTGATGTTTTCTCTTTGATATCCCTAATTTACATACTATGATGTACAATTTATGATATTTAAATAAATACTATGATATAAAGTCAAAACATCTTCTGTTATATGATAATGGATAATGTTATATGATAATTGGCCAGAGTAGCACACCTAAAGGAGGAATAGGTTACCTTCAACATCCAAAGAGGCCCACTAGGCATTTTGCCTCTATTTCGATTGTAGGAGAGGCCAGAGGCAACCTGTTCTCCTTCGCGCTGGAGTGGATATCTCAACAGGCCCCACACCACCGCATCCCTGAGCTTTTGTCAGATGTACTTCCTACCCTCTGACCCACTTCTTGCTACTTCTTGCCAACTAAGTCCAATCAGCATAATGTCAACCACATAAGTGATGAGTATGATATCTTGTGAAAGGGAAATTCGATCAAGGTCCCTGAAAACTACATGACAACATGGGCCTGGAGAGTTGATCCACCCCTGAAGTCGGACAGGAGAAGGGTATTGCTGGCCTCGCCAGAAGAAAGCAAACTGCTTCTGATGGTCCTTATTGACAAGTAGGGATAACCTGCTTGCCAGGTTAATAGCTGCACCCCAGGTACCAGGGGGTGTGTTAATTTGTTCAAGCAATGCAAGCACATCTGGTACAGCAGCTGCAATGGAAGTCGCTATCTGATTTAATTAACAGCAATCCACTTTCACTCTCCAAGACCAAATAGGTGAATTGAACGGGAATGTTGTAGGAAATATCATCTTTCAAGTCCCAGGTGGTGGCATTAAGCTCTGCAATCCCTCCAGGAATGTGATAATGCTTTGGGTTCACCATTTTCTTAGGTAGAGCAGTTCTAACGGCTCACACTTGGCACTTTCTACCATAATATCCGTCATCCCACAGGTCAGGGAACAAATGTGGCGATTCCGCCAGTTGCACAGTATTTCTATTCCAATGACACCTCCTGGAACTGGGAAAACAACCACAGGATGGGTTTGGGGGATCACTGGGCCCACTTGAGGGTGAACCTGAGTTAAGCCTGACACCCGTTAAGTCTGACTGGTGGGCCACAGTGACATTTTGGTTCTCTCAGGATTAGTGTCAGTTCAGAGCCAGTGTTCAGGAAAAGGACATTGTCCCCAAAATGTCTGAGTATTTCCTTCTCACCAAAGCACAGTTACCTGGTAAAAAACTGGAGTTCCCTTTGGGGAAGGCTGAGCAGAAGATTCACGGTATACATTTTTGTCAGTGTAGGAGGGTCCTTCCTGGGGGAGAACCAACCTCCCCTTCATTCAAAGGGTTCTGGGTCTGCAAACTGGTTCAAGTCTGCAAAATGATCAGGGGGCTGTAACTCTCTGTTTTTAGGATTCAAGTTAGACTTTTGTTTCCTTGACCTAGAACTTTACTTCTTATACAGATCAAGTAAGGATTCAGTAGGCTTTCTGTCTATCTCACGTTAGGAACACCATGGCGATCAATAGGCCAGTGCCCTAGGGCTGTATCGGTCAGACTATTCGACTGATCGCTGTGATTGCTGCTTTGATTCCACCATCCATCACAGTGACCACGCCTGCCCTTGGTGGTCACATGCCCCCACCACCGCTTGGCCCTGGCCACCCCAGGGTCCAATCACTCCCACTGCATCGGGTTCTCAGTTCAGCCACCGAAGTTCCCACTGTGACGTCTGGCCTACAGAAAGGACCAATCACAGAGCTTTCCAAGGATGTGGGGAGTTGGGGTAGGGGGGTGGCCCTCACAAATTTATTTCTCACAGTCACAGTGAAAGGCTGTCCCCTGGACCCTCCCAAGGCGGTGAGCAGGTCTTCAATGACAAATCCTCTCTGACATCCCAGTGTCTCTGAGACTTGGAATCCCTTCCTCTCCATTAAACCAAGGCAAGTCTGACATTTCTAACTTGCTCACTGTGGACCTCTTTTTGGTCCATGTTCAAGTCAACCAATCCATCAAAATCCCAGAGCTGCAGCATTGATGCAGTGAGCAGAGATTGTCGGTACACTGGGCCCGATGGATCCAACATTTTCTTCCCCCCTCAACGCCCCCCCCCCGCATCATCCCACACACTTAGTATCCATCCCCATACACGTTCCGTACAACAGTTGATGGGTTCAGGGTTTAATTTGGAGGGGATGAAAATACTCCAAAATTGACTGTGGTGGTTGCAAATATCTGCAAATGTTCTAAAAACCCTTGAATTGTACATGTTAAGTGAGTGAATTGTATGGCATTTTAAGTTTATCTCAATAAAGCTATAAAAAAAATAAAAAAGGAAAGTCAGGCTCCCTGCTGTACAGTGATAAGGCCATTTGTTACCCAGGCCTCTCTGCTCTTTCTCTGACACCCTTGGGACAATGGCAGCCTGACCAGCGGGGCGAAGGCTCAGAGCCCCAGCCCTTCCGGGCTATGTTTTCTTTCAGAAACTGCCAAGGTTGTCTCCACCCACCTCCCATCCCCCAGGTGACTGTAAGAGGTGTGGAAAGCTGGCCTGACTCAGGAATAGTTTCTGTGGACTTTCGAGCTTGTGCCTGAGTTAAAGCTGTAAGATGTAAATTTAGGAGCTCTCAGGGGCTGCGTTTCATTGAATGGGGAGTAAACTCGTTTATAATGAGAAGGAAGATGGTGAGTTTCCTTAATATTCAGACCCTGCAGAGTCCCTGAGGTCCAGTCAGCACCCTGCCCTTCCAGTGGCTTGCTTGTACCATTAATGTGCACCACATCCTTCCACTAACCATGTACTTGTGCTTAACTTAACACTGCAAGAACCTATATTATTTTAGTTTTAAGTAATTATTTAATAATGTGGCATCCATGCACATACTTAAGAGAAAAGATCATTGTCTCAGAAGGCTTGTCGTGAAACACATTCAGATTCTGTCACATCCCTGCACCAGGGGACCATTGCTCTTACTGTTTCTTCTAAATTATTGCTTCCAAACATCAAAATAATACACTTCTCATATTATTTGTCTGTTTTAGATATTATCTATTGATTCCCCAATTTGAAAGATAAAATTTAACTTTATTGCAATGCCTACTCCACGCTTACCTTTCCAGTAGAATTTAATCAATAAACAATGCTTATGACAACTATTTAAATGTATTTACTAAAGAGTCAAATAGTTTACCCAGCTTATATATGTATATATATATTTTTTCTGGCATAGACGTTTTATTTTCTTTGAGTTCCTTTTTTTTCATCTTTTTTTTTTCCTTTACACCACCTGATCCTCTTTGTATTTTTATTCTGATTGTTTGGAACTTACTACACTTTCATAAAATCTGCAAGTATAACACAGTAAGCACGTATATTCTCTCACTTCTATCAGAAATGTTTAACATTTTGCCAAGCTTGTCTTCTCCCTTTCTCCAACTACCTTTCTTTTACACACACGTGTACACACACAGCATAGTGGTGTGTATTGTGAAGTCACTTCACCCCTAAATACTTCAGCATGTAACTCCTAAGAACAATGAAGTCTTCCCATATAACTACAATCCAGTTATCTTACTTTGATCTCACAGTTCCCAAGGTTCATACAATATTTTAATTTAATATATAAGCCATATCTGGGTTTACCTCATTGTCATAATAACAACTTTTTAGCTTTTTTTCCCCAAATGCAGAATCCAAACAAGGATTACACCTTGTTCTTAACTGTCAGATCGTTCTGGTCTCCTTTGATCTAGAATCTTCTGTAAGTTCCTCCTCCTCCCCTTTTCTCTTTTTCTGTCCCACTGACATTGCTGAAGCCTCCAAACCAGTAACTACCATTTTCAGGACTCCACCATAGAGACATTTGAACAGTTTTTATTTTCTGGGCAACTCCCTCTCCATTCCCCTAGTCTCCGCTTCCATAATCTGGGCTGACCTTTCTACAGGGCTGCTGCACAAACCAGCCTCTGTAAGGGGCCTTGAATACTTGCCTCAGATGGATTCATTGACTCCTCAAATCTTAATTCTCACCTGTCCTTGGTTTGTTTCTTAGCTTTATGGAACACATATTTTGTAAGAAAAAGAACAATTAACAAATCACAAGAGTTTTGAACTCATTGCAGCCTTGTCTACTGACACACAGAATGTGGTCCAGGAGCCTGATTTCACTGGATTTTCACTGTCCTCCACCCCCTTTTCCCTCTTTCGCTTCCTTTCCCCTTTCCAACTCCCCTACATAGTCCCTTATTCTATTTTGTTGTATAATTAGTACACTTTCTAATTATAATTTAGTGAGGTCTTGAAAAAGAAAAGGAAAATATGTTGGCTCAAGTCACCATCTTTAATAAGAATTCAATAAATAAATGTTCTTCTCTCATATTTCTTGCCATATATTTTCTTTAAGAAAGAGAGCCAAACTCAGTTCTGTTGGATATTTTATTTACTTTTAGCAACGCATTGCATATAACTTTATTTTATGATAACTGTTATTAATGAAACATTTATTCTTACATGTCATCTTATGGTATACCTCATAAGCTATAATGATGCTTTTGTATATATTGTGCCTTCATTCTAAGTTTTAAACTATCTTATGGTTCTATTTAACTCATTTTCAAATTTATGAATGATAAAATAATTATTATGACCCAATTATATGAGCAAAAATACTTACTCCTTCTTTCTTTCTATCATCCTAAATTTTGCTGAGGCATCATTAACATTTTATCTTACATATTAAATCTTAGATATAGTAGTTGATATTTCATTCAATTTTATTATCAGAGTTATAAATGAAAGACTTAAAGTCACCTACTTAACTGTTGTGAATGTGGTCATGGCAGTCTTCCTAGAATATAAATATTTCAATTTTTGAATCATTGCTTTGGACTCAGTCTTTAACATCTAAATATGTTACATTACAATTAAGTCTGCACTTCAGAAGGAAAAACTAACAGAATAATTTTTGAATGTTTTCATCTTGTCAACTTTTTAATTTTAGCATCTCAAGCTGCTTCAGTTATATTGGGTCTCAAACAAAGTTTTTGGCCAACCCATACAAGTATTTCCTCTTACTATCAGCCATACAGCACAAACCACTAAACTTACGCCCATTTCTGATTAATTGTGGAAAAAAAAATTTAATGTTTTGCATGGCAATCAAAAATCCCCAACCTGTTTCCTAACGAAAAGTAAAAGCACTGTATAAACAAACTATCATGTTAAAATGAATATAAATGTAAATGTAATGTTTAAAAGGTAAAAGGCTTAAGAATCTTCTCTTCAGAATTATCAAATCATTAATATGGCTGTGTATATTCAGTCACTTTTTATCCGGTAATGGGACCTCCCAGCGCTGACGTCAATCAGGAGACAGATACATGGTTAACAAATTTCAAAACATTACCCTTGATTATGATGAAATAATTCTTGTATTTGGAATGGAATGTGAGATGCTTTTTCCCTCTGCATAGTTTTTTTAAAAAACTGGTTGGGTTGTAGAGAAGTAACTCTATATTTCAAATTATACTTCCTGAATCTTGATGTATTGTAAAGTATGTGCATTTTATGTAGAGAATATTAAAAAACAAAGTCTGATGCCCTGGAAGATGTTAAGTGGGGAATTGTCTTGTGAGATGTTCCTAAATTAACCTGATACAATTATTCCTCTCCAAACTCCAAACGCAGCGTATGTTTTCTACTCAGTTTCAAAGATGTGACAGCTGAGTCATCAACTTAATTTTTCTACCTTTGTGTATAACCTGGAGGATCCTGACCTGGAAAAGTTAATTTATTTATGGAAAGTAAATTGGCTGGCTATATCTAAAGGTTGTTTTTTTAATAAAATTCACATAAAAAATTCATACTCATATTTTAATCAATTTTTTTGAGAATCTCCTCTGTACCAAACACTATGCAAGGATGCACTGGTCCTATGGCCTCACTAATTCTGTGATTGTTTCTGATTCTTATTAACTTGGTTTTGTGGGGGCTTTTTTTGGGGGCGGGTGTTTGTCATTTTTCTTTTCATTTTAATTAGTATCTTTGTACTGTTATAAAACAAGACAATGGGCCCCCAATAGAATCATTTATGCTAAGCCCCAAGTCACCAAACTGAGACTTAATTGCAGTTTGGCACTCCCAGGAATGGCATCTTTTTTTTTTTAACTTTTAATTTTATATTGGAGTAGAGCCAATTAACAATATTGTGATAGTTCCAGGTGCACAGCAAAGCAACTCAGTCACACATATACATCTTAAACCAGCCAATCAGGAATCACCCCATCAGCACAGGTGAGTTCACCTGCCTCACAGCCCCTGCTCTCCCGTAAAGGATGGCTACCTTGCCAGAACCAACCCACTTTTTTGCCAAGTATAACTTCCTTTCTGCCCCTTCTGCCTAAAACGTCTTTCAGTTTGTGCAGCAGCTCGGAGTTCCTTCCTATCTGCTAGCTTGGAAGCTGCCCAATTCAAATTGAATTTTGCTCAAATAAACCCTTAAAAATGTTAATACTCTCCAGTATATCTTTTAACAGTTATATATTTTTTTTAATTTTTAAAAACATTTGTTCCATGTATGGTGTAGTACAACGAACTAAAGATCTAGAATCAAGAGACTTAAAAAGTACCAGTCTTAGGCATTATACATAATGCTCTTAGACTCAATTTGCTAATATAAAAAGTCAGGATGATAGAGAGCTCTTCTGAAGATTAAAGAAATAAAATAGTGAAAACTTTAAGGGAAGGATGCACTCCAATGAATAGAGGATAAATTTTGGAATCAGACAAAATGCACACCCAGTTCTCCACTAATTAATGGTGGCTGGGCACAAGTTTTTGCCTTGTTTCTCCCTTTGCAGAGTGTCTGTGGGGACATAGTGACCGAGGCACCATTTCCTGCCCAGCACCCTGGCACCTGGTAGGTTCTGCACCTGTATCTACAGTCACAATTACCTTCATTTTTCTTCAGATGAAAGTGTTAAATTCTGTAGAGTCTATACGTGTTAGAGATCTGTATAGATATAATAACAAATGAAATTCAGAGTATTTCCAGGTTAAGTTTTTTCTTAAATGCGGGTGTATATGAGGGTGTGTGTGGTATGTCCCACCAGGGCCTCAGCACCCTTACACCTGTGTATTCTTGTTGTTTAAAAGAAAGAAAACAAACCAACATGACCAAGGAAAGTGGGTTACAGGGTGGAGCACAATTATATATCAGTGGAAAAATCCAGTTTTAAACAACATGGTGATTAAAAGAGCAACATTAAGTTAGATACTAGGGGGACCATTCCAACCTGTTTTCCACGTTAGTCTCAAATGAGCACTGATGATCTTTGGGTTTGAGAGGAAAATGATACCAAGCAGGGCGCCGTGGGGCTTCTGAGCACAAAAGCCTTTCTGTGTCCCCCATTTCTTGATTACAGGAAATAGGCTTATTCAGCCTCCATGACCTTCCCTGAGTTCCAAAAGGCAGGTTCAAACAGTTGCTAATCAGGGAAGGGAGGGGATGCAGAGACAAGGGATGAGCAGTCAAGTAACAAGAGGAAGAGTGGGAGGGAGGCTCAAGAGGGAGGGGATATGGGGATATATGTATACACATAGCTGATTCACTTTGTTGTACAGCAGCAACTAACACAACAGTGTAAAGCAATTATACTCCTATAGAGATGTTAAAAAAAAATAAAGAAATAATAGTGCAGTGGTTCCCCCTCAAGGGATACACATCACAATATCTCTGAGCTGTTTTGCAGAGGCTGAAGCCCCCACCAGGTGGGAGAATTTCACTGCATGCTGCCCACAAGCACGGAGACCCCAGACCGGGTGGAACCAGGAGGTTGATGATGCCGACTCCCACCTACCTCCCCACTGACCCATCAGAAGAATGTCCACCAGCTTATCATGCTCTCTTTGAACCATTGTGATAAAACTCCTCACTACCTCCAGGTAGACAAACAGTTTTCAGGGTATTAGCCCACTGTGGCCCCCTTTGCCTGGCAAAGCAATAAAGCTATTCTTTTCCACTTTACCCAAAACTCTGTCTCTGAGAATTAATTTGGTGTCGGGGTACAGAGACCAGATTTGGCTTCAAAAGCAATTCTGTTCTTATGGGGTCCTGCTTAGCGGATCAGCCTGCTCTGTCAGGGAGCCTTATTCACAGGTCTCGCTGGCCTGAGAAAATCTTCAGAGTACCTGCCTGTTCACAACGGGGATTTTGACCTTTTTGCTAGTTGGCAGGAAGTAGGTGCCGTTTCTGTGGTGTCCTAATCCATGGGAAGCAGGGAGTTCACTACATGGGGTTATTTCTCAGTCTCTTTTTTATTTTCATGTAAACCTTGATTCAAGGTGTGTAAGTACTCTACACAAAAAAAAAGACAAAGAAAAAAATCAAAATGTTTTCATTTGAATCAAAGATGCAAGTCTATTCTCACTTGATTCCTATTCATTTGTAGTTATTAAGAAACACAGAAAAGCAATGGGAGAAATGACACCTTCTATATCTATTTCAAATAATAAAATTAATAATAAAATGTGTATTGCTTATCTTCTATAGTTTTACATTTTCAAGTAAATGATTCAGCATTTGGGTTGCTATCATTAAATTTTGTTTCCATAGAAACTAAAGTTTCAAGGCCCAACTTTATTAAAAACTCTTAATTCTGGTAAATATGGATATTTGAATCCTCAAGCTTCCAGAAATCTGCCTACGTGTCTTGATTAGTGTTGTGATTTATTATTCCAAAACAAGAAAGTGAAAATATAACCCTGAATAGGAATATTTGAAAAGGAGGTAAAAGACCAGCAATGCTTTATATACAAGTAGTCGTTATGGAGAAAGAAAACTGAATTTCTTACCTTAATGTAAATATGACACAAAATATTTTTCAAAAAATTACAGTTAAAATGTTATACAAAGCCAGGTTAGAATGAACATATGACTATTATATATCTAACAGTTTATTGCCTGAATAATATAACATCAATGTTATTTTTAATAATCATCACTATACCTACACCTTATCAAGTACATTTTTAATTTTTTTTATGTTTACTCTTTGCCTATTGTGAAAGTTTCAGTTAAAGTACAGATCTGACCCCACATTGCCATTCCAAGGGGAGCAGAAACAACAAACACAACAGCCAGTAGCAGTAGTATATTTGAAGGACCAAAAGGAAAATAGCTTCCTTGGCTTTTCTCTTCTGCAAAAGTCTGCTAAGTCCTGAATGTGTCTAGAGAATTCATCCCCTCATTGGACGCTGTAGCGGGGAAAGAAGGCTTTCCTCGTGTTTTACCCTCAAAAACAGTATATCGTTACACATTAAACCTACATCAAGTAAATATGATAGGATAGGATCTTAAATTTATTGGTGGAGGTCTGGAATTGCCTTATACTTGCATAGCATATTTTATTTTACCAAACAAGTTTACACAACATTTCCTATGAAAATTCATTGATAAAACTATGGTTGCATAAAACATTCTCTGACATAAATCATAGCAATATTTTCTTAGATCAGTCTCCCAAGACAATAGAAATAAAGCATAAATAAACAAATGAGACCTAGTCAAACTTATAAGCATTTGCACAACAAAAGAAACCATAAACAGAAGGAAAAGACAACCTACAGAATGGGAGAAAATATTTTCAGACAATGAGACCTACAAGGGTTTAATTTCTAAAATATACAAACAACTCATACAACTCAATAATAAAAAATCAAACATCCCAATCAAAAAATGGGCAGGGCTTCCCTGGTGGCACAGTGGTTGAGAGTCCGCCTGCCGATGCAGGGGACATGGGTTCGTGTCCCAGTCCAGGAAGATCCCACATGCCGTGGAGCAGCTGGGCCCGTGAGCCATGGCTGCTGAGCCTGCGCGTCTGGAGCCTGTGCTCCACAACGGGAGAGGCCACAACAGTGAGAGGCCTGCATACCGCGCAAAAAAAAAAAAAAAAGGGCAGAAGACCTAAACAGACATTTCTCCAAACAAAACATACAGATGGCCAAGAGGCACATGAAAATCTGCTCAGCATCACTAATTATTAGAGAAACACAAATCCAAACTACAATGTGGTATCAACTCACAGCTGCCAGAATGGCCATCACAAAAGAGGCTACAAATAATAAATGCTGCAGAAGGTGCCGAGAAAAGGAACACCTCTTACACTGTTGGTGGGAATGTAAGTTGGTGCAGCCACTATGGAGAGCAGTATGGAGATTCCTCAGAAAACTAAAAATAGAATTATCATATGATCCAGCAATCCCACTCCTGTGCATATATCCAGACAAGACTATAATTCAAAAAGATACATGCACCCTTATTTTTATAGTAGCACTATTCACAGTAATAAAGACATGGAAACAACCTAAATGTCCATTGACAGATGAATGGATAAAGAAGATGTGGTACATATATAAAAATGGAATATTACTCAGCCATAAAAATAAACAAAAGAATGCCATTTGCAGCAACATGGATGGACCTAGAGATTATCATACTAAGTGAAGTAAGTCAGAGAAAGACAAATACCATTTGATATTAATTATAGGTGGAATATAAAATATGACACAAATGAACATATTCATAAAAGAAAAGTAGACTCACAGACATAGAAAATAAACTAATGGTTACCAAAGGGGAATGGGGTGGGGGAGGGATAAATTAGGAGTTTGGGATTAGCATAATACACATACTATATTTAAGATAGATAAACAACAACGACCTACTATAGAGCACAGGGAACTATATTCAACATCTTGTAATAAACTACAATGGAAAAGAAAAATTATTATTGCCTACATTTACCAGCTGAGACACTGTACCTGCATTTGAGAAGACTGAACCCCACATATCTTAAACAATTAGATCTTACTGAGTAGCAAAGTATAAACTCACATCTACAGATCCAGGCTCCCAGCTCACTGGGCTCACTTCCATATTTTCTAGGAATGCTTGAGGCATAGGAAGTTCCCAGATTTTCCTGATTTTGCTTGTTAAAGATCATTTAAAATGGTATTTAATTTCTAAACAAAAATGAATTATTTTTCTATTATGAATATATGCTTATCTATGAATCATTATAGTTATATTTCAGTCACTATGAAAAGTCTCTAGTTTAAACTGACAAATATATATTTTGTGTAGACAAAAGGATATGGAAGAATAAATCCATTCTTAAGGCCAAGACAATTTTTATAAAGAATATTAAGGTTTGGAATAGGGCAGGTATTAGAGATATTTAAATGCATTATAAAGATATAAATGGTGTGAAACTTAACGATTATTATAATGGAATCAATTGTTCAGAATAGATCCAACTACTAAAATGTTACTACACAATAAAGGTAATATTCTACATGGTTTATCAACCTTGTTTTTTGTTTGTTTTTTGGGTTTTGTTTTTTGTTTTTTTTTTTAGAGCATAGGAGTCAGACTTGTAAGTAGCTAATTAAATGAAAACTATTAACTTAGATTAATATCATATGATATACAAAATTAATTTACAATTGGGTTGAAGTTCTTATACAAAATTTGAAAACAGAAAAGTAAAAAATGATATAAGCTATTGGTGGGGAAGAGAAGGACATTCTAAGCATCATAACACTATAGACAAATACCGCAGAAGAAAAATGACTAATAGTTACAACTTTGTATTTTAAATGTTCACCATAAGCAAAACTTTTAAGATGTACAAAAAAGTCTGAAACATATTTCCAAAATAGTTGAGTGATAAGGATTCTTTATAGAATACTAACCTACAGAAAGATCACTAGAAAATGAGCATAGTATTTGAATAAGCCCCCGATGGCTTATTTTGTACAAATGAATAAACTGATCCTAAAATGTATATGGAATTACAAGAGGCCCTGAAGAGTCAAAACAAAGAAGAATAAAGTTGAAGGAGATACGCTTCCCAATTTGAAAGAATGCTATAAAGTGATAGTAATAAAAACAGTATGGGGCTTCCCTGGTGGCGCAGTGGTTGAGAGTCTGCCTGCCGATACAGCGGATATGGGTTTGTACCCCGGTCCTGGAAGATCCCACATGCCGTGGAGCGGCTGGGCCCGTGAGCCATGGCCGCTGAGCCTGCGCGTCCGGAGCCTGTGCTCCGCAACGGGAGAGGCCACAACAGTGAGAAGCCCACGTACCGTGCAAAAAAAAAAAAAAAAAAAAAAAAAGCCGTATGGTACTGGTATAAGATTGGCAGATAAATCAATGGAATAAAATTGAGAATGCAAATAAACTCAGACATCTATGGACCATTGATTTTCCACAAGGTGACAAGGCCATTCAATAAGTAAACAATAGTCTCTTTAATATATGGTCCTGGGACTACTGGATACCAAAGGATAAAGACGGACCCTTATCTCAAACAATATAAAATTATATCAAAATTGATCAAAGACGTTAATGTAAGAACTAAATTATAAGGTTATGGGAGGAAACAGAGATATAAATATTTGTAAACAGGGATTAGGCAATGGTTTCCTAAGTGTGACATCAAAAGCGTAAGCAACTAAAGAAAAACTAGATAAATTGGACCTCATCAAAATTAAATTTTTGTGATTCAAATAACATTTCAAAGAAAGTGAAAAAAGCAGCCCATAGAATGGGTTTCAAATATATATCTTTTAACTGTCCAGTATTCAGAGGATATAAAGATCCCTTAAAACTCAACAACAAAAAAACAAGCAAACCAATTAAAAATGAGTAAAGGACTTGAATAAACATCTCTTGAAGGAAGACACACAAATGGCCCATAAACTCATGATAAGCTGCTCAGCATCATTAGTCATTAGGGAAATGCAAATCAACACTGAAAAGAGGTGCCACTTCACACCCACTAAGATGCCTATAATCCAAAAATTATAACAAGTGTTGGGGAGGAAGAGGAGAAGTTGGAGTTCTCATAATTTGCTAGTGAGATTGCAAATGATTCAGCTGCAGGGGAGAACAGTTTGGTGGCTCCTTAACATTTAAACGTAGAAGGACCATATGACCCTGCAAGTCAACTCTGGGATATACCCCCTAGAGGAATGAAGACAGGTGTGCAAACAAGTATACGTGCACATATGTTCAGAGCAGCACTATTCAAAATCGACAAAATGTGGAAACGGCCTAAACCCAAAGTATGAATGAATAAACAGATTGCAGAATATCCATAAAATAGAATGTTATTTACGCCATAAAATTCTATGACACATATAAACCTTGAAAACAGGCTAAGTGAAAGCATCCAGAAACAAAGGCTGCGTACTGTATAATTCCATTTATATGAAATGCCCAGAATGGGAAAATCCATAAAGACAGAAACAGATGAGTTGATTGTCAGAGGCTGTAGGGATTAGTGAGGAATGGGGAGTGCTTGCTTAATGGGTCAAGAATTTCCTTTCGGGGGTGATGAAAATGGTGTAAAACTAGAGAGTGATGAGGTTTTCACACATTGTGAATGTACCAACTGACGCTGAATTGTATCGTAAGTTGGTTAAAATGATTAATGTTATATCATGTGAACTTTATCTCACTTTAAATACCAGTTTTGTTTTCGTTTTAGTGACCAGTTTTAAAACTTTCTGGGAAAATGTACCCTATCAGATCGATGTTACTATGGAGACAACACAATTGCAGATATTCTGGAGGGCAGTTTAGAAACGTTTATTGTTATGAACTGAATCTTGCCACCCCCACATTCACATGTTGAAGGCTTGACCCCCAATGTGACTGTATTCGGAGATTGGGCCTTTAGGGAAGTAATTAAGGTTAAGTGAGGTCATAGGGGTGGGGCCCTTATGAGGACCAGTTCAGTACAAGAAGAAAAAGAGTCACAGCACCAGAAATTCTCTCTCGGTGTGCACACAGAAAAAAGCCACGTGAAGCACAGGGAGGAGACTGTCATCTACATACCAAGGGGAGAAGCCCCACCAGAAACCAACCCTGCCGGTGCCTTGATCTTGGACTTCCAGCCTCCTGACCTGTGAGAAAATAAATTTCTGTTGTTTAAGCCACCCAGTCTTTGGTATTTTGTTATGGCAGCCTGAGCAAACTAATATGTTTATGAAGAGTAAAAATAAACAGTGAAGTAAGAAGACATTTAATCTAGCATGTCCACCTCTGGAGATGAATGATAAGGAAATAACTGAAGATATGGGTCCATTTTAAATTTAAAAAACGATGTTATAGCGTTGTTTATGTAGGTAAATATGGAATACAAAGTAGACATCTAAAGTAGAGAAATGTTTGTATATATTTTGCATCTACTTGAGGGAATAGCAATAAGCCAATAAAAAGAACTTTTACAAGAACACTTATTGATATAAAAATATTTACATAATATGTTGCTGAGACAAAATTTTAACTTACAAAATAGTAATTATCAAAAAATACATTTATGGAATAAAATATGTATTAGCATACAGCAAGATTCAAAGTTTAACAGCAATTTTCTCTGGATAAAGAGGTGGTATGGTTTGGCCATCTTGCACCAGCTGGTAATAGGTGATAGTTTACATACCGCTCACTCAATGACACCACGTTGATACCTTGAAATCAACCACTGTGGGAGTGTTTACATCAGGAAAATTGTCAATGCTAAAAATTGGGGCTTTTATTTTATTGTATTTTTTATTGGAAGCTGGCTTACCAGCATACCACTAGTATTGGGTTTATGGGCGTTTTTGCTTTGTTTTTATCTTTTCTTTCTGAATCATTAGTTCTTTGTGCATTTTCAATACTATTTAGTGGTTACAAATATCTTCTGCTTTTGACATATTTTCACTGTCTTTGTGATTCTATTTGCTTAAGAGTAGTTTTTAATTTAATGTAGTAGAACTTATCAATTTTTTTGCCTTTCACATTTAATTTTTTAAATCTACTTGGATTTGATGGTTTTGTATGATGTGAGACAAATCCAATTAATTTTTTATATGAATAACCAATTTTGTAGAAATATTTACTGAAATATGCATAGCGTGGCCCTGCTATATATAATCAATCACAAATCAAATACATTTATATGCATAGACCTGTTTCTGGATCCTTTTTTACTTCTTATTGTATCTTTTATCATCCCTGTGCCCATTTGTGATAGACAGAATAATGGTACCCCAAAGATGTCTGCATCCTTATCCCCAGAACAGGTGAATTTCTTATATCACAAAGTGAGCTTTACAACAGTGATTAAGATATTGAGTTGGAGAGATTATCCAGGATTATCCAGGGCTCATTGCAAAGGTCCTGCTCAGCGAAAGGCTGAGCCAGGTGAGTCAAAGCCAGAAAAGGAAGTGTGAACAATGAAACTCGGTCAGAGTGATGGGATTCAGAAAGATTCCACTGGCCCTTGCTGACTTTGAACTTGGGAGGGAGGCACCAGCCGAGGAGACCTGTGGAAGCTGGAAACGCAGGAAAGCAATTCTGCCTCAGCACCTCCAGAAAGGAATGTAGCCCCACAGACACCTAGATGTTAGCCAGGTGAGAACCCTTCAGAGTTCTGTCCTCCAGAGCTATGAGATCATAAATCTGCATTGTTGTAAGGCACTGAGTTCAAGGTAATTTGTTATAGCAGCAAGAAGGAACTAAAATACCATTCAGTACTGTCTCCCTTGGTATGACTGCTTTACAGTAAATGTTATTGTCGGAGAGGTCAGCGCCCCATTCATTGTTCTTTCTCACAAATGTCTTGGCCTTCCTTGATCTCCTAACACAGCAAAACAATCTCAGCTTATAAATAACCACCATTGCCCCTGACACACACACACACACACACACACACACACACACACACACACACACGCAGATATGCAAACTTCTTGGGATTTTAGAATGGCATTGATTACAGACCCCAGCAGTTCTCAAGGTAGAGTCCAAGAACACTAGACATCACAAGACCTTTTCAGAGGATCCTCAAGTTTCTCCCCTTTCCTGCTCATACCCATGTTACAACAGACTGACTACACAGATAGACACCAGAATCCAACTGTTTTTTGTTAAGTCAAATATTTTATATATATATATATATATATATATATATTTAAAATAGAAAAATGAGGTCACCCTCTTCACTATATTATTTGTTTTGGAAGCAACAGTTATCTTTTATAAAATATGCACTATTTATGTCAATGTCTAATGATTTTCTTACTGTCATTTTAAATGAACTAAAAATGCCTACTGTAAAATTGTCTAAACTTCCATTTCTAAGAAGACCAATGTTGAGAGATGCAAATCCACACAAGGAAAAGCTCTCTGTAGTCTTCAATAATTTTTAGGATGTTAAAGGACTACACAGACCAAAAAGATTAAAAAGTGTCTATATAAATTCATTTTAAGCAAGATATATTTACAATACCAAGTTTCCCTATGAATGAGCACGGTTTACCTCTGCTTTTATTAAGTAGTGTGTCTGATGACTTTCAATAATATTTTACAATTTCTACAAATAGTTGTGTGGTTTTGGTAGATTTGTTGATAAATAATTTTCTCCTCTTTTGTAAACTTTATGTTATAAACATATAAATTTTACATGTGGTTTAAGATTATACTCTACTAGTAAAAATGATTTGTTTTATCTAAGGACTATTTGTCGACTAACTTCCCTAAGTTCACTTCTTACTCTTAATAATGATCTTTAGACTTCGGGGGATATTTGTTATTATAAGCAAAATTTAAATATCACAGACAAAAGTGACATTTTTTTCTACCTTTTCAAAACTTATAAATGTGTTTCTTCTTCATACCTAATTGCACTAAGGTTTTCAGCAGAATATTGAGCAAACAATGAGAGCAGGCACCTTGTATTTAGCCTCAAATTAAGGGAATGTTTCAAAAATTCAGCATTAATGATGCTATTTACTGTAGGCATTTTCTTCTAGATTTATATTGTTAAGTCAGGATAAGAAATGTCTCTTATTCCCATGTTTCTACAGTTTTCTGTTGTTGTTGTTGTTTTTAATTATAAATGAACATTGAATGTTGCCAAATGATTTTCTGCATGGTTAAGGTCAGGCTTGACCAGGCTCTGGCAGAGCCACAAATAAACCTCAAATCTCACCACATTACCAGAATAATACATCTTAAATCGCATCATGATCAGATGCAGGATAGATGGAAAATTTCAATAGTTAGTATCTATTAAAGATTTGGTGTCTCTAATTTAAAACCTTCCCACAAAGAAAAGTTCATGCTCAGGCAGTTTTGTTTATGAATTCCTACAAATTCTTCCAAGAGGATGTAAAAGTAGAGAAAGCCTGATTTGTTTCAAGAACCTAGTGTAACCTTGATACCAAATCTGGATAAGGACATTATAAGAAAGGAAAAAATCAGGAAAATGCCTCTCATTATCATAGATGCGATATTTTTTAATAGATCTTTATTGGAGTATAATTGCTTCACAATACTGTGTTAGTTTCTGTTGTACAACAAAGTGAATCAGCCGTATGAATACATATATCTCCCTATCCCCTCCCTCTTGAGCCTCCCTCCCAGCCTCCCTATCCCACCCCTCTAAGTTGTTGCAAAGCACCAAGATGATCTCTCCATGGTTCAGCCATGTATAAAACTATAAATAGATCACGAATAATTGGTGTATATTCCAAGGTTGGTTTAATAGTAAAAAAAAATTCAAGGTAGTTCACCACATTAAAAAATAAGGCAAAAATATGACCACTTAATAGATGCAAAATAAAGCATTTGATAAAAAGAAAAAGCTAGAAATGAAATTCAGAAAATTAGAAATAGATGAACACTTTCTTAATCTGTTAAGAAGTATTTACAAAGAAATAAAAAACATAGGCACGAACATGTTGTTCAAGGTGAAATTTTGAAAGTTTTATTTTTGGACTGGAGAAAAAGAAAAAGTTCTACTATGAACACTTCCTTTCAGCCTTTTACTGGATGTCAGCCGGTGCAATATTAAGGTAGGAAATAGTGGTGAAAGAATAAAGTTTCAGAATAAAGCTGTAATTATTTGCAGGTGACATTATCATGGATAAAAAATATCTCCCCCAAAAATTTCACCACAAAATTATTAGATTAAGTGAATTTAGTTAAGTAACTGAATTCTGTTACTTATCTATACTTGATCTATAATCTGTAGTTGATTAAAGAGTATTAACAGCATTAGAAAACTACATACACTTATGAATAGATTTAATAAAAAGATCTCTAAGGCCTCCACACAAAAATTAAAGAGCTAAGTAGATTTTAAAATGTAAGACTTTTAAGAATTAGAAAAAGGAATATTATAAAGATGCCACCAAGTTCAACTTGAGCTGTAAAATTGAACAAGATGAGAGAAGTTTTTAATATCAATATTCACAAAGTAATCCTACAGCCATATGAAAAGGCAAAGAGCCAAGAATAGCAGAAATGATACTATGGAATCGAAACCAAACTGGAGGATTGAGATCCAAACACAAAGGCGTGTTATAAAGCTGGGATTGAGACACTTTTCTTGGTGCAAAGCTGGAAAATGGACCACGAGCCAGAAGAGAAAGATATCCGCACACATACACCGATCTGATTCATGACAAAAGTGACACTCTGCTGCTTAGGAAAGAAAATATATCTAAATGGTGCTGAGTTAAGTGAATATTTTTAGCAAAATAAATTACTCTTTGATATTTTACCTCACTTCTTACAGTATAGCATACCAGGTGGCTTATAAATCTAAAAGTAAAAGGTAAAACGATAACAATTTTGGAGAAATAGAAGACAGTCTCTATGAAATTAAGGTGGGAAAAATGTCTTATACAGGAAATATAATGCACCAGTCATTACATAAAACAAAACAATATACAGGAATACATTCAAATCCAGAATTTCTGTTCATTAAAACCATTAAGAAAAATGTAAGCCACTGTGTTGTAGAAAAATAATTGTAATACTTCTGACAATGTATTTACATAAAAAATATATAAAGAATACTTACAAATCAATATGAAGATGGCAGATAATACAATAAAAATGGGGACAATATCACATATTTACTTCAAAAAAAGAGGATATCCATATGGCCATGATAGGTGACAAAATTCTCAATGTCATATGTTATAAAGGGAATGCAAACAAAACCATTATGAGGCATCACTGCACTCTGACTAGAAGAGCTGAGTTTCAAAAGGCAGACAGCTGTAAATGGGTAAAACCACTTTAGAAAACAGGCAGTATGTCCTCAAGTTAACAATGTCCCTATTCTGTGACCTCTAGTTATTCTACTCTTAGCCATATTTCCAATGAAAGATGCATATGTGGGTATCTGTTCACAAAAAGCATGAACTAAATTTTTATAGAAGCATTAGTCATAATAATCCAAAGTTAGAAATCACCAAAATGTCCATCAAACATAGAATGGAAAAATAAATTGTGTTATAGTCTTAGAATAGAATACTATTCAGAATGAAAGAGCTACAACTGCAACATGCAGATTACAGCAAATATGATTTTGGGCAAAAGCAGCCAGACAGGTACAAATCTATTCTGTACGGAAAGTACACAAACAAAGGCAGATCTCATATCTGGTGTTAAAAGCTGGGATGGTGGTTACCTTTGTGGGGAGGGTGGTAGGACTCAAAAGGCTCATGAGGTGAACATCTGGGTTCTGATAATGTTCTGAGAATTGCACATCTTTTCAATTTCAAAAACTCATTCAGATATATATGGATGATTAAACACCTTTCTGTAAATTTTATTGATATTTAATTTCCATAATTAAATTAATACTGTTCATGTTGATAATTCACTGCAGCTCCTATGTGTTTTTCCTTACCCTGGATTCATAGATCTATCTGATTACTCAATATTTTCAATGGATATAAAATAGACATATCAAAAACAGTCTGTTCATAGGTGAAATCTTGATTTTTCTTCCCAAACACATTCCCGCCATACCCTCCCCCATTTCAGTTGGTGGCAACCCCATCCTTCCATCGATCTTGACAAAAACCATGGGGTCACCACTGGTCCTTCTCTTTTTCACTTGCTCCTGACCCCATTGGCTTGGGGAATAGTGTTGGCTCCATTTTCAAAATATATCCCAATTCCCACCACTTCCGCCCTCCTCCAGCTCTTGCACTCTGGTCCAGAACATCCTAACTCTTGCCCAGGTGACCTTAACAGTTCAAAGTCCCTCCAAGCCCCATCCATCCATCCTCAGCACAGTGAGGGTGATTCCTCCAGAGCAGCAGCTGGATCAAGTCATTTCTCTGCTTAAACTCTTGCATCAGTTCTCTGGCCATGTCATACAGAGGTCTATAGAGACCTCTCTGTCATGTCTCCTTCTTCCCTCCTAGCCACTTCACAGACCCATTGGACTCTTTGCTCTTCCTTAAACACCCGGTATAACTGTCACCCCTTCTTGACGTCTCTTCCTCAACATTGATGCTGCTTCAACTGCCCACTTAAGTACCAATTAGAGGAGCAACCTCATCTTCACCTGTGCATCCTTTATGTCTTACTTAGTCTGTTCCCTAAACTCCCCAAATACATCAACGTATTACATTATTTCTAAAATATTTAACTGGAGATGACACTAATATCAGGGTAAGAAGTAATCTCACTTTTATTTTCCATCATGAATTTGACTCAATTTACAACGCAAGATTATATAATATGTACCAAGTGATGGTATTATCAAAACAAAGTTTTTCAGAATTATAAAAGTGCACTAAATTTTCCAAAATCTCCTTCTTCCAAGGTTGCCACATGTAAGTCATTGTAAAAGATTGTAAAAATGTAATTAGATCATAAATGGATAGATGGCTAATAGATTCTCTGGAACATAAATACCTAGGTACATAGGTAGATAACACAAAGCCCCCAAATTTTAACCCTGTCCCTCTTCTGCCTCCTTCAGGATGAGAGAGAGAAATAAAGACCCCACATTTGTAAAAAAATTTATTTTTCATTAAAGTATAGTTGATTTACAATGTTGTGTTAGTTTCAGGTGTACAGCAAAGTAATTCAGTTATAAATAAATATATATATATATTCTTTTTCAGATTCTTTTCCCATATCTTATTTATATTTTTATTTCCTTCAGGAACCATATCTTTTTAAATCACCTTTCCCCATGCTCCCCATGCCTCAGACTGCCCTGCTTCTTTATCCATCATCCCATAAAATCCCTGAGCCCTTTGGGGAGGTGGGTTTGAGATTGGTTTTCCCCTCTCCTCACTTGGCTGCTTTGTGCATAAACACTCTTTGAGGCTCAGCATCTGAACGTTTTGGCTTCGGCAAAATGAACCTAGTTGGGTAATGGCCCCAACGTAGGCTTATTTGTGATCTGTCTCTGAATTTACATCATTGATAAGATATGACTCTCTGAATATCCTTTCATTTAAGGGATTTAATCCTAAATCTTTAATTTAGTATCCTTACCCGGGGAAGATAAAATGAGGGGCCAGAGAGATACAAAAATATCTGGTCTCCAGGGCAGTGTAGCAGTAACATATAGACGCAATCATGGGTTAATCGTCCTCTTTCTGTCCACTGACTATTCAGACCAAATCTTGGACTAGGCCGGCCTTGACACGTGGGTGAAATTAGCATAGATCCTCTGATTGTTCCAGTGACTCTCCGATAGTAAGAATGTAGCTCCTGTGGGCCCATTCAAACGGCCTTTTGTCTGTGTACATTTTTCAGGCATAAGTCTGACAGCTGTCCCCAGTGTCCCCTAAAACACAGGCAATGTGTTTCCTGCTCTCCAGTTGGAGGTGATGGGAGCAAGGGGTTCCCAGCTCACTGGCAACTTTCTTTAAAGATTGTCTCTTCTGATCGCTTCAGCTCTTCAACATTTGGATTCTGCAGGATGGTGTTGGGTTATGGGCTGTGAAACTCTTTTTGACCATTGCCTTTGCAAGTCCTGTATCAGTCAAGTTTGGGAGGTGAGGGTCCTGGCCTCTTGCCTGGGACACTCAGCCAATCCCATGCTCCTGATTAAGACCTGTATGGAGAACTCTACTCAATATTTTGTAATAACCTATAAGGGGGAAGAATCTGAAAAAATATATATGTATGTATAACTGAATCATTTTGCTGTACACCTGAAACTACTTCAATAAAAATAAATTAATTTAAAAAAAGAACAGTTCTCAGATGTTTGTTACTTCTGTTAATTAGGCTCATTATGTGAGCCAGTCAGGATGACATACGTGAGCTGGGTCAAGATGGCAAATGTCCCTAAAACATAGTCACAATCCTGCCCCAGTTCTGGGGGGAAGGGCATTGTTTTCTTCTGATGGATGTGTGAACTTGGACATACCTAAGACAGCTCTGTGCTTTAGTTTCTATATAAATTATGGCTTATAATGCTTTTTTATTAGAATACCTATGAATTTAATGAAGCAATAGCATCAACTTTTGGCAACTAATTACATATATTCTATGTGTTAATCACAGTGCTATGTGGTATAAAGGATGAAAAAATGTCCTACGTTCACAGTATCATCAACCCAGAGTTGATTTTTTTTTTTTTTTTTTTTTGCGATATGCGGGCCTCTCTCTGTTGTGGCCTCTCCCGTTGCGGAGCACAGGCTCCGGACGCACAGGCTCAGCGGCCATGGCTCACGGGCCCAGCTGCTCCACGGCATGTGGGATCTTCCCGGACTGGGGCACGAACCCGTGTCCCCTGCATCGGCAGGCGGACTCTCAACCACTGCGCCACCAGGGAAGCGCCCGCAGAGTTGATTTTTATCCAATATATTTATTTAAGTCAGAAAAATCGAACGTATCTATAAATATCTGACTTAAGATGAAACATGTCCACTATGACTCATGCACTAATACTTTCACGTATTTCATTATTTTGGAATATGTGATGCCTAAATTTGTTAGAAGTATAATAGTTGTAGCCTGCTTACACATTTTCCTCAATTCACATAATTGTATCATAAAATTTGATGTGGGTACATACTGTTCCCAAATTCTGAGTTTAAAGAATTTTATGGTAGCATCTTTATGAAAACAATACAGCTCATGTGATCCCTGCGTATGTGCCAGGAGCTTTTTATGCTTATCGATACAGTGATTGTAACAGTAGTGATGTGGGTAGGAGTTGTAATACGGTATCAACAGCAGCAACAGACAACAGTACCATGTGTAGTTTTAGATGGTAAACAGTGGCATTGTGGCTTTACATGGGAGTAACTGAAGTCTGGGAAGGGCATACAGCTGACAAATAATTACTCATCAAGTAAGTAGCAAAGAATAATATGATGTCTCAGAAAAAAAAAATTGTCTCTTAATCTATACTTTGATGTTCAAATAACTATTGGTGGGGAGGGGCAGTGGATGAAACAAAATAAACAACATAAAGCAAAAATGAGTCAAGCCAGTTGGTTGTGTGTTGTAGATATGCAACTGAATTTCTTATTTTGAAACTGTATCTGCGTTCATTATGCATTTTCTCAACAAATATATTTTAAACATCCAATATACGAGTAGCAAAAAATCTCTCCTAATTTTATAAATTTTTTATTATCTATGCTATTAAGTGTTCATCTCATGTAATTTGCTTGTACTTTGAGCCTATTAATATAGGTTCTTCCCAATGCCATGCTTTCATATTCCCCCAGAAAGCACAGAAATCTATTAAGTCAACTTAAATTACTGAATTTACTCATGTCTACTCATGAATTATTTAGTTAAATGATAGTAATGATAATGGCATTGAATACTGTGATTTAATCATCTCCTTTCAAAGACACTCCACAGCTCCTGGTCATTTACCATCCTCTGGTAAACCATAGTGCACAGCAAGCAGACGATTCTTTTTTCTGTTCACTAAGTACATCTAGTATTTTTGGTTTGGGAGACAACTTCTCCTCTTCAAGATGTGGGTCTAAAACTGATGGCCCCCCCAGAATGAATCACTTCTGTGAGGAGCTCTTAGGAGACATGGCTGTATGAATGAAACAGCCATTTTCAGTCACGAATAAAATGTGCATCTCCACCATTGCATGGGTGGAGACCAGCGGAAAATGCAGTCAACACAGACCTGTCCCTCTGACACTTTCCAGGGACAGAGCAGCCTGACCTGGGAGAGGTGGGTGAGTGCAGGGACCCGGAGAAATGCCGTGGAGCTTAGTTACCATGAGAAGTGCTGCGCCCCCTGCTCCAAGCCATGGGCACAGGCAGGTGCAGGGTGAGTGTGAACATCCTCCTAAGATACTGGTCCCAAAAGAGACAAGACTCCTGAGCCCCACCAGGGTCCGTTTGCCCCACCCCCCCATAACTGGGCTTTGTGTCTGTGCTCCCACGAGGGTCTCACAACACAGTTGAGGTTACCTGCCTGCTTCACAGTTGAGCAAACAGCTCAGGGGCAGCCCAGCACCAGCCTTCCCCAGCAGGCTTATGTAACTCTGAACCCGAGTGCTCCCCAGCTTAGCCGCTGGGCCCAGATTCTAGGGGCGACAGCCAGATGTTAGAAACAGCATCAGGGGTGGGTTTCTGTGGGAGCTGGAGGGGGCGGGGTTCTGCACCCTGGAAACTTTCTAGGGCTCAGGGAAGCTTGGGAAGGGGAGAATAGGAGACTGATGGCAGCCTGCCCTTCACCCCACTCCTGCCAACCCCTCCCAGACGTGTCAACTCAGAGAAGCCACCTCCTAGGGACTAAGCACCACAGCAAAGAGCCCAGCTCACAGGGGATTGGGGACTGAGGACTGAGCAGATGGCTGAGTCCCCGATGTCTTATCTGGAGTTGAAGGGGCTTTCGGGACCTATGTCCTGGCTTTTTTGGTCCTTTTAATGCACCGGCCAGCCTGAGACAAGGAGACCCTTTGGGAAAGGTATTCATAGCAAACAGAATATTTTTTTAGCAGACTCAAGATGTTTAATTTGGAATTTTGCTTCCATCATAGCTAATGAATCTGCCGGGTATGTCCTCTAATCAAAGTTCCTGTTCAAACTACAAATCCGACATGTGGGATATTGTTCTCAGTGATAAGCACTCACCTGGGGCCTGGAGGCATCACGCATCCAGGCAGAGGGGGTCTCTTGTCCCAGGAGAGACACAGCTGCGGGTCTGCAGGGTGCTGCTCCCTCCTCCCTGTTCTGGGAAGTGAAGATGCTCTGGACACACCACATGGGCAGGAAATAAAGGGCGTTTGGGGCTTGGTTCACAGAAAAACTGGGCTTCACTTCCAGTGGGGGAATCTCTCATTATTCAGGTGGACGCCCAGCTCCTCCCATAGCGTCCTGTGCTTTTCTCAGCCGGAGCACAGGCTCCTTGAGGCCTCAGTGACTTGGCAGCACTGAGAGGGGAAGGGACAGTGCCGCCTGTCAGCGTCCATGCCAGCCGGCCAGAGAGGGGCCTTGGAACCAAGGCTTGGGCTCTGGACTAAGACTGTTAGTGCTCTACACGCAGCTTTGCTAGTCACTGTGCATGTAACCCTGGCCAAATATTTCCACCCCCTGTCTCAGTTTCCCCTCTTGCAAAGTGGAGATGACAAAATAGCCTTCAGGGCAATGCTGAGCGTTTCAAGAAATGTCACCTACACACACAGAGTAAGTCCATAATCCATGTTTTCTCTGTGAGTATATGCAGTGCGGTGCCTAGCCCCAAGTGAATGTCAGAAGTATTTGATTAATAAAGCAATTAATTAGTTAATCATACTAAGGAAGACATAGGCAGGAAATAAGGAGAGGAGGAAATCAGTAAGAATCATAATAATAATTATCATAATCATACTTTAGATACAGACTAGATTCCTAAGTATACATGGGCCAGATTTCTCTCATGTCGACAAAAACAAGGCATTTGAGAAAATCTAGTTCCTTTTCTAAACATTATTCATAATCTTGCATTGGTTGACTTTAAACAGCTTCAAATGATATAAGCATCAGGAACCGTGAAGCTGGATATGGCCGTGCCCAGCACCATTTAGATGGCAGTTAAAGAAACAACATTTCTCTTTCATTTATAAGCACAAAAGGGGGAGCTGCCCCTTTTCCTCATTTGCTGAGGTGACCTTGACTATCATTTATTGTTGGTCGTTGGTGGAACATTGCAAAGGAAAGAAGTCTGTGATGAACCAGAAGTATATCTTCAAGTCAGCCAGTGATGCTACTATGCATGTTCTGCCAGAAGGCTGTGCTAGCACCAGGCTTGTCAAGGATCCAGAAGTGAAAGGACGTGGGGTCAGTGGTCCACTGGGTTTGGTTTATATGATTAGAATCTCTATGTCGAATAAATTTTTTTTTTTTGCGGTACACGGGCCTCTCACTGTTGTGGCCTCTCCCGTTGCGGAACACAGGCTCCGGGCGCGCAGGCTCAGCAGCCATGACTCACGGGCCCAGCCGCTCCGCGGCATGTGGGATCCTCCCGGACAGGGGCATGAACCCATGTCCCCTGCATCGGCAGGTGGACTCTCAACCACTGCGCCACCAGGGAAGCCCGAAGAAAATTTTTAATAGGCAAGACCTTCATTCAATGCTACACTGGGAAGTCACATCTTATGTAACAATCCCATTCAACACATAACAACAATAAATGAGATATATTAATATATACAATCTACAATAGAATATTGCATTCTTAGAAAAGAAGGAAATCCTATCTCATGCTACAACTTGAGATCATTTGTTAAGTGAAATAAGCCAGTCATAACAAGACAAATCCTGTGATTCCACTTATATGAGGTATTTAAAGTAGTCAAACTCGTGGAGACAGATAGTAGTATGGTAGTTACAAGGGCCTGGGGGAGGGGGAAAAGGAAAGTTGTCTGATGGATACAGAGCTTCAGATTTTCAAGATGAAAATGTTCTAGAGATCTGTTTCATAATGATGTATGAAACAGTAACACAGTCACTAATGAACTGTATGCTTAAAATGATTAAGATGGTAAATTATATGTTGGTTTTTTTTTTACCACATTCAAATTTTAAAAATATGTAATACAGTAAGTTTCTGTGTCTTCAAGATTGTCTTGGCTATTTTGAGCCCTGTGAATTCCCATGCATTCTTAAATTAGCTTGTACAATTCTGCAGAAAAAAATTTGCTGGGATTTTGTCTGGGATTAGTTGCATTCTATAAATCAGTTTTAGGAAAATTTTCATTATCTCCATTTTTAAGGTTTTAGTTATTGAAATGTGATGCACATTCATTTATTTATGATATTAAATTTCTCTCAGTTACATTTAAGTTTTGGGGGTATGAGTTTCATATAACTTTTATTACATTTATTCCTAGTTTTGTTATTCCCCAAAACTATTGTGATTTTCTTAGTTCATTTTTATTTGTTGTTAGTACGTGAAAATAGTAAAAATTTTATGTTGATATTATATCCAGCAAGTTTGCTAAATTTATTTATAAACCTGATTGTTTATTTGATTATTTTAGATTTTCTATGTATTTAATTATGTCATCTCATATATGACAGGGTTTGTTTTTCTTTCTTTCCTAATCCTTAAACATCCTACTTCTTCTCTTTTCTTATCACTTATGTTAGAACTTCCAGTACAGTGCTGAATTCAAGTGTTAATGGAAGTCATATTTTTTGTTACTGATTTCAGTATACTGCATTCTTTTCACTTTTTTTGTCTCTGTGTTTTGCCTGGATAGTTTTGATTGATCTGTATTCCACTTTAGTAATCCTCTTTTTTACTGTGTTTAGTTTGCTGATAAACCCATCTTGAGTTCTTAATTATTGGTAGAATATTTTTTCAGTTCAATGATTATATATATATATTTTTCCAGGTATATGATAAAATTCTCCATTTTTTCAGATATTTTATTAATTTTTTTACTCTACTTATTTTGTAACCATAGTCTTTTTAGATCATTTTCTCATAACTATAATACCTGAATAACCTGTGTATTTGTTTTTACACAGTTCTTGTTTTTTCTACATTTTGATCATATAGTCCTCTATCTTAGAATATCTGGTAATTTTTAAGTTAATGCCAGATGTTCATGAAAACTTGTGCAGATGTGTACATATGTTCAGGAAAAGATATGAGATTATCATAGCAACAATCTTTGTAACAGGCAAAAATGATATAAAAACTTGATACATTACCTATTATAGGATAAATAAATTATTATTCTTTTGCACAATTGACTGCTATATGGAAATGATAATTAACAAACAGTTATTAAATTTGAATTCAAAGATAAATCTCCACAAAACAAAAGCTAACAACAAAAACTGTAAGTAAAAGGGTATTTTCTGTTTTATTTGTACATGTAGTGGTATAAGAACAGATAACTCAAAATCAGAGTTACAGACATCAACATAATAGTCATTTTGGGGTGGAAGAGTTTCCTGAATAGGGCTTCTGAGATGCTAGTCATGTTCTTAAACCATGTATTATATTACACATGTATCCTCATAGAAAATATTAACCTTACAGAAAAGAATGTGGCACTATCTAGCAAAGCTTTATGTGAATCACATTTTTATTGAGAGAGTCTCCCCCTTCTGGATATGTACTTCAAAGGCAAACTGTAAATATATAAGATACTGTTTGCATAAGTTTTCTTCTATGAAACACTATATGTAGGGGCAAAAGACTGGAAACATGCCAAATACCCATTAATGGGGGACTAGGTGAATAATAGATGAATCCACACAATGGGGTATTATGAAACGGCAAAAAAGAAATGAAGAGAATAAAAATAATAATGAAAATAAAAATGATAAAAATTCCTAAGACTTAAATACACAATATGTACTACACTTAGTAAAGCACTTAGCATCCAGGGTTTGAAAAATGTTATAGCACTTAACTATGTACCACTTATGGCTTAAGCACTACATGTGAACTAGTGTTTGCAGTTCAACTACTATGAGTAAATTGGCTCCACATCTCTGGAATTAGACCATCATCTCTTTACCCACCTAAGCGTCTACTTCCTAAGACTGTCTTTTCTGAGCTTCTCATCCACATTTACCTCCCTGTACCAGATTCATTAGTTCCTTCCTTCCTTACGTCACTTAACAAACAATTCTTGATTATTATCTATGTGCCATACTCACTGTGCAGTGGCTTTTCCTTGCTCATCAAATTATTTTGTTCATGCTTTATTTTTCTCAACTATCAGCATAATTTTTATATTTACTCCTCAACTCCAAGCATTCTGAATTTGGTTCAGAAGAGCCACTTCTCTGCCCTCTGCTCTGCAAAATTCATCAGGTGACCTGATATCTTATCTGGCTTCAAACATGGAAAAGAATCAGAGAAACAAAACAAGAAGTTCTGAGAAATTGTGTGCTTTGATAGGGAGCTATAAAGATCCTCCCGGGAAGGTCAACACAGACCTATAGGGGAAGATAGAGAGTTATCACAAGTATAATTTCCTCCTCTATTTTCATAACAGAAAACTGTCATGCTACCTAAAATTCTTGCTGATAGAAAGCTAGATAAAGCCAAAGCAATTAAAAAAGGATGCTAACAGTAGACATAAAACTGATAAAGTGTAGCTGATGTTGAATTTATGGAAGTTGTGATCTGAAGACTAAATTGACACTTTGTAACTAATAGATTAGTTTCCATCTGAATAAGCTTGCAAGTCAGTAGGAAGCAGAGCATCAGGCAAACAGATGCATTGCCTGAGGCAAACAAGCACTTTCTATATGGACACTGTTGAATAAATTTAACAGGCAACTATTTTCACCATGAGACCCTAGAAAACTAGACAAAATATATGAAATAACTGTTTTTATATATTAACTAAGACACAGTGCAGGACTGCAATCCCTGAAAGGGAATAGAGGGTGTGGCATCATGATTGCCTCAGCTCTGCCTGCAGAAACTTTCCAGATGGCAGCACAAGAAGGAGAGCCCGGAGAGGACTCAGCGAGTTTTCTGAGCTGAGCCACCAGATCAGAGTTTGGAGCTCCTGAGGTAGCTGGGATTTGCCACAGACTTTAGAATTCTGCACATGTCTCCTTTAGTATTCAGCTGTGTGTGAACAGGTCAGGAAAGAAAAAAGTACCAGAGAAGAAACAACTACGGAGGACTTGGGAACTGAGAAGCTATCAAAGTTTGCACAAGAAGATGTTCAAGTTCCAAGGAGCCAGAATGGAGACTCCTTGTTGAACACCTTGGTAAATGTTCAGAAAAGATCCCAGAAAGTCTGTACCCTCAGAATAAGTTTAATTTAGCCCTGGACTAAATGCTACTCAGAACCAATTAATTTTTTTTAAGCCTTGGAACTCTAAAGCTGATTTACAATAAATTAACACTTGAACGAAAAAGATCCAAACACTGCAGAATTAGAATGTTAGGATGTAAGATGACCAACCAACAGTGGAAAACTATTAGCTCCGCAAAGAAGCAGGAGAACATAACCATAAATAGGAGAAATATAGCTCAACAGAAATGGGCACAAAAATGGCAGACATGATGGAATTAATAGACAAGGGAGCTTAACAGCTATTAAAATTAAATTTAAAGATTGAAAGAGAACATGAACATAAATAGGACAGTTGGAAGATATCTTAAAAGAGTCAAAGGTTAATTCTAGAGCTAAACGATCCACTGCCTAAAATGAATGCTTCAGAGATTTGTATACTTGAAGACACGCTCTCCAAATAGAAACATGGAGAAATAGAAAAGAAGGACAATGAATGAGCTGTGAGATAATATTAACTATAATACATATAAATAGAATATGAGGGGGGAATAGAAGAGTGGGGCAGACAAATTATTTAAAGTAATAACGGCCACAGATTTTCCAAACTGGATGATCCAAGAAACTCAGTGAACTTCAGGCACCATAAAATAAAACCACAAGGACATCATGGACAAATTCCTGGGATCCAGTGATAAAGAGAAAACTATAAAAGAAGCCAGAAAGAAAAGAGACACATTATACACAGAGGAACAAAGGTAAGAATCATGATCAGATTTTTTTTGTCTAAAACAGTGCAAGTCAGAAGACAATAAAAAAAACAAAAAAACATTTAAACTGTTAAAGGAGGAAAAGAATGTTAACCCAGAGTCCAATTGCTATTGAAAATATTCTTCAAAAGTAATGATTAGCTCTCCAGTTTCACCTTGGAGATGTAGACAGTTAGAAAGTGTGTTAATCCCATGCTCATAACAAGAAAAATCCTGGAAAACCATGTATCAGTGACTTTCCTTGAACCAATCAGATAACTGAGGTCTTAGGGAAAACAACTAACCTGAAATCTAGGGAAGCACATGTATTTGCAGAGAAAACAAGCACCAAGCATTTGTTTACTGGAGTGGCACTTACTCGATAGGTCAATGGGAACCCCATTTTTCAGTGAACGTGATCCAGGGTAGGGGTGTCTCAGATGTATGGGATTTGCAACCTCCTGGAGGTTCTTCCTCTAGGACTTCCACCAAAACTCACAGGGAAGATGGGGAGATCTGTCAGAAAGCTCTCCCATGGTTCAGGCCATGGGGGGAACCCATAGCCATGGCCAGAACTTTTCCTTGACTTGTGTCCTCTGTGGGAGAAAAGACTGAATCTGCAGGGAGAAGATCATCCAGATCAGTGGGGCGATGGAACCCTACTGCAGTCGTTGGAGAGGAATGGGGTCACCACTGTCAGCTCCCCAGACCATCTCCTGTACCCCGTCTCAGGGACAAGTATTAATCTGCAGGGGGTAGGGCATCAAAACAGTATCCTGAGCACACTGGTGGAAATAACTACAGCTGGAGACAAACAGGGACAGAAAACAAGCTCTGATCCTGAGGGCAGTGCACAAAGGCATGCACGTCAGACCCAGCATCACACCTTGAAGAAGGGCAGGAACACACGCTTCACAAGGCTGAAGACTGAGACTCAACTAGAACATCAGAGAGAGCTTCAGTGTGCCCCACCCCACCCCCAGATGCTGAACAGCCCTGAATAAAAGCAGCAGTGGAACAAAGATAGGGTCCTGCCAGAGACAGACTCCCTAGGAAGCAGCAAAAGGGGAACAAATGAAGGTAAGCAAGGAAGCCATCATGAGATGGTACAACAGCAAACCTAAAAATCTACTCAATACCTGATGAGATTACCATTAATACATACCTATACTCAGGCCTAACAGAAGGGGAAATGTACTCATCTTCAAGCATAAAAACATTTATCTCAATATCTCCTGCTTTTATCATTCTGGTTTTCAATGAAAAATTATGATGCATACAAAAAGGCAAGAAAAACCCACAGTCTGAAGAAACTAAGGGGCAGGGGATTTAAAATAACTATGATTGATATGGTAAAGCTTCCAATGCAAAAATTCTCAGCTGGGAAGAGGAGGTACTGCCCCCAGGGGACATCTGACAATGTCTACAGACGTTTTGATTGTCTTGTCTGAAGAGTGCTACTGGCATCTAGAGGGTAGAGGTCAGAGATGCTGCTAAATATCCTATAACCCACAGGACAGTCCCTGACAATAAAAAATTACCCAGTCCAAAATATCATCAGTGCCAAGGTTGATAAATACAGCTCTAGTGGAAACAATAAACAATATGTAAGATCAGATTGGAAATTTCACCAGAGAGATAAAAACTGCAAGAAAGGATCAATTGAAAATGCTAGTAAATTTTGGAGATTAATCCTTTGTCAGTTGCTTCATTTGCAAATATTTTCTCCCATTCTGAGGTTTGTCTTTTGGTCTTGTTTATGGTTTCCTTTGCTGTGCAAAAGCTTTGAAGTTTCATTAGGTCCCATTTCTTTATTTTTGTTTTTATTTCCATTTCTGTAGAAGGTGGGTCAAAAAGGATCTTGCTGTGATTTATGTCATAGAGTGTTCTGCCTATGTTTTCCTCTAAGAGTTTGATAGTTTCTGGCCTTACATTTAGGTCTTTAATCCATTTTGAGATTATTTTTCTGTATGGTGTTAGGGAGTGTTCTAATCTCATACTTTTACATGTACCTGTCCATTAATCTCCAAAATTTACAAGCAGCTCATGCAGCTCAAAAAAAAGCAACCCAATCCAAAAATGGGCAGAAGATCTAAATAGACATTTCTCCAAAGAAGATATACAGATTGCCAACAAACACATGAAAGGATGCTCAACATCACTAATCATTAGAGAAATGCAAATCAAAACTACAATGAGATATCATCTCACACCAGTCAGAATGGCCATCATCAAAAAATCTAGAAACAATAAATGCTGGAGGGGATTTGGAGAAAAGGGAACATTCTTGCACTGCAGGTGGGAATGTGAGTTGGTACAGCCACTATGGAGAGCAGTATGGAGGTTCCTTAAAAAAACTACAAATAGAACTACCATATGACCCAGCAATCCCACTACTGAGCATATACCCTGAGAAAACCATAATTCAAAAAGAGTCATGTTGGGCTTCCCTGGTGGCACAGTGGTTGAGAGTCCGCCTGCCAATGCAGGGGATGCGGGTTCATGCCCCGGTCCAGGAGGATCCCACATGCCATGGAGCAGCTGGGCCCGTGAGCCATGGCCACTGAGCCTGCATGTCCAGAGACTCTGCTCCACAGCGGGGGAGGCCACAACAGTGAGAGGCCCACGTACCGCAAAAAAAAATGGAGTCAAGTACCAAAACGTTCATTGCAGCTCTATTTACAATAGCCAGGAGATAGAAGCAACCTAAGTGTCCATCATCTGATGAATGGATAAAGAAGATGTGGCACATACATACAATGGAATATTACTCAGCCATAGAAAGAAATGAAATTGAGTTATTTGTAGTGAGATGGATGGATCTAGAGTCTGTCATACAGAGTGAAGTAAGTCAGAAAGAGAAAAACAAATACCATATGATAACACATATATATGGAATCTAAGAACAACAACAACAAAAAAAGTTATGAAGAACCTAGGGGTAAGCCGGAAATAAAGACACAGACCTACTAGAGAATGGACTTGAGGATATGGGGAGGGGGAAGGGGAAGTTGTGACAAAGTGAGAGAGTGGCATGGACATATATACACTACCAAATGTAAAATAGATAGCTAGTGGGAAGCAGCCGCATAGCACAGGGAGATCAGCTCCGTGCTTTGTGACCACCTGGAGGGGTGGGATAGGGAGGGTGGGAGGGAGGGAGACGCAAAAGGGAAGAGATATGGGAACGTATGTATATGTATAACTGATTCACTTTGTTATAAAGCAGAAACTAACACACCGTTGTAAAACAATCATATTCCAATAAAGATGTTACAAAAAAAAAAAAGAAATAGAACAAATATTTTTCTCCAAATTCTAATATTAGCTGTTTTGGTTTATTTTAGAATCCATCTAGGTCACTATTAAGAGCTTGAATTTGGTCCCTCCTCATAGTTCAGCCTAACTGTTCCCACGAGAGTAAACTGAATTTCAGTTAACTTGAATTTCTCTCTCAAGTTGGGATTATAGTGCGCTTGTAAAATAAAATTTAAAAAAAAATGCTAGAAACCAAAAACACAGGAATGGAAAAGAAGGATACCTTTCATGGGCTCATCAGTAGACCCAAGCAGAGAATCAGTCACATTGGAGACAGGACAATCTGAAATGCAAAAAGAAATAAAAAGTAGAAACCTGTCCTTCCTCTCCCCCCACCAAGATCAGAACGTTTAAGAGTTGAGGGAGGGGCTTCCCTGGTGGCGCAGTGGTTGAGAATCCGCCTGCCGATGCAGGGGACACGGGTTCGTGCCCTGGACCAGGAAGATCCCACATGCCGCGGAGCAGCTGGGCCCGTGAGCCATGCCCACTGGGCCTGAGCGTCCGGAGCCTGTGCTCCTTAACGGAAGAGGCCACAGCAGTGAGAGGCCCGTGTACCACAAAAAAAAAAAAAAGAGTTGAGGGAATTTAGCAAATGAAATAACATTTGTATAATTGAAATCAGTAGGTGACGAAAGAGAGATAAAAGACAGAAGAACTAATTCAAAAATTATGGCCAAGAATTTTCCAAAATTATGGACTGACATAAACTCTGAGTCGAAGAATTTTTAAGATATCAAATACACACACACCCACACATACTCAGGCATAAGATTCAAATATTCAAACAGCAAATGTGACATGCACACTTCAGCAGCATATATACTAAAATTGGGGAGATGCAGAAGATCTGCATCTGCCCCAGGATAACATGAAATTCAACACTACTGAATTGTACAGTAAAATATGGTTAAGATGGTAAATTTTATGTTACATGTTTTTTATCACTATTAAAATTTTTAAATTAAAAATATTCTTTTAAAAAGCCAAAGGCAAAGAAAATATTGAAGAAAGCAAAGAAAGACACATTACTTAGAAAGCATGCTTTTAGAACAGGAATGATGTTGAGGTGAAACTTGGTTCTTGGGGAGCAAGAAAATCTTATATATTATCCAGGTCTGTGGTCCTCTTAAGCATACCCTTTAGTGAAAAGAAAAATGTTATTTCTTGGTATTTAACTTCTTTCTCTGGAACAAATTTAAATTTTATTTTCCTCCTTAAAGAATGGAGTGATGAGAATGAAAAGAAGGTTGATTGAGACCACTACCTGAAGAAGAATAAAGATAAGAATTTTCTGAAGAAATTTGTCAATAAATATTCTCAGCATAGAGTCCTTCAATGTCTCAGCAAGAGTTCATCGTGGTACCCTGGGTGGAGGTGCCCCACCGGCTCTCACCAGACACAGCATCTCTGAGAACATTGTGACGCTGGCCCCACTCTCCGGAGGGAAAAACAGTCCATCAAGGGGATTTCCGTGTTGTCAGTCCTGTTTATCAAGTCCCAGCTATGCCAGTTGTTGTGCTGAAATACCCTTGAGGGTTGCAGAAAAAGGTTATTGCCCAATTGCTTATAACAATTGTCTTGGGAAACGTATCTTAGTAAACACTGTCCCCTGGACCTTATGATTGCAATTCGGGAGAGAACTTGAAACTGATAGGCTTCTAACTAACATTCCTTCCTTCAAAATTTACTGCGCATTTACTATGCACTTTGCTGTCTAGGGATATAAAGATCAATGAACCAGAGGCTTCAGCAGAAGAACGTGGCAGGGGACTGGCCTTGTTATCACATCCTACGTATGTATCGAGTTATTCCCTGTAGTCAGTGGGAAACTTTTGGTGGATTTTAATGACTGCCTTTCTGGGTTTTGTTCATCCCCAGAGCAATTTGTAAAGCATTGCTGATTACAAATACTCTGAGGCTTCAAGCAGGAGGAACCACAGGAAGTAACAGGAAAATGGTACAAAGAATACTTTCTAAATGATCGTTCTGGTCAACCTCTTTGGCTGGGATTTGTGCAAACACTACAACATCTCTAAGGGAGTAGCTAACATTCAATACAGAGGGTGTTAAATCACCTAGTCAGAATTACCTTGTAGCCCTCTCCTTTCTTTAAATCAATATCACGAAGTTTCTTTTCTTTACTTTATACTTTTAATGAAGCTAGAAATCAATAACACCAGATAATCTCAGCACAGAAAGAAATCTGAACAAAGGGGAAATATCCATGATTTAGGAGCTCAAGCCGGAGAGGCGTCGTGTTGCAGCCAGGCTTCTTGTCTAAAACAGTCTGTCTGTTCAATGTCTGCATCCTATCAAAATTTGTATTGTTATTTTATGTTGTTATGACTTGGTTAAATTAACATTTAAGTGGAACACAGGGTGCTGGCTGAGGAGCCACGGCTCAGCAAAAGACCACAAGAGAAACTGACAGATAGAAGTTTATTACTCACAAGTCCTGGAGGCAGTGTCCGACCTCCTGGGGCCCTGCAGGGAGGTCAAGGTAGAGGTCAAGGGCTCAGGCAGGGAAAGCCTGGCAGAACCTGGGGCATGCGCTTTTGCTAGGGCCTGTGAGTCGAGTGCTTTGGGGTTCCTTTGGGTTTGGGGTAAGCTCTGTGGGGGTCTTATCTAAGGGGCTCACAGGGATAGGTCTTGGGTGGAGGTTAGACGGTTGATCATAAGAACCATTGGAGAAGCCGCCTCAGGAACTGACATTTGCTTGTGACTCTAAGGGCTGTTATCCAGGGCATGTGCTGAAGAGAGGGGCTCAGGTCAATTCAAGGCCCCTGAAGGCCACGTGGCCAAACAAACTGGGTGCTGAGGCATTGATGCCATGGAGTAGCTCAGCTAAACTCTGGACGTAGGAATTCTACTTTGTGATTATTTTTTTAAAAAAGAGTCCTAATTGTTTGGAGACACACTGATACCCTTACAGATGAAATCCTATGATGCCTGTGATTTACTTCCCGTGGTTGGAAAGAATGTAACGTGAGCAAGGCTACGGATTTAATAAGATGGGTCACTAGTCGGTAACTGCTGAAGCCGGTACCGTGTCTGTCAATGCTGTCTGCCCCCAGAATGAATTTTCCTGAAAATAAATTAGAAGGTGACCTCTGTCCCTTAGTTAGGGACAGTGTCAGGGCCTGAGTTAGGGACAGTGTCAGGGCCTGAGTTAGGAGTAGTGTCAGTGCCTGAGTTGGGAGTAGTGTCAGAGCCTTTGTTAGGGGCAGTATCAGTGCCTGAGTTAGGAGAAGTGTCAGGGCCTTACTTAGGGACAGTGTCAGGGCCTGAGTTAGGAGCAGTGTCACAGCCTTAGTTACGGACAGTGTCAGTGTCTGAGTTAGGAGTAGTGTTAGGGCCTGAGTTAGGAGTTGTGTGAGGGCCTTAGATAGGGACAGTGTCAGGGCCTGAGATAGGAGTAGCATTGGTGTCTTCATTAGGTATTGTATCAGCGGCTGAGTTGGGAGTAGTGTCAGGGCCTTAGTTACGGACAGTGTCAGGGCCTGAGTTAGGAGTAGTGCACTACTACTGAAAGGTGCACTAGTGAGAAAGCTAGTTTGCACGTGATGAAAATTTAACTCTAACAAGTGAATTTTACCTTAATCGTCAAGGTATGAGCTGGCTTCAGCCATTGCTTGATGTAAGATCTCAAACGATGCAATGGGGATTTTTCCTTGTCTCTCTCATGGAACTGTTTTCCTCTACACTGACTTTATTCTTACACAGATTCTTGACATGTGGAAGAGAATACAGCCATAGGCTACTCTGGCCTTACAATTCTTTCACAAGTAAGAATCTCACAGTAAAGAAAGTAACCCTTTGTGGATTCCCTGGCAGTCCAACGGTTAGAACTCTGAGCTCTCACTGCAGAGGGCCAGGGTTCAATCCCTGGTTGGGGAACTAAGATCCCACAAGCCGTGCCGTATGGCCAAAATAAATAAATAAAAATAAATTTTAAAAATCTACTAAGATATGACTCGTGTACCATAAAATTATCCTTAAAAGAAAGAAAGAAAGTAACCCTTCTATATCCCTTACATACTGGACAGTGTTTATATTAAACTCGCCACAGGCTCTGATTGGTCCCACCCTGGTCATTGTATCCAAGGGAAGAAGGAGAGAAAAGCATTGGTCAGACGAGGTCACAACCCCCCAGCTCATGGGAGTGAAGGCAGGACCCCACAATGGGTAAGGCAGATCCTTACACCGTGTCCTCTATCCTCTGTGACCTCCTACCCATCCCCCACTCTGCACCAGCCACACGGGCCTTCCTGCTTTTCCTATGATATCCCAGACACTTTCCCACTGTAAGACTTTGGCTGGGGAGGTGCTTTCCCCACAATCCTGATGGCTAACTCTCTTTTTATTTGCCTTCAAGTCTTGGGTGGGAAATCTCAAGTGTTATCTACTCCTTCTCTGTCAATCTCGCTTATCCGGCTATATCCCTATTCTCCAAGCACACATCACCTTCTGAAATGCTATTTAATTCATTTATTTCTTACATTTGCTCAGTTTTTCTTGTCTACTCCAAAAAGGGAAAAAACTTCAGGAGAGCAGGAATTGTTTTCTGTCCCAAGTGCCTGGTTGCTGATCTCTGAACACTTGAAGAATAGTGCCTGGTAGGTACTTTCTAAATATTTGAATATAAATGAATGAATGAGTGTACTAATCACAATAATTCGTATTGGTGGTAACCGGCCCTTAAAAAAACAAACAAACAAACAAAAAAACATCGCTCATACCAGGGGCATGAGACATCGAGCAAGAAAAGTAAAATGCTAAAATACTGCAGGTATATCTAGTATTGACTTTGCTATCAAGGAAGGCTTCTTGGAGGAAGAAACATCCAAGGATGGGTCAGAACTCTTATGTGAGGAAGCAGAAGCATGTATGGGTGTCAAGAGAGTGCACATCGGGATCTTACACACGTTTCTTAGGGTTTGATGGCATACGTAATACACTGTATATGTGATTCTGTATACATAAACCTATACATAGGCATGTACATTTACACACATACACATACAGAGCAGCCAGAGATGAAACTGGTAAGGAGAGCAAGTCTATGTCACAGTCACAAGTCACAATAACACGTTTGGACTTTAGCCTGCGGGCACTGGAAAGGCATGGAAGGTTTTACAAATGGAAGTGACATAATTAAGTTCATTTTAAAACGTTCTCTTTGGCTGAAGGGTGAACAATGAACCAGAAGAGATCAAGATGGGAGACAGGAAGAATAATTTCAAGCAATGCATGGAGCAGTGACTAGCCCAGATAAGAAAACAGAGCCTCCTATCCAGGGCCTGCATATCAAGAGACCTCGGTGCTTAGGGTGTACGATGTTGAGCGTATTTTCTCTTTATAGATAAAAGTTGACCATATATCAAAAAAAAAAAAGTATTTCTTCATTTATAGTACAGATTCAGAAATTATCAGTTAGCTCTCAAACTGAAAAGTTCAAGTTTAGAGAATCCTTCAAGACATAATTACAAGTAGACATCAAGACTGGGTTTATCTTAATTGAAGGCAAAATGAATTTTGGATCCCGTCTTGAAAAGTGTCAGTCACCTGGCACCTTAAGTCTGGTGAAGTCTGTGTTTAATAACATGTCACCAAGAGTCTCATTTTGCTCTTTTCAGAGCATAGTGACAAAGGTGGTAATTTCCATTTTTCCAGAAGGTTTCAACGTTTCCTTCATGATCAATAATGGACCCAAAAAACATGTTCCAGAAACCCTCTGTACCGCTTTCTGAAGATGTGCTCTGACACCCAGGTTCCTGAAGCCGAGTTCTCTGTGTAAATCAGGACGTGAACTGCTGAATGTCCAGATGTGACTCCGGATACATACCCAGAAGTGGGATTACCGTACCGGATGATACAACAGCTTCATTTTTCATTTTTTGATGAACCTCCATACTGTTCTCCATACTGGTTGCACCATTTTACATTCCTGCCAACAGCGTACAGAGGTTCCCTTTTCTCCACATCCTCGCCAGCACTTGTCAACTTTTGTCTTTTTGATAATAGTCATTCCAACGGGTGTGAGGTCGTATCTTATTATGCTTTTGATTTCTATTTTCCTGATGATTAGTGATGCTGAGCACCTTTTCATGTACCTGTAGGCCATTTGTGTACCTTTCTTGGAAGAATGTCTATTCAGGTCTTTTGCCCATTTTTTTAAATGTGTAGTTTGTTTCTTTGCTATTGAGTTGTATGAGTTCCCTGGGTATTTTTGGGTATTATCAGATTTGTGGTTTGTAAATATTTTCTCTCATTCCACAGGTTGCCTTTTCATTTTGTTGATTGTTTCCGTTTGAAGAAGCAGTCACCTCTCCTGGACTTTACGGATTTGGCGTCAATAAGACCTGCCCCTGTTGCTTGGGCACCGGGGAGTGAGCTGCGGCCCTGGGTCTAGTGGCTCAGGACCCTGGATGTGCATGCGTGTAGTGGCTCCAGGAGTGGGCTTGGGGGCACAGTGTCTCGTGGGCTCAGGAGATGGGGGCCCAAAACCATGACAGCTGTGTGCTCCTTGGCGGTGAGAGCTGTGGTGCCCACAGTGGCAGCGAGAACCATTGGGGGACCCAGTGACGCCTCTGGGTCCAGTAGCAGGGGACCAGGGAAGGCAGCCACAGCAACCAGGGCCCGTGGTGGGCACATGCTTGGCTGCAGACACGTGCAGGTGGCGAGTGCTGGGATCAGCGGCAGGGGCTGGGGTCAACTGGGAACACACAGGCAGCTGCAGGGGCAGGAGCTGGTGGTGCGCACAGCTGTGGCTGCAGTGGGGGATGGGCCCGGGCAGCTGGAGTCTGCAAATGCAAAATCCTGCAGGGCCTCACGGGGGCCACGATGGCTGGCTGGCTGTTGGTTTTAGTTGTGATAGTCCTCTGTGTAGCAGCCACTGGGGTCCAAGGTGGTGAGCACTGCAGGGTCCTCAACGGTGAAAGCTGCATCCCCAAGGCTATGAGGTTCTCAGCGGTGAAGACTTCTGGGCTCCTCTGCAGGGCAGGCCCCTGGGGACCACAGGCACCCCTGCTGTGTGACTGTTGCTGGTAGCCCCTGCCCCTCTTCGTTCTTAGCTATATCCAGACATCTCAGCTATGCTGACCTCCCCAGCCATGCAGGTGGGTAAAGCCGAGTGGCCTGAAAGTCTGGGGAGGCTGGTCACTCACCCTGCTCTCCTTTTCCCTCAGGGGGACTCCTGGACTAGGGAGCTCGCTCTAGGCTCTTGTCAGTGCTGCTCTGGGGCCTGGGATGATGCAGGCAAAGTGGAACCATTCTTCCTACCTTCTTTTATTTTCGCGGTACGCGGGCCTCTCACTGTTGTGGCCTCTCCTGTCGCGGAGCACAGGTTCCGGACGTGCAGGCTCAGCGGCCATGGCTCACGGGCCCAGCCGCTCCGTGGCATGTGGGATCTTCCCGGACTGGGGCACGAACCCGCGTCCCCTGCATCGGCAGGTGGACTCTCAACCACTGCGCTACCAGGGAAGCCTTCTTCCTACCTTTTTATGTGGGTATTTTCAGGCGTTTTGCTACAGCCTCTTAAGTGGACTCTAGCCCTCTTGCAGAGCTACTTTTTGTTGCTGGATAGTCAGTTGCTGTTTCTGCAGAGAGCGGGGGTGGGGGACAGAGGCTGGGAGCTCCTGCCCCACCATTTGTTTTTATTCACTTTTCAATTGGTTCGCTTTCTTATTGTTGAATTTTCAGGATGTTTTATATATTTTGGACACAAGTCATTTATTAGATACGTCTTTACAAAATACTTTCTCCCTGTTTCTTGTCTTTTTATTCTCTTAACAGGGTCATTCAGAGAGCAGAAGTTTGTAATTTTAATAAAATACAACAATCACTTTTCTTCATTGGATTGTGTTTTTGGTGTTGTAGCTAAAATCGTATTGCCAAATCCAAGGTCACTTAGATTCTCTATAACTTTTTCTACCAGAACTTTCAGAGTTTTGCATTTTACATTTAGGTCTATGACTGATTTTTAGTTAATTTTTGTGAACATGGTAAGGTCTGTGTATAGGTTTTTTTTTTTTTTTTTTTTTTTTTTTTTTGCATATAGATGCCCAATTTTGTCAGCACCACTTGATGAAAAGAATATCCTTTCTCCATTCAACTGTCCTTCTTCCATTGTTAATATGCGTGTGGGTCTACTTCAGGGCTCTCAGTCTTGTTGCATTTATCTACGAGTCTATTCTTCCTCCATTATCATGCTGGTTAATTACTGTAGCTTTAAAGTAAGTTTATAAAATGGGTAAATCCTTCAAATTTGTTCTTCTTCAGTATTATGCTGGCTCTTCCAGGTCATTTGTCTTTCCATATAAACTTTAGAATCAGTGTGTCAATAGCTTCAAAATAGGTTTTGGAGATTTTATTTGGGATTGATTGCATTGAATCTGTAGTTTAAATTAGGAAAAATTAACAAATTACTAATATTAACTATTCCAATCTATGAACACAGGATATCTTCCATTTATTTAGATTTTTTTAACATCTTTATTGGAGTATAATTGCTTTACATTGTTGTGTTAGTTTCTGCTGTATAACAAAGTGAATCAGCTATACATATACCTATATCCCTATATCCCCTCCCTCTTGAGTCTCCCTCCCACCCTCCCTATCCCACTCCTCTAGGTGGTCACAAAGCACTGAGCTGATCTCCCTGTGCTATGTGGCTGCTTCCCACTAGCTATTTATTTTACATTTGGTAGTGTATATATGTACATGCCACTCTCTCACTTCATCCCAGCTTACTATTCCCCCTCCCTGTGTCCTCAAGTCCATTCTCTACATCTGCATCTTTATTTCTGCCCCGCCCCTAGGTTCTTCAGAACCATTTTTTTTCTTAGATTCCATATATATGTGTTAGCACACAGTATTTGTTTTTCTCTTTGACTTACTTCACTCTGTATGACAGACTCTAGGTCCACCAACCTCACTACAAATAACTCAATTTCGTTGCCTTTATGGCTGAGTAATATTCCATTGTATATATGTGCCACATCTTCTTTATCCATTCATCTGTCAACGGACACTTAGGTTGCTTCCATGCCCTGGCTATTGTAAATAGTGTTGCAATTAACATTGTGGTACTTGACTCTTTTTGAATTATGGTTTTCTCAGGGTATATTCCCAGTATTGGGATTGCTGGGTCATACAGTAGTTCTATTTTTAGATTTTTAAGGAACCTCCATACTGTTCTCCATAGTGGCTGTATCAATTTACATTCCCAGCAACAGTGCAAGAGGGTTCCCTTTTCTCCATGCTCTCTCCAGCATTTATTGTTTGTAGATTTTTTTATGATGGCCATTCTGATCTGTGTGAGGTGATACCTCATTGTAGTTTTGATTTGCATTTTTCTAATGATTAGTGTTGTTGAGCATCCTTTCACGTGTTTGTTGGCAATCTGTATATCTTCTTTGGAGAAATGTCTATTTAGGCCTTCCACCCATTTTTAGATTGGGTTGTTTGTTTTTTTTCTATTGAGCTGCATGAGCTGCTTGTATATTTTAGAGATTAATCCTTTGTCAGTTGCTTTATTTGCACATCTTTCTCCCATTGGGAGGACTGTCTTTTCATCTTATTTATGGTTTCCTTTGCTGTGCAAAAGCTTTTAAGTTTAATTAGGTGTCATTTGTTTATTTTTGTTTTTATTTCCATTTCTCTAGGAGGTGGGTCAAAAAGGATCTTGCTGTGATTTATGTCATGGAGTGTTCCACCTATGTTTTCCTCTAAGAGTTTTTATAGTGTCTGGCCTTACATTTAGGTCTTTAATCCATTTTGAGTTTATTTTTGTGTATGGTGTTAGGGAGTGTTCTAATTTCATTCTTTTACCTGTAGCTGTCCAGTTTTCCCAGCACCACTTACTGAAGAGGCTGTCTTTTCTCCATTGTATATTCTTGCCTCCCTTGTCAAAGATAAGATGACCATATGTGCATGGGTTTATCTCTGGGCTTTCTATTCTGTTCCATTGATCTATATTTCTGTTTTTGTGCCAGTACCATACTGCCTTGGTTACTGTAGCTTTGTAGTATAGTCTGAAGTCTGGGAGTATGACTCCTCCAGCTCCGTTTTTCTCTCTCCAGATTGCTTTGGCTGTTTGGGGTCTTTTGTGTTTCCATACAAATTGTGAATTTTTTTGTTCTCGTTCTGTGAAAAATGCCATTGGTAGTTTGATAGGGCTTGCATTGAATCTGCAGATCTTCTTTAATTTGTCAGAATTTTGTCATTTTCCCCATATAGATCCCATACATAATTTGTGATACTTATAACTATTTCATGTTTTGGTGTTATTTTAAATGAAGTTATTTTTAAATTTCAAATTCCAATTGTCCCTTGTTGATATATAGGCAAGCAACTGACATTTGTATAATAACCTTGTATCCCATGACTTTTTTTTAATCCTTGATTATTAGTTCCAGGAAGTTTTCTCTCTAATGTTTGGAATTTTCTGCCTAGACAAGTATGTCATCTAAACAAAGGCAGTTTTATTTCTTCCTCCCCAATTTGTGTGCAGTTTAGTTCTTTTTCTTGTCTTTTTACACTATTCTAGGGCTTCCAGTACCATCTTAAATTGGAGTGATGAGGGACCATCGTTGCCTTGTTCTTTATCTTAATGACAAAGAATCTTATTTCCCTCCATTCATTATGATGTTAGCTGTATATTTTTGTAGATATTCTTTATCAAGTGATAAAGTTTCTCCTCAATTCCTGTTTGGCTGAGAGTTTTTATGATAATTAGATACTGGATTTTGTCAAATGTTTTTTCTTCATCTGTTGATATAATCATATTTTCTGTTTCACCTTTTGACATGGTTGGTGAAATTGACTGCATTTCAAATATTGGACCAGACTTACATAACTGGAGTAAATCCTACTTGGTATAATTAATGTATGATTCTTTTTACACATTATTAGATTTGATTGACTAAGGAATTTTGGATTGATTTTCATGAGGTATATTCATCTATAGGTTTTTCATAATGTCTTTCTTTGGTTTTAGTATTAGTGTAATGCTGGCCTTGTATAATGAGTTAAGAAGTGACCCCATGCTTCTATTTTCTGAAATAAATTGTGGAAAATTGATGTCACATAATTTTTAAAAGTTTTGTGGAATTCACCAGTGAAACTATCTGGGCCTGGTCATTTCTCTTTTGGAAGGTGAGTAATTACTGATCTAAACACTTTAATAGATTTAGCTCTATTCTGATTATTTCTCTGTCTGTGAGTTTTGGAAATTTGTATATTGCAAGGAGCAGTCCCATTTCATCTAAGCAATAAAATTTGTTGGCATGGTGTTATTTATAGTATTCCTTTATTATCCTTTTAATGTCCATGGGATCAGTAGTGATGATATCTCTTTCAGTTCTGATATTAAAAATTTGTGCAGTCTCTCTCTTTTTCTTGGTTAGATTGACTAGAAGTTTATCAATTTTATTGATCTTTTCAAAGAAACAGCCTTTGGTTTCACTGATTTTCTCAAACGTTTTCCTGTTTTTAATGTCTTTGATTTCTGTTTTAATTTATATTTTCTTTTTCAATTTTTCCTTTAAATTGCTCTTCTTGTTCCCTACTTTCCTAAAATGGAAACTTAAATTATTGATTTTATGTATTTCTTCTTTTCTGATACATGCACTTAATGCTATAAATTTCTCTCTAATCAAATCACTGCTTTCATTGTGCCATAAATTCTGATAAGTGGTATATTCAATTTCATTTAGTTCATAGTATTTTTTAATTTCTCTTGAGACTTCTTTTTTGACCCATGTGTTATTTAGAAGTGTTGTTTAATTTCCAATTAATTGAAGATATTTCAGTTATTGTTATGTTATTGATTTCAAATTTCATTCCATTGTGGTCTGAGAACATAGTGTCTATGATTTCCATTCTTTTAAAGTTGTTAGGGTGTGTTTTATGGCCCAGAGTTTGGACTATTTTTGTCACTAATTCATGAAAGCTTGAAAAAGCATGTATCTGCTGTGTTTGGATGGAGTACTCTTTAAATATCAATTATATCTAGTCAATTGATTTACAGATCAGGTCAACTCTAACCTTATTGATTTTCTTTCCATTTGATCCATCAATTACTAAAGAAAGGGCATTGGCATCTGTGATGATAATTCTGGATTTGTCTATTTTTCCTTCTAGTTCTATCAGATATTACCTCATGCTCTATTGTCAGGTGCATACACATTTAGAATTGGTATTTCTTAGACAATTGGTTTCCTTAATCATTATAAAATGCCATGTTTATCCCTGTTAATTTTCATTCTTTTGAAAGGTGCTTGGTTTGAAATTAATATAGCTACTCCAGTTTTTTTTTTCATTTCTATTATAAAGGTATATTTTCCACCATCACTTTACTTTTAACCTATCTGAGTCTTAATATTTAACATTTTTTGTATTAACATGTAGTTCCATCTTATTTGTTCTCTTTTAATGTGTACTGTTTTTAATTGTGTGTTTAAAACATCTACATATAAAGTGGTTATTGATACAGTTGTATTAATATCTACCATGTTTCCAGGTCTTTTCTATTCATTGCAATTATTATTTCTTTTCCCTACCCTTTTTTTCAGCTTTCTGTGGTTGTAATTCAGTTTTTAATATGACTCCGTTTTATCTCCTTGGTTAGTCTATCATGTAGGTTTATTCTGACTTTTTTAGTAGTTGCCCTAGAGCTTGCAATATACGTTTTTAACTAATCTAAATCCATTAAATAATACTATATCACACCACATATAGTGTTGTTAACTTATAACAAAGTATTCCCAATTATCCATGTGCTACAAGCTCCCAATATATTGTTACTATTATTACTTTAAAGTTATCTTTTAGATTAATTAAGAAAATGAAAAATAAATATTTTATTTTATCTTTATTCCTTCTCCTATGATCTTCCTTTCTTTCTGTAGTTTGAGTTTCTGATCTATATAATTTTCCTTCTCACTGAAGAAGTTTCTAACATACGTTATGAAACAGGTCTGCTGGTGATGAATTCTGTCATTTTGATTATCCGAGAAAGTCTTTATTTTCCCTTCACTTTCACTAGGTATACAATTCTGGGCTGGTAGTACTTTTCTTCTTTCAACAATTTAATATTTACCCCATTTGTCTCTTGCTTGCATGGTTTCTGATGAGAATTAATGATAATTCTTACCTTTGTTCCTCCATAAGCAATGTCCCCCCCACCACCGCCACACACACACATTCTGCTTTCTTTCAAGATTTTCATTAGTCTGTTGTTTATTTTTAGGTATTTTTTTTAACTTTAAATATGACATGCGTTGGTGTAGATATTTTGTTATCTATCCAGTTTGGTGTTCCCTGAGCTTCCTGGATCCTTGTTTTAGTGTCTATCATTAGTTCTGGAAAATTCTTGGCCAAATCTCTTCCTCTCTGGTTTCTCTTACTTCTCTCATATCCCAATTAAATGTATGGGACATCTTTAGGAATCATACTATAATTTTCAGAAGTTCTGTTCTTTTTTTCACTCTTTTTTCTATTTGTAGTTCAGTGGATAATCTACTGATAAACTCGTCAAAGGCATTCTTCACTACTGTTACAGATTTTTGGATTTTCAGCATTTCCTTTTAGTTCTTTCTTAGAATTTTCCTCTCAGCTTCCATCCCCCTTCTGTTCTTACACATTGTCTGCTTTCTTCACTAGAGTCCTCTACATACTAACAATAATTATTTCCAATTCCCTGTCTAATTATTCCAATATCTGTGTCATATCTGAGTCTGTTTCTGATGCTTGCTTTGTCTCTTCAGATTGTGTTTTTGCCTTTGTCATGCCTTGTAGTTTTTGTTAAAAGTGGAACATGTTGCATCCCGTAAGAGGAATTGGGGTGCCTGTAGCATTTAGATGTATGTTAATCTGGTGAGGACTCAGGCTGTGTTTAATGTTTGCTGTCACTGTAGATGTCAGAAACTTCCAATTCATTTAGCATCCATGCCTGTGTCTCCTCTGCTGGCTTTGGCTTTCCCTAAGAATTCCTACTTGGGTAGAATGTGCTTGTTTCAGCCCTTTCCCATGTAGCCCATGCCCTGATGTTGGAGGCTTGGAAGTAAAGAGTATGGAAGTAAGGGGTGGGGGATGGAAAAGCTCTATCATCTTAGGGTGACATCTCAGTACCATGGTGTGTCTGTGGCTCTGGGCTCTGACCATCACAAGGGTTTCCTGGTTTTCTTTGTTTGCCCTATTAATTGAGAAGGAAGGGGTCAGGGGCTGAAGCAGGAGAAATGCCCTCCTTCCAGCCTTTTTCCCTAAAGCCTGAGTCTCTGTTGAGAAGCATGCTCTGGGGATATTTCACAATGTACTCTTGGCATCCCTCTGCCAGAGCCACAGTGGATCTTTCTGGGTCTTAGCTGTGAGAATGCAGTGGGGTTCCTAGAGGTTAAACCCATGATATCAGGGTCACAGGAGTTCCTCACCCTTATGTTAGTCCACACTCAGCCTCCATCATCTTGTCAAAAGTAATGATTCAGCATTTCTATGAGTTTATGACTCCCAGTAAGCACATTTCAACTGTGAGTCTCTGGATTTACCTGTCTCCTGAGATTTGGGGATGGGAGTTTGCCCTGCAACTTATGTTCTTCTATGGGTCCTAGAAAAATCTTTGACTTTCAATTTGATTAGCTTTTCCTTCTTATAAGGACAAGAATGACTATTTCCAAGATCTTTACATGTTGGAGCTGAAACCAAAAATTTTCTAAACTTCTTTCAAACCTCAAATATTTCCAAAAAACGAGAAGCCACCTCCTTGTCTTGCCTGGAATATTATAATTGTCCCCTAACTGATTCCACACTGCTATACTTTCACTCCAGCTCCCATACATTCTACATACCACCTGGAGAAGTATTTTAAAATGCAGATTAAATCAGTTCTCTCTCCTGCTTAAAGATCATCAATGGTGGTAATGGAAATTGAAGGGAAGGCTCTTCTTTGTAAACTTTTTAGATTTTACACATACAAAAGATGATGAAATAATCGCTAAGAAATATAAGATCCTGTGGAAAGAACAAAGAGATTTTGAGAGAGGGCCACAATTAGAGATGTTATAAAAGAGAAGATAAAAAACAGACGGATGCAGGACAAGGTGTGAGAGAAGCAGAGGATGTTGAAAGATGAGTTTGGGGATGGCTGGTCCTTGAGATGTGGTGGTACTGGGTGAATAAGTACAAGGGCACTGATGACTCCTCAGGATGCTGGGATGACATGGGAAGTGGGAGGCCCAAGTCCTCTGATGGACAATGATGTGGATGAACACAGGAGGATGGCTGGAAAGTCTATCTAAGGAACAGTTAGATACTCAGATACACTCTACACTATAAGCATGAACACAGCAACCCTGACCTAGAGAATAAAAACACACTGCTCTATTTAAAATGGATAACAAACAAGTACCTACTGTATAGCACAGGGAACTCTCCTCGATGTTATGTGGCAGCCTGGATGGGAGGGGAATTTGGGGGAGAATGGATACCTGTATATGTATGGCTGAGTCGCTTTGCTGTGCACCTGAAGCTATTACAACATTGTTAATCAGCTATACTCCAATATAAAATAAAAAGGTAAAAAAAAAAAAACCACACAGAATAAGCTTGACTCCCTGAAGAGACTAAACAAGAGCTACTTAGGAAGCAGGCACTGGTCAGAGCTGAAGGCAAGAATGAAGTACCACAGTGAAAAGAGGGAGGTTGAATGCACATGTACATACTCAACTGTTATCTACATCCCATGGTGTCTTAGGTGCTCAGTGGACATAGGAAGAAACAAGTGAATGAGTGAATAAATGAAAGATTTAACCAGTTGACTTCTGAATACTTATAGCTTTGTGGCTTTGAGACTGTACAATTTTTCCTAGTATTCTCCTAGAAAGAAAAAATTAATCTGAAAGATTGACTGTTAATTGGGGGAAAACATTAACAGTATAACAAATGTGGGATGAAAGATAATACCCAATTTCCTCCTCACTAGTAGGAGGCTATTTTATCCTGCTGATAGTTTAACTGTCTTGTGTATCTCTCTGCAGTGCACTTAAAATATAGATGGGTGAATTAGCTAACTCCTTTAGCCTGACTATTAGTAAGAAAGGGCATCCAAGCTTCTCCTATAGCAGCAGAGATCAATGATGATTTTAATAAAAGGGTAGCAATTTTGTTCAGGCCTTTCCCAGACCAAGAAAGTCAGAATTCAAATTATATTCACTAGTTCAAGAAATATGCTTGTACTTATGCCAGCATCCTCACTGCTTGTTTAATGCAAGCAGTGCATTAAAATACTAAAATACTCCTCTCATGTCTATACATCACTCAAATTAATAAAAGTCATGAGTACTTTTTAGTAATTTACATTTATCTGCACTGGGCTTATTTTTAAAAGTCTAAGTTGGAAATCAGGGCAGGTAAATAGTATAATCAAAGTACAGCTCAAGAAAGGTCAATATCACTGATGGATGCAAAATTCTCTACCTGATATTAAACCGAACAGAACAATGTATAAAAACGAAGATGCATCATGATCAAATCAGTTGTGTTCCAGAAATGTATATGGATTTGACATTTTAAAAAATCAGCTAATATTATCAACACTAACCATGTAAGTCTCGATTTTTTTTTTTTTGGTCATCTCAATAAATTGAAAAAAGCATTTGTAAAGATTCCCAATGGAGGGGCCCACATAAGAAGGAACAGAGGATGGACCAGCCAATGGCCAACCAGAAACTCAAGCCTTAGGCTTACAACTGACAAGGAACTGTTAAGGGTCAACTCTACATGAGCTCAGAAGTGGATCCTTCACAGCTGAACTTTGAGATGAAACCACAGCCCTGACCAACATGTTGCTTTCAGTTTTGTGAGGGATAATTAATTAAGCCAAGGATCCAGCTACGTCATTCATGGACCTGGCACTCAGGAACCATGCGATAATCAATGTATGTTGGGTGGTGCCATGTGCAGGGATCACACGCAGTAGGTGCCCTGCTTTTTCCCCTGGCGCCTCAGAAGTGGCAGCAGGGTTTTTGGTCTTCTCTGTCTTGGTGCTTAGAATTTGTCCTAACTGCCTGTGCATGCACTTATTTTTAGTCCTTTATAGTTTCTTTGTATTCTGTTGCTGGAGGAGACATTTGTCCAAGTGTGAGAACTTCAGCAAAGGATCCCAGGTCCCAGGTCCCAGCCTGTCTCACTTTCACACCGTCATAAAGAAGTCAAAACATCAGGAGACCTTCAACATGGCAGAGGAGGCAGATGTGGAGATCACCTTCCTCCCCACAAATACATCAAAACTACAGCTACATGTGGAACAACTCCTACAGAACACCTACTGAACGCTGGCAGAAGATCTCAGACTTCCCAAAAGGCAAGAAACTCCCCACATACCTGGGTAGGGCAAAAGAAAAACACAGACAAAAGAATATGGTTAGGACCTGCACCTCTGAAAGGGAGCTGTGACAGAGGAAAAATTTCCACACACTAGGAAGCCCCTTCGCTGGTTGAGACGGGGGATGGTGGGGGGGAAGCTTCAGAGCCACAGAAGAGAGCACAGCAACAGGGGTGCAGAGGGCAAAGCAGAGAGATTCCCACACGGAGGATCAATGGTGACCAGCACTCACCAGCCTGAGAGTCTTGTCTGCTCACCCACCAGGGTGGGTGAGGGCTGAGAGCTGAGGCTTCAGCTTTGGAGATCAAATCCCAGGGAGTGGACTGGAGTTGGTTGGGTGAACACAGCCTGAAGCGGGCTAGTGCACCCCAGCTAGCTGGGAGGGAGTCCAGGAAAAAGTCTGGACCTTCTGAAAAGGCAAGAGACCATTGCTTCAGGGTGCGTGAGGAAAGGGGCTTCCTGCTCCATGTGCCCACAGATGGCAGAGCACCACCTAAGCAAGCTCCAGAGACAGGCGCAAGCCACGGCTATCATCTCGGACTCCAGAGGTGGACATGGACCACTACCACTGCTGCTGCTGCCACCAAGGTTCCTGTGTGCAAAGGCAGGTCACAACTCACACCCTCCCAGGAGACTGTGCAGCTCACCACTGCCAGGGTCCCGTGATCCAGGGCCAAATTCCCTGGGAGAACACACAGCACACCTCAGGCTGTTGCATCTACATGCCAGCCTCTGTCACTGCAGGCACTCCTGGCATCCCAATTATGACTACTGTACCCCTCCCTCTCCCTAGCCTGAGTGAGCAAGAGTCCCCTAATCAGCCACTGCTTTAACCCCCTCCTGTCTGGGTGGGGAACTGACACCCTCAGGTGACCTACACACAGAGGTGGGGCCAAAACCAAAGGTGAGCCCAGGAGCTGTGCGAACAAAGAGAAAGGGAAATCTCTCCCAGCAGCCTCAGAAGCAGTGGATTAAATACCCACAACTGGCTAGGTTAACCCTGCCTCTGTGGAATACCTGAATAGACAATGAATGTTCCCAAAGTTGAGGCAGTGGACTTTGGGGGAAACTGTGGATTTGGGGTTTGCTTTTGGCTTTTAATTTGTTTTAGGTTTTCTTTATCTTAGTTCAGTTTTTAGTGTTTGTTTTCATTAATGGGTTTGTTTATTGATTTTGTTGCTCTCTTCCTTTTCTTTTTCTTTTTTTTTCTCTTTTTGTGAGTGTGTGTGTTTCTTTATGTAATTTTGTCTGTTTAGTTTTGCTATCACCATTTGTTTTGGGGTTCTATATGTTCTTTTTAAAAATTTCTTGTTATTTCTGTTTGGTTTTCTTTTTTTTTTTTCTTCCTTTTCTTCCATGTTGTGTGGCTGGCAAGGTCTTGGTGCACCAGCCAGGTGTCGGGCCTGAGCCTTCAAGGTGGGAAAGCCGAGTCCAGGACATTGGACCAGCAGAGATCTCCTGGTCTCATAGAATATTAATCAGTGAAAGCTCTCTCAGAGATTTCTGCCTCAAAACTAAGACCCAGCTCCACCGAAGGACCGGTAGGCTCCAGTGCTGGACACCCAATGCCAAACAACTAGGAAGACAGGAACACAACCCCACCATTAGCAGAGAGGCTGCCTAAAATCAAACTAAGTTCACAGACACCCCAAAACACACCACAAGACGCAGTCTTGCCCACCAGAAAGACAAGATCCAGCATCATCCACCAGAAGAACACAGGCACAAATCCCTGCAAAAAACAAAACCCAAACACAGTAAGTTAAGCAAAATGAGAAGACGGATAAATGTGCAGCAGATGAAGGAGCAAGGTAAAAACCCACCAGACCAAACAAATGAAGAGGAAATAGGCAGTATCCCTGAAAAAGAATTCAGAATAATGATAGTAAATATGACTCAAAATCTCAGAAATAGAATGGAGAAAATGCAAGAAATGTTTAACAAGGACCTAAAAGAAAAAAGAACAAACAAACGATGAACAACACAATAAATGAAATTAAAAATTCCCTAGAAGGAATCAATAGCAGAATAACTGAGACAGGAGAACGGATAAGTGGCCTGGAAGATAAAATAGTGGAAATAACTACCATGGAGCAAAATAAAGAAAAAGAATGAAAAGAATTGAGGACAGTCTCAGAGACCTCTGGGACAACATTAAATGTACCAACATTTGAATTATAGGGATCTCAGAAGAAGAAGAGAAAAGGAAAGGGACTGAGAAAATATTTGAAGAGATTTTAATTGAAAACTTCCCTAATATGGGAAAGGAAATAGTTAATCAAGTCCAGGAAGTGCAGAGAGTCCCATACTGGATAAATCCAAGGAGAAACACGTCAAGACACATATTCATCAAACTATCAAAAATTAAATACAAATAAAAAATATTAAAAGCAACAAGGGAAAAGCAACAAATAACATACAAGGGAATCCCCATAAGGTTAACAGCTGATCTTTCAGCAGAAACTCTGCAAGCCAGAAGGGAGTGGTGGGACATATTTAAAATGATGAAAGGGAAAATCCTACAACCAAGATTACTCTACCCAGCAAGGTCTCATTCAGATTCGATGGAGAAAATAAAACCTTTACAGACAAGCAAAAACTGAGAGAATTCAGCATCACCAAACCAACTTTACAACAAATGCTAAGGGAACATCTCTAGGAAGGAAACACAAGAGAAGGGAAAGACCTACAAAAAACAAACCCAAAACAATAAGAAAATGGTAACAGGATCATACATATTGATAATTACCTTAAATGTAAATGGATTAAATGCTCCAACTAAAAGACACAGACTGGCTGAATGGATACAAAAACAAGACCTATATATATGCTGTCTACAACATTTTCCATGCAAATGGAAATCAAAAGAAAGCTGGAGTAGCAATACTCATATCAGGTAAAATAGACTTTAAAATAAAGACTATTACAAGAGACAAAGAAGGACACTATGTAATGATCAAGGGATCAAACCAAGAAGAAGATATAACAATTGTAAATATTTATGCACCCAACATAGGAGCACCTCAATACATAAGGCAAATGCTAATAGCCATAAAAGGGGAAATCGACAGTAACATGGTAATAATAAGGGATTTTAACACCCCACTTACACCAATAGACAGATCATCCAAAATGAAAATAAATAAGGAAGCACAAGCTTTAAATGATACTTTAAATAGGATGGACTTAATTGATAATTATAGGACATTCCATCCAAAAACAACAGAATACACTTTCTTCTCAAGTGCACATGGGACATTCTCCAGGATAGATCATGCCTTGGGACACAAATCAAGCCTCAGTAAATTTAAGAAAATTGAAATTGTATCAAGTACCTTTTCTGATCAAAATGCTATGAGATTAGATATCAATTATGGAAAAAAAGCTGTAAAAAAATGAAAACACATGGGGGCTAAACAATATTCTACTAAATAACCAAGAGATCACTGAAGAAATCAAAGAGAAAATAAAAAAAATACCTAGAAACAAATGACAATGAAAACACGACAAACCAAAACCTATGGGACAGCAAAAACAGCTCTAAGAGGGAAGTTTACAGCATACAATCCAGCAATCTCAAATAAACAACCTAACCTTACACCTAAAGCAATTAGAGAAACAAGAACAAAATAACCCCAAAGTTAGCAGAAGGAAAGAAATCATAAAGATCAGATCAGAAATAAATAAAAAAGAAATGAAGGAAACAATTGCAAGGATCAATAAACCTAAAGGCTGGTTCTTCAAGATGATAAACAAAATTGATAAACCATTAGCCAGACTCATCAGGAAAAAAAAGGAGAAGACTCAAATCAACAGAATTAGAAATGAAAAGGGAGAAGAAACAACTGACACGGCAAAAAAAAAAAAAAAAAAAAAAAGGATCATGATAGACTACTACAAGACACTATATGCCAATAAAATGGACAATCTGGAAGAAATGGACAAACCCTTAGAAAAGTACAACCTCCCAAGACTGAACCAGGAGAAATAGAAAATATGAACAGGCCAGTCACAAGCACTGAAATTGAAACTGTGGTTAAAAATCTTCCAACAAGAAAATTTTTAAGCCCAGGACCAGATGGCTTCAAAGGTGAATTCTATCAAACATTTAGAGAAGAGCTAACACCCATCCTTCTCAAACTCTTCAAAAACATAGCAGAGGGAGGAACACTCCCAAACTCATTGTACAAGGCCACGATCACCCTGATACCAAAACCAGACAAAGATGTCACAAAGAAAGAAAACTACACACCAATATCACTGATGAACATAGATGCAAAAAATTCATAAAATACAAGCAAACAGAATCCAACAGCACATTAAAAGAATCACATGCCATGATCAAGCAGGGTTTATCCCAGGAATCCAAGGATTCTTCAGTATATGCAAATCAATCAATGTGATACACCATATTAACAAATTAAAGGAAATAAAACATATGATAATCTTAATAGATGCAGGAAAAGCTTTCAACAAAATTCAACACCCAATTATGATAAAAACTCTCCAGAAAGTGGGCATAGAGGAAACCTACCTCAACATAATAAAGGCCATATATGACAAACACACAGCCAACATCATTCTCAAAGGTGAAAAACTTAAACCATTTCCTCTAAGATCAGGAATAAGACAAGGGTGCCCACTCTCACCACTATTATTCAACATAATTTTGGAAGTTTTAGCCACAGAAATCAGAGAAGGAAACAAATAATGGGACTATAAATTGGAAAAGAAGAAGTAAAATTGTCACTGTTTGCAGATGACATGATACTATATAGAGAGAATTGTAAAGATGCTACCAGAAACCTACTAGAGCCAATCAATGAATTTGGTAAAATAGCAGGATACAAAATTAATGCACAGAAATCTCTTGCATTCCTATACACTAATGACAAAAAATGTGAAAGAGAAATTAAGGAAACACTCCCATTTACCACTGCAACAAAAAGAATAAAATACCTAGGAATAAACCTACCTAAGGAGACAAAAGACAAAGACCTATATGCAGAAAAATATAAGACACTGATGAAAGAAATGAAAGATGATACAAACAGATGGAGAGATATACCATGTTCTTGGATTGGAAGAATCAACATTGTGAAAATGACTATACTACCCAAAGCAGTCTACAGATTCAATGCAATCCCTATCAAACTACCAATGGCATTTTTCATGGAACTAACAAAAAATTTTACAATTTGTATGGAAACACAAAATGTCCTGAATAGCCAAAGCAATCTTGAGAAAGAAAAACAGAGTTGGAGGAATCAGGCTCCCTGACTTCAGACTATACTACAAAGCTACAGTAATCAAGACAGTATGGTACTGGCACAAAAACAGAAATATAGATCAATGGAACAGGATAGAAAGCCCAGAGATAAACCCTTGAACCTATGGTCACCTTATTTTTGATAAAGGAGGCAAGAATAACAATGGAGAAAAGACAGCCTCTTCAGAAAGTGGTGCTGGGAAAACTAGATAGCTACACGTAGAAGAATGAAATTAGAACACTTCCTAACACCATAGAAAAAAATAAACTCAAAATGGATTAAAGACCTAAATGTAAGGTCAGATACTGTAAAGCTCTTAAAGGAAAACATAGGCAGAACACTCTATGACATAAATCACAGCAACATCCTTTTTGACCCACCTCCTAGAGAAATAGAAATAAAAATAAAAATAAACAAATGGCACCTAATTAAACTTCAAAGCTTTTGCACAGCAAAGGAAACCATAAACAAGACGAAAAGACAACCCTCAGAATGGGGGAAAGATTTGCATACAAAGCAACTGACAAAGGATTAATCTCCAAAATATCCAAGCAGTTCATGCAGCTCAATATCAAGAAAACAAACAACACAATCCAATAATGGACAGAAAACCTCACAAAACCTAGACATTTCTCCAAAGAAGATATACAGATTGCCAACAAACACATGAAAGGATGCTCAATAACACTAATTATTAGAGAAATGCAAATCAAAACTACAATGAGGTATAACCTCACACCAGTCAGAATAGGCATCATCAAAAAATCTACAAACAATAAATGTTGGAGAAGGTGTGGAGAAAAGTGAACCCTCTTGCACTGTTGGTGGGAATGTAAATTGATACAGACACTATGGAGGTTCCTTAAAGAGCAAAAATAGAACTACCATACCACCCAATAATCCCACTACTGGGCATATACCCTGAGAAAACCATAATTCAAAGAGTCATGTACCACAATGTTCACTGCAGCACTATTTCCAATAGCCAGGGCATGGAAGCAACCTAAGTGTCCATCGACAGATGAATGAATAAAGAAGATGGGGCACATATATACAATGGAACATTACCCAGCCATAAAAAGAAATGAAATTGAGTTATTTGTGGTGAGCTGGATGGACCTGTAGTCTGTCATAAAGAGTGAAGTAAGTCAGAAAGAGAAAAATAAATACCGTATGCTAACATATATATATGGAATCTAAAAAAAAAAAAATGGCTCTGAAGTACCTAGGGAGAGACAGGAATAAAGACACAAACGTAGAAAATGGACTTGAGGAAACAGAGAGGGGGCAGGGTAAGCTGGGACGAAGTGAGAGAGTGGCATGGACATATATACACTGCCAAATGTAAAACAGACAGCTAGTGGGAAGCAGCTGCATAGCACAGGGAGATCAGCTTGGTGCTTTGTGACCACCTAGAGGGGTGGGATAGGGAGGGTGGGAGGGACAGGCAAGAGGGAGGGGATATGGGGATATATGTATACGTATAGCTGATTCACTTTGTTATACAGCCGAAACTAACACAACGTTGTAAAGCAATTATATTCCAAGAAAGATATAAAAAAAAATTATATTTACAGCAACAAAAACAAAAATATATATATGTTGATTTCAGCCACCAGGTCTGTGATACTTTGGTATCTAGCAGTAGATAACAAACCCAGCAGCTAAATGAACCAAATCCACCTGGTGATAGAAAGGTCCGATGGCCATCTCGATCCAAAGACCCTCATGTCCAGGGAAGACTCAACCACATCAAATGCAGGTGAAGTGAAGACAAAAACAGTTAAGGCAATCTTTGGCAAAGTTAGGGAAAATAGGGACAAATTTTTTTCAAAGGATGGTAGGTGAGTTACACTTCCAGAATGATAACATTAGGATTTTGGCAGATCAAATCTCCAGTAAAACTTGTGAAAAGTATTTTAAAATGTATAATCATTTAATGTTTCTAGAAGTGGCCCTGAGGCCACACAATGATTGATGAAACAAGTATTTGAGAAAATCTCCTAGAACTCGATAAGGACAGTGAGTCTTGCATTTGAACCATGGCCTCCCTTGCCCTCTGGGCTCAGAGCAAAAGAGGGCCCCCTGTAGAAGAAGAGTGCAGGTGAGAACTGCTGGCTCCTGTTTCCAGCTACACGTCAAGGGCTAAGACATCTTCCCAGGAGGAGCAGGACATCCACATTCCTGTCTCCCAGCTACTTGTTGCAAAGGCCATGTTCTGGGTAACTGAAGCTGAGAAATCAGAAATGTATTCTCCCACCTGACTCCCACTTGTGGGCTGACGATCTAACCTGGGCAGGTAGCACTGAGACTCCTGGGATTCCAGTCACCCTCA